>NC_143553.1:1259166-2463333 GCF_054136105.1 Typopeltis vanoorti
TTTTGTTTTAAAAAAGAAAAACAGGAGTTAATAATATTTCTATGACCATTGTTGAGAGAGTAAGAAACTGTGCTTTTATAAGTTTGAAGTTAACTGCTTTTGTTTGAATGTTTTCATCAAATCCTTGATCTTGAAGAGAAGAAATCAGAAACCTTATGTGATGTTTATTTTCATTATTTATTATAACTCTTCTTTTTAGAATATAAATTTTTATTTATACAGAGTAGGAAATGATTGTAAGACATACAAAAATATTCTGGGAAAATTTGGAGAAAAGAGCAAAACTATTAATAATGCCAAATACTTGTTGGATTTCTGCTTGGGACATGGACTGGTTATTATTAACACCATGTTCCAACATAAAAATGTGCACAAATTCACATGGAGAGAAGATGCAAGGAATAAGAAAAGTCTCATTGACTATATTATTGTTGATAGTGATGTTTTCTCTCTGGTGCAGGACACTAGAACGTACAGAGGATATGATCACCATTTAGTCTTAAACAGGATAAAATTGAATTTCATATTGAAAAGAAGAACATGTAAGAAAGTTTTAAAATGAATAAAAGTTGAGCAGCTCTCAGATGTGAACTGTAGATTGAAATATACAAACATTATTCAAGAAAAAATAAAAGAGTTTGAGAAGGGGAATCAAACCTTGGAGATTCAGTGGCAAGCTCTGAAGAAAACATTGATTGATTCAGCCAGAGAGGCATGTGGTGAGGTTGTCTGCAAGGATAGAAAAATCAGAACTCCATGGTGGACACAGGAAGTTAAAGAGGCAGTGAAGGAAAAGAAGGAAGCATATCAAAGTTCATGGCAAATAAGTCAGCTTGACAGAGACAAATGTAAGAAAGCTAAACATTGTGTCAAACTAGCTAAAAAAAAAGTCATGGAAAGACTTTGGCGAGAATATAGAAAATAAATATCAAGAAGGTGGCAAGATATTCTGGAAGTTGTTGAAGAAGCTCAGAAATTTAGGTAAGAGTGCTATAAAAGGAATTTGAGATGATAAAATTGATATGAAAACTCCAGAAAAAGATTCCTTGAAGTATGGAGTAATCACTTTGAAAAAGTGCTAAATGAAACTAGCAGTGATGACAGCACAGTCACAAAAAAAGACTGACCAGGCATGCAATCAGGAATATATATACATGCTTTAAGTAGAAAAAGCCACCAAAAGTCTGAAATGTGGAAAGGCAGCTGAAGTAGATGATATTCGACAAGAAATGCTGAAGTATGAAGGTATAAAAGTCTTACAGTAGCTGCACTGCATAGTTCAGTGCACAGTACTGGACAGAGGGATGAATTCCAGATGATTGGAGTAAATCTATCACAATACCCATATATACAAAGGGAAATACAACTGAATGGAGAATTACAGAGGTATTTCTCTACCGAGTGTTCCTGGTAAGATATATGTCACTATACTTGAGAAACGGTTGAGAAGGATTGTGGAAGAGAAGCTTGGTGAAGAACAAGCTGGATTCAGACCAAATACAGGCTGTTAGGATCAGATTTTGTTTTACGACTAATAGTGGAGAAATCATGGGAATATAACAAAGATCTGTATTTAAGTTTTGTAGATCCTGAAAAAGCATATGACAAGGTGCCAAGAGAGAAGTTATTCAAAACGCTACAGTTGTATAGTGTGTGGGGCATTATATCAAGCAATGCTTAGTCTTTATTTGAGTTGTAAGTCAGCAGTTAGAATTGAAGTACGGGAAGGTGGTTTAATGTTAAATCTGGTTTCAGACAAAGATATACATTATCCCTTCATTATCTATATGGATATAGATAATGAAGTTATTCATTATCTATATGGATCACATTATGAAGAAAAGTGGTATTAAACCTGATATCAAAATTGGAGATGTTAATCTCAGCTCTTTACTTTATGCAGATGATGTTATACTTCTAAATAAATCTGCTACAAGCTTGCAAGATTCCCTGACTAAATTGAATTAACTGTTGTAACAGATATGGTATGAAAGTCAGCAATAATAAGACAAAGACAATGAAAATAGGCAGATGCATTGAAAATATCAATTGCATTGTGAATGGAGAAGCTATTGAACAAGTAAAACATTTCAGCTAATTAGGTATGATTTTTAGTGAGGATGGTAAATTAAATATGGAAATAGACAACAGGATTAACAAAGCTGATATAGTAGGAAGTCAACTGAATAAATTTATAAGGAATAACAGAGAAATCAGTGAAAACACTAAATTAGCTGTATACAAACAGTGTTTAAACCAGTTTTAATTTATGGATCTGAGAGCCGGGTTAGAAGTAAAACACTTGACCAAAGACTAGAGACTGCAGATATGAGAGTCCTGAGGAAGATTAGGGGCGTGAACAGATGGCATCAATTGCAATATCATATTAAAAACGAGGATATTAGTAAAGAACTTGACATTGTTAGCATCCAGGAATGCATTAGCAGAGTTAATCTCAGGTGGTACATCACATAAACAGAATGATAAAGGGGAAAGATTAGCAAAACAAGCGTTCTCTGCCAGGTTGGCAGGAAAAAGACCCAGAGGAAGACCAAGATAGAGGTGGATTGATATGGTAAAAAGTGCCTTAGAAGATAGAAATATAAGATCTGACAATGTTGAAGCCTTGACAGGTAATACATTGATTTGGAGGAAAATTGTAGATGGAAACTAATAATAATGTAAATTTTTCATGCAGTACTATCAATCCTCTACAAACCTTAAGGGTAAATGAAATCAATCTGATGATGATTATTTTTATTTATGATGCAGATTTGTATATAGCACTTGTGAAACAAATATTTTATACACATACTGACACACATTGTTACACTCAGGCAATACCTAATTTTAAAACACTAATATTTGTTTGTAAATAAAGATAATGTTGAATTTACTTTGTCTCTCACTTGATCTGTTTATTTATCAACTTATTTTTATAATATCTTGGATCCAAACATGTGATATTAACTGAAAGCTGTGTTGTCCAACACAGCTGTTGAATTCAACATATGGCATTCTTGTGAGTTGCCAAAGTACCAGAAACTTTCGTTGGTAGTATGAAAATTTCTCTCTTGAGCATCCCATCTGTCTAATGTATGGGCATTAATATATGGGCATTCCTAAGGGTGTTTCATGTTTTTAAGTAACCCAGAAGCCCTTTTCTAGGGACCAAAGATAGAATGTTTTCAAACCATCTGAGGACAAAAATAAGCATGGCATTACATATGACAATAAAATTCATCTTCACGCTAAAGGCATTCACAAAAAAATTGACACATTTTGAAATCGCTGATTTCATGAAATGAAGAAGTTTGTATGGGAGTCTTAAAGGGATATGGAATTTTTTAAGAGTCAGACATAAATAAAAATTTAGAGTAATCTTATGAGAGAATGGAAGAGGAATAATCAGTAAAAGAAGTTTTTCAAATTCTTTTGATTTTTGGAATATATGAGATCCTTGAAAGAAAGAAAAGTTCAAGGGATGAACTAATAAAAAAAAAAATAGGACAGAGAGCTACTTTATATGACAATAAATGAGGAATAATCTGCAATATAGAAACATTTGCAAATAAATGATTTACATATGCTTTTATGCTGTTTAATTTCCTAGCATGCAGTACTGGCTTGGAATGTGCAAATGAAGTTTAAATGTATTAAATGAACTTAAACTTAACTGTTACCTATATTATATACAATGAGACATTTGCTGCAAAATATTTATATATCTTATTTCCTAATATTATTATAAAAAAGTATCAAACTATTTCATTTTGCATAATTACGTGTTTTAAACAATATGAAATATCCTCAATAAACATAAGCTCATATATTAGTCCTTTAGTTGTGTTAGATCTGCCTTTAATTTTTTCCTCTTCTTTCCCCTTGTCACATAATTCAATATTCTCATCTTCTTATCTAGCTCAGGCTAAAGGTGGTGAAAAGTGATATAATTCATTGTATTCAGTAAAGAACTAACACAGATCAGTTTCTGTCAAATAATGATCAGTTCTCTTACAGATGTATGCCATCTGACAAAGTTACTAAATATCAATGTGACCAGATAACTAGCATATTATAATAAAGAATATGCAGCTTACCTTGGACTGCTCTAAATCATTAAGTGTACCCTCCACTAGTTCAGACAAATGATCTGATAAATGACGATGAGTAACACCTATAGGAATATAAATTTAAGTGAAGTCTAATCAACATATATGTTGATAAATATATATTTTATCAAACTGAGTTAATTTACAAAACTTATACTGAGCTATACTGTTTTGAATTTCTCTTGCAGAAAGTATCAAGTTAGTAAACAGTTATTATGGATATAATTCTCTGACCTATCTGTTGAATTTTATATGGAACATGAAGGTTCAGCACATGAATGACTGAAATAACAAAATTTAGCATTAGTGTTTTGTCCAAAACAAACAGTAATCAAGGGAAATTCAAAAAATTAATCTTTATCTATGAAAAATTTTAAACTATCAACGAGTCCACGATGAGTCTCTGACTCCATGGCGATTAGATGTTAATAATAAAAAAAATAATTATATCTTATAAAAAAACATCTCACACACAAACATTTTAGTGAGCTAAGTACTGAGAAAACAAGAAGATGGCTGAACTGATTACTGCTTTTTATTAATTGATGGCATTACTGCTCTGCTATTGTAGTACTGATTGCATCTCAGAGTAAAATTTAAATCCTTAAGAATTAAAACAAATAATGTCAGCCTATTATAGACTGCAGCTGACTTACTGCTTTCTCAATATGTGGCTTACTTTGTTATAGATAGTCTATCTCCCCCACCATTAAATGAGATAATACTGAATTGTCAAAATTGTGAATGATGCAACCTGTAGTGGTGGTGGTGTCTGTGGCACTTTCATTCTCCTCCCTTTACAACCGTACCCTGCATTTTGGTTGAACCGTGTGGAAACTGTCAGAGGAACTTAATATAAGAAAACAACTATATTATAGTAATGGACAAACATAATTTGATAATTAGACATGCAGAGAATGGATCCCCTTTATTAGTCTGAGGGGATTGAATTTTTCAAATTTGGTTGATCTTCCAGCTGAACTGGAAAGGTCATTCACTACATGCAATGGTGGAAGGTGTTCTCCCTTCAGTTTCTATTAATGCAGGTGTTCCATAGAGGTCTGTTATTTCACCTACACTCTTCTTCATGTATGTAAATGATCCCTGCTGTCAGTGATTCCAAACCCTATTCACAGTTTTGATGATAGCACTCTTCTCTCATCCTCCCCTCCTAGTGGGGTATCTGTTGGAGGAGACCTCCCAGTGATGGTACTGGACCTTTTAATTCTTATTTTTCTTTGCTTCTCTTCCCATATTCTTTGCTCTACTTCTCCTGAGTCTTTTTTGGTTTCCCTAGTTCCAGACCGCCGTCATTGCAATCCAATGTCCCGCCACAGTATTTGCTGTGCCGTGTGGCCCGTGGACATCCAGAAGGGGGATCGTGGTACTTCTGCTTCAGCAAGATGAGTAGTCCTGGATGGCCTAGCCAGGATCAATCGGCTAGTGGGCTTGACTGCAAGGATCAACACTATTGCAGTGTCTCTCACCTCCATGGCCCAGAATTGGGACCCAAGGCTTGCTGTGGTGCAGGTATAGCATCCATGATAGCCATGACGTTCTCCTCCTGAGTGCAGTCATTGCTTGCTGATCAGTGGGCATCCATGTGTGGCTCTTTGGTGGGTAGGGAGCTCCAGTAGCGAATCAAAAATCCCTTGAGCACGAATTGTTCATCCTCAAATGTTTCAGGGACCCTAACAAGGTCTCAACCAAGTACTGATACTGATACTGGAGATACAGATTTGATAAGAGAAGTAAGAAACAAAAGATATATGGCACAAATGCAAATGTACCAGTGTTCCTAATCATTCATGCAACAGGTGAAAAGCCAACATGGAAAATGTCGCCCTTCTTTATTCAAAAGGATTTAAGAAAGACTAGTTGGATCTCCCAAAAGTGTTAAGAAATTGTTTTCTAGTATTATCCTTGTGGATATTACTAAACCGTGGAAACATCATGTCAACAACATTCTAAGAAACTGCTGAGAGTAACATCAATGGGCAGAATACCAATCACAGTAATACCTCATAAAACACTCAATTATTGTAGAGAAGTGATATCAGAAGAGGATCTCTTGATGTTCCTGATGAAGAGATATATTCAAATCTTAACACACTGACTGCCCACACAAGAAAAAAAAAATTTTTTTTATTGTGGCCATGGTGTTTTATTATGAAAATAGAATAAAAACCTCAAAAACAAAACAATCCTTTCTAATAAAGAAAATGTACTGTGCTATGAAAAAACACAAGCTGAAAAGGACGTGAATATGCCATGAAAAGATGTAAACAGACAGCATAGAAATGCAGCAAATGTAATGTGTATTTTTGTGTAGAATGCTTTTTCCTAAAATATACATCAATAAAAAAGTAATATAAAAATTTGAAAATTAATAAGGTAAAAGTAATGTGAAAACTTGAAAAATAGTTCATAAGGGTAAAGTGTTTTTCTTGACTTAATTTATGTGAAATTTTAGGTAAAAATAAATAGAAAAACGAAATTTATTGACTTCTATTCATTTGATCCACGTTTTTAGAATTAAATTGTCAATATTAATTGTTATAAGAACATCAACAAATAAGATTTTCATGAACCAACTGCAGGGTTTTGCCCAGGGGGCCACCCATCACTTAAAATGTATGTTACAGCATGGCAGTGTGAGTTGCCAGTGCACCACGCAGCTCCCAAGGTAAAGAGATGTGCAAGTTATATATGCTTCACAAGGTCTGGGGCTCAAAACTAGCATTAGTTAAATACAACTCACACGGCAGTTAATGTGTTAAAGATCAGGAAGTTACAGATGTGAAGCATATCCTGATATGTAGACAAGATCACTTGGTTCTGACTAGGAACATCATCCTTACTTTTGATACACCTAAGCTTCAACATCTGTAAAAGATGTTGGAGGTTTAGGTGTATCTAAAAAAATCTAAAAGTGTCAACTGTCAGGGAGATCACCCAGCTTACTCCTGTGCATGTCAGAAGTGGAAAGATGAAAAAGAAATGCCAAAAATTAAAACAGAACAAAATATATCATATCAGAATGCAAAAAGGAAGTTAGCCACAACTATACCAGTTCTGAGACCTACTTATGCTGAGGTGATAGCTAAGAAAATGTCAACAGCATCTCAAACACATGTCTACTCCATCATCTGATAATTTCACCATACCTGAACTTTATGATCAAGAGTGCTTCTATGGTGAGTTGCATCAATCACATGACCTTTCCAAACTATCCACTTTCAGTGGATAGTTTGGTATCACTGAAAGTAAATTAAACTTGTCAACTGACCCTAAAACATCAATGTATTAAATATTTTACCAGAGGAAGAGATAGACAAAGACCATTCATACCTCCCAAAAACAACTGATAACCACAAATCTGACAAATTAAACCCTCAACCTCCTGAAAACCAGACAATTCTATAAAGCCAAAACAGCAGGAAAATTTTTATAATGGAACTGTCATGAGATTCATTAGAATATTGAGATAGCAAGATTTTACAGAAGAAATATAAACCTTTTTCAGTTTCTGTCTGCAGGAAACATACTAAGACCCAACGAGGACCCTACCTTGAAAAATTTCAATGTTGTATGCAAGGAGAGAACTGGAAATGGTCCAGCTCATGGAGGAGTAGCTATCTTAGTGGGTGGTCATACTCCTTTCCATCATGTGCAGCTTAATACTGCTCTGGAAGAAGTAGCAACCTGCTTATCCATGGGATTTCTTATTACAGTATGTTCAATTTATTTACCACTGGATGCTGAGTTAGATGAAATCGATTGTGATGCTTATTGTGAAACTGCCTGAACCCACTCTTCTTATGGGTGACTTTAATGGGCACAATGCTCTGAGGGGTAGTGCCAACACAAATGGAAGAGGTCGTATCACTGAACAAATCCTTGACAACAATGACCTCTCTCTCTTTTGAATAATAGACACAATATTTTCCTTTCTTCCATATGCTTACCTGCTCATATTCTGCAATTGATTTTAGAATCTGCTCTCCTGCCATTTTTCTACTATTCACATGGGATGTCAAAGACAACATCTACAGAAGTGATAATTGTCCTTGTATTTGCACAATGTTTTCACATGAACCATGTTCTCCTAAATGAGTGCCCATATGGAAAACAAATCAGGCTGATTGGAAGAGTTTTTCACATCTTGTAAAATTTAAAGCTGATAGAGTCAGTCAAACACCTATCGATGAAGCAGTAAAGTATGTAACACACTGCATTGTACAGGCAGCACAGCCTCAATTTGAAAAATGCCATCTCAATTTCCACTCTATCCAAAGCTTTGGTGGAACCCAGAATGCCAGGCAGCCAAAAAAGATCAACACAGAGTGTGGAGTATATTTCGTAGATACCACACCACATTGAACTTAATAGCATTTAACATGAATTAATCAATTAAGCAGTAATCAATTAATCAAACAACCAGTGCAAAAATTGTATGGGATAAAATTCGGAAAAATGAAAGGTAGATACAGAACACACTGTTTGTCTACCTTAGACCACAATGGATGTGTTGTTGCTGATCCCAAAGCTATTGCAGACACTTTGTGAGAAACTTTATGCCAGAATCTCAACAGCAGCTTCATATCCTCCCTGACTTTTTAATATTGAAAGAGAGCACAATCAGCTAAATATTTCTACTAATGGGCTTGAGCTGTACAATTCGGCATCTATTAAGGAGGAACTAAGAAGAGCATTTTTAGTGTCTCATCCTAGTGCAGTAGAGCCTGATGATGTCCATCATAAAAATCTTGCATTATCTTCTATGGAGGACCTCCTTCTTTTACTAAGCAACAGAATACCAGCAGAGGAAGAGTTTCAGGATTCTCGGGATAAGTCAACTGTCACTGCTATCCCAAAACCAGGAAAGGCTCTAATGCAAGCAAATAATTATTGATGCTGATCAGCTGCCTTTGGAAGATATTTAAGAAAATGGTTAATACCAGACTTTTCTGGTATTCAGAAAGTAACAATCTTCTCTGTTATACACAATGTGGGTTTCATAAATATTGTTCAACTTTGGACCATTTGGCGTGTTTAGAAAAACAACCTGTATAAGAGGTAAATTCCTTTTTAGGCCATCTTATTAGCATAGATACCTTCACCTCCCTCTCAGAAAGATAAAACATTAATATGCCAAATGCTTCAGAGAGAGTTTAATTTGATGATTTCCTTGAATATTTTTCCAGAAGAAGAAATGATGGATACTAGCTCTGCAATTCTCAAAAAAGAAAAAAAAAATCCAGATGATACTGCCAAAAAGAAACAACAGAAACATACTTGAAGTGATCAATTTCAATTCTTCTATCTGGAGGCATATCTTCAATCCTCTCTAGTGCACTTTCCATTATTTCTTATAACAAGCAAGTCATATCTTTCAGGGATGTTGTAGTTGTGAGAGGGTAGGACCGGCATACATATCAATGTTGAAACTGTCACTTTCTTTACAGTTGTCTTCTCAGCGTAAGAGGGTTTAACAGATGTTGTTACTGTTGTTGTATACTAGCTCTTCTCTTCCAGACATGTGATACACTGATACTGTTCTGTTATTAACTTCTGTATCTCTTTTTTGCCTTTCCACCTTTGACATGTTTTGGAGTATGCTCGGTGGTCTTTCTCAGAGTAAGAGCATTTTGGTGTTTCGTTTGTACAATCTTTATTTCAATGTTCTTTATTGCCACATTGTGCACATATGGCAGAGCCATTACAGGTAGTTTGAGTATGCCCATATTTATGACATTTAATATGCTGTAAGGGGTTTGGGATATACAGCTGTACTGGATAGGTGAGATATCCTGCTTTGACAGTTGTTGAAGGTCGGGATTCTTCTTATGGCTGTCACTCCTTGGTCCTTGAGTTAAACGGATATCTCTTCATTGGGGACATCAAGGAGGTCCCCACTCTGATATTATGCCTCTAGAAAGTTTAACATTTTGTGGGGGTAATGGTAAATGGTATTTCTCCAACAGATGTTGCATGGAGTAATTTTCTGATTATACTACTGTAGCTGCCACAATAAGGATATTTCCTGAATGCAGCTTTCTTTACAGATTTTGGAGATCCTGCCAACCATTCAAAACCTTTCTGAATGAAGAAGGGTGACATTTTTCCAATTGGATATTCACCTATTAAGTGAATGGTGGTGTATTTATTGCAGCTTCTGAGGTTTTTTACTTCTCACCTTTCTGTTGTTGATGATAATATGGTTTCTGAACCAGGTTGGAGCTTGTTGAGGGTCCTGATATACAAGAGTGAAAAGGTGTTCATTTCCAGGAAGAGTTTAGTCTGGAATCAGAGTTCCCCACCCACCATGGTGGGGAACTCTGATGGTGTCCACCATATGGAGTCACATATGGACACCCACTCTCCATCAAGCAGTGACTGTGGTCAAGAGTAGAATGATATGGCTAACACCCCTAAGATGATATATAGATGCCACAAGCTTGGATCCTATCCCCAGACCACAGGGAAGGAAATCCAGGACCACCTGTCATGCCAAAGCAGTGAGAGACTACCAGGATCCCTCTTTCTGGATGTTCACAGGGTCACAATGCACAGCAAACATGGAGGCAAGGCATTGGATATCAGTGATGGTGGTCTGAAGACAGAATAGTAACAAAGACTCAGGAAAATCACAGAAAAAAGAAGAACGAAAAGAGCCAGTACCATAACTGGGAGGTCCACTCCACTACAAACAGGTGCCTTACATGGAGGGTCAAAGATAGTATTCCCAAGTTTTTCAAAATTTTCAGATTTGTAGTTCAGCATGTAACCTGTACTGATTGGAACATCCATATAGTTGGCTGCTTCCCAGTATGTCATGATCACTCTCACCAATTGGTGGCAAAACAGTCACAATGTTTTGTCACCAATTAGTGAGAGTGATAAAACAGTCATAATTCTGAGCCACCTTCTGATACTATGATTAAATCTAACCCTTTGTTGCTTCTTTTATATAATTCTTGAGAGAGTTGTCTCGCAAAAGCTCAATAAATTCTTATTTGTACTTTTTATGAGATTTTCTGCTACTCAATCAATATTTGGATAATTTGAGTCACTCATAATAATTACTCGTTTTGTTCCCATAAGGGTAATTTGGCATTGCATTTCTTCATCCATAGTATTGATCCACTAGGTCTGTAGTAACACCCCACCTTATATTTCATCCTGTTAGCCCCCACTTCATACCAGACAACTGCAAACTCACTGCTACATGGACATTATTACCATTATTGGTTTTAGGGTTTTCTATCCTTGATTCAAGTCATTTGGTATCTTTAGTAGTACTCCCCTCCTATATACTTATAAATAAATCCATACATCTGCAGGATTCTTTAACTAAATTGAATGGTTAATGTAACAAGTTTGCCATGAAAATCAGCATTAAAAAGAGAGAGAGAGAGAGAGAGAACTATAAAAACAGGTAGGAACATTGAGTAAGAAGCATCCTCAATGGGGAATCTATAGAACATTTTATATATTTAGGCACAATTTTTTAATAAGGATGGCAAATTAAATATGGAAATAGACAACAGAATAAACAGACCTGTTATGCTAGGGATTCTGCTGAATATATTAATATGGAATAAGAGAGAAAGAGAAATAGAGAAATTAGTTAAAACACTAAACTAGTTGTATAAGACAAGTGTTCAAACCAATTTTAACTTTAGGACATGGGTTACAAATAAAACAGCTGATCAAAGGCTAGATATAATGGATATGAGAGTTCTAAGGTAAATTAGGGAACAAAGAAATGACATCAATGACAGAATCATATTAAAAATGAAGATATTAGGAAGGAACTGGGCATTGTTGACATTCAGGAATGTGTGCGAATAGCTAATCTGAGGTGATATGGTCAATTAAACAGAATGGGAGGGGAGGATTTGCAAAGCAAGAATCTGATGCAAGATAGCTGGAAAGCCATCTCCAGAGAAATACCAAGATCAAGGTGAATTGACGCTGCTACTAATGCCTTAAAATACCAAAAACATCTGACAATATTGCAGTCCTGACAGATAAGACTAATTTGAATTAAAATTGTTAATAGGAAATAAGTATAATGCAAACTTTTCATGTTGTATCACCATCATAGTATTCTGTATACCTCTTAAGGGTGCATATCTGGAATTTGATGACTGTTTTATATAGTCATCTCTTGCTACTGGAAACCCATCAAGAGCAAAGAGACAGTTTATTATTATGGAAGTTTGTTCCACTGGCGTAAGTATAACAGTGATGTCATGTTTCTTTTACTGGTACTTTTCCGGAATTTGTTATAATGATTTAAGTGATTTCACTATAACAATGTTTTTCTATACTGAGAGTTGATTTGTTGGTTAGGTGGACTAGAGAGTACTCTGGATTCAGATATAGTCCTTGGTTTGTCTTCTAAATCTGCTAATTAGATATCTTCTTATATCAGATTCTCTATTATGATCTTTTTTTTTTTCCAAATTCCAGATTTTATTGTTCCAAGATCAGTTTTTTTTTTGTATCTTTAGCCCTAAATATATATCCTATCCCACTGCAATGATTTAGATCTCCAATACTCTGCATATAGGCCATTCAATGCAGACCCATTATATGCTCCAGTGTCCTTCAGAAAGTTTGTCTGTTAGTAACTTACTTGGTAAAAGCAAACTGCTTTAGTGCTGAAAAGGCGATCAAATCTGAATATGGTACATGATTTTAAAAGCATGTATGAACCAAATAATTTCCTGGATTTATGAAGTTTGTCTCAAAAATTGTTACTTCTATATGAGACCAGTTAATTCAACTTCAGATGCTTCCTTGCATCAGCAGTGACAATCAAATCTGGGTTTTTAGATGACATGATATGCATCCATACTAAGGATGCATATCATATCATCCACCTGACTCTGCTATCGAGGCTGTAAAATCGTGCATAATAGGATTTTTATATAGAAATACCTCATATACTGATTTTACTAGTAAACAAAATTCCATTCAAAATTTGTTGCATTTAATAATATGGGAATAAAATGTGAATTATGAAGTAATATAACAGCCCAAAGTTTTTGTAAAAGAACAAAGAAGGTCAAAGGTGAATTAATTGTGTCTAAAGAAACTTCCAGACAAGGATTTTTCCAGACAGATTATTGTATTAACTTATAACCTAGGGCAACTGCAATCATGAAGGTTAACTATGCACGGAGGTTTCCTGCCTTAATGCAATGAATGAAAAAGGTGGCAGGTGCAGAACAATGTAATACCCAAGGGATTAATATGTAGCAGAACCCAAGGTTATCGGGGCCAGATATAAAGGGGTTTCTGCGATGAGCGGGGCTTTTTAGTTGTTCCTTGGTCAGCGAGAAGTTATGAGGTCACGCAGAGTTCCGACGAGAGAGTTACGGGATCCAGAAGGCGAAGCAGTCAGTGAGGGTCGGGCAGTTGCTGGGATACGATGTACTTTATGGCGACTGAGTTTTGCTAATCATCATAGAAGATGATAAGCAATCGCCAACGGGACCTACATTCCAGCTATTAGATGCCAGCAGTGCAAAACAACTAATTTAAGTTGTTCCTAGAAGAAAGTAGATACTGGAGTTCAATGCCACCAAGTTCCTGATGCTCGCAAATAGAAGGAGGAGATCTCAAAAGTCCCGGAGAAGGTACCCGTGTTCGTTGCTTAAGGTTGGAAGGTAATAAAAGAAAGTGCTTCCAAGATCAATCAGAGAGGACCAGACAACTGTTTAAAATAAGATCTTTCTATTGTTTTAGCTATAGATGGAATTGTGGCGGTGACTTGTAGAAGGTTTGTTTGTTAAGATACTTGAGGACTTAAGCTTTATGCTAACCTTTGAATGGGCCTTGTTAAATTATATGTGAGAGAAAACTTAGCTAATTTTTAAGGTGAAATATCTTATGTTTAATATTATTGCTATTAGCTATGCCTGAGTTTGTTTAAGTAAGTGTGATAAGGCGTTAACAAAGGAAATATTATAGACACGTGGTCTTACAAGAATTGTCTGCATAAGAGTAGTAATTGTAATTTGTATTGAGAATTGTCATTGAAGCATAGAACCTGATTTACTTGAATCTTTAGTTTTAACCTTTTGTACATTTCCTTGATAACGAATAAATTGTTTTCTTGTTTAAATAATTTGCCTGATTCCTATTACCAACTGCACTGCTCATTAAATTCGAATCTGTGTGTCCTAAAGTTGAATTTGCCACGACTGTAGAATAGAAGTTTTACATTGCTAGAACTGGTCAAAAGTGAGAGAGGAAAGTTCTGTGATTAACCGAGTGTTTTTTTTCAGAGGGATATTCATCTCCTATCCACGAATTTTGGTGGCGCAGCTGGAAATCAAATAAATTTTCCGAAATTCAAATGAGAAAAGCACCAATTGTTCAGACAAAGAGATTGGCTCCAGCCGGAAGCATTTTCTTCGTTCTGAAGTTTTTGCACACAAGATCAATAATATTTGCAGCCTTGAGACAAGTGAAATAAGTTGAGTGAGTGGATTGTGAGCTAAGAGATTAAATCAAGTAACAGATTATATACTCGGAATACAACTGTTAAGATTAAAGTTAAAGAGCTATAAGTTAAAGTTAAGAATAAGTTTTGAATAGTATTATATCGAAGATTTTTACAATGGCGCAGACAACAAGAACTAGATTTAAATAAAACAGACAGAATAATAAATGTAATAAGCACTGAATATAAACAAATTTTATATATTTTACAAAGATGCAGCAGCAGACAAAGATTTAACAAACAATTTAATAAGATTTAATTAATTGCCATAATTTTACAAGGCAACAGAATAGTGAGAATTCATTATACTGCAATTCATTCGGTATTTTTTCTTATTTATTTTTTTTTTTAATCCAGAAAGTTTATTTTTTCCTGTAAAAAAAAAAAGGGGGGGGGGGGGGACAATTATTTTCATTAGAAGTGCAAGAAAAGTGTATCTGACAACAACATGAGTTGCAATACTTTGAAAAGAACACACTGGAGCAGCAAGAGAGATTACAGCCTTTCGGATGACAGATCTTTAAAGTAGACTGGGAAAAGTCTAAAAGACAGGTAGTATTATATTATATAGTATGCAAAGCAGAGTTTTTAATTTTGTGTTGCAATGAAAAGATGGCAATTCAGGATTACTTAGCAGCTCGGGCAGGTGTGTATTACATCTTACATCGGGATGCGTTTATCATCCAGTTTGTTTTGTAGGTCTGCTTTATAAAAGAAAAACCTAAATTTTTAGGAAAACTCACAAATCCAAATGAGTGTGACTAAATATTTGAAAAATTTACTGTTCAAAGAATTAAAAAAAATTTCCTCTTATCTGGAGGGCATTCAAATCCACACTGAGATTGATAGTGACATATAAATGTATTTAATGTAGAATGCCTTACAATAATAACATTATCTACTGACAGACATATTCAAAATACTGTATTCTAAAAGTAATCAACTTATTCTGGTCAAAAGACATTAGAAGAAACTGAGAATCTAATAAAATTAGAACTGTGTATTATTAGTACCAGGATTATTTCAACAAGTTAAAATTATGCTCCTGTAAGTTCCACACAATTCTAAGCAGGAAATAACTGTTTAGTCTATTGTTTCATAAACTGATTGTTCAGATTGAATGGAATATTCAACTAATGAGAGCCCATTGTGGTAAAAGCAATCAATCTGGTGTATGTGTGTATATGCAACATTAAGCTCAATGCTATCTCTTTGCTGGATGAGGAAACTCAGGCATATGAGTAAGAGGTACTCAACTTTTGCATAAACTGAATAAGGATTTGACAATGTGGAGGACTGAAAGGATATCAACTTGGATGGTAAAAGAGTGTTTTGTTGAACTGGCTGTTCCTTTGACTTGGCTGTATAATTTGAGTCTCAGTACAGGAAAGATTCCTTAGGAGTGAAAAGAGTGTATGATAATTTCATTACACAAACATAGTGCAGAGACTGATGTTTAACTATCGTTCTATCAATATCTCTGGAGTGGTGAAGATTTTGGAATGTTGGTAGGAGACTGCATACAAAAATAGGTTGACAGATAATCTATACTTTGTAATGAATAAATATGAGTTTACTAAGGGAAGGTCCCATTTAAGCAACCTGTTCACATTTCATAATAATTATGGTTGAGTTAAACAAGAATAAATGGATGCATCATAATGCTTTTTTAGACTGTACTAAGACTTTTTGACAGGATATAGCATAAAATAAAGAATATGGACTGGATTATAAACTATTAACTTGGATAAGAGTGTGGCTGAGCACAAATATCAATAAGTAGTGTATGAGATGTGAGCCAGCAAGATTTCAGGTGAATGATGGAGTATCCCAGTCCTTGGTCCACTGTTATCTGATCTTTGCAATAATGACATTGAGAAGAATTTGACAGGTGACATATAGCTATTTGTTGATGATGCAAAGATAGACAAAGTAATCAGAAATGTAACTGATATGCAGCACTTGCAGAATGATTTGAATAGGCTACAATTATGAGCATGTGAAAATGGCTATTAGTTCAATGTTAGCAAATGTAAAACTATGTACTTTGGTGTAACGAGATATCCAATAGCATATTATATTGGTAAAATTATGCTAGGAGAAACTGACAAGACTAGGGATCTTGGAGTTTATAGCTCTTACGAGGATGGTGTGAAAAGTTATCGGCCTCGACCATAGATGCAAAACTATTGGCAAGATTTTTTTTTTTTTTTTTCCCTAAGTTGTTACATCTGCCATAAGCATTCATGTGAAATTGCAAGTCATTCTGTCAAGTAGTTTGTTTTATACAGCTGTCTGAAGCAAAAGTGTTGCCTGTGTAAAACTCAATGTAGCTTAGAAATACCAAAGCGCTTTACATCAATTTTTTTACAGGGATCAAGTCTCATGATATATCTATACAAAAATAACCTTGTTTGTCTCTATGTATTTTATGTTAAATATTATTGTAAATATGGGAATTGTCTGTAACTACTGTTTATACTAAAGTTTCTACTACTGTTTATACTAAAGTTAAAGTATAAAAAAGACAAAGACAATGAAAATAGGCAGAATCATTGAAAATGTCAACTGTGTTGTGAATGGAGAACCTGTGGAACAAGTAAAACATTTCAGATATTTAGGCACGATTTTTACTGAAGATGGTAAATTAAATATAGAAATAGACAACAGAATCAGCAAAGCTGTTATGGTGGGAAGTCAATTGAATAAATTCATATGGAATAAGAGAGAAATTAGTCGGAACACTAAATTAGCTGTATACAAGATAGTATTCGAACCAGTTTTAACTTATGGATCTGAGAGCTGGGTCAGAAGTAAAACACTTGACCAAAGACTAGAGACCACAGATATGAGAGTCCTGAGAAAGATTATAGGCGTGAACAGATGGCATCAATGGCAGTATCATATTAAAAACGAGGATATTAGGAAAGAACTTGACATTGTCAGCATCCAGGAATGCGTTAGCAGAGCTAATCTCAGGTGGTATGGTCACTTAAACAGAATGGGCGAAGAAAGATTAGCAAAACAAGTGTTCTCTGCCAGGTTGGCAGCAAAACGACCCAGAGGAAGACCAAGATATAGGTGGATTGATACAGTACAAAGTGCTTTAGACGATAGAAATATAAGATCTGATAATGTTGGAGTGTTGACAAGTAACAGACTGATTTGGAGGAAAATTGTAGATAGGAAATTAATAATGATGTAATTTTTTTCATGTAGTACTATCATATCCTGTACACCCCTTGAGGGTACACGGCAGGAATTTGATGATGATGAGATGATGACTAAAGTTTCTAGAATGTCAAAAACAAAGGCAATGCTTTGCCATCAGAACTTTGTATAATAGCTATGTATAAGAGCACAAGAAAGTTGTTTATGATTAAGTGTGTGAGAAAGTTGTTTGCGAGCTCTGTACATGAACACCTTCAAAGTTAGTATCAAAGAGTTCTGCTAGTTTCAGAGAAGTTTCCGCTGCCCGACTAGACAAGGAAAAAAAAGAGTACATGGAGGAGAAGAAAGAATGGGTTAGCCTTAACAAAAAGATCAAGGAGAACTGCTGATTTCTTCGGGGTTTATAACCCTCGGTGCAAGGTCCCAAGAAGGTGAAAATAAAAGGGGACGGAGCCAAACATTGAGAGGAGAGGTGAGATCCAGTTACCAAAGAGAGGAGAGTCCAGGACCGGTTGCCAAGAGAGAGGAGGCGAGGCCCAGTTGCCAAGAGGAGAGGCAGAGCACTGTTACTGAAGAGAGCCAGAAGCATTTGGACCCAGAGGACCAGACTTTACGGCGAACCCATGCCAGAGGAAAAAATTGGGAGAACAGCCGATGCCATGTGCCGGTCGGATGTCCTAGTGCTGTGGGAAGTAAACCAAAGCCAAAAGCCGCAGAACGATCTTCAAGCATGTATGCTGAAACTTCTTGCCTGAGCTTTTGAGTACCGGGAAGATTGCAGTTCAAGACCCGCTGATTTTCCAATGAAGCACCTCCCCCCCCCTCCCCCTGAAACAAGACTCTCCGGATGGAAATCTAAGGCCTGAGATGAAAGAAAAACCACAGAGACTTTGATGTAGGACTTTTGGAAGGTGTCATGACAAAGAGCCTCTGTAGGTGTGTGTCATCTTTTTATGTACATTCGTTTGTAATCTAGGAGATATGTCATAGACTGATAAGAAATATCTATAAGAGAGTCCTCTGATTTGTTGTTAGCTGGAATATAAATTGTAAGATAACCTGCCATAGCTAACTAATCTCTTCATGAGTAAATTAGTCTTGGCAATTTGATTTTCTTAAACAGAGAAGTAACAGAGTAATTATATTGTATAGTCATTTAATAATGAAAAGGGAAAGTTTGTTTCTTTATATAAGGATAGGTAGAGAGAGAGAGAGAGAGTAACCTCCCTATCGCTTATTTCATGTACTTTGTTTTTATTGTAAATAAATATGTTTTAAATATATGTCAAAAGAGTGCCGCCTGATTGATTATTTTACAATGCACTGTTCCTAAATAAACGCGAACTTAAGAGCGGAAGATCAAGTAAGATAGCCTAAGCATATAGTTAAGTGCAAATACACCATGACTGTTTGTGTAAAGTTCTACTAAAGGAATTTGTGTTATAGAAAGAGAGAGAGAAGTCAACTGCCGTATTACTGAGTTTTATTATAATTAAAAGATACTGGTGGCGCAGTCTTATAAAATAAATTTTCTGTTATCCTTAGGCATAAAACTCATAGTGCGAAAGGTAGATAAACTAAGTACACAATAGTAAGATGGAATAGTGAAAATAAGAAAGGAATATATATAAAATTAATAATAACAGTGGCTTATAAATAGTAATAGTAAACTGTTTACAGTCCGTATCCCTTGAAATGGATAAAATTGAGTATCATGCGGTTATAAAATTCTATGTAAAAGATGGTTTAACACCAAAAGTAATTCATTCGAAGTTCATAAAAGTTTCTGGGCACTCTTCTCCTTCATTTTCGACAATTAAGAAATGAGCTGCTGAGTATAAACGTGGCCATACCAGCCTTGAAGATGATCCATGTGAAGGACACCCAAAAAGTGTAACAACGCCAGAAATCATTGATCAAGTGCACGATATGGTATTGGATGACTGGCGAGTCAAAGTGCATGAAATTGCTGAGACTATAGGCATTTCAAAAGAATGTGTAGGATATATTTTGCATTAAGAATTGCAAATGAAAAAGCTTTGCACAAGATGGGTGCCATGCTTAGGGCCAGTTTTATCATTAGGCGAACCTAGGCAATCGTCTAGGGGCGCTAAGTTTCGGGACACCGGATTTTGCTACATAGTTCGTGGAAAAAATACATAGAGACAATGTATAGGGGTACCTAAATTTTCTTTGCCTAGGGACATCAGATCAAAAATGAACTCTTATGAAAATCTTTGAACAGTGCTTGGAGCATTTTAACAAGAATAAAACTGATTTTGTGCATTGATTTATTATTGTGGATGAGACTTGGATTTACCATTATACACCAGAATCCAAACAGCAGTCAAAACGGTGGACAGAAGCTGGTTGTTCAGTGCCAAAGATGAAAAAGTCAGTTGCATTGGCAGGAAAGATCATGGCATCGATGTTTTGGGATGCTAAAGGCATTTTGTTCATTAATTATCTTGAAAAGGATAAAACAATAACTGGGGAATATTATTCCAATCTTTTAACGAGACTAAACAAAAAAATCCGTGAGAAAAGACCCGGTTTGCAGAAGAAAAAAATCATCTTTCATCAGGACAATGCACCTGCCCACAAAGGTGTTTTGGCAATGGGAAAATTAAGGGATCTGCACTATGAATTGCTGGTACATCCACCCTATTCCCCAGGATTTGGCTCCCTTTGACTTCTATCTCTTCCCAAAACTAAAACTCTTTCTCGCTGGTCAGCGTTTTTCTTGGAATCAAGGTGATTGCAGCTGTAGAGGGGTATTTTGCAGATCTTACTTAGAACCACTACAGGGATGGAATAATGGCGTTGGAGCATTGCTAGAATAAATGTATTAGTCTTAAGGGAGAATATGTTGAAAAATAAAAATTATTTCAAAATTATAAATTCGTTGTTAGGCCGAGAACTTTTCAGACCACCCTCGTATAAACTAGTTATATTTGCAATCCCTTAACAAAGATTGCAAATATAACTCAGAGGATAACTGCAATGCTGAATGAACACCAACATGTAAAGATAAGTAAGTAATTTTGGCTCTTTACAAGGTTTCAATATGATTTCATCAGAACTACTGCGTTCAGATTTTGTCTCCTTGTTTCTGAAGAGATGTAAACAATGTGGAGAGAGAGAGTGCAAAGAAGAGTATAAAACATACTATTGGGACTGAGGAACGTAGATTATGTAGAGAGAGATTGAGAATTTGTGGAATGCAGACCCTAGCACAGCAAAAAGAAGGGTGATATGATAGACCTACAAACTTCTGAAAGGATCACATAGTACACTCGTAGAGTATTTTTCATTTTATTGAGGGTGGTAAGAGGACAAGATGGCATCCATGGAAGTTAAAAATTAATGCAATCAAGAAAGGAGTGAGAGCTAGATATTTCTCTCAGTGCAATGTGTGACTGGAATGGACTGCCTTTGGAAGCCATGAATGAGGGTAGTATGATATAGGTCTGCCTTGATGAATCCCTGACACCCAGGAGGTGTCTGGTAATAATAATTCTCTTAGCTGAAGAAAAAAAAGTTTTCAGAATTCTGTTTCAACTTATATATATATAACAATATTCACATTTTGTACCTTGTAAATTGTAGTAGTTTGGATTTTGGGTCATACGTCGATACAGAAATGTCCAAGTTAAATAGTCCACAGCATCTTGCTTATTCTCAATAGTTTTAGTTACAATTTCTGCATTAAAGTGGTCATGTAAGCAGTGATCTAAATGACTCTAAAAATAAACAAAAAATTATCAATTCATTAATCATTATATATAAATAAAGAAATTAGTTAACCTAGTTTTACATGCTGAATGAATAGCACAAAAATATATAAAACAATTTCGACCATATAAAAGTATTTCATTTCATATTATATTACTGATTCTAGTCTAGTTGTATACTGAAGTCTCAGTATGCAACTCAGTATGTTAAACACACACACACACACACGCGCGCGCGCACATGTGTGTGCGCATGATTGTGTTGTCAATAGATCGCTTCCATTTTCTATACAATTTGAATAGGATAAATATGAGAGATTAAAACTTTATTACTGATCAGTATAATTAATAAAATTTAGTCATCCTTGTCATGGGAAATGCTGCTATAACAAACTACTGAATGCTTCTGACCAAAGTCTCCATGTGTATAACGCCATCCAAAATGAATTCACTATAGCAAACTAATAATGACAACAAACTATTTGAATTTATTTTTGCTTTAATTTCTTGAAGAACGAGAGAGCTTTCCCCCACCCCAAGATCTGCCTGGATGCATGTTTTCCCTCTACACAACAGCTAACACATATGCAGAACTATCTACATGCATTAGAGATGGGTTGATTACAGCAAATAGGACCATAAGGATAGTATATTATTAACTGCATGTTTTTATTTTGGAGGGGAAGAAGAAGGGAGAATAAAAATATGAGTTTTTGGAAGAGGAAAGCATCACTGTTTTTGTATGAAAAAATATACAATTTGAGTAGGATCTTTTCAACTGCACAATATGATCCCATTCTTCCTACTGTGCTTCAGGGATTTTTTTTTTTTTTAAATAGTAATCCCACAGGCAATCAGTTATCCAACCTATAGTATTAATGTTATTACCCTATTAATGCTTTGGACAGGCTAGCAGAAAATTGAGGAGAAAGAGAAACTTTTTAACATTGGATTTGAAGATCTACAGATCGTACTTTAAAAAATACATAAGAGGGAAGATCGTTCCAAACCACAATGGTAGATGGAATGAATGAAGATAAGAAAAATTTACAAAGATAATAAGCTAAAAGGCTATTTTACCGGCGAATTTATTAATTAAGAGGGAGATGTTAAATCCTGTTTTATTTTATAGCCGGGTACGAAACTCGGGTCGAAATCCATCGACATCCGTATAGTTTCAATGCCGAAAGGCATTGAAACTATACGGATGTCGATGGATTTCTTTTATGCCTTTCGGCATAAAAGAAATCTTTTATGCCGATTCCATGATTCCAGAAAAGAAATCTTTTATGTCGGATTCCAAGCCTTTCTTTTATGCCGAAAGGCATGGAATCAGTAAGTTAGATGTGTCTGGTGAACAGAGGGTATACCGATGAATTGTCTGCGAACGAGTTTATCGAGCAGGTTCAGAAAATTGTGGATGAAAATAATATGACTGCAGAACAAATATATAATGCCGACGAGACTGGATTGTTATGTAAGTGTCTTCCGATGTCGACTTTGGCTTGTGCAACGGAAGGGCTTTAAGCAGAACAAGGACCGAGTAACTGTGGTGGTATGCGCAAAGGCTGCACGTACGCACAAAGTAAGATTGCCAGTGGTAGGTAAGTACTGCAATCCACACTGCTTAAAAATGTGAAAAATCTGCCTATTCATTATTAGGCACAAAAGAACGCATGGATATATTCAAATCTGACATATTCAAAGAATGGTTTCATAGTGTATTCGTGCCCAGTGTGAAGAAGCATTTAAGGGAAAAGGGTTTACCACCAGACAAGATTAACAAGCTTTATCCAACCAATGGACCAAGGAGTCATCAAGAATATAAAGATGAACTACCACTCCCTTTTTATGTGTTGATGTGTGAATTATTTTGAAGGTGACAACCAAGATTTTCAGAAACAGTTCACATCGAAAGATGCCATATTTACTATATCTCTTGCCTGGAAGAATGTAAAGAACCTCACTTTACTTACATCGCTGTTGGCATAAATTGTGGCCAGTTATCATGTTTAAAGATGACGAATCAAGTGACAAAGATTTTCGTGGTTTTAAAACGTCCCGTGTCCGACATCTTGGATTCAGTAACACATTTGGAGAAAGTTAGTGAAGGGGAGGTGCAGGCTTGGGTATATGTGGACAATTCCGTTCCTGTCACTCTCTCTCTCTTGATGACAATGAAATAATCAAACATGTACTGGGAAAGGAGAAAGATGATGATGAGGTCAACGAAAGTTATGTGGAAGGAAGCTGACGAAGGATTGCACATTTTCATAAGATTTTATGATGTCATGAAACTTCATTGTATACACAGTGAATTTTTAAGGTTCCAGTCACAATCTTGTAAGCAGGCAGACATTCGAAGTTATGTTATGTCGTCACGCTATGAAATTCACAACTTTCATGTGATAACATATACTGTAATTTTTAAATGCTGTTTAAATTTCATTTTGTGAAATATAAAATTACGTGTATGTGTTTTAAATTTTAAAAAATCCACACAACTTTTTATGTTATTTATTTAATTATGGCGGGGATCGAAAAACACGACCAACGAACTTTGCAGGCTGCAATTTCTACAGATGGCATCGCAGAACATGAACAGGTAAGATCTTGAGAAATATATTCAGTTATCTGGCAAAATCCCGAATCTAGAATCGACGATATCCCGTTGTTGCCGGTTAAGAGAGATTCTACTGTATGTGTAAAAATTTATGAAGAAACTAAACATTTGCAAGAAATAGAGGACAACTTTGGCAAGTTATGGTTTGCTGGCCTATTTGTTCTTTATCTGTAGTTATCTACTCAAACAAAGCTCAATGTGAGAATAATATTCAATGTTTGGGCGGATTTGTGATTTGTATACAGTTCTGCGATAAAGATATATAGAACTATTACGAGGGTGGTCTGAAAAGTTCTCGGCCTCAACCATAGACGGCAACACTATTGGCAAGATTTTTTTTTTTTTTTTTCTAAGTTGGTACATCTGTCATAAGCATCCATGTGAAATTGCAATTCATTCATCAAGTAGTTTGTTTTATACAGCTGTCTGAAGCGAAAGTGTTATCTGTATCCCAGAAATGGATAAAATTGAGTATTATGGGGTTATAAAACTCTTTGTAAAAGAAGGTTTAACGCCAAAAGAAATTCATTCGAAGTTCATAAAAGTTTCTGGGCACTCTTCTCCTTCGTTTTCAACAATTAAGAAATGGGCTGCTGAGTATAAATATGGCCATACCAGCCTTGAAGATGATCTATGTGAAGGACGTCCAAAAAGTGTAACACCAGAAATCATTGATCAAGTGCACGATATGGTATTTGAATGACTGGCGAGTCAAAGTGCATGAAATTGCTGAGACTATAGGCATTTCAAAAGAATGTGTATGATATATTTTGCATGAAGAATTGCAAATGAAAAAGCTTTCGGCAACATGCTGCGCTTGCTCACAGCAGATTAAAAACGCACTCTCATGAAAATCTCTGAACAGTGCTTGGAGCGTGTTAACAAGAATAAAACTGATTTTGTGCATCGATTTATTACTATGGATGAGACTTGGATTCAAGATTATGCACCAGAATCCAAACAGCAGTCAAAAGAGTGGACAGAAGCCGGTTATTCAGCACCAAAGAAGACAAAGTTGGTTCCATCAGCAGGAAAGGTCATGGCATTGGTGTTTTGGGATGCTAAAGGCATCTTGTTTATTAATTATCTTGAAAAGGGTAAAACAATAACCGAGGAATATCATTCCAATCTTTTAGCCAGAGTAGAGTAAAAAATTCGTGAGAAAAGACCCAGTTTGCAGAAGAAACAAATTATTTTTCATCAGGACAATGCACCTGCCCACAAAGGTGTTTTGGCAAGGGGAAAATTAAGGGATCTGCACTGTGAACTGTTGGAACATCCACCCTATTGCCCAGATTTGGCTTCCCCCTGACTTCTATCTCTTCCCAAAACTAAAACCCTTCCTCGCTGGTCAGCGTTTTTCTTAGAATCATGATTGCAGCTGTAGATGGATATTTTGTAGATCTTACTGGGAACCACTACAGGGACAGGTATAATGGTGCTGGAATAAATGTGATAGTCTTACAGGAGATTATGAAAATAAAAATAATTTTTAAATTATACACTCCTTTCTTCATTGTCAGGCTGAGAACTTTTCAGACTACCCTTGTATAATAGCTGGCTCAGTAAAGTAACGTATTAAGCAAAAGAGTAAACGTAATTTGTTGCATGCTAATGAGATGACTGATATTTGCAATAAGTTTATTTCAAAAGTAGGATTCGGAAGAAAACAGTTCTTTTTGTGTGTATGTTATGAGAAATAAAAGATCTGACCAAGTTTTACAATCAATGGAATGAACAATATCAGATTTCCCATTAAAGAATGGCTTGTAGAAGAAGATATTCTGGCAGTTTTACTAACTTGTGTAGAACAAGGTTTATCAAATGAGAAAGAGGAGTGCAGTGCATGTCATCTCGAAAGCTGTGTATGAGAATTGAATTCAATTGAAAGTTCAATGATATACATATATATATATAAATAAAATCATTTATCCATGTATGAATAAGGAAAAATATACAGAAATATTCATCATCTTTATCAAATTCCTGCCATGTACCCTCAAGGGGTGTACAGGATATGATAGTACATGAAAAAAATTACATCATTACTAACTTAATAGCTACAATTTTCCTCCAAATGAGTCTGTTACTTATCAAGACTCCAACATTATCAGATCTTATATTTCTATAGTCTAAGGCACTTTGTACCATATCAATCCACCTATACCTTGGTATTCTTCTGGGTTGTTTTACTGCCAACCTGGCAGAGAACACATGTTTTGCTAATCTTTCTTCGTCCATTCTGTTTAAGTGACTATACCACCTGAGATTAGCTCTGCTAACACATTCCTGGATGCTCACAATCTCAAGTTCTTTCCTAATATCCTCGTTTTTCATATGATATTGCCATTGATGCCATCTGTTCATGCCTATAATCTTTCTCAGGACTCTCATATCTGCAGTCTCTAGTCCTTGGTAAAGTGTTTTACTTCTAAACCAGTGCTCAGACCCATAAGTTAAAACTGGTTTCAACACTGTCTGTATACAGCAATTTAGTGTTCCAACTAATTTCTCTCTTATTCCATATGGATTTATTCAACTGACTACCCACAGGCTTTGCTGATTCTGTTGTCTATTTCTATATTTAATTTACCATCTTCACTAAAAATCATGCCTAAGTAGCTGAAATGTTTTACTTGTTCCACAGGTTCTCCATTCACAACACATTTGACATTTTCAATGATTCCACTTATTTTCATTGTCTTTGTCTTTTTATTGCTGACCTTCATACCATATCTATTATAACAGTTATTCAATTTAGTCAGAGATTCTTGCAGACTTGCAGCGGATTTATTCAGAAGTATAACATCATCCGCATAAAGCAAAGAGCTGACATTAACGTCTCCAATTTTGATAACATGTTTAATACCACTTTCCTTCATAATGTAATCCATATAGATAATGAATAACAGAGGGGGATAATGTACATCCTTGTCTCACACCTGATTTAACATTAAACCATCTTCTTGTACTTCCTTCAATTCTAACTGCCGACATACAACTCCAATAAAGACTAAGTATTGCTTGATATAATGCCCCATTGACACCATATAACTGTAGCGTATTGAATAGCTTTTCTCTTGGAACCTTGTCATATGCCTTTTCCAAATCGACAAAACTTAAATACAGATCTTTGTTATATTCCCATGCTTTCTCGACTATTTGTCGTAAAGTGAAGATCTGATACTGAGAGCCTCTATTTGCCTTGAATCCAGCTTGTTCTTCATCAAGCTTTTCTTCCACAATTCTTCTCAACTGTTTCTTAAGTATAGTTGCATAGATCTTGCAAGGAAACACTCAGTAGGGAAATACCTCTGTAATTCTCACATTCAGTTTCATTTCCCTTTTTATATATATGGGTACTATGAGAGCTCTACTCCAATCATCAGGAATTTGTCCCTCTCTCCAGGCTTTCTGAACTATGCAATGCAGCCACTGTAAGACTCTTATACCACCATACTTCAGCATTTCTGGTCGAATATCATCTACTCCTGCTGCCTTTCCACATTTCAAGCCTTTGATGGCATTTTCTACTTCAAGTATGGATATGTATTCCTGACTGCATGCCTGGTCAGTGTTTTTTACCACCGTGCTGTCATCACTGCTTGTTTCATTTAGCAGTTTTTCAAAGTAATTACTCCATACTTCAAGGATATCTTTTTCTCCTGTTTTCATGTAACTTGTATCATCTCTAACTCCTTTTAATAGCACTCTTTCTTCCATTCATAAGATTCTTCAACAACCTTCAGAATATTTTGCCACCTTCTTGATATTTATTTCCTATATTCTTGCCAAAGTCCTCCCATGGCTTTCGTTTAGCTAGTTTTACACAGTGTTTTGCATTCTTGCATTTGTCTCTGTATTCTCTAAGAGCACAAGCTGACTTATTTGCCAGGAACTTTTGATATGCTTTCTTCTTTTCCTTCACTGCCTCTTTAACTTGCTGTGTCCCCCATGGAGTTCTAATTTTTCTATCCTTGCAGACAATGTCACCACATGCCTCTCTAGCTGAATCAATCAGAGCTTTCTTCAAGGCTTGCCACTGAATCTCCAAGGTTTGATTCCTGTTCTCAAACTCTTTCATTTTTTCTTCAATAATCTTTGTGTATTTTAGTCTACAGTTCACATCTGAGAGCTGCTCAACTTTTATTCACTTTAAAACTTTCTTACATGTTATTCTTTTCAATATGAAATTCAATTTTATCCTGCTCAAGACTAAATAGTGATCACTTCCAATTTCAAATCCTCTGTTCACACTGGTGTCCTGCACTAGGGAGAAAACAACACTATCAACAATAACATAGTAAGACTTTTCTTATTCATTACCTCTTCTCTCCATGTGAATTTGTGCACATTTTTATGTTGGAACATGGTGTTAGTAATAACCAGTCCTTGTCATGAGCAGAAATCCAACAGATATTTGCCATTATTATTAGCTTTGCTCTTTTCTCCAAATTTTCCTAAAATATTTTTGTATGTCTCACAATCATTTCCTACTCTGCTATTTAGATCCCCAACAAGGACCATCTTTTCCTTATTCATTGTGTCAGTTGCTTTTTCTAAAGCATCAAAAAATTCCTCCACTTCTACCTTAGTAAAACTAAAACCTTCTGTGGGACCATAGGCACAAATAAGTCTCATTGTCCAATTCCCCATTCTGATATTTGCTCACATCACTCTACTTGAGACTGCCTGCCATTCAAGAAGATAAGCCCCGTATTTAGTGTTGAATACTATGGCTACCCCTTTATTTCCTTGATTGTCATTGCCTGAATATAACATTTTATATTCATCGCTCAGAAAGATCTCACCAGTTTTTTTCTTTTTTGTTTCAGTCACCCCAATTATGTAGATCTGGTACTTATCTAATTCCTCAGCTAGCTCCATTTCTTTGCCATTCAGGCTTCTATGTTAGTAGTACCGATCTTTAACTCTGGTGATGTTGAGTTCGGTTTTTGTTTTCAGATTTGTTCCGGTAGCTGACTTTTTGCTGGTCGCCCTAGTTCCCTGGCAAAAACAACGGGGGCCTTGTTTAACCGGGCGATGCCCCAGCCGGCATGAAATTTTGTCATGTTGTACCATCATTTTTTGTTTTGGTTTAACCAATAGGAATACAATTTGGTCGGCAAAATCCCAAATTGCCAGCCTATCCTCGTTCGTTCAGTATCCAAGTAGATACCCAACAGAGTGCACCACGAGAAGGTGAGGATTGGACATTAGGTCAGAAGCCCTAGTCGGTTCTCCGCATTCCTTTAAAGGCTATGTGGAGGTCTCCCCTCAGTTAACAGCTCTGACCCTTAAGCACTCCCAGAAATATTCAAGTAACAAAATCTCATGGAGATAAAGTTTATTAAATGAAAGTGAGTCCAGTTACTTTTGTTTTGTGCCAAGTGGTAAATATTAGAAGTTTCATGAGTCTCATCTTTAAAAAGCAGTTTGCTTATATATTGCCAAAACTATTTTCGTGGTCTTCCTTTGTGTCCATTAGTTGTCCTGTGGAGAACAAAAGCACTCAATGTAGGTGAAGGTGGATGTCCCAACCATCTCATTTGGCTTTTCTGAACTGTTTCTATTAAGGATGTTGCTCGCTTTCTTCAAGATGGACGGTATTAGGAATATGATCTTACCATGTATATCCTAATATCGTTCAAAAGCATGTTGTCCCAAAGCTTTGATGATATTAACTGATTGCTGAGTAGTGATGTTCCATGTCTGGGCACCATAAATATGTCTTGAATGGTGGTTTTGCACAGATGAATTTTGGTATTTGTGGTGATGAGATTGGATTTCCAGATATTACACTTAAGGAAATGAAGAGGTTTGTGCTTTCTTTTCACTATGTCTGTCAAAGAATCCAATTAAGGTACTAAAAATCATTTATTTCAAGAATGTGGTCATTTAGACTAGCTGGCTGAGAACTAAGCATACCTGCTCTCCAACCAACAGGGTGTGTTTGACTCCCGCTGTGGGCATGGATCTTTGTGATTATCTTTAGGTGGAAGATGAATGTCAACACCTAGTGTGAGACCACTGCCCTGCTTATTGGAGGCCTAAGTGGCTTAAAAAAGTACCATGTTTGATCTCTAGAGAAGGATTTCTGGACTATGTCAAAAAAAAAAAAAAAAAATATATATATATATATACACAGTCATACCACAACCTACGCAAATCTGGAGTTACGCGATTTCATATATGTACGTATTCCCATCCCACTTCACGTCTCACCACTAGTCGTATCTTTCCGGCGGCGGCAGCATTCGCCAGTGTCGCACATGCTGTGAACAAGCACTAACATGTTTCGCATGGTCTCCATTCATACATGATTTTTATAGTCTACAAACCTTGTGATTGTTTAATGTTATGTTCTTGATAAAAAATTTTATCACATAAAAAATAATAATGTCGTCCAAAGGAAGCAAGTCCGATTCTTCTACAGCTAGCAAGAAAAGAAAAACATTGACTTTGGAAACAAAACTCAACATTATTAAGGATTTTGAAGGCGGAATGAAAATTTGAGAGCCAGCAAAGAAGTTTGATCTACAGGAATCCATAAGAACAATCATAAAAGAAAGGTTTACAGATTTTGGAGGACATAGATTCTAACAAGGAATGAATTGTAGCCACAAGGTAAGGAATAAAAAAATCATTAGCTTGCTAAGAAGAAATTTTGCGTGACAAGAAAAAGACATTATGCCGTCTTTAAAATAAACAATTAAAAAACCCGACAAGTTTTGTTCGTCGTAAGACTTACCATCAGGGGTAATGGTATATAAAGGCTTAACACAACAAAAGCTTATTGATGATTAATCACAGACATTAAATGTTTTTTTATATAACTTCACGACTGTCAAATAAAGAAGTATGGAGTAATTACTTTGAAAAACTGCTAAATGAAACAAGCAGTGATGACAGCACGGTGGTAAAAAACACTGACCAGGCATGCGGTCAGGAATATATCCATACTTGAAGTAGAAAAAGCCATCAAAGGCTTGAAATGTGGAAAGGCAGCAGGAGTAGATGATATTCGACCAGAAATGCTGAAGTATGGTGATATAAGAGTCTTACAGTGGCTGCATTGCATAGTTCAGAAAGCCTGGACAGAGGGACGGATTCCTGATGATTGGACGAATCATCAGGACGTCAGACAAATTTATTAGATTTTATGAAACCATTGATATCGAAATAACTTTTTTTTTATGTACGAAAAACTACAATTACGATTATATTTCTTAAAAAATATAGGTAAACCTTTGTAAACGTTTGGTCTCAATTAACTAATATTTTGTATGTTTGTATGTAAAATTATACCCGAGTTACGCAAATTCGACTTAGGTGCTTTTTGTTGGTCCCACCTACCGCGTAACTTCAGGGTATGACTATATATATATATATATAATATTGATAAAAACAGGCATGGAAGACACTGGGGGAAGAGGGAATTGACCTGCTGTGGGACCTGTTCATGAAAGTTTGCCAACAGGAAAATATACCCGAGGAATGGAGGGAGAGTACTCTTGTTCCCATCTACAAGGGTAAAGGGGATGCACAAGACTGTAAAAATTACAGAGGAATAAAGTTGATGTCCCACACACAATGAAGATCCTAGAAAGGGTTCTTGATGGTAGATTGAGGGAGGAGGTGGAGATTGCAAAGGAACAATTTGGCTTCTTGTCTGGTAGATCAACAACAGATGCTATCTTTGGGTTACGACAGATGATGGAAAAATATCGAGAGAAACAAAGGGAGCTGCATCTGGTATTTATTGATCTGGAGAAAGCATACGATAGAGTGCCAAGGCAAGAAGTCTGGAGGTGTCTGAGGGAGAAGAAGGTGCCGGAGAAATATGTCAGGTTGGTGCGGGAGATGTACAGAAATGTGAAGACAAGTGTTCGGACCTGTTCGGGACAGACAGAAAGTTTTCAAGTAACAGTTGGCTTGCATCAAGGGTCAGCATTAAGTCCGTTCCTGTTTAATATTGTGATGGAGGTGGTAACAGAGGAGGTGAGAGAAGATGCACCTTGGACAATGTTGTATGCAGATGACATCTTGCTGTGTGTAGATTCAAGAGAAGAAGCGGAAACTAAACTGGAAAGATGGAGAAAAGTACTGGAAGAGAGAGGTATGAGACTGAGCAGAAGTAAGACAGAGTATATGTGTTGCGCAGTGGGTGGTGGCCAGGAGACAGACCTGGAGCTGGAAGGAAATGTCATCAGGAAGGTGAGAGACTTTAGATACTTAGGTTCGACAGTGGAAGAAGATGGAGGAGGTGAGAAGGAAGTGGGATGCAGGATACAAGCAGGTTGGAGGAACTGGAGGGAGATGGCTGGAGTGTTATGCGATAAGAGGGTGCCGATCAATCTGAAAGGCAAAATTTATAGGACAGTAGTGAGGCCAGCTATGACATATGCTATAGAAACTGTGGCCCTGAGGAAAAATAACATTAGCAGGATGGAAGTAGCAGAGATGAGAATGCTTAGGTGGATGTGCGGTGTGACCAGAAAGGATCGTCTGAAAAATGACTATGTCAGGGGAACAGTGAAAGTTACGAACTTAGGAGCGAAAATACAGGAGGCAAGGTTGAGATGGTTTGGTCATGTGATGAGGAGGGAGGACGAATATGTGGGAAGAAGGGTCATGCAGATGGATGTGCAAGGAAGGCGGAAGCGTGGGCGGCCAAAGAAGAGATGGAGGGAGCTGGTAGAAGAGGACTTGAAGATGAAGAACTTGGATGTGGTGACAGCCCAAGACAGGAAGGTGTGGAGGAGACTCATAACAAACAGTGACCCCACTTAAGTGGGAGAAGCTGCAGAAGAAGAAGAAGAAGATTGATAAAAACAGAAAAAAAAAATCCTTAGTCCACCTACAGTACAAAATGCAATACAGCTTTTAAAATGTACTAAATAACCTTTCAATGCAAATCAGGCTTAGCATTCCACACAGCCACTACTGGCCATCAAGTACTCTGGCAACAGACAAACATGTCATATATTGATAACAACTGTTTCACAAGGAAATTTAAAGAAGCTGCACTATTTGCTCAAGATCACTACACAGCGCAATAAAAATGAAGGCTTAATTTTACAAGTGTGGTCTACCTCCATCAAAAATTGAACTGCCCTGGACCTTGGATATAGCATGCATGAGCAGGAGAACACGGCAACAACTAGCAATGTTCCAACATGCATACAGTAACGAATATATCATTTGTATTTGGGTTTATCAATTATTTGACAGTCGTGAAGTTATATAAAAAAACATTTAATGTCTGTGATTAATCATCAATAAGCTTTTGTTGTGTTAAGCCTTTATATACCATTACCCCTGATGATGTAAGTCTTACGACGAACAAAACTTGTCGGTTTTTTTAATCGTTTATTTTTAATAAACTCTTTATATTAATATGTGGTCTCAATATCAAAAACTACCTACAGGACTGCTTAATCACAGAAACCTATGTCTACATCTCTGGTCAGTTTTCAAAATTTTCGGTTTCTCTCTCTCTCTCTCTCTAATATACATAGAATAGAACACCACAGCAAGCCTTAGACCCTGTTAACAGACCACGGGGAAGGACACTCACTGTAACACTATGATCCTCGTGGGCAAGCCCACTAACTGAGCCTAGTCAGGCCATTCAGGACCACTTTTCTTGATGAAGCAGAGATGAAAGCAGTGGGACGCTACCAGGATTCCACTTTCTGGATGTCCGTGAGTTGCGCTGTTAGCAGTAAGACACTGGATCTCAGCAATGGTGGTTTGGAAGATAGCATAGTAAAAATTCAGAAGAAGCAGAGTGAAGAATACCAGAAGAAAAGCATGGTACAATAATAAGGATGAAAATGGCCCAGTACCATCACTGGGAGGTCTTCTCCACCAAAAAATGATGCATCACATGAAGGAGAGGCAGATATTATGGTATGGGAGATGTTTTTCATGGAATCCTCCACCCCAAACACCTGCAGATCTATAGGAAGAAATCCTTACATATCCCAACGTAGCATAACTGCTATGATGTTCAAAGATCTTAGATAGTTTGTGCCACGCTGCACAGCAGTAAGGGAGGGTTACTACAAACTATTTCAATGGCAGTTGTAATTTTTTTTAACTGGACAGAAGTGTGTGCAATCATTTTTTATGATATACCAAAAGAGAGATTAATGATCCATCACATCAATACTCAAAAAAGATATGAGGAATCTTTTTAGTTTGTTCCCACCAAAACAGTAGGGGAAGTTCAAAAAAATAAAATAAATAACAAAATCTGTAGACATATCATTCAGAAATCAATCATGCCAAACTTGTATTCCAATTAATCGTCCTCAAAGATGAGATTTAACATCATCAATAAATACTAGATATAAAAATCCCTTGTAAATGGAAACACTATCCTATTAAATTCTCAATATGAAGAAATTTGTTATAGTCAAAACTTCATAGTATTGATGCTATTTCAAAGGGAATTCACTACAACAAATTTTCCATAATTAAAAAAAAAAGCATTTCCTTTGTTCCCACAAGTTGTTAGTATGAAAAAGTAGATGATCAGAGTAGGAAACTTTAAAAATGAGAAAGTATTCTTGGAATCAGATTATGCCATGCAAACTATGTCCACTTGGAACAAATTTAGCTGAAGGAATATGCCTGAAATATAAGAAAGAGTAAATCAAGATCTCAGAACACTAGCTAGAGAGTCTAGTGCTTCAGTTTATGTTTTGGCTCTTTGTGAATGCTTTATCTTGAAAATGATTGAGTAACTGTATGAAAAGTATCTACTAGTTTTTTCTTTCTCAAGAAAAAGAATTTATTAGATCAAATTAATTATCATACAAGTACAGTTGACTATCAAAAGAACAAACTTATGAGAACAAAAGGGAAAGTTTTCTAGTGAATTTCCTTCATTATGCTGATAATGCTACGGGCTTTAGTTTGGACTTTTCAGCAGTTTATTATAGTAAGTGATTTTGCTAGAATGGTATATCCCATTACAGCAAAACTTAAAATGATACATGCTAGTAATGGTATATCTGACATATTCATTCTGGAAAACAAGTTCTGAAGAAACATCCTTGCATCCTAAATTCAAAATGGTGAACTTTCAATAGAGTTCAAGATGAGTGTTAGAAGAAGTATTAAAAAGCTATTAACTGATTAGCTAGTTTAAAATTCTATTGTTATCAATTTCTCTTTTCAGTAGTACTTAAAAGTAGGTGGAAAATAATAATTATCTTTCAATTTACAGAAATAACTTTCAGATATCCAAAGATTTTAAGTAGACGTAGTCAACTTTACTAAAGACAATTTTTAAGGAACAAGAAAACAGTTTTCCATTATAATGGCGTTTGCTATAGTGAGAAATGCCTGTATCCATTGTTAAAAGATGGTTTCTTTGCATGAATGACCAACTATACAGAGTCAATTCTCACTATACATCATCATTAATTTCTTGATATGCACCCCCAAGGGGTGTTCAGGTTACTATGACAGCACTACATGATGAGTGTGCATTATTATTAATCTCATATCCACATTAGTCTATTTTAATTTCTCCAAATTAGTCTATTACTTATAAGCACTCCAATATGGTAATGTCGAACATTTCATTCTTCTAAGGCAGTTCTGACTGAATCAATCCACCTAGACCTTGGTTTTCCTCTGGGTCTCTTTCCTATCATCTTGGCAACAAGCGAATATCAGTTTTGCTAACTTTTCCTCACCCATTCTATTTAAGTGGCCATACCACCTTAGATTAGCTCTGCTTACACATATTTGAATGCTAATAATGTCAAGTTCCTTTCTAATATCTTCATTTTTAATATGATTCTCTCATTATGCCACAGTTCACCCCTAATTTTTCTCAGAACCCTAATATCTGTGGTCTCTAGTCTTTGATCAAGTGCTTTATTTCTAACCCAACTCTCAGATCCATAACTTGATTTGAGCACTGTCTTGTTGTATACTGCTAGTGTGGTGTTTTGGCTAATTTCTCTCTTATTCCATATAAATTTATTCAGCTGGTAAGCCACCATACTAGCTTTGTTTATTCTGTTGTCTATTTCCAGATATTACCTGCCACCTTTACTAAAATCTGTGCCTAAATAGCTGAAATATTTTACTTATTCTACAGGATCTCCATTCAGAATGCAGTTGATGTGTTCATTTTTTCTGCCTATTTTCATAGTTTTGGTCTTTTTATTGCTGATTTTCATACCAGATTTCTTACAGCTGTTATTCAATTTAGTTAGATAATCCCGAATCTGGACTAGATGTGTTTAAGAGTACGTCATCTGCATAATGCAAAGAGCTAAGTTTGAAATCTTCAATTCTAACATCAAGCCTAATGCCACTTTCTTTCATAAGTGATCAATATAGATGATAAATAAGAATGGATATCCTTTTTTTTTGCATCATTTTCTTAACCTGATTTTATATCAGAACATCTGCCTGGATTTCCTTTGATTCTAACTGCTGACTTGCAACTTAAATATAGACTATGTATTGCTCTGTATAATGTTCTATTTATTCCATATAGTTCTAGTGTTTTGAAAGGTTTTCCTCTGGGAACCTTGTCATGCATTTTACAGATCTACAAAACTTAAGTACAGATCCATGTCATATTCCCACAATTTCTCAACTATTTGTCTTAAAGTAAAAATTTGATCTTGACAACCTGTATTTGGCCTGAACCCAGCTTGTTCTTCTCCAAGTTTCTCTTCCACAATCTTTCTCAACCTCTTCTCAAGTATACTTGGATAAATCTTACGTAGAATACTCAGTAGAAAAATTCTTCCGTAATTCTCACATTCAGCTTTATTCCCTTTTTTATAGATGGGTATTATCAGAGCTACTTCAATCATTGGGAATTTGACCTTCTGTACAAGCCCTTTGAATTATGCAGCATAGCCACTGAAAAACTTTTATACCTCCATACTCAAGCATTTTCCATGGTTGAATATCATCTACTTTAACCGCCTTTCTGCCTTTTTTGATGGCTTTTTCTATCTCAAGTACTGATATGTACTCCTCTTTGCATTCTTCTTAAAATTTTTCTACTATGGTTCTGTCACAGTTTGGTTCATTTAGCAGTCTTTCAAAGTAATTACTCCAGACATCTAGGATATCCTTATCTTCAGTTTTCATACCATCTTTATTATCTTTGATTCCTTTTACAGTACTCCTTTCTCCATTTCTAAGCTTCTTCAATAGAATCTAAAACATTTTACCACCTTCCTGATATTTATTTCCCATACTCTTACCAGTCTTTCCATGACTTTTGTTTAGCTACTTTTACATATAGCTTAGCTCTCTTACATTTTTCTCTGTATTCTTATAGGGCATCTGCCAACCTACTTTCCAGGAACTTTTGATATGCTTTCTTCTATTCCAGTACATTTTATCACTGTACACTATATAGAAAACTTATTCAATATAACAAATGCTGAAAATGTCCCAAACCAAGCTCACAGGTACAGTGCTATGCTAAAAGAAATTAACTATAGTAAACTATTCCCGTAGTCTCTATGATTTTGCTATATTAAGCATCAACTGTAAACAAAAGTGCTGTGAGATTATTATCATGAATATAATTACAAAAATAAATGACTCACCTCTACAGGAAGTGGTTCATACAAAAACTTTTTAAAGAAGTCCTTTTTTGAACTTTGACAAAGGAGTACACAGATTCCTGAAAAATAATGAATCATTTTAAACCTAATGGTACAGAACAAATGGTGTATTTAATTGTCAACATATTCAGAACATATTCTTTCCAGATTTTTTTTCTTGTGGAAAGAAATTTTTCTTGACATCAGCAGAATAAATGGGAAGGAAAAAAAAACTAGTTTATTCATAAACTTAATTGCAAAATGAAGTATACTTATACTGTATAACTGTGAAATGAAAGAAAACATCTGAATATCAATGGCATCATTATGGTTTCTTTTAATTTCATCTGTACCTTGTGGTTGTTTGGTTTTGAAAGTTGAAGATCAACCAAGTAACAAAAAACACTGATTTGTTGCTGTGATAATGATAAAAGAAAATTTATGTTGCTGGACAGATCAAATTCATTTGAACACCTAAAGACATTCACAAACATCTATGCCACAGTGACATGTGAATCAACAGCCTGTTGTTTTTTTATTTTATTTGTGGTTCATATTCACAAAAGGCTTGTATGCAACTACAGTACATTTGTTTGTACTATGAGTGAGTAAGGATTTTTTTTTTTTCATTTTTATAAATTATATATTTTTTTGTATTTTTTCATTAAAAAACTTTTCCAATAAAACAAATCTCTTCTGCAATTGCAAAGTTCAATGCACTACATTCCTGCTTTAGCAACCTAATTGTTTTCTGAAAGCCATTGTAAAGCATACCCTAATTTCCTGTTGGCTATATGTAATGAATTAGGGTTATGTATTCATGGAAATACAGTTCCAGCTATAATTAGATTGACCATATTTCCTTGAGAGAAAAACGGGATGGGGTTATGTAACATTCTGTATTCATGAAAAAGTAAGATGATAAAAAAAGTTTTATTACATAAACATATAGAGCTTACTACTGTATTATTCTTCAGTGAACAAACCTATACAAAAATTTTGGTAGACGTAGAGGGGAATTGTATTTCACCACGATCGTATCATGAACATTTCTCCGATGAAGTGATCTTACGCAGCAAATTTTGGTCTTTCAACACCATTATAAAACTTCTCACACTCCATGACACACACAATTTAGTCTTACAACTAACATAGCCTTCATTGTCTCAACACTTAATCTAAATTTCTCCTTTGACCACATACTGTTCATAACAGAAAATATTCTTTCAACAGGTGCTGTACTTCCTGGAAGACAAAGAATAAACTATACAATATTAAAAAGTCTAGGCGTTTTTTGCTCATTTCAGAAAAAATCTGTACCCATCCATCAGATAAGGGATTGTTTTCTTTCTTCCATGTATCCAACTGCCCTACAATTAAAGATTTTATGAGGGTCCACTGATGAATACACAAGTTTCTCCTGTTTCTGTGCATGTGATGAGTTCCTCATTCAGGAACTGTACTATATTTCTTTCCATTCAGATGTCTTCCTTAGTAGCACCCACTTGAATTTCTCAGTATTTCCTAAACTGCACTTCCACTTGCTGACATATTCTAAGCTGATTTCATAGAAATTCTCAACTACCTCAAAAAACTTAGCCTCATTAATTTCTCCTGAATCTACTAACATTTTCAGTTGTTTTTTGACATCACTAGTATTTGTAACCACTTTTTCCGGACTTTAAATTGTTTACAAGACTTTCAATGTTCATGGCTACTTCTGTAGCTGAAATATTATCTTTTTCAATTAAGTTAATGTATGTTTGGAAAACAGACCCTTGATCTCTTGCAAATGGCAACCACAATTTCAAACAGGGATCTTCAAACAATTTTTGCAACATAACAGGGCATGTTTCTTGAGAAAGAAAATAAGAACGAAATCCATCAGACATGCTTAAAATTCTGTCAATTGATGGATCCAAGGACAAAAATTTTGTATTCCATGCTCTAACAATTTAGCTTAATTGTTTCCTGCAAAGTCACAAAAGTTTTTCAGTTCAACTCTAACTTGTATATATATTGAAGATTTGTATACTTTCACTGCAAAACATTCAATATCAATTGGTAAACAATCAACAGCATGCTGGAGACAATTTTGTATAATGTGTGCCCCACAACCAATACCAATAATATGCCTAATCAATTCAGTTTCAAGTTCTTGCCACCACCAAAATTGGTTTGCCTTTTGTTTGAATAAATCACTGCAGACATTGATATTTAGTATCGAACAATATGACTCCATGGCTATACAAATTACTGGTATCCATGATATTCATATACGATTTTAGGTTATGAATAATAATTTATGATTGACCAATATTAAGAATATTTATAGTTTTTATTAAAAATGGGACAAAATTGAGATTTTTATTTTGTTGTACAATGAAACCTGTGGAGTATTCATAACTAAACAAACACACGTAACCACAGTAATAAGTTTTAATAAGTAAATATTTCATCTTAAGTATCATAGGACACTGTCAGTACATTTAATCCAAACAATACTAGGAATAACATACAGTTAGGGCATATGATTACAATGGAATCCCAGTATGTGTGCAGTACCATGTTATAGAATTAAATTAAAATATATCTGGAGAAAAAAAATATTACATTACAATAAGATAACATATATAAAATTATTTTACACAATTTTGTATGACATTTTCCCATACTTTAGGGATAGCAAGAACGTCATTATGGTTCAGATTTGGTCTGTACGGCTTCAGCACTTTCTTTATATAAAACATTCATGTGTATATAAAGATCTATGTAGAAGTTTGGTCTTTTCCCAATGGATCCCATGGTTTGGGATTTCAACTGTGTGTTGTGTGAGGCCAGATTTCTGCGGTTTGATAAGACGGATATGGTCTTGATGTTCCAAAATGCGCGTTTATGAACAGATCTACCTGTCTGTCCATAGTAACACAATTTATAGGAATATGAAACCTCGTATATGCAAGGTAGCATCAGAGGTGAGAATTTGTCTTTAGGAGAAGGTAACAAGTTATAGATCTGGTTGACTGGTTTGTAGGTAGCAGCAAGTTTGTATTTCTTCACCATTTTTGAAAGACATTCAGAGATGCCTTTCACATAAGATATGGGAACTCTGGGCTTGTTCTTGTCTAGGTTGATGACTGGGGAAGTGACTGATGAAGACATCTCCAAACTGTGGTTATGTGTGTTTGTTTGATCATGACATTTTTATTATAACAACAGGATGGCTGGGAAATATGAAAAACGGTACTGTCCAGCTCAAAACAGCATGAATGGTCAGCCTAGCTATAATAATATAACAAACTCATTTGTTTATTTTATAAAATGATGCTTGCTTATTGTGGATGAGACAACTAAAACAAGGAAGCAAGTTTCTGTTCATTTTGGTTCATTGCTTTCATTTTGAATTTCTGAAGGAATAAAATATGAAATTTTTTATTCTGAAGGAATATTTGACCATTTTTGAGGGCACATATATGTAATGTACTGCAATAAATAAAGAGCAAGGCCAAAAACAACAGTTCGCCCTCACTGCAAGCTAATTCTCTCTGCACTTGTGCAGTGATTGGTAGGCACAGTTAAAATACAAAGGTGTATAGAATATTTTGTGACAAACTTAGTTATTAAATTAAAAAAAAAAAAACACTGCTAATTTAGTTAATAGAAATCACTTATGCTAGTTAAAATGTTTTATTCTCAGTTATATACTGTGGTCTCAAGTCAGGCAACAACCTGTTATCGAAGTGTACGCATCCCAACTGCTTCATTTCTGAAGCTATTTTATATAATCAGTCATAAAGAGGTCTACTGAATGTTGCCAATAATAATGACAAAGAATTGTCTTCCCCCTAAATTAACCATGATAATTTAAAAGAATAATAAGGAATTATTCTTTTGTATTTATTATATAAAAAAATATGAACATTGAGTAATGTCATCATCACCAATTTCCTGATATGTACCCGCAACAGGTGTACAGGCTAATATGATAGCACTGCATGATTAAGTTTGCATTACTATTAATCTCCTATCAATAATTTTCATCCAAACTGGCAATGGAATGTATTGTCTGAGTGGATGGTGAGTGCACACGGTGGATGAGTTTAAGGAGTGGTATGACAGACTTTGTATTAACTATACTCTTTTTTCAGGTTATCTTGGAAGTAGTGGAATAAGCTACATTTCCAGATTTTCTTACCATTCGTACTATAGGCTTATGCAGCAATTTTCTTGAAATGAAAGATTAAAAACCTGAGTTTTTTTTTTTTTTTTTTTTTTTTGGGGGGGGGGGGAGCCCCACTTGCCCCTGCTAGAGGTAAAAAATATCCTACTTGTCAGTGATTAGAAATGAACTTAGAATTAACTTTCTTCAGGTAGCCTAGAAATTTTAACTTAAATTTTAAGGCTATGGATACAAATGCCATTTCCTCAGGGCTACCCAGGCATCTGTCTTGTATTATGGATATTACGTAAATCCTGTTCCTCAAGCAAACAGTATTTTCTCTTCTAACCAAACAAAAGTGTAACAAATCTTAGGTGTTGGCAGTTGTTCATCTTTGATTTTTTAGCAGTTCAATTCACAACACAAAGAGAATAAATAAGATTAATGTAATTATTTATTGTCAGTATTTTGCTAGCTTATGCCCAGAATCTTCAAAGCACAATTTGCCACAGTACACAAACAGTAACAAGTAGTTAATAATGGTAACAGTTTAGAATTATAATGGAAAACACAAAGAACAACTCTTTCCATAGTAAGCCATGTCATAAGTTTCTAGATTAAAAATTCTGACCAGTATTCACAATTGCAAATACTGATCGAATTCTTCTGAAACAACAATCTGTTTATTCAAAATTCTTCCAATGGTTATGATTAATTAATTTCTATTATCTCTACCACTTTTTACATATCTATAAAAGCTTTTCAGATTAACCTTGGCATCTCTACTCAATCATATCAAATTCTGCTTTAAAATCTTTAATTAACAATATAGATCATGCTAGCTACTGCTTATATGTATACTTTATAACAGATTTATCAGACTGAATTACTTTCCATTATTTTCTGCTTATAATGTATACAAAACTGATTATTCATCCTGCTGACTCCAGATTTAACATAAATTTTACTCTTAGGGAATCTTCAAAATCTTCCAAGTTTTCAAAATGTTCAGTTCTTTGGTTTCTAAGTAATCTCCATATTTATGCTTTAGTTATGCTAAAAAGGCTTATTTTTTTCTTGTCAATGGTTATCTTGTGTCTTGAGTCACCATAATCCAGAGAGATAATGTGGTTCTTCCTGTGTGTGTGTGTCAAAAACAGGAAAGTTTACAGGAGCAATGGATGCTGGAGACACCAGATCTAGATGATGGAGAGGACCGAAATTTTGCACGTACAGATAAGGGTGGCTGAATGAACACAGAAACTATGTCCATTACCTGCATTACAATTGTTCTGGAATAGCAAACGATGCCATTTATACAAATCATTGGATCCAATGGGGGGAAAAAACTCCTTTTTATTCAGGAACAGATAAAAATCAAAGACATTATTTCTAAAATCTGCCTTTATTAATAAAATAGAAATAATCTGCATTATTTCTAAAATTGCATTACAGCCATCATCAAATATGAAAAAAATCGGCTGCTTCACTTTAGCTATATTTTTTATGAGAGACCATTATTTTCAGACTGTCACCAAATTTTCATCACTGCATCCATAGCAGGTGCCAGTTAGGACTGTAGGATCTTTCTTTTTATGCGCTTCCTGTGTTTATTTTGCTGCTAGTGTGCCTGCATTCACCTGCTTAATGGTATGTCTGCTTTGTATTCATGAAGATGCCTTTTTGACCAAGATGAAATATTAGCATTTATTAGGTAAATAAATTTAGTTAGTAAATATTATCTGTAGACATGTTTTCTCCATTGAACTTCAATATGAATTTAATACCAGCATCACCATCAACATTTCCATCATTCTGTTTGTAGCTTAAGTCAATACAAAATGTAGTCTGGTAGGCTAAGACTTAAACTGCCACCCCACCTTTGTTCCTTCAGTATCCAGTTGGATACCTAATAATGGGGTGCATCACATGAAGGTGCAGATTGGACATTAAGTCAGAAGTCCCCAATGGTTCTCCACTTTCTTTTAAGGCTATGTGAAAGTCTCCTCTCAGTTATCTGGCTTTACCCCTTAAGTGATAAGATCTCCTGATGAATGGAAGTTAATAAAAATAGTCTAATCATGTAGTGCTATAGCAGTATCCTATATGCTTTTTGAACACACATTAGGAGAAATATGATGAAGTTACATTACACAATAACTTTCTCTAAAAACATTCCTTCTTTTCCTTATAAGTTTCACATATAATTATGCAGCTTATAAGTTCATTTAAACAATCACTAGATAAAATATTTAATCCTTTATTCAGACTGAAGATTTAATGTGAATAAAGATGGGTCAATGTTTTCAATGGGTGATCTTTCAGCCTAATATTTTAGTCACACACACTCTAGTGAAATGACTATATCAGAGGGTATGTGTGTGTTGGGAAGGGAAGTCTCAAACAATTCCAATGTAAGTGAAATAACTGATCATATCAATAGATTACACAGATTTAAACTTTTATATCAATAGATTACACAGATTTAAACTTTTATATATAAAGAACAAACCATCTTCATCAACCAAAGGTCGATTAGCTCTGCCAACCATTTGTAAAACATCTGTAATGGGATAATCTTCATACCTATAATAATAGGAATAATAAGTATGTATATATCAGTATGGGTTATCTATAATGTCTAAGAATACAACATGCATCTAAAAGCAAAAAGGCTCAAAAGTTGATTACATAATTACTGATTAACAACAGTAAGGATAGCATGAAACCCAAACTGTGCAAACTCTCAATTAAAAAAAAAATAAATAAAATATATATATAAAATAAGTAAACATACATATATATATACACACATATATATATGTTTACTTATTTTATATATTAATATATAAAGGAATATTTCTTTGTTTTTCGTGCATTCAGGCTTCTGAAAAAAATACTGGAAACTAGTATTGCTTTATAATGTATATTTGTACTAATGATACTGATCTTTAAAATGTTATGGATGAAACAGTACTGGATCTAAAACATTTTATTTTTATGCAGTTCTGGCTTGAAAATATCATTCATCTTTTTAACTTTGATGTAATTTATTCTCTAACTCTAAGGATGTAGTCAGATACTGCTTCACTACTTCTCATGCACTGCTGATTCCCTAACAATGCAGTTCCTCAACCCAAGACAGCCGAGGAGAAGGCACCTTGAAGTAGATGTCTTCTCCTCAACTCATAATCACCTGCCTTGTATTTCCATATATATCTATTCTTAAGGGGTGCTTAAGGGTCAAAGCTATATAACTGAGAGGAGACCTCGACATAGCCTTTAAAGGAATGCGGAGAACCGACCAGGGCTTCTGACCTAATGTCCAATCCTCACCTTCTCGTGGTGCACCCTGTTGGGTATCTATTTGGATACTGAACGAACGAGGATGGGCTAGCAATTTAGGATTTAGCCGACCAAATTGTATTCTTATTGGTTAAACCAAAATAAAAAATTATGGTACAACATGACAAAGTTTCATGCGGGCTGGGGCGTCGCCCAGTTAAACAAGATCCCCGTTGTTTTCGCCAGGGAAACCAGGACGAACAGCGAAAAATCAGCTACTGGAACAAATCTGAAAGTACACCCCAACTCAACATCACCAGAGTTAAAGATCGGTACTATCAACATAAGAAGTCTGAATGGCAAAGAAATGGAGCTAGCTGAGGAATTAGATAAGTACCAGATCGACGTAATAGGGGTGACTGAAAAAAAAAAGATAAAAACTGGTGAGATCTTTCTGAGCAATAAATACAAAATGTTATATTCAGGCAATGCCAATCAAGGAAAAGAAGGAGTAGACATAGTATTCAAAACAAAATACGAGGCTAATCTTCTTGAATGGCAGCCAGTCTCAAGTAGAGTAATGTGGACAAATATGAGAATGGGGAACTGGACAATGAGACTTATTTGTGCCTATGGTCCCACAGAAGGTTCTACTAAGGTAGAAGTGGAGGAATTTTTTGACGCTTTAGAAAAAGCAATTGACACAATGAAAAAGGAAAAGTTGGTCCTTGTTCGGGATCTAAATAGCAGAGTAGGAAATGATTGTGAGACATACAAAAATATTTTGGGAAAATTTGGAGAAAAGAGCAAAGCTAATAATAATGGCAAATATCTGTTGGATTTCTGCTCAGGACATGGACTGGTCATTACTAACACCATGTTCCAACATAAAAATGTGCACAAATTCACATGGAGAGAAGAGGCAAGAAATAAGAAAAGTCTCATTGACTATGTTATTGTTGATAGTGTTGTTTTCTCCCTCGTGCAGGACACCTGTGTGTACAGAGGATTTGAAATTGGAAGTGATCGCTATCTAGTCTTGAGCAGGATAAAATTGAATTTCATATTCAAAAGAATAACATGTAAGAAAGTTTTAAAGCGAATAAAAGTTGAGCAGCTCTCAGATGTGAACTGTAGACTAAAATACACAAAGATTATTGAAGAAATAATGAGAGTTTGAAACCAGGAATCAAACATTGGAGATTCAGTGGCAAACTCTGAAGAAAACACTGATTGATTCTGCCAGAGAGGCATGTGGTGAAGTTATCTGCAAGGATAAAAAAATCAGAACTCCATGGTGGATACAGGAAGTTAAAGAGGCAGTGAAGGAAAAGAAGAAAGCATATCAAAAGTTCCTGTCAAATAAGTCAGCTTGTGCTCTTAGAGAATATAGAGACAAATGAGAATGCTCAACACTGTGTAAAACTAGCCAAATAAAAGTCATGGGAGGACTTTGGCAAGAATATAGAAAATAAATATCAAGAAGGTGGCAAAATATTCTGGAGGTTGATGAAGAAGCTAGGAATGGAGGAAAGAGTGCTGTAAAAGGAGTTAGAGATAATAAAGGTGACATGAAAATGGAGAAAAAGATATCCTTGAAGTATGGAGTAATTACTTTGAAAAACTGCTAAATGAAACAAGAAGTGATGACAGCACAGTGGTAAAAAACACTGACCGGGCATGCAGTCAGGAATACATATCCATACTTGAAGTAGAAAAAGCCATCAAAGGCTTGAAATGTGGAAAGGCAGCAAGAGTAGACGATATTCGACCAGAAATGCTGAAGTATGGTGGTATAGTGGCTGCACTGCATAATTCAGAAAGCCTGGACAAAGTGACGAATTCCTGATGATTGGAGTAGAGCTCTCATAAAAAGGGAAATAAAAATGAATTTGAGAATTACAGAGGTATTTCCCTACTGAGTGTTCCTGGGAAGATCTATGCAAGTATACTTGAGAAACGGTTGAGAAGAATTGTGGAAGAAAAACTTGGTGAAGAACAAGCTGGATTCAGGCCAAATAGAGGCTTCAGGATCAGATCTTCACTTTACGTCAAACAGTTGAGAAAGCATGGGAATATAACAGAGATCTTTATTTAAGTTTTGTCGATTTGGAAAAAGCATATGACAAGGTGCCAAGAGAAAAGCTATTCAATACGCTACAGTTATATGGTGTCAATGGGGCATTATATCAAGCAATACTTAGTCTTTATTTGAGTTGTAAGTCAGCAGTTAGAATTGAAGGAAGTACAGGAAAATGGTTTAATGTTAAATCTGGTGTGAGACAAGGATGTACATTATCCCTTCTGTTATTCATTATCTATATGGATCACATTATGAAGGAAAGTGGTATTAAACATGATATCAAAATTGGAGATGTTAATGTCAGCTCTTTGCTTTATGTGGATGATGTTATACTTCTAAATAAATCCGCTACAAGTCTGCAAGATTCTCTGACTAAATTGAATAGCTGTTGTAATAGATATGATATGAAGGTCAGCAATAAAAAGACAAAGACAATGAAAATAGGCAGAATCATTGAAAATGTCAAATGTATTGTGAATGGAGAACCTGTGGAACAAGTGAAACATTTCAGCTATTTCGGCACGATTTTTACTGAAGATGGTAAATTAAATATAGAAATAGACAACAGAATTAGTAAAGCTGGTATGGTATTAAGTCAATTGAATAAATTCATATGGAATAAGAGAGAAAATAGTCGGAACACTAAATTAGCTGTATACAAGACAGTGTTCAAACCAGTTTTAACTTATGGATCTCAGAGCTGGGTCAGAAGTAAAACACTTGACCAAAGACTAGAGACTGCAGATCCTGAGAAAGATTATAGGCATGAACAGATGGCATCAATGGCTAAACGAGGATATTAGAAAAGAACTTGACATTGTGAACATCCAGGAATGCGTTAGCAGAGCTAATCTAAGGTGGTATGGTCACTTAAACAGAATGGGCGAAGAAAGATTAGCAAAACAAGTGTTCTCTGCCAGGTTGGCAGCAAAACGACCCAGAGTAAGACCAAGATGTATGTGGATTGATACGGTACAAAGTGCCTTAGACGATAGAAATATAAGATCTGATAATGTTGGAATCTTGACAAGTAACAGACTGATTTGGAGGAAAATTGTAGATAGGAAGTTAGTAATGATGTAATTTTTTTTTCATGTACTACTGTCATATCCTGTACACCCCTTGAGGGTACATGGCAGGAATTTGATGATGATGATGATCTATTCTTAATCGAAGCTGTCACATGATTCGTAACTCCTCACATCAAAACTGAAGGATGACTCAACAATTGAAAGCATAACAGTCACCTTATTTATAGAAAGATTCTCAGATGCTATTACTAGTTCCAATATTCTTGCACTTTGAATCCTTTCCCTCACATGCTGTTTAAAGTATTTATCTCTCAATAACTCTGATATCACTCATAATGATAATCTCTTCCTCTATCTCTTCCATGCAGGTTTATCTGTCTATGAAGTTCAGCCTTCCTTATATGATTCAGTCTGTAGCAGCATCCTGTTAATCCCTATCTTGCAAACAACTTCAGACCTATTGCCAACATTATTACTCATATTGTCATCATCATCTGAGATTTCTACTCTGGTTGGATTTAATTCATTTGCAATCATCAGCAATACTTCTGCACCCTTCCTTCCTATCCTGAAAATGCTGTATCCATCACATTATATTTGTGTATGGATATCCAGGTTTCATTAATGCCAATAATGTTTATCCCATTTACCCTTACCAAAGTTAAGAACTTATCATGATTCTTGATGTTTCAGGTATTAGTGAGCATACATGGAAATCATCCAAAAGTCCAACAGTGTTCAAGTCAGGCTTTAAATCTAACTAGTGCAAAAATGCAGCCTGAGGTAAACCAAATTCGCTATTCCATTACTGCAATCAGAAATTTTCTTGTCTCAGAAAACTAGTCTTGCAATTCTTAGGGTCATGCTTATCAAGCTGTCATTCTCCCTTTTTTCATGTTGAAATTTAGCTTTTGCAATGAATCATGCCAAAGTTTCTGGAACAATAACTATAATGAAAATAAATAATTTACTGACTAAAATTAATTATTTACATGCCAATGTTTTATCATCTCGTGCTAGCATTATCAAAGCCTCTCTAACAATACAGGCAGTGAAGAAAGGGAATGACAAAGAATGAAATTCCCTATCTAAAATTAATTTTAGCCAGAAAATTATTTATTGGCATTTCAACATCACAGTTTTTGTTTCAGAAACTTCAACATGTATCACTCACATTACAGTCACAATTTTGACCTCTCATCTTCATGTGCACATCCAGACTCTCACACAACAATCCTGGTGCAACTACTTTCATTTACTATTAACCATCATTATTCTATCCAACAACAATTTCTACAAGCACCTAACTCAAAATCCATTAATGGCACTCTATCCTACAAGTACAGATCCTTTCAACCATCAAACTCATCTACATACATCAATATAATGACCACCATTTCTCTTATACAATCTGCATATTTAGTCATTTGTAATCACAACATTTTTCAAAAGTCAAAGCACTCTATAATAGTTTCAAGACAAAAAAAACCACAATACAGAAGATAAAAGAGAATACTTGTTAACTGTAAGGAAAAATTTTAGAGAGATGGAAAGAATACTATGAAAATATATACAAAAATTCCAGACTGACAACACAAGCAAGGAAAAATGAACCTCCCATCCTCAGAGAGGAAGTGAAACTAGCCATCAAAAATATGAAAACTGAAAAATCAACAGGAATGATGGAATTTATACCAAGACAATAAAAAGAGCATGGGCATAGCAAGGATTGAAGTATGTCGAGATTATGCGATCAAATTTCTGGCAATGAATGGGTGAAGACAATTTTTTAACCAATCCATAAAAAAGAAAGCACCAAAGAATGTGATAAGAATAAAACAATACCATTTATCAAAGAAAGAATTCATAATCACTTGAAGAATCCAGTCTGTTAGAACAGGCTGGATTCATGAAGGGAAGAGATACTTGAGACCAGATCTCAAATAGGTTCTTGAGAAATCAAGGAAATTCAGTAGCCCAGCTTACTTATGCTTTATTGACTACACCAAAGCATTCAACTGCATAAACTGGAAACTGATGTGGGAAATCATGTCAAGTTTGGCTTTCCCAAACAACTTATCCAGTTGATAAGTCAACTTTACAACAATAACCAAACTGCAGTAGAGGCAAGGTTGAATATTATCTCCAAAACTCTTCAATCTCTGTGATGAGATCACCAGCCTGTTCTAGCATGGATGACTGGAACAGGTGGCTCAAGAATCCAACTTAAGATATGCTGATAACATAGTACTAATAACAGAAAATGCAAAGCACATGAATAAACCCCTTGGAAGAATCGAATGAATAGCTTGACATATGGACTCAAAATTAATGTCAGTAAAACAGGCTGATGATCCTAGATAAGAATCATAATGGAAATACTGCAGGACTGCTCACTAACATAGAAAAAGTTGATCAGTTTATCTATCTGAGCAAACTGCTTTCTGCCAATGGGAATCATATGGAGAAGTAAAACGATGGATTACAAGGGAAAGATATGTAATTACTCAGCTAATCAAGATCTCAAAGAATATCAATGCAAAAAAAGATCAGACTGGTCAGATCCTTGGTCTTCTCTGTGGTTCTTTATAACCCAGAGTCTTGGATGCCGAACAAGGCAATTAAGATCAAATGTGGGCCTGGAAAAGGATATTCCAAGTTCCTTGGACAGAGAAAAGAACTAACCTGAGCATTACAGAGTAACTGAATCAATAAATTTCTGTAACATGGTGGGGAGAAGAATCTTTGTATATTTTGGACACATCTCAAGAAGAGAGGAAGAGAACACGGAAAACCCTTGCAGGGTAAGATCCATGAGCTAGAAGAGGCAGGCCTCATAGGAGATGGTAGATCAAATTCCTGCTCTAAATGGACTATAGTTAGAAGATTCACTTTATGTAATGCTCTATGATTCAAGAAATGTTTAATAAATCAGATTTATCTTAGGTTTTTTATTTTTAATATCAAAACCACATAAGGGATAGAAAAACATATAGCAAAATTAGAACAGTGTGTGTAGGATTAACAGCACTTATTATGAGATTAAGCCTTGAATGTTGCTTTTATGGTAGCACAGATGTATGTATATGTGTGTGTGTGCATGTATGTTTCTAATTACAAAGAACATACATACAACACTGTCTGGTCAAGATGTGCATTTATATGTTGCTCAAATGACAATAACAGATGGCAAGTAGACACAGGAAGTGCTCACTATAGCAAACGCTATAGTGAGAACTACAAAATAACTACTGGCCAAATGTTCCATAGTCCAATGCTATTTTAAGTTCACTACTGCAAAGAATGAAAGTCAATACCATTCAGTATTATCATTCCCACATATAAGTAACAGCTAAGCCTACAGCAATCAATGCAATGTGCAGAAAGGGTCAAGAAAAAAAAAAAAAAAAAAAAAAAAACCTCAGTTGATATATACAGCCAATTCTCCATTTACATGGTAGATTGGTTCCAAAAAAAATGTGCAAAAAAGAATGCAGTGCATATGAAAAAATAGAAGAATGGTTCCAGATGTGAAAACCCAATACGAACAATAAGTTATTTTCAAACAAAACATATGAAAATCATTGAATAAAACTATTTAATCTTAATGGAATATTTTTTATTTTAAATACACTGCTCAAAACAATTAGGGATATTTTGGTTTTCTTGTAAATTATAAAGTTATAAAAATAATTTACAAATGTAACACATTTATTTGAAAATATTCTTAATATACAAGTGTAGAACATGCAACTGCGTACAAAATCATGTTAAGGCTTGTAGAAACGTGTCTTAGCCGTATTAGCATGTGGGGGTATAAAAGCATGGCTTATTGTGCTCACTTCCACATTGCATAATTATCACTTCAAATGTAAACTTGTGTCACCTACCACCCATTATTTTCTTAAAAATGGCAGAGCAACATGATATCCCGGAATCCATAGCCTGGAGAGCCATTGGTCGATTAGAAGCTGGACAAAAGCAGCAAAGTTGTCGCTCAAGCATGTCGTGTACCTCAAAGCATAATTTCGTGACTTTGTAATCGCTTGCTGGAGATGGGAAATGTTTGCCGAAGACAAGGTCACCCATCATCGACAACTCCAACAGACAATCAGTATTTGTCATTACTTGCAAGAAGAAATCGAACATTTAAAGCAAAACAGCTTCGAAGCAAACTTGCCACAAGAACAGGGAATCTGGTAGACACCTGGGTAGATAGCTGAGATATGGGAGCTTGTCCTTTGGAGATGTGAGGAATGTGGAGATTTTTCTGACGGGTCAAAAGGCCACACAAATATTTAGTGGTTTTAACACTTTAGCTATGCATTCGCTAACGCCTTGCACATAGGGGATAGGTATACGCGTAGATTCTTCTGTATTTGAAGAGGATGCTGAAGCACGACTACTTAAAGCTCTTTTTATGAAGGAATTCTTATAAAAATTGGATATGAAGGAGGAATTAATATATTGTAATTCTTTTTGTAATAGTTCTTCTGAAGAACAAAAGGAGTGGACTCTATGAACCAGTGTTTTTATAGTGCCTGCCTTTTGACTGGGATGGTGATGTGATTCAGTATGGATGTACTGGCCTGTATGAGTCTATTTCCTATAGACTGAATTGTAGGTTACCATCTGGTTGGCGAAGAATTAAGAGGTCTAGAAAGGCTAACTGCTTATTTACTTCTACTTCTAGGGTGAACTGGATCCTTGGATGAAGTGTATTTATTTTTGAGAGAAGCTGTTGTAATTCTTCCGAAGTTCTCTTCCACATGGCAAAAATGTCGTCCACATATCTGAACCAAAGGTTAGGTCTGGGCGTAATGTTGTCAAAGATACGTTGTTCAAAGTGCTCCATCAAGTAGTTGGCAATAGCAAGAGATATTGGATTACCCATTGCTGTTCCTTTGATTTGTTTGTATAACTGGTTTTTGAAGGAAAAATAACTGGACTTTATTACAAATTCAAATAATTTGACTATGTCTGAAGGAAATTCTTGGTGCAGTAATTCAATGCTGTCTGCCAACGGAATATTCGTAAATAGCAAAACACATCTAGACTAATCATAATCCCTGAATCGTCTAGATGTAGATCGGAAATTTTATTTCTGAAATCCACAAAATTTTTTATATATGTAGCAGTTCTTCTAGTTGAAGAAGTGAGTAAATTTGATACTAAAACAGATCCGACGGTCTATGTCTTTCCCCCTTGTGGCAGATAGTACTCTATAAATCAGCAAAACTTTCCTAACTTGAAACTGTACACACACATATATACATATATTAAAAAAAAAATATATATATATATATATTTATTATTATTTAAAAAAAAATAAATTTAGGAAATTTAACCTTAGCTACTTAGGTGGCGCTTTGTGAATATAACAGTTATTGTTTAATTACCCTTTGTACCTGTACTGATAATGCCTGTGATACTCAGGCAAAAATTCTATGAATAAAGAATATTTTATGTGAGTTAATTCCATTATTATAATAGTAAGTAATATGTCTACTCATGGTATTTCCATACTGAAACTCTTGGAGTACTGTTCCATCAATGTGGTACACAACTGGTAATCTTTTAACCCCAAAATGCATAACTTTGCACTTTTCCACATTGAACTGACATCCATTACCTTTGCCCATTTTGCCAGCTTATTTAAATCATCCTGCAAACTCTCAACATTGGCTTGATTTCTAATTGCACTTCCCAACTTTGCATCATCAGCTAACAACTGAACATCCCCCTTCAAGTCATTTCCTATATCATTTATGTACAAATTAAACAATAACGGCTCAAGGAGAGCCCTGAGACACACCACTGGTCACCCTTCATCCTGGACTCTGCTCCTCCATACACTACTTTTTGGTATCTCTTCATAAGCCATTCTCATAACACCAGTTTAGTATCCATCCCCATTTGTTCTAATTTGCACAACAGTATTTCATGGGGTATCCTGTCAAAAGCCTTTGTAAAATCCAGAAGTATCACCATTCCCCTTGTTCAACTCAGATGTTGAACTATTATAAAAAGTTACTAAATTGCTAATTATGAATTGAAAAAGGGTGTTAATAAACCTGGTGTAATGAGAACACATTGCAAGTTGCATAGACAAAAGAGTCATTAATTCAGAATCCATGTTTTAATTTAATCAAATTTATTCAAGTAAGTGATTTATATCTCTGACACCAATAAAAGAAAATTTAGTAAATCAGAACACTTTTCTCAGGCTAACTTTAAAATTAAGTTTCACAACAAAAAGAGTTTACTCAAAAAACTGAAAAGCTTTTAAGCTTTTTAATTTCTTCATTAACCTGAATATATATTAAAAAAAAAAAACTGTTTATAGATTAATGAACAAATTGGAAAGTTTAAAAGCTTTTCAGTTTCTTGAGTGAACTCTTAATTCTTATAAATAGTCCTTTTAAACATAAAAGCTTTTAAGCTTTTCAATTTCTTTATAACACTTTAGAAAAAAACACATGATAAAATTTTGGCTGTTACTGAGACACATGATGATATTTTAAAATCTATTCTGAGTATTTAATTTCAGTTATCTCTACATAATAAGGAACCCACAGAAAATTTGAAGGTTAAGAATCCTTTTCAGGAAAAAGTTTGGAAAGAAAGAAAGAGGACTGAACTAAAGTTATAATGCTCAGAAAAGGAAGAGATTGCTAGAAAATACCCTGAAAATGTATTTAAGATCATAAGTCTTTGATAGTAAGGCCAGTTCTGCTAGAAACATACAATCTATGAATATTGTGCAAGTTGTATAATATGGGGGTCACTTAAGGGTAAAAGACAAATAACTGGGAGGCTATCATCTATAAAAAAAAAAGAGAATAAAACTGAATATGAGAAGAACAGAGAAATTTCTTTACTGAGTGTTCCAAGTAAGATTTATGCAAGAATACTTGAAAAGAGGTTGAGAAAGATTGTGGAAGAGAAACCTGGAGAAGAACAAGCTGGATTCAGGCCAAATACAGGTTGTCAAGATCAGATTTTCACTTTAACACAAATAGCCAAGAAATTGTGGGAATATGACAAAGCTCTGTATTTAAGTTGTCAGTCAGCAGTCAGAATTAAAGAAATTACAGGAAGTTGGTTTGATGTGAAATCAGAGATAAAACAAAGATGCACATTATCTACACTCTTATTGTTGGTCTATATGAATCAAATTATGAAAGAATGTGACATTAGGCCTGATTGGAGATTAGAATTGAATTGGAGATGTTAAACTTAGGTCTTTGCTTTATGCAGGTGATGTGTGAAACACATCTAGTGTAAGTCACTAGGATATTTGGTATGAAAATAAGCAATAAAAAGTCCAAAACTGAAAATAGGTAGGAGTATAGAAAACTTCAGCTGCATTCTTAATGGAGATCCTATAGAACAAGTAAAATATTTTAGCCATTTAGGCACAGTTTTTAGAGAAGATGGAAAGTTAAATCTGGAAACAGAGAACAGAATAACCAAAGCTATTATGGTGGGTAGCTAGCTGAATAAATTTCTATGGAATAAGAGAGACATTAACCAGAATACCAAACTAGCAGTATACAAGACAGTGTTTAAACCAGTTTTAAGTTATGGAACTGAGAGTTGAGTTAGAAATAAAGCACTTGATCAAAGACCACAGATATGAGTTTTCCGAGAAAAATTAGAAGAGCGAACAGATGGCATCAATGGCAGAATCATATTAAAAATGAAGATATTAGAAAGGACTTGACATTGTTAGCCTTCAGGAATGGGTTAGCAAAACAGGTGTGTGATGCCAAGATGGCAGGAAAAAGACCCAGAGGAAGACCAAGGTCTAGTGCTTCATGACTCTGTCCTATCACCTAGTTTCTTTCTACTGTAAATAAATGACTTACTCACAATAATCACTATTCCTATCCACAGCTTTGCAGACAATAGTACTCTAACATCCCAAGATCATCTACAAACTTGTGCCTTAAACATTGGTTTACACACTATCCTTCGATGGGGATGAGGACTATTTTGTCATGTTCAATGCCATCAAAACATAGTCTTGCCTTTTCTGGTGCAAAAGAGATTCCAACTCACCTACCTTTAGTAATACAAAAATCACCAAACATGATCAGATCTCCTTGCTTGAACTAACATTCACCTCCAGTCTTTCCTGGTATAAACACATCAAATTAATAGCCTCCACAGCATCCAAGAAACTTGGCATTCTCTTTTGTGTTCAAGAGCCTATTTTACACCTAAACAACTTTTAACTATATATAAATCCCAAATCAGCCCATGTTTAGAATATTGCTCACACATGTTTGGGCTGGTGCACCTAAAACTTCCCTTAAAATCCTTGATGCCATCCAGATTTGGGCAATTAGGCCCATAGATGATCCCTCTCTTACAGATTCACTTCAACTTTGATCTCACAGACACAGTGTTTCAGCACGGTATCCCTTCTTCTACAGGTACTTCCATGGTCACTACTTCAGTGAATTGGCATCCATCATTCCTTCCCCTTCTGTTATATATTTCAATACATGAGCTACAGATGCCAAGCACCCCTTTACTGTGCAACTGCAAACACACTGAACCTGCTTTTATTCCATCCACCTGTCTTCTTAAAAAAAAAACAACTATCTCATTTCTCATTTACAACTCATACATGGCACTATGTGCTCATAGGTCCCTCAGCCTCTCATGTATGAAATCAATATATATATAAAAAAAAAAGAAAAAACACATCAAACAGACATCTTTCAGCACGGTTTGTTGCTCTGTGTGTGTGTGGGTCACGAAGTGTACTGTTCTTTTCATCAGTTGTTGGAATGAAACTTAGACATTACTTTCCTGTGATAAATGGATCCACTGGAAAGGCCTAATCCATTAATCTCCAACTTTGCCTAATTTAGCTAATTGATTTTTTTTCCTCTCTTTTTTTTTTTTTTTACATGGAAGGAAAAAAAGCATTAAATATTTAAGAACAACCTTAGGCAGCTTTCAGTTGAATTATCTTTCTGAGCATTCTAAAGTGTGCTGAAAATGCTTCAAATATGCATTAACCAAGGTATATAAGAGCTCCCGAAGTTAAGGTTTCTGCTATTTTTATTTTTCTGTAAATGCACTTCCCAAAAAATTAAAATCACCACTATTAAACCCTTTCTTGAATTCAAAAGTATTCGGTTACTTACTGGTCACCCTGTTAGCATATTTATATTTAGCATCATATTACTTACATTTTAGAAGTATGCACTTACGTATGTATTTTTCCATTGTAATTTTGTGTATCCATTACAATAACTAAATGAGCTGAAAGTGACAGCCCCCAGCATAAATTACGTGGTACAACAACAACTTGAATTGCTCCACTATCAAATAACTGCTCTATAATTCGATGATCAGAATTGCTGAGTCCTTCATGAAGATATGCAACACCATTTCCAACAGTTTCTTTTAAAGTCTAAAATAAATAAATAAATAATGGATTTTATTATAAGGCTACAGCTGAAAATTTTACAGAATATTTTACACGCATATACAAACAGAACCTAAGACTAAGTAAAACATAACTGCTTATAAGCAATCTGTTAACCTTAGCTGTGTAGGTCATAAAAAGTTAACAATCTAACAAAGTATCTAGGATTAATTAGAATCTCATCACCATTAACATATATTAAAAGCACTAAACAAAAAAATTAAAATGAATGTATTACAGAAATAAAAGGAAACTCTTGTAGAAATAATACAGCACATATAAATAATTAAACAACATGTTCAATCCTATATTTAAAAATGTCTCAGTCATTGATTGTTTTGTGCAATTTTAATATTGTTTTGCTGATGATATCTCAGTGACAGATGAAATATAATATTGATTAAACATTGTTTAATTATTTATGTGCTGTGTTTATTTCCTTAAACCTTATAAGTTCAAACCAGCATGTAAGTCTTAACAGTTGATCATATAATTAATAATGTGGCATAGCAGTGTTTCTTCATAAAAAAAATAGCAAATAAAATAAAAATAAATAAGAATATATATATATACACACTCATGAGCAGTTGAATTAGAGATACCTGCCGTGTTGGCAAAATGGTGCTGTGGTCGCCCCGACAAATGAAATAGTGCCATATGGCGCGTGATGGGGGATGTCATCAGACCTTGTACTGACCGTCTGAGTAATAGTCAAGCACAGAATGGGGAAGACTCAAGATCTCAGCGAATTCAATCGTGGCCAGATAGTTGGAGCCAGACATATGGGGCACTCCATCTCCGAAGTCGTGCAGGCACTGGGCTTTTAATGGGCCACTGTGTCAAGAGTGTATCGTGAGTACATGGAATCGGGTAAAACCACAGCCGCCAGGGAAAACTGCCGTGGTGTACAACGTGTTGATGACAGGGGGATGCCATCAGATAGCTCATAACAGTGGATAGATCACTCGCCAATTCAATGCCGGACAACAACGACGTGTGAGCAGCCAAACCATCCAGAACCATCTCCTCGCTATGGGGGTACAGAAGCCACCACCCGACTAGGGTACCTCTGCTCCCTGCACGTCACAAGGCACAATGATTAGCATGGGTGCAGGAACACCGCCATTGAACCCTTGATGCATGGAAAAAGGTCGCCTGGACTGATAAGTTGAGATACACGTTGGTACATGCCGATGGCAGGGTACAAGTTCGTCGCCAAGCACATGAAGCGACGGATCCCTCGTGCCAGCAGGGTACAGTTCAGGCCAGTGGTGATGGTATCCTCGTACAGGGACTGTTTACGTGGGATGATATAGGTCCCCTGGTACATCTACCATCATCCCTCACCAGTGAACGATACAGGGACCTGCTGTCAGATCATGTTTTTTCATTGTGCTGTAGGCACAGAAATGCACCCATTTCTGCACCTACAGCACCCTGCAGGAGACCTGTACCTACAGTAAGACAATGCGCCGGCCCACCGCTCCCGAATTGTGGCCAAGTGGGTGGATAAACACTCCACGGACATGAGGATGCTTGGCTGGCCCCCCGAGGTCCCCTGACCTCAATCCTATTGAACACATCTGGGATGCTGTTGAGAAAGATATACGTGCCCTGGACCCTGCTCCAACCAATCTCCGTGCATTGTGGGAAGCTGTGCAGCGGTCATGGATCAGTTTGGCTCCCCAACACTTCCGGTGCCTTGTGGAGGCCATGCCACGCTGCCATCACCAAGGCGAAAAGGGGTGTTACCTGCTACTAGGCAGGTATCTCTAATTCAACTGCTCATGAGTGTATATGTGTGTGTGTGTGTGTGTGTGTGTGTGTGTTTTATACTTATTTATTTTTATGAAAAAATACTACTCTGGCACATTATTAACAATATAATTAACTGTTTAGACTTACATGCTGGTTTGAACTTATTAAGGTTTAATGAAATAAACACAGCACATATAATTAATTAAATACGTTTAATCAGTCCTATATTTTGTCTCAGTCACTGAGACATATATATTACCATACATTTATTATTCATTGTACATTTTTATTATGTTAGTAATAAAACAGTTCATTTTTAATGCATTTTCATGAAATATGAAAATATTAGAAATGTGAACAGAGCTAATCTAATGTGGCAGAACTTAAACAATGGAAGAGAAAAAGAGCTGCAAACAGGTATTTGATGCTAGAAAAAATACCCAGAGAGACCAAGATTCAAATAGAATGATGCAGATAAAAATACCTTAGAAGACTGAATTATAAGATCTGACAATACTAGAGTCCTGACCAATAATAGACTAATTTGGACAAAAATGAAAACTGCTCATATAAAGTGACTAATAATGTAAACTTAATCATGTAGTACTCTCATAGTATCCTGTAGACCTTTTTCAGGGTACACACACACCAGGAATTTGATGATGGAATACACAGGAGGCCAGCAAAAGATACTCAGAAAAAAATAATGGATTCTATGAAAATTATAAAAAAACATTTAAAGGTACATACATATAAAAAGGTAGAAGAAATTTTCTGCATATTATCTACTTTTTAAAAATTTTGCTGTGTTATTCTACTAGTTAAGAGCTGAATAGAAAAGTATGATTTGAAAGGAATTTGAAGTACTGGAATTAATACTAATCCTAACACAACAGAAAAGTGTTCTTTATTATATTACTACTGACAGTGATTAGCAATTACGATTTTAATTATAACATCCCTAATGATTTTCACCTGTCTCTACTCAATTCACTCCAAGATGAATGTATCTGGAAGTAAGGAATAATTTGCTAAGTTCATTCAATTGTCACCTTGATGGAATTCAGTCTTTGGTGAGAAGTCTATAACAATGCTAATAAAAGATTATAGCAATACATGTACTGCTAAATCTTTTGATTAATATTTTATTATGTATAAAAATGAAAATATTGAATATACTTTGTTGTAATTGTCTATCATAACTAACTTGGCTTTATGAACCTAATTAATATTATAATGTGGTAGTTAACCTGTTTACATAATCTGATACATTTATTAATGAGTATGCTCTCTAGATAACTGATGTGTTTACCAGAAAATTTTTTATAAATGTTCTCTATATCCAAATGGATACAGAGAACAGTTTTCACAGAATGACCACATTTTGACTAGGAAAAAACATCTTAAGGAAGTAACAAATTGTAAGGTAATCCAAACAGATCAAGTGGTGCAGCAACAACGGCTGCTGTGTGCAGACTTTAAAATAAGGTATAAGAACCTTTGGAAGCCATGGGATGAAGACAATTTTAGACAATGTTAGAGAGGATTTTGGATGGACTAGAAAATGTACAAGATTGGTGGAGACATAATTCAAAAGCAATTCTGAGCTGTGCAATCGAGGTACTAGCAAAACATCTGGAAAGATTAGAGAGTAGAAGGAGGGTTGGTGGTGGAATAATAATGTACAAGAAGCAGTGATGGCTAAGAAGGAGGCAAAGCAGAAATGGGATGAGCCAAGAGTGGAAGAGGACAGAGAGAGAAAGCGAGAAGCCAAGAGTGTTGTTGTGTGGGCATATCAAGATCTTTATGATCAATTAGAAACAAAGGAAGGACAGATAAAAATTTATCGATTGGCAAAATGTAGAAATAAGGCATCAAAGGAGATCTTATATGTGAGGCAGATCAAAGACTCTGAAGGAAGAGTATTAAGGAGGGATGTGGATATAAGAAACAGATGGAGAATATACTTTGAAGGGCTTTTGAATGAGGAAAATGTGAAGACTCATAGAGAAGATGGGCAGCCTTATGAGGGGATGGTGCAAAATATCAGTAGAGTGGAAGTGAAGGAAACCATAAGAGGCTGAAGAATGGAAAATCAGTGGGCCCTAATAGGATCACAGTGAAAGCATGGAAGACACTGGGGGAAGAGGAAATTGACCTGCTGTGGGACCTGTTCATAAAAGTTTGCCAATAAGAAAATATGCCTGAGGAGTGGAGGGAAAGTACTCTTGTCCCTATCTACAAGGGTAAAGGGACAAGACTATAAGAATTACACTAGACTGTAAGAATTACAGAGGAATAAAGTTGATGTCCCACACAATAAAAATCCTAGAAAGGGTTCTTGATAGAAAACTGAGGCAGGAGGTGGAGATTGCAAAGGAGCAATTTGGCTTCATGCCTGGTTGATCGATGACAGATGCTATCTTTGAGTTATGGGAGATGATGGAAAAGTTTCGAGAGAAACAACGGGAGCTACATCTGGTGTTTATTGATCCGAAGAAAGCATATGATAGAGTGCCAAGGCAAAAATTCTGGAGGTATCTGAGGAAGAAGAAGGTACCAGAGAAATATGTCAGGTTGGTGCAGATGTACAGAAATGAGAAAACAAGAGTTCAGACCTACCTGGGAGAGACAGAAAGTTTCCAAGTGACAGTTGGTTTGCATCAAGGGTTAGCATTAAGTCAGTTCCTTTTCAATATTATAATCAAGTGGTGACAGAGGAGGTGAGAGAAGATGTGCATTGGACAATGTTGTATGTAGATGACATCATGCTGTGTGCAGAATCAAGAGAAGTTGCAGCTCACAAATCCACCCAACCATCTAATACTGCTCTCACACATGGGGTGGGGCCCCCAAAAGCTCCATCAAAATGCTCAATACAATACAGAACAGGGCAACCAGACTTATTAATGACGCATCTCTTACCAACTCACTCCCCTCACTTTCGCACAGACGATCGGTCTCCGCACTATGTGTATTCTACAAATATTTTGATGAAAAATGTTCATCTGAAATAGCATCAATAACTCTCCCACTTAGTACTAAGCTCATTGGAACATGTGCAGCTGCTGCTCAACTTCCCTTCACAGTGCACCTTGAAACCCACAAAACAAGTTTCTCTTTCTTCATTTATGCAACTGCTGTGCATTAGTACTGTGTATGTACTATAGGTTGATCAACCAACTTCTCGTGTATGGGCTCAACATAAAAGAAAAAAAAAAAGCTAAACTGGAAAGGTGGAGGAAAGTACTGGAAGAGAGAGGTATGAGACTGAGTAGAAGTAAGACAGAGTATATGTGTTGCAAAGTGGATGGCAGCCAAGAGACAGATCTGGAGCTGGAAGGAAATGTCATCAAAAAGGTTAGGGACTTTAGATACTTAGTTCAACAGTGAAAGAGGATGGAGAAGCTGAGAAGGAAGTGGGATGCAGGATACAAGCTGGATGGAGGAACTGGAGAGAGATGGCTGGAGTGTTATGTGATAAGAGTGTGCTGATCAATCTTAAAGGCAAAATCTACAGGACAGTAGTAAGACCAGCTATGACACATGCTATGGAAATTGTGGCCCTGAGGAAAAATTACATCAGCAGGATGGAAGTAGCAGAGATGAGAATGCTTAGGTGGATGTGCAGTGTGACCAGAAAGAATCGTCTGAGAAATGACTATGTAAGGGGAACGTGAAAATTACAAACTTAGGAGTGAAGATACAGGAGGTAAGTTTGAGATGGCTTGGTCACATGATGAGGAGGAAGAACGAGTATGTGGGAAGAAAGGTCATGCAGATGGATGTGCAGGGGAGGAGGAACCGTGGGTGGCCAAAGAAAACATGGGGAGCTGGTGGAGGAGGACTTGAGGATGAAGAACTTGGATGTGGAAGAGACTCATTAAAAACAGCAAGCCTAGTCAGATGTCATCTCCTTCCAGGAGGTTGACTACCATGGGCTTCCACCATGTACAGTTTTGTGCTTCTCTATTGCATTCTTCATAGGACAAAAAGGTCCAATCCTCAATATTTCCCATCCAATCTGTTTTCTGTCTTCCTCTTCTTCTTTTTCCTTGTATCATTCCTTCTAGAAGTGTTTTTGGTAGGGATTCATATCTTACTATGTGACCAAGGTAGGTGGTTTTCCTTTTCTTAATAGTTTTCAAGAGATTTTTTATCTTCTCCAATCATGTCTAATTCTAAATTAGTTTTTTTGGCAGTCCATGGGACTCTAAGAATTCTTCTGAGGATCCACATCTCAAAGGCTTTTAGTTTATTTTCACAATATTTTGATTATTCTTGTTCAGAGGCTTATACGCTGGTTAAACATGATAACTAATATTTAAGGAATTGACAGCATATACTAGAAATATAGATTAAATAAACTTTAATATATACTTTCCGATATTTCGGCGAACGTCACGTTGCCATCTTCTTGGGAACTTACTACAAAGACACGTGCACACAAGTACTAATAACAGCAAATGAGACTGAAGCTGGGAAGCTAGCGTTTTCCTAAAGTCCCGATGGTGCCCCCTGGTGAGCTATATTGGTAGTTCTTGGCCTTTGGGCTGAAGTTCTTCTGATAAAAGTTTCCCAAATTTGGGGCAGTCTCATGCATCCAAATTTGTTGAGGTTTGGCATGTTCCTAAGGGCCGAGGCTGATTCCATGAATAGTCTTTCATACTTGAACTTGCTGCGGTGTATTACTGTGGCTTTCTTCCATCTTATTCTGTGGCGAGTATCCAGAGCGTGGTTTGCAAGCCCAGAGTGGCTGTACTGGTGAAATCGGATGTAATCCTTGTGTTCTGAGATTCTGATATTTGCTGTCCTGCCTGTTTGGCCAAAGTAGGACAGTTTACAGCTGCAAGGGACCTGGTATACAACAGGTAGGTCTAGGGGAAGTGGTTGGTCTTTGGTGGAGCGGATAAGGGATGCCAGTTTTCTATGTGGTCTGTAACAAGTGGTCAAGTCATGTTTTTTTAAGATTTTATTGATTTTTTTGAGGTGCCTCGGATGTAGGGAATGGTGATGGATTTAGAGTAATCTTTTTTGTGAAGGGGAGGGGGTGGTGGGTTGTGGATAACTGGGTTAAGTATTTTTTGGATTTTTTGGAGGGGGTAGCCGTTGGCTGAGAAAGTGTCACGGATGTGATTTAGTTCAGTGGTTAGGGCTTGATCATTAGAACAGATTATTTTTGCCCTGTTGAATAATGTTTTAATAACTCCATATTGTTGTGAGGGGGGGGGGATTGTTGGTGAATGTATCTGCCTGTATGGGTGGGTTTTCTATAAACTGAGAAAACCACGGTTCCATCAGGTTGGCGGGTGACTAGTGTGTCTAGGAAGGGGAGGTTATTGTTTTCCTCTTTTTCCAGGGTGAATTTGATTCTAGGGTGTTGGTTGTTTAAGTGTGTTAGGAAGGAGAGGAGTGAATCCGGGCCATGTGGCCAAATAGCGAAAACATCATCAACGTAGTGAAGCCATATGGTAGGTTTTTGTGGGGCTGAGTTTAAGGCTTTCTCTTCAAACATCTCCATGAAGAAGTTGGCCAAGGGTGAGGAAAGTGGTGAACCCATGGCTGTCCCCTCTATCTGTTTGTAGAATTTTTCCTGCCAAACGAAATAGCCTGAGTTCATTGTAAACTGAAATAGGGCTGAGATATCTGGAGGAAATTTAGCTAGGATTAGCTCTAAGGTTTCTTTGAGGGGGACATTCGTGAATAGGGAGGAGACATCAAAACTGACCATTATGTCATTATGTTGGAGTGTAAGGTTTTCTATACTGGCTTTGAAGTGGGCCGAGTTTTTTTATGTGTGATAGTGTATTGCCAGTATAGTGTGAGAGCGCTTTGGCTAAATGCTTGGCTAGTTTGTAAGTGGGGGAATCAATGCCATCCACTATGGGACGTAATGGCACATTTTCTTTGTGTATTTTTGGGAGCCCATATAGGGAGCCCATACACGCGGTTCCCTAGCCTACATAAACAGAGCTATTTCAACGCTAGAAAATGAGCTATCACTTACGCTGAATCACAAGCTTCGGTCAGTCCTACATGACGTCTCGTGTACGGCAGCTAAAAAAGAATTTGAACGAGTACGGAGCCGACATATCAACAAGTTTGATAAATTAATAAAGAACTCGGTGTCCAAACCTAAACTACAAACCAACACTGTTGTTAACCTTTCGTCAGCTACCTTAAAGCCTGAAGCACTCCACGCTCTGTCACGTGGTCACAACTTCGCCATTGCTCCTAAGAAATTACCGGCCGAGGAATTAATGATCCAAATTGAACGCCGGATTCGCCAACTTCCAAACCACATCGCCAACGATATTAGATTGGATGTAGCCTGTGTTCTCAATAAAGCAAAACCTCCAAAATCCAACATATCCATTAGTGAATACAAGACACTACAAGAATTGAAGAGAAACAAAAAAATAGTGATCACCAAAGCGGATAAGGGGAACGCCACTGTGGTACTCAATCTTAAAGACTACACAGGTAAGCTCAAGGCATTATTATTATTAGATCGTTCCACTTACCTCCCCATTGATTACAATCCCACCAACTCACAAATTAGAAAACTCCATAGGCTCCTTAAGAAGGTCACTTCTTGGCCTGTGGAGATTACCAACAGACTAAAACCCTATAACTCTAGACCCCCCCGCATATATGGGCTCCCAAAAATACACAAAGAAAATGTGCCATTACGTCCCATAGTGGATGGCATTGATTCCCCCACTTACAAACTAGCCAAGCATTTAGCCAAAGCGCTCTCACACTATACTAGCAATACACCATCACACATAAAAAACTCAGCCCACTTCAAAGCCAGTATAGAAAACCTTACACTCCAACATAATGACATAATGGTCAGTTTTGATGTCTCCTCCCTATTCACGAATGTCCCCCTCAAAGAAAACTTAGAGCTAATCCAAGCTAAATTTCCTCCAGATATCTCAGCCCTATTTCAGTTTACAATGAACTCAGGCTATTCGTTTGGCAGGAAAAATTCTACAAACAGATAGAGGGGACAGCCATGGGTTCACCACTTTCCCCACCCTTGGCCAATTTCTTCATGGAGACATTTGAAGAGAAAGCCTTAAACTCAGCCCCACAAAAACCTACCATATGGCTTCGCTACGTTGATGATGTTTTCGCTATTTGGCCACATGGCCCGGATTCACTCCTCTCCTTCCTAACACACTTAAACAACCAACACCCTAGAAAAAGAGGAAAACAATAACCTCCCCTTCCTAGACACACTAGTCACCCGCCAACCTGATGGAACCTTGGTTTTCTCAGTTTATAGAAAACCCACCCATACAGGCAGATACATTCACCAACAATCCCCCCCCCCTCACAACAATATGGAGCTATTAAAACATTATTCAACAGGGCAAAAATAATCTGTTCTAATGATCAAGCTCTAACCACTGAACTAAATGACATCCGTGACACTTTCTCAGCCAACGGCTACCCCCTCCAAAAAATACTTAACCCAGTTATCCACAACCCACCACCCCCTCCCCTTCACAAAAAAGATTACTCTAAATCCATCACCATTCCCTACATCCGAGGCACCTCGGAAAAAATCAATAAAATCTTAAAAAAACATGACTTGACCACTTGTTACAGACCACATAGAAAACTGGCATCCCTTATCCGCTCCACTAAAGACCAACCACTTCCCTTAGACCTACCTGGTGTATACCAGGTCCCTTGCAGCTGTAAACTGTCCTACTTTGGCCAGGCAGGACAGCAAATATCAGAATCTCAGAACACAAGGATTACATCTGATTTCACCAGTACAGCCACTCTGGGCTTGCAGACCACGCTCTGGATACTCGCCACAGAATAAGATGGAAGAAAGCCACAGTAATACACCGCAGCAAGTTCAAGTATGAAAGACTATTCATGGAATCAGCCTCGGCCCTTAGGAACATGCCAAACCTCAACAAATTTGGATGCATGAGACTGCCCCAAATTTGGGAAACTTTTATCAGAAGAACTTCAGCCCAAAGGCCAAGAACTACCAATATAGCCCGCCAGGGGGGCACCATCAGGACTTTAGGAAAACGCTAGCTTCCCAGCTTCAGTCTCATTTGCTGTTATTAGTACTTGTGTGCACGTGTCTTTGTAGTAAGTTCCCAAGAAGATGGCAACGTGACGTTCGCTGAAATATCGGAAAGTATATATTAGTTTATTTAATCTATATTTCTAGTATACGCTGTCAATTCCTTAAATATTAGTTATCAACAATATTTTGATATTGTCCAGGTGTTTGCTCCATATAGCAGTGTTGACCATATGTAGCATTTGGACAGCCTAATTCTTGTTTTTGTGTGAATTTCTCTTGAGGTAAGAATGTTTTTCATGCTAATGAAGGTTGATCTAGCAATTTCTATTCTTTTTAATATTTCCTTATCACACTTTCCATTCTCTGTAATTAGTTGTCCCAAATATATATAACTCTCTACTACTTGATCTAAAGTATTTCCTCTGATCTTAATATTTATATTGGGTATTTTCCCTTTTTCTCTTGTTACCAACATGGTTTTGGTTTTTTTTTGAAGTTGAATTTAAGTCCATATTTTTCACTTAGCTTCAGTGTCTCTACTTGTAGGTTTTTTTGAAGATCTTTTTTATTTTCAGCTAGCAGTACTGTATCATCTGCATATCTTAAGTTGTTTATATTCCTGCCTCCTATGCTGACTCCTTTAAATTCTTCTAATTGCTGGAAAATATTTTCAGTATAGAGGTTAAACAATATAGGAGAAAGAACACAGCTTTGTCTAACTCCCTTCTTTACTGGGAATTACTCCGAGATTTCTCCTGATATTTTTAGTGAGGCAGTTTGCTCCCAATATAGATTTATCAGTAATCTGGTATCTTTACTATCTACTCCTAAATTTCTGAGGCATTTGATTAGGTGTTCATGTTGTATATCTCTCCAAATATCTTTCTATAATAGTTTTAATATTGAAGAGTCCTTCTCTAGTTTCTTTATTTTCCTGGAAACCAGATTGTGTTTCATTAATTTCCATTTTGATTTTATGTTTATTTCTTTCTAGGATGATATACAACATAACTTTTGCTATCTGACTGATTGTTCTGTATTCTTCACATTTGATTATCTTCAATTTTTTTTTTTAGGTATTGGTAGGAACGTTGAGTGCTTAAAATCTTTTGGCAAGAGTCCAGTTTCTTGGAGGAGACTCATTAAAAACAGTCTCTGAATAAGCTACAGAAGAAGATGATATCCAAATGATCGTCAATTATCTAGTCTAATACAGAGGAGCACACCTTTTCCTCTGGTAAACCATATAAGTTATGGACACTTTATTACACGATTTAAGCACAATCTAGGCTTAGATTCTTCTTAAATCTTGATCATAATATTCAGATCAAAGAATATTATTACATCATGACATAACTCCTACCCACAGTGCAATGTAACTTGATAGTGAATTTCTTTTAGTATAACATTATACCTATGGAGTTTTGGTAGTTTGTAAGAGTAAGCAAGGTCTGTTAACACAGTATTTGTTACAGTGACAGTTTACTGTCACTGTAACAGTTAACCAAAAAAACGCTCTACCCAAAGCCTCGGGCTATTAATGCAGCAATCTCTGATATTTACACTGATATATTGCAGTTGGTTATATGCCTTTTCTCCATAGTTTTGCTTATTTAATGCCATTGTGATATTTTTCTTCATCTGATTTTGGTTTGTGTAATTCTGGGTTATTTCTTCAAGCTCTGAGCACTTTTATACTATCAAGCAAGTCGAAAAACATTGCTTACAAGAGTATATTTACTACACACACATTTGTGTAGCTTCTATGGGAAAGGGCTAAGCTTATTATACCTGCTATGACATTAATTAACTAATTATTATTATTTTGTTTTCTGAGGTGAGGGATAGAGGAATGGATTGCAAAGTTTCATAATATGGCTAAGCCACGATTAGTAACAGGTCGATTTGTTTTTCTCAGCTCTTTTCAATATATCTTTTTCCTCACTCTTAGATACTGAAACTTTTAAATTATTTTTGTATGTTTGACTTTGTAAGTTAATTTCTGCTGATTAGATCATAATGGAATATCAGCTAAATGCACTCCATAGGGCTGAAATCATACTATGTATCTGGAAGTCTTATTACACACATGGATACATAGAATACATTTTGTAGGGTGATAGAACCACATGGCCAGATTTTTTCTTTTTTCTAAAAAATTCATTCCCGTCCACAAAAAAGTTTACATCCTTTTGTGGATGGGAGTGACATAAAAATCATCATCAAAGGTGCAGATCAAAATTTGGTAGTGGTTTTTGTTTCCCATGAAGCATGAGGCAAGTAGTGATTTTTGTGATTTCTATTCTTTATTTTTATTGGATAGCTGGATTATTGTCTTGTAATCTTATTTATTTTTTTAAAATGATCCCAAACAAGAGAGGTTAGTCAGCCTGTAGCCTGTTAGCAAAGTAGATTGGCAGAGGACAAAAACAAAAAAAAATTCTTCACATCGGATTCAAAGACCTATGGATTGCATTGGTTGAAAAACACATAAAAGAGTAGACTGTTTCAATAGGCTGCAATAGAATGAATGAATGAATACGAGAAATTTGTTTAGAGTTTGGAGATGAACTGTGAATGGGTTTATAAAATGGCTTTAGAAGAGAGAAGAGAAATTCTTGATGCCCATTCAGGTAAACAATGACCATGTGAAAGTTGTAGAGGATGCAAGCAGGAAGCTGAACATCTATGTGAAAGTGAGTGATGGTGAGAGATAAGTCCTAACTGCTTGATCTGTGCAGTTCGAGGAAAACCAGTTGGTGTTGTGAACATTAAAACCTCCACGGAAGATTACCTCAATGTTAGAAAAGTTGGATTGAAGGAAACATGTTTAAAGAAGGGAAATTAATAAATTCAAAATGGTTTTTGAATTTATTAATTTTTGAACAACAGATAGAACAGAATGAATTTGACAGAAGGGAAGAGAGATTTTTAGCCAAAGGAGGACAAAAACAGAAAATGCTAAACTGGATAATCTCTGGCATGGTGTATATCAGCGTGAAGAAATGACACTTTTCAAAGAAAAGAATCTGTGTATTATGAGAAAATATCTTTGAAATATCTTACTGAGAAAACTAAGATGAGTAGTGCTTAAGGAGACTGAAATTTCAGTTTGTGAGGAAATGCAAAGGGGGATTTTGCAGACTAAAGTTGAAATGAACACTGTGTGGTGGTGTTTAAATTCTGGTTTTCACAATAGCTATTTTAGTAGTAGTATTTGGTTTTTGTACTAGTGTCCTTTTTTATTAGAGTAAATATTCATGCTAATTAACTATTTTGGCATTTTTCTTATAATTTTAGACCTATTTCCTGCAGACAGCAAAGGTGAGATCAGAACAGGCTTGTATATACAAGAGTGTGTGTGTGCGCACGCACAAGGCCATCTTTTGATTCATTGCTGTTGTTAATTTAGATCTACTTGTTTGTGTGGTGGTGTATTTTGGGTCAGGATCTGAAGCAGTGCCACCTGACAATTTTATTGGGTTGAAGTAGCATTTTTCAGATAGCTTAACAATACTGTCCTTCAGAATCTCATCTGTTCCTGTGAGGAAGCAGAGGGTGATAGTATGTTTTCAAACTTTAATCAAGTCATGAACTGTCAACACAATGCGTAGAAAAGGTTAGTCGCTGGCAGCTGTACACATTTGATTTTCACTGTATAATACACAACATCAAAGAAATAAATAAGAAAATAAATACCATTTATTTTGCTATTTAGCTGCTAATGTCACTAATTTTATACCCAGCAACTTCAGTCAAAAATAGTCTGCCACAGTAATGCAAACAGCAACAATTACTTAACAGTAGAAATGGATGAGAATTGTCACAGACAATATAAGAACAAGTCATAACTTGGTGCCATTTAATGTTTGATAAACAGAAGTTTATATTAAGGCGATCTTTAAAAATGAATGTCTTCCAGCAGGGGCAGACTACCATGAATTTTCCAGTGGGCCATCATGCGAATGAGTCAAGTTATCTGCTATGGTGTTTTTTATATTCATTCAAACACTATTTTTATTCTGAAAACACGATCATAAATAAAAGCAATACTTCTTAAATATGTGGCAAATGCAACAAAATCACATACAGCAATGTGATGAATGTTCTTCAACAGTGGTCCACAATATCAAAGGTGGCATTGTACCCCTAACTATTCACAGATGTGTTGCATGCTATTATGTAACTGCATGTTAGCTGTTCAGTGTTCATTTGTTTACTTTGTGGGTAACTAGATGTATCAGGGCTACTGAAAGTGCAAGGTGATTGGGAGAAGTTTAAAAAATGACACTACAAGCTGAATAACAAGAATATAAGCTTACCTTAATAGATATGTTTCACAAACCACTTCATAATCACACAATACTTCATATGTGGATGTGTTCAACCAGTCTTCCATTTTGCCATCATTGTCACTGAATGCAAATATTGATGATATCATTGGGTTCCTTGAAGTTTGAAGAAATGCAATAATTTGATTCTACACCACATATCTGCATCACAAAGGTCTGTTCAACACCATCAACATTAACAATAAATAGGAACACAGAATATACTCCTAATGTTAATTGGGAGTATATTCAGCTAGCTGAATTACAAGAATATAATATTACCATAATATGTTTTCACAAACCACTTCATGATCAAATGATAATACTTCACGTGTGAATGTGTTCAACCAGTCTTCCATGTTGCCATCATTGTTACTGAATGCAAATATTGATGATGTCATTGAAGAAAGGCAATAATTTGATTCTGCACACAAAGTTCTGTTCAACATCATCAGTATTAACAATAAACAGGAATGTAGAATATATACTCCGAATTTTCATCAGCCCATTCCATCAACTTCACCATGTTCTGATATATGCATATAAGTGATATAAACCCAGAGATCTATTAAATTCAAAATCTTTTGCTGGTAACCTCTGTTCCCAATGATTTTGTTGTCACTATTGTTATCCTCATCCTCCAATGAACGTGAAGATCAAGAATGTGAAAGCAATTATTTCTTATGTCAAAATCATATAATCATCATCAAATTCATGATATGTACCCTCAAGGGGTGTACAGGATATGATAGCACTACATGAAAAATTTACATAATTACAAACTCTCTATCTACAATTTTCCTCCAAATCAATCTGTTACCTATCAAGACTCCAACATTATCAGATCTTATATTTCTATCTTTTAAGGCACTTTTAACCATATCAATCTACCTATATCTTGGTCCTGACAATCTGGCAAAGCACACTTGTTTTGTTAATCTTTCCTCTCCCATTCTGTTTAAGTGACCATACCAATGAGATTAGCTCTGCTAACACATTCCCGGATGCTAATAATGTCAAGTTCTTTCCTAATATACTTGTTTTTAATATGATATTGCCATTGATGCCATCTGTTCACTCCCCTAATCTTTCTCAGGACTCTCATATCTGTGGACTATGGTCAAGTGTTTTACTTCTAACACAGCTTTCAGATCCATAAGTTAAATTTGGTTTGAACACTCTCTTGTATACAGCAAATTTAGAGTTTTGACTAATTTCTCTTTTATTCCATATAAATTTATTCAGTTGACTTTCTACCATACCAGCTTTGTTGATTCTGTTGTATATTTAACTTACCATCTTCACTAAAGATCGTGCCTAAGTAGCTGAAATGTTTTACTTGTTCTACAAGTTCTCCATGTAGTTGATACAGTAAATCCTTTGCGAACGCGGGGATTACATCATTAATACATTGCGTGCATGGCAAAATCGCGTTCCGCAAAGTTAACTTTCTATGGAAAAAAATATGTTAGGTATAGTAGTTCAAATTAAGAAAGTATGTATGTATAATTTAAGCTAACCTAAATGTTGTAATTAAAAGGGAAAAATGAAACAAATGTTAATTGAAAGGATTTTTATTACTGATTAATAAGTAAGTACATGATACAATTATATTTTTAAAAAGCTAGTGATTTTTGCTTGGGACAATGACTGACGCAACTCTTTAAAAGTTTCACAGTAAGGAGCGTAGTTTTTCATGGTCTTTCATAAAGTGTCCTCTTCTTTCTTCATTTGGGTCAATCTACATTGCAAAATCAGACAGTTCCTGTGCCTTTTTTTAACAATTTGTTTAACTTCTTGTAAGTTAAAGGCACTTTATCTTCTTCTTCATTATCGGCTGGTGTTACAAGATCATCCAATTCTTCATTTGTCATTTCTCGTTAGTCATTCTCGATTAATTCTTTGACTTCTCCTTCTTCCATATCTGAAAATCCTTCGCCGCCAATTGCTTTTGCAATTTGTACAATTTCTTTGGCTTCATTTTCAATCGATAGAAATCCTTTAAAATTGTTGACAACTTCTGGCCAGAGCTGATGCCAGCAAGCATTCAATGTTGATGAATTCACTTGTTCCCATGCGAGTTTAATCATTTCTATGCAGTGGCTTATGTTGAATCACTTCCAAAATGCCATTAGCGTGTCGTGCTTTATTTGCAGAGGTGTAAACATGCCTGACATAATAGGCTTTGAATGTTTTTATGATCCCTTGATCCATTGGTTGGATTAAGGAAGTGGTGTTAGGTGGGAGGAATAAAACCTCTACATTTGGATGCAATGTTGTGAGGGCTTCAGCATCGTGTCCTGGAGCATTATCGAGAATTAGGAGAACTTTAAAGCACAGGTTTTGCTGTTCTAAGTAATGTTTGACTTCTTTAACGAATGAATTTTCAAACCAGTTATTAAAGAGGGCTTTTGTTACCCAAGCTTTCCTATTCCACTTCCACACAACGGGCAATTGCTCAAATTTTTTTCCCTGCAATGCACAAGGCGTTTTGGATCGATAAATGAGCAGAGACTTGCACTTGAAGTCGCCTGATGCATTTCCACAAAAAAGCAAAGTGAGTCCATCCTTAAAAGCTTTAAAACCTGGGGCAACCTTTTGTGTGTTTGTGATGTAGGTTCGTTGTCCCATTCGCTTATAAAATAGGCCCCGTCTCATCTGCATTGAAAACTTGTTGCGGAACATAATCCCTCTCTTCAATGAATTTTAAAAATTGGGGTTTGAAATTCTCTGCTGCTTCTTTATCTGCAGAGCCAGCTTCTCCCTGAAGCTTTACATTGTGCAAATTAAAACGACGCTTAAAGTTTTCAAGCCAACCTTCGCTTGCTTGAAAATCAATTTTATCTGACGATTGGCCATCTTTATTTAAAACGAAAGAAAACAAATCTAAAGCTTTGTTTCGAATAGCAACACTATCCACAACTGAGCCTTTTTCGTTTACTTGATTGTCAATCCAAGCTGCTAATATTTTTTCCATCTTTTCCAATTGTGGAATTCTTCTTGAAACTTGAGCAACCTTTGCCGAAGTATCGCCTGAAGCTTTGACACTAGACCGAATCTTTTCTTCATTCTCCCGTATTGTTCTTATGCTTGATTCATTTATAGCTAGTACACTTGCAAGCGATGAAACACGTGTACAATTTTTCAACTTATCTAAAATTTCAATTTCCTGAGATAATGTCAAAACTTTGCTTCTTTTTGCTGCTTTATCATCTTCATCCTTTCAGATGTCATACTGAATTTTTGAAATTAATAGAAATACAAATGCAAAAGGAGAAGAGGATAAACACTGTTAAAACGTGATTACAGCTCTGCTAACGTGAGTGAAATGATTGCAACTCCGCCTGGGTCACTCAGCTAGCGGGCAGCGCCAAGCAGGGTTTCCAACTGACGCTCTGCAGCGTACCGCATATGAATGAAATTCTAGTGTTGGACAAATTAAATGGAAACAATTAAGATAACACGAATGTGCAAAATCGCATTCTGCAGATCCACGCTCGGCAAGGGTTTACTGTATTTTCAATGCTTATGCCTATTTTCATTTTCTTTGTCTTGTTATTGCTGACCTTCATATCATAACTATTACAGCAGTTATTCAATTTAGTCAGGGAAACTTGCAGTGGATTTATTTAGAAGTATACATCATCCACATAAAGCAAAGAGCTGACATTAACATCTCCAATTTTGATATCAAGTTTAATACCACTTTCCTTCATAATGTGATCCATATAGATAATGAATAACAGAGGGAATAATGTACATCCTTGTCTCACACCAGATTTAACATTAAACCATATTCCTATAAATTCCTATAAAAACCTTCAATTCTAACTGATGACTTACAACTCAAATAAAGACTAAGTACTGCTTCATATATAATACCCCACTGACACCATACAAATGTAGCGTTATGAATAACTTCTCTCTTGGCACCTTGTCATAGACCTTTTCCAGATCTACAGAACTCCCATGATTTTTCAACTATTTGTCACAGAGTGAAAATCTGATCCTGACAACCTCTATTTGGCCTGAAACCAGCTTTTTCTTCACCAAGTGTCCTTTCCACAATCTTTCTCAACAGTTTCTCAAGTACACTTGCGTAAATCTTAACAGAAACACTCAGTAGGGAAATACCTCTGTAATTCTCACATTCAGTTTTATTTCCCTTTTTATATATGGGAAGTATGAGAGCTCTACTCCAATCATCTGGAATTCGTCCCTCTGTCCAGGCCTTCTGAACTGTAAGACTTTTATACCTCCATTCATGAGCATTTCAGATCGAATATCATCTTCTCCAGATGCCTTTCCACATTTCAGGTTTTTGATGGCTTTTTCTATTTCAAGTATGGATATGTATTCCTGATTGCATGCCTGTTGAGTGTTTTTTTATGACTGTGCTGTCACTGATTGTTTCGTTTAGCAATTTTTCGAAGTAATTACTCCATACTTCAAGGATATCTTTTTCTCCAGTTTTCATGTCACTTTTATCATCTCTAATTCCTTTTACAGCACTCTTTCCTCCATTTCTGAGCTTCTTCACCAACCACCAGAATATCTTGCCACCTTCTTGATATTTATTTTCTATGTTCTTACCAAAGTGTTCCCATTACTTTTATTTAGCTAGTTTTACACAGTGTTTAGCTTTCTTACATTTGTCTCTGTATTCTCTAAGAGCACAATCTAACTTATTTGCCAAGAACTTTTGATAGCTTTCTTCTTTTCCTTCACTTTCTCTTCAACTTCTTGTCTACAAGAAGCTCTGATTTTTCTATCCTTGTAGACAACCTCACCATATGTCTTTCTGGCTGAATCAATCAATGCTTTCTTCAGGGCTTGCCACTGAATCTCCAAGGTTTGGTTCCTGTTCTCAAACTCTTTCATTTTTTCTTCAATAATCTTTGTGTATTTTAGTCTACAGTTCACATCTGAGAGCTGCTCAACTTTTATTCACTTTAAAAAATTCTTATATGCTCTTCTTTTCAATATGAAATTCAATTTTATCCTGCTCAAGACTAAATGGTGATCACTTTCAATTTCAAATCCTCTGTACACTCTAGTGTTCTTACCAAAAACATCACTATCAACAATAACATAGTCAATGAGACTTTTCTTATTCCTTGCCTCTTCTCTCCATGTGAATTTGTGCACATTTTTATTATATTATTATTATTATTATTATGTAACACCTCCAGAGAGTCCAAAGACTCATCGAGATAGGGCATCTACTCTACAACTCTCCGTCTCCACCAACTGCAACTACCTTTATCATCTACACCAAAGCCATCTACTTCAAAATGAAATATTTCAAATAGAGTGCAGTTTTATTACAGTTAGTAACATAAAGGAAGATCTAAGACTGCAGTAGCAAATTATAAGCCAATCAGTATCTCAGGCACGGCGATAAAAGTACTAGAAAAATTAGTAAAAAGGAGAATTCAAGAATGGGTACATAAAAATATGATACTGTATGAGGATCAACATGAATTTGTGATGGGTCAGTCATGCCAATTTACTAACTTTTAATAATAGAGTAACAACTGAGTTGAATAAAGGAAATGGATACAAGATGATTTTGCAAAGGCATTTGACAGAATACCACATGGAACTCTGTTACACAAATTAGAACAAATGGGGATGGAAATGACACTGGTTAAGTGAATAAGAGGGTGGCTACCGGACAGATATCAAAAAGTGGTATATGGAGGGGCAGAATCGAGGCAAAAACAGGTAACTAGTGGTGTGTCACAAGGTTCAGTGCTGGGACCATTGCTATTTAATTTGTATATAAATGATATAGGAAATAACTTGAAAAGAAATATTCAGTTGTTTGCTGATGATGCAAAATTATGTAGAGTAATAGTTAATGAAGGTGATGTGGAGCTTGCAGGATGATTTAAATAGGCAGACAGAGAGTTAAAGTTTAGAGGACATATTGCTAAGGTAGCCCATAAGATTACTTGGCTATTAAAGAACACATTAACAAGTTGAGATAAAGAAGTTGTAATTCCTATTTATAAGGCCTTGATAAGTCCACATCTGGATTACTGTGCTCAAGTCTGGTCCCCTGGGTTTCTTGGGGACGTGGAAGCAGTGGAGAGGATTCCGAGGCAAGTGATCCTGATGGTGGGCGGCCTGTGGAATGTGCCCTATGTGGATAGATTGAAGGTGTGTTGATTGCAGAATTTGGTTGATAGGAGAAAAGAGGGGATATGATATTAATATTTAATTTGCTTAAAGGATTTTATAGGATAAATGAAGCAGAAATGTTTCAGCAATTGGCTAGAGGGACCAAAACAGGGGGGTCATCCCTGGAAGTTGAATAAAGGTGTGGTCAGTATAAGTGTGAGGACTAGATTTTTTGCTTGAGGAGTGGTAAATGAGTGGAATGGTTTGCCACACAGTCAGCTGTGAGTGCTTTGTCTGTTAATGGGTTCAAGGAGAGGTACAATAGATTATGTGCATAGACTGGGTCTCCTGCATTGAGTCTTTGGACTCCACGGAGGTGCCTCTAAAATAATAATAATAGTGAATCTCCGTAGCTCAGTCAGTACGGACAAAGCCCTTTGGCTGGAAAGATCTGGGTTCAATCTTCATCAGTGACGTGAGGAACCTTTATCTGGTCTCTTCAAATTAAAGGTGAGTTAGCCAGTGTCATACGGAAGTAGAGGGTTTTTTCTAACAAAAACTTTGGTTTTTCATCCCTCAGAACAGGCAAACCGGCCAGTAGAACAAACACAATTTACAGAAAAGAATACTTACAGGCATAGAGGAAACTGCCTTATCCTCGTATTATGGTTAGGAAATCCAAGGATACTTGGAAGGTTGTGGATGCTTAAGTGACTGTTAATGCCACTGAAGAAGAATGATAACAACATATTCTTATGTATTATTTTTCAAGGAACAACATGAACTTGAGGTTCAAGACATTTAAAATAAATAATTTTTTCAGGTTTAATTTGTAACCGTTCAATTTTAATGGATGATTTCTGAATTATCTAAAAGTTCAAGAAATTTTTAAACAATCCCTTCACATCAAAATTTTTGTTAAGATAAACAGCAGAATTTTAAAAAAAAAATTATGGAGAAACTGGTTTTATAATATGCAGCAAAATCCTTAGCACTCCAGAACTTATATATTATAGGTTTACAACCTTATGTGGGTTGGGAGTTGCAATAAAAAATGCATACTGTATCATCATCATCATCAAATTCCTGCCATGTACCCTCAAGGGGTGTACAGGATATGATAGTATTACAAGTAAAAAAATTTACATCATTACTAACTTCCTATTTACAATTTACCTCCAAATCAGTCTGTTACTTGTCAAGACTCCAACATTATCAGATCTTATATTTCTATCGCCTAAGGCACTTTGTACCGTATCAATCCACCTATATCTTGGTCTTCCTCTGGGTCGTTTTCCTGCCAACCTGGCAGAGAACACTTGTTTTGCTAATCTTTCTTCGCCCACTCTGTTTAAGTGACCATACCACCTGAGATTAGCTCTGCTAGCGCATTCCTGGATGCTGACAACGTCAAGTTCTTTCCTAATATCCTTGTTTTTAATATATTGCCATTGATCCCATCTGTTCATGCCTCTAATCTTTCTCAGGACTGCGGTCTCTAGTCTTTGGTAAAGTGTTTTACTTCTGACCCAGCACTCAGATCCATAAGTTAAAGCTGGTTTGACCACTGTCTTGTATACAGCTAATTTGGTGTTTTCACTGATTTCTCTCTTATTCCATATAAATTTATTCAGTTGACTTCCTACTATATCAGCTTTGTTAATCCTGTTGTCTATTTCTATATTTAATTTACCATCTTCACTAAAAATCGTGCCTAAGTAGCTAAAATGTTTTACATGTTCCACAGGTTCTCCATTCACAACACAGTTGACATTTTCAATGATTCTGCCTATTTTCACTGTCTTTGTTTTATTGCTGACCTTCATACCATATCTATTACAACAGCTATTCAATTTAGTCAGAGAATCTTGCAGACTTGTAGCAGATTTATGTAGAAGTATAACATCATCCGCATAAAGCAAAGAGCTGACATTAACATCTCCAATTTTGATATCATGTTTAATACCACTTTCCTTCATAATTTGATCCATATAGATAATGAATAACAGAGGGAATAATGTACGTCCTTGTCTCACACCAGATTTAACATTAAACCATTTTCCTGTACTTCCTTCAATTCTAACTGCTGACTTACAACTCAAATAAAGACTAAGTATTGCTTGATATAATGCTCTATTGATGCCATATAACTGTAGCATATTGAATAGGTTCTCTCTTGGCACCTTGTCATATGCCTTTTTCAGATCAACAAAACTTAAATACAGATCTTTGTTATATTCCCATGCTTTCTCAACTATTTGTCGTAAAGTGAAGATCTGATCCTGACAGCCTCTATTTGGCCTGAATCCAGCTTGTTCTTCACCAAGCTTTTCTTCCACAATTATTCTCAACCGTTTCTCAAGCATACTGGCATAGATTTTGCCAGGAAACTCTGTAGAGAAATACCTCTGTAATTCTCACGTTCAGTTTTATTTCCCTTTTTATATATGGGTACTATGAGAGCTCTACTCCAATCATTTGGACTTCGTCCCTCTGTCCAGGCCTTCTGAACTATGCAGTGCAGTCACTGTAAGACTTTTATACCACCATACTTCAGCATTTCTGGTCAAATATCATCTACTCCTGCTGCCATTCCACATTTCAAGCCTTTGATGGCTTTTTCTACTTCAAGTGTGGATATGTATTCCTGACTGTATGCCTGTTGAGTGTTTTTTACCACTGTGCTATCACTGCTTGTTTCATTTAGCAATTTTTTGAAATAATTACACTATACTTCAAGGATATCTTTTTCTCCAGTTTTCATGTCACCTTTATCATCTCTAACTCCTTTTACAGTACCCTTTCTTCCATTCTTAAGCTTCTTCAACAACGTCCAGAATATTTTGCAACCTTTTTGATATTTATTTTCTATATTCTTGCCAAAGTCCTCCCATGACTTTTGTTTAGCTAGTTTTACACACTATTTAGCATTCTTGCATTTGTCTCTGTATTCTCTAAGAGCACAAGCTGACTTATTTGCCAGGAACTTTTGATATGCTTTCTTCTTTTCCTTCACTGCTTCTTTAACTTCCTGTGTCCACCATTGAGTTCTAATTTTTCTATCCTTGCAGACAACTTCACCACATGCCTCTCTATCTGAATCAATCAGGGCTATTTTCAAGGCTTGCCATTGAATCTCCAAGGTTTGATTCTTGTTCTCAAACTCTTTCATTTTTTCTTCAATAATCTTTGTGTATTTTAGTCAACAGTTCACATCTGAGAGCTGCTCAACTTTTATTCGCTTTAAAACTTTCTTACATGTTATTCTTTTCAATATGAAATTCAATTTTATCCTGCTCAAGACTAAATAGTGATCACTTCCAATTTCAAATCCTCTGTACACTCTGGTGTCCTGCACGAGGGAGAAAACAACACTATCAACAATAACATAGTCAATGAGACTTTTCTTATTTCTTGCCTCTTCTCTCCATGTGAATTTGTGCACATTTTTATGTTGGAACATGGTGTTAGTAATGACCAGTCCATGTCCTGAGCAGAAATCCAACAGATATTTGCCATTATTATTAGCTTTGCTCTTTTCTCCAAATTTTCCCAAAATATTTTTGTATGTCTCACAATCATTTCCTACTCTGCTATTTAGATCCCGAACAAGGACCAACTTTTCCTTTTTCATTGTGTCAATTGCTTTTTCTAAAGCGTCAAAAAATTCCTCCACTTCTACCTTAGTAGAACCTTCTGTGGGACCATAGGCACAAATAAGTCTCATTGTCCAGTTCCCCATTCTCATATTTGTCCACATTACTCTACTTGAGACTGGCTGCCATTCAAGAAGATTAGTCTCGTATTTTGTGTTGAATACTATGGCTACTCCTTCTTTTCCTTGATTGGCATTGCCTGAATATTAACATTTTGTATTTATTGCTCAGGAAGATCTCACCAGTTTTTATCTTTTTTTTTTTTTTTTCAGTCACCCCTATTACGTCGATCTGGTACTTATCTAATTCCTCAGCTAGCTCCATTTCTTTGCCATTCAGTCTTCTAGGTTGATAGTACCGATCTTTAACTCTGGTGATGTTGAGTTGGGGTGTGTTTTCAGATTTGTTCCAGTAGCTGACTTTTCGCTGTTCGCCCTGGTTCCCTGGCAAAAACAACCGGGCCTTGTTTAACCAGGCGATGCCCCAGACGGCATGAAATTTTGTCATGTTGTACCATCATTTTTTATTTTGGTTTAACCAATAAGAATATAATTTGGTCGGCTAAATCCCAAATTGCCAGCCCATCCTCGTTCGTTGAGTATCCAAGTAGATACCCAACAGGGTCACCATGAGAAGGTGAGGATTGGACATTAGGTCAGAAGCCCTGGTCGGTTCTCTGCATTCCTTTAAAGGCTATGTGGGGTCTCCTCTCAGTTATACAGCTTTGACCCTTAAGCACCCCTGAATACACCTTTGACCCTTAATGTATTAGTTCTGTTAATGTCATGCAAAAAAAAAAAAAAGAGTAATAAGGATGTTCTTAATGAACTAGTGTTAAAAATGTAATTTTGTTTAAATAATTATAATAAATAAAAAATAAATAAAAAACTGTATTAGTTCTGTTAATGTCATGCAAAAAAAAGCTTAATAAAAAAAAAAAAAGAGTAATAAGAATGTTCTTAATGAACTAGTGCTAAAAATGGAATTTTGTTTTAATAATTATAATAAAAAATAATGGGTTTGTGGGCCATTCTCAAATAATTTCCCAAGCTTATTTTCTTCATTACTGCATCCCTGTCTTTCCGATTTTTCAAACTGATACAAACCTGTTGTAGTTTGTGGAATATCCCACAGCTGCTGATGATTCCAAAAACAGTGATGTGTAGAGTTCTATATAGCATGTTGGTTTTTCTCCATCTCATTGTGTGGAAGAGTGTTTAAAGCATGGTCTGTCAATGAACACCAACAGATTTTCCTAGTAACTAAGATCACACGAATAGGACATTTCATATATTCCTGGATGTGATAAAGGATGGAGTTTGTTCTTAGATGAACAGAAGAAGGTTGCTAGTTGGATAATTGATTGGGGTAAATCTGTAATCCGGATTACAGATGTCTTGTGTATTAGGGGATCAGCTGCTGCAGATAAGAAATTTGATATTCTCCAACATTGCACAATGGGTCAACTGCAACTAAATCACAATCATGTTGCAAACTTATCACTGGGCACAGAGTTATCCTTAATGGGAAAAAATCTCTTAACATATTAAGTCAAGGTCATAACTTCACTGTTACACTGAGGTAGAATGATGTACATTGTATTTTGTTATTCAGGGTTTTGCACATGCATTTGGTTTCATTTCAGTATCACTATTTCCTACCCAGAGTTGTGGAAATTCCATGCTTGCACCTTGTTTTGTACCTCCATCTACTGCTCAGTGGCCCAGAGTCCATTTATTTGTGTCCCTATTGCCTTAATAATCTATGGGGTAGTTTTTATCTGTAAATAACTTCTGTGTCCTAAGCATGAAGCTCTTCTGCCTATGGAAAAGCACACTGGTAAGGAATCCGAGTCAAGTCATGTGGAGGTTGAGCCTGAGAAAACTCTCATAATGAAGATCATGGTCTCAAGCTTTTAAGCTGATAGACAGTGCCATGGCTATCTTTGAAGAATATGACTCTGACAACATGAGAAGGTCTAAAGTGAAAAGAGAGATTGAAAACATTCTTAAAAATGCTATAAGGATGTCCTTTCTTTTAGTGTTACACGGTGATCAGCATAATTTTTTGAAATTATGGATTCTACAACCGCAAAATAATGTAACCTAACTTAATGTAATTTTAACCGTGTTAAAATAACTCTTTTTATTATCCCGACGTTTCGATCTTCATATCAAGATCATCATCTGGAGCATACATAAGATATGCTCTATATGCTATAAGGATGTCAGAAGTTGAAAACTACAAGTCGGGTTTCTATTGAGATTCTTTGAAAAGCAGCCTTCAACTTCGACACACCAGCTAAGGATGTGGTTCTGGTATATTAATCTTAAAAAATAAAGAATTATTTTAATAGTTATTTGTTCTATATGTATTGAATATTTTATTTACTACTTATGCCTTAATATGTATGAAAAAAAAGGCATAAGTAGTAAAGTAGTAGAAAATCAAAAAAGTGCATTTTTGATTAAATTAATCTTGAAAGATCAGAATCTTTGGGAATGTTATAAGCCTCCTGTTTTATGTGTTTTCAACATATGTGACGATTCTTGAGGACACAACCCGTGCATATAATGAGATTATTTGTACTCTTAAACTTCCACTTTATCTAACAACAGACAGCACAAAATGAGTTCTTTGTATTTGTCTATTGCAGTATTCCCACTAATAACTAATTGTTGCTCTTTGTTAACTAATATGTACTGTAATTATACTGAAAGGTTTTTGCTCTGAAGATGCAAAAATTTGCAGAGTATAAAACCTGCAAAATATTGGCAGCTAAATAATTAAATAGATATCTTATTTCTTTTATGTTATGAATTTAATGCAAAAATTAAGCATGTCAATCCAATAAGGTTATGAAGTTTGATGATGCTTTTGAATCAGTTCACCTTTGCTTTCTCTTAATTCAATTTTTCAAGAGGAAAATCTCATCAAGGTTGATAAAGGGACTGTTCCAGAATGTTGGTGCATTTCTTAAGATTAGGAAATGTTTCACTGAAGAAAGGCTACTGTGTGAGGATAGCAATAAGTTTGTTGACTTGCACCCACTGCATCCCAGAAACAATTTTTCTAAGAAACATAGCATAGCAAAAACTAATTTTCAACATCTTAGGAATATTCAAGTAAATGCCTTAATAAAATCTGGCTAATGTGTATGTATATATACAAAGGGAGAGACAGTACCTTGTCTGTAATCTTATCTGTAAAGGGCTGCAAATCATCATCACTACAATGAAGAAAGCGTGCAGGTTGTCCTTCTGCAGCACAGTATGTCAAGATATCAATAGCAGTTAATCTCGACTGCTTTCTTGAGGGTACAAAAATTACCACTGGTTTTCTTGGTGAGTGTCTTGTAATAGCTTGATAAACAGGCTTGCTCATTGCTAATAAACGAGATGCATTGTGTGTAATGTTGAAACCCTAATGGAAAAAATAAAATAAAATAAAGTTATTAGTAAAACTGTACTATTTAATTGAAGAATCTAAGCACTCAAATAATATGCAAAACATTAAGACATAAAAAACAACTAAATTATTAACTTGGGCTGTTTACTTTTTTACACCGAGAGGAGTTTCTTTATAATAATCAGTTTATTTATTTTTACTGAAAATAATCTGATCTGCAAGAAACGGCAAAATATCAAAAATTCAGATACATGCAACTTCATGATATTTATTAACTTCTTACATATTTTTCAATTATTCATAGCAGTGTATTTTGGCACTTTTAATGGCATTCAAGAAGCATCTAAATTTTAACTTTATTATGAAAATTAGAATTAAACATTGTGTAGTATATATATGCACTGCTTCAAAATTATGTAAACACACTTTAAATATATATATTTTGCAAGCATATGAATGCTTTTAATTTTTTTTTAAGTTTTCTACAATAATTCAAACTCAGAGGAGATGCCCAAAATGTCTGACTTCAAATTAAATATATGAGTGGCATCTTTCTCTCTCTCTCTCTTCAGCAGTTCTACAAGGCACAAGCAGTAGCACACTCAGGGTTTAATCTTGGGGGGGGTGTTGAGTAGGCAATTTGAGAATACACACTATGCATTGCATACGACCAATGACCAAGAATCTGCAATGATCGCTAATTCAAAATTCAAAAATAATATAGAAATAGAAGACACGACACAACATAAATTAAAAACATGAATTTTAATTAGGAAAAGATTTTTGGAAAATTTTCTAGTGTTTTTTTTTGGGGGGGGGAGGGCCCCTTGCCCCCCCCTCTGGATGCACCACTGGGCACAAGGCACATGAAATATTTTGTGCTTCTTGTATAGTGCCTTCTATATTTCTCCAATGTTCATAGTTTATAAAAGCAAACTTGATTTTTCAAGTATCTTCATGAAAGAAAGAAAGAAAGGAAAAAAAATTCAAAGGGGATTCAGAGATTCTGGAGGATATTCAAAAGCAATCTTGTGACTTATCACTTGTTCAGGAAATTGAGGATGAAAACCTGTTTTCCATTCCTTTCTATAGGTATCTGTAAAAAATGTTTAATGTAAAGAATTGTACATGTTTTAAATCTAAAATACAAAAAATCATTAAAATTATTCATACTGTTTATGAAATATAAATTTGAAACATTCTGTATTTTGCATATATATTGAAATTTAAATAAATGGATGAAACTTCTTATCTTGCATCCATGTATGTGTTGCATATATATTAGGACTATATATGCACCCTGCATGTATAGTCCTAATCGACTATCCAGTTTAGACCCAGGATATCTTAGTTCACCCACAATATTACCACTAATGTACTGTAGACATACAAGTTTTGTCATTGGGATTCACACATACACACAAAAACATATGCTCCATATTTTAACCGCTAAAAAAAAAAAAAAAACATCCAATGCATAAACAGAATTTGATGCTGTAACCCACCTTTCTAACAAAACTGCTACATACTAGTAATAATGCATAATACTAATGAACTGGTTGGCTAAGTGGTTAGAGTACACAATCTCTCACCAATAGGTTGTAGGGTCAAATCCTGCATGGACATGAATGTATATGATGTCTTTAGGTTAGATGAATTTCATCACCTGGTGTGAAACCACTGCTCTACTTATTGGAGGCCTGATATTGCCTGAAAAAATTTCATGTTTAGAAGGACTAGGTAAAAATGAATTTAAAAAATACGAAAAATTATAAAAAGTAATAAAAATAGAAAAAAAAAAACCTTAGCTTACTCACAGTACTAATGTACTATACGGTTCCAACCTTTCATGACTAGGAGTCACATTACAAAAAAGGATGTGGGCGGAGAAGTATAATGTACAGAAAAAGTCAGTCCATGAATTACGATATACCAGGCCATTTCTTCTATATTTGATCAAACTTTATAAGAAAAATTTCATCTGAATATTTTTTAAATAAGAAGTCTTTGCTATGCTAATTCTCGACTTTGAAACTTGATACCACTGGCTGGATATCTGTCCATCAGTATATTACATAGTATAGTCTTATGTCTTCCATTTATTAATGAAAACTATGAATGAAATGGATTATAATAAAATAAATAAATAAATGAAACATGCAAGACTGGATTTGAATCCCACTGTTGCCCTGATAAAGACACAATAACCATCTAATTTAACCAAAGGTCCCAAGTTTTCCAAAAATGGAAAAGTTCCATTTCTGGTCTCAATAACAGGTCTGCCGAATATTTAGCCCTTCAAAAACCTACAGTAATGAAGTATATGATACAGTAATCCCTCAATTATCTGACCTCAGTAGGAAATCAATAAGCTGGTTGGATAACGAAAGGGTCAGGGTACAGTAATCACATAACTGAAGTTATATTCGTCATATGATCCAGTACCAGGAAGCTGACTAACATAGCAATCCACTCTAATTATTTATTTTTTTAATCAATCCCATAAAGAAGAGGTCTGCTAATGCGAATGTCATGATAATACATGTGTGGACAAGTAATTAAAAAAGAGGAAAAACAAGAAGAGAAAACTAGAAAAACACTGTAGGTTTATAGCTTTAATGAATTGGAATCAAATAAGGATTACAAAAACAAATGGAGAGAAATATAAGTAATATTTTATAAAAAGGAAAAAAAAAAACTAGTTTACACTTCTTTGTTCCCAAAGCAACTTTTTTTTTTCAATTTCCTTTCAAATCAATCCCACATAAGCCGTCGAAACACCTAGTGCAACAGTACTGATTAAAAAAAGTAACTTGTTGATCTGTTCCTTGAAGAGGTGGAGATCATGGTCCTAGGTGAAAATGGTATGGAGATAAGTATCAAAATGGCATAATAGGGGTGAGCGAAACAAAAAAAACAAAAACTGGGTGAGATCTTTCTGATCAATAAACACAAAATACTATATTCAGGCTATGACAATCAAGGAAAAGAAGGAGTAGACATAGTGTTATACCCCTGATAAGATAGAATATTAAAATTCATCTTATCATTGTCTAACAGAGCAAACACCCAATAAGAAACATAAAAATATGCTTGGTATCTAGGTATGAGTAAGTTTGAATACATTAATAAGAAAAGAATAGAAAGAATTGTAATGAGATGTTATTTACTTGGTATAAAAGAAAAGAATATGTAGGAAAAGTGTGCAAATATTATGTGTATAATTTAATACTGAATTAAGGTTGACATTATCTTTAGTATAAATTAACCTTTTTTGTGGAAATACGTGCAAGAACCAGACCAACATAATCTGGGTAAACGTAAGTTCAAAGTTTGGGGGTCAAAGCAGACAGTTGCCCCAAGCGGTCTCATGCTCGCGGATTGTAATTAAAAGTGGCGGGAGACAATCGGACAATATGAGGTCATATACACGTGACGATGAAAGCTACGTGCCGTGTGAACGGCAAAAGTTACAGTGATAGCCGTTAGGGAGGAAGTGAAAAAGGGTTAGAACCCCCCCCTCTTGTTTTCTTAGTCTCACCGTGTGGTTGATCGGAGCTCTGGGTGCGTGGTCCATCGCTGGCAAGCGATTGGACAGTTTTCAGCGGGAAATCTAATCCCGAGATACGGCAGCAGGCTATGCTGCATGGAACGTTGAGGAATGTACGTGTTCGGAATGCTGTGATAATAGAGGTCAAGGAGATGTTCGCATTCAAATATCGACGATTGGAAAAAGAGGAACAAAGGAGTATAGATAAGTAGACAATTTATTCTTTGTTATGTGTGTGAATCCAGAAGGTAATATTGTGTAAAACTTTAATGACAAGAGACTCAGGAATAGCAACTAAAAGAGACTGTATGAGAAAAGACTTGTTTGTTGTAGAAGATTACGAAAAGAGGCACTGTATGAATCTAAATATTATGTGTAATTAAGAATGCTTAACAGGATTTGATCTATAGAGTAAAAGTTAACTGAGATTGTAAAGACTAAGATCATAGTGTAAGAAATACGTTTTGTATAGAATATCTTAGATTGTTTGAAATTTTGATGGAGTTGTCTGTAGAAGGTATATAAGTTTTCAGATATGATTTATTCCTTAGCTAGATTTTGAATGGAACCTTTTTACTTGTATTATTAGCAGTATGCATATTATGCTTAATAAACCTTGCTATTCTTTAACCAATTTTGTCTCTTTATGGAATTCAATGCACCACTTGTAAAATCAGTTACGAATCTGGGTGGGAGATTTATAGAAAGTAATTCACGGTCACGATTGCATATCTTGTGTTATCTTTGTTTACTTCTTGATTAACATTCTAATTAATCTAAAGGGCCTAAGTGGCGCAGCTGAAATAAATAAATTTTCTTAGGACTTAATGAGAGGTTGGTAACGAAGAGTCTGCCACACAAGTTTTGGCTCGACCCTCGGGCTATTCCTTTGTGACCCAGAGATACCAAGTGCCACACACAGCAAAACTCTAAGGAAACTCATAAAAAGTAAGATTTAAAGGAAATGGGACACAACATAAATGGTGCAGCCGACAGGATGTGATTTACTTAATTAAATCAAGAATATAAGTAATTCACAGCAAGTAGGTTTCGAATTCCATTCAAAAAATTTTGAAAAATTGTCAGAAAAGGTTGATTAAAAGAAATTCTGTTAAAATTAGATAGCAAGCATGTCCATCCCAAATAGCACTACAGGGATGAATGACAATGAGTTTTTCCGGTGTATAAATCCACAACAAGTGTTTCCTCAATTCTCGGGGAGGAAACAGATGACGTGATCGTGTTCTTTAATTATATAGAGGAACTGAGAAAGGCTGGAGGATGGACAGACTTTCAGCTACTAGTTCTACTCCGTAGCAAGCTGACTGGAAAGGCAAAAACCTTTCTGTACTCCTCTCCCATTCTAAAGGAAACTCTGGAGTACTCCAAATTCAGAGAGGTACTAATTTCTCAATATTCTAAACTGAGAAGTTTGGGACCTAATCTGTGGAAGCTCCAGAGATGTATTCAGAAAGATAGGGAGAGTGTTTCTAACTTTCAGAATAGATTGCTAACGGAGGCCAGTTCTTTAAGTGTCTCCAGTGAGGAAAGACCCCATCTGGACTGGGCGGTCTTCCAGCAATTCAGGCAAGGAGTGAGACAGGAGCTAAAAGAAATTGCTTTCAACAAAAGAGTGACTAGTCTGAGTGAATGCTACAATGTGGTTAAGGAGCAGGAGCAGATACTTGGAGACATCCATCCCACATCTGCTGCCGGTCTTATAAACTGGGGTGAGGAAAACCGCCGCACAATAAGGCAACCTGAACAAGAACAGGAGTGTAGAGAGAAAAGGGACAAATCCAGGATAAGAAAGGGAAACGAGGGCAATGATGGTGAAACAGTAAATAAATTGACTGAAATCCTTCCTGAAACTTGTAAGATCAGTGCCATAGTTAAACAGGAAGTAGAACTTCTCCAGAAGCCTGTCATGGAGCAGTTGAACGAGGTAATGAGGAGACTGGAAACAATATCTGTGAAGGTCCCCAGAACCTAATATTATCAAGATGGACAAAACAAAAAGTTTAATTCGCGAGAAGGGCGAGAGGCTACAAAGGCCCCTTCTTGGCCGAATAGACACTGTCATGGAGAAAATCACAGCTCTTACCTCCCAAGAAAAAATAGTACTTCCATCAGATCACGGGACAATCAGAAATTTAAGTGATAATAGAGAACCTCCCAGGTGTTTTAAGTGTGACAGGATTGGGCATCTTGCTCGCAATTGCTACAGTGGTAGGAGGCAAACCAATGGAAATTATAATGAGGAGCCTAAGTCCTACACACATGCAAATAGAATAGTGTTACATACCTCAGAAGGCCAGTAACAGTAACTGGTTACTGCCTCCACAGCTCATGCCACTAAGTCTGCATAACTAAAGCTGTACCTACCCGAATTCAGACTGAGTGTGGCATGAATTTCTGGTTTTATCCAGGACTTCTCTGCCACAAATCAAACTCATTCTAGGAGATGATTTATTGAAGAGGTACAACTTCAAATGTGATTATGCCAAGAAAGAGGTACATATCCTTGGAAAGAGGCGAATCTCAAAGGAAAGACAAAACGAAATCCCTTACAAGAAAGAAGGGGATTCGTCCAGACATAAACCTCAGAAACAACACAAAAGGGACCAGGTCAGTAGTTCAATCACTGAACCTAACAATGATAATTTAGACATAAAAGAGCCTCATTTGTTGAAGGAAGCAGATCCTCACGAGCTCAGTGAGGAGAACTTGAAATTGGAAGAGAGTAAACCAGTGGCAATGAAATTTTATTACAATCAAGTTGAAAAAAGGAAAGAAAATCCAGAAAAACAAACACATCTCTTGGTTATGTAGGTGAATGTAGAAATAACCTGAGATGCGCACGGTTCTTCCATATTAGAAGCAGTTTATAAAAAAAAAAATAAAAAAAAGAGGGGGGGGGAAGACGGTGAGATCTCTATTAGAAAACTTCCGGAGTTGAAGAGAGGAACACTTGAATATATAAAATTTTAGAAAAATTTTCATTTGAAGGAGGGACCTTTGTTATACCCTGATAAGTTAGAATATAGAGCAAACACCTAATAAGAAACCTAAATACATGCTTGTTATCTAGGTATGAGTAGTTTTGAATACATTAATGAGAAAAGAAAGAATTGTCAAGTAATGAGATGTTATTTACTTGGTATAAAAGAAAAGAATATGTAGAAAAAGTGTGCAATTATTATGTGTATAATTTAATACTGAATTAAGGTCGACATTATCTTTAGTATGAATTAACCTTCATTGTGAAAATACGTGCAAGAACCAGAACAACATAATCTGGGTAAACATAAGCTCGAAGTTCGGGGAGCAAAGCAGAGCGTTGCCCCAAGCGGTCTCATGCTCGCGGAACGTGATTAGAAGTGGCGGGAGACAATCGGACAATATGAGGTCAGACACATGTGACGCCAAAATCTATGTGCTGTGTGAAATGGCCAAAGTTATAGTGATGGCCGATAGGGAGGAAGTATAAAAGGGTTAGAACCCTTTTATACCCCCCCTCTCGTTTCTTAGTCTCACTATGAGGTTGATCGGAGCTCTGGGTGCATGGTCCATCGCTGGAATGCGATCAGACGGTTTTCAGCAGGAAATCTAATCCCGAGATACAGCAGCAAGCTGCACCGCATGGAACGTCGAGTAATGTACGTGTCCTGAATACTGTGATAACAGAGGTCAAGGAGATGATCGCATTCAAATATCGACGATCGAAAAAAGAGGAACAAAGGAGTATAGATAAGTAGACAATTTATTCTTTGTTATGTGTGTGAATCCAGAAATTAATATTGTGTAAAACTTTAATGACAAGAGACTCAGGGATAGCAACTAAAAGAGACTGTATGAGAAAAGACTTGTTTGTTGTAGATTACGAAAGGAGGCACTGTATGAATCTAAATATTATGTGTAATTAAGAATGCTTAACAGGATTTGATCTATAGAGTAAAAGTTAACTGAGATTGTAAAGATTAAGATCATAGTGTAAGAAATACGTTTTGTATAGAATATCTTAGATTGCTTGAAATTTTGATGGAGTTGTCTGTAGAAGGTATATAAGTTTTCAGATATGATTTATTCCTTAGCTAGATTTTGAATGGAACCTTTTTACTTGTATTATTAGCAGTATGTATATTATGCTTAATAAACCTTGCTATTCCTTAACCGATTTTGTCTCTTTATGGAATTCGATGCACTCTCGTAAAATTAGTTATGAATCTGGTCGGGAGATTTATAGAAAATAATTCACGGTCACGATTGCATATCTTGTGTTATCTTTGTTCACTTCTTGCCAACTTCTTGATTAACATTCTAATTAATCTAAGGGTCCTAAGTGGCACAGCAGAAAGAAATAAATTTTCTTAGGACTTAATGAGAAGTTGTTAACAAAGAGTCCGCCACGTAGGTTTTGGCTCGACCCTCAGGCTATTCCTTTGTGACCCAGAGATACCATGTGCCACACACACACATAGGCAAGACTTTAAGGAAACCCATAAAGTATAAGATTAAAGGAAGTGGGGCCTAACAATAGTATTCAACACAAAATATGAAGATAATCTTGAATGGCAGGCAGTCTCAAGTAGAGTGATGTGGACAAATATCAGAATGGGGAACTGAACAATGAGACTTATTTGTGTCTATGGTCCCACAGAAGGTTCTATTAAGGTAGAAATGGTGGAATTTTTTTGAGGTTTTAGAGAAAACAACTGACACAATGCAAAATAAAAAGTTGGTCCTTGTTGGGGATCTAAATAGCAGAGTAGGAAATGATTGTCGGACATACACAAATATTTTGGGAAAATTTGGAGAAAAGAGCAAAGCTAACAATAATGGCAAATACCTGTTGGATTTCTGCTCAGGACATGGACTGGTTATTACTAACACAATGTTCCAACATAAAAATGTGTACAAATTCACATGGAGAGAAGAGGCAAGGAATAAGAAACTGCTGATAGCAACGTTTTCTCACTGGTGCAGGACACTAGAGCAGTGTTTCTCAAACTTCAGATATCCGCATACCCTTTCTTAAATTTTCATTATTAACAAGTACCCCCCCTTTTCAAATGATAAATAAATAAAGTATATTTCACTGTAAATGTCTATTTTATTTGAATTTATATGTTCATGTAAACAAAAAATATGATTTATTTCTAATCGAACAAAATTTGGAATAGGTTCCTCTTCATTTCCTGTCCATGAAAATCCACATTTCAAGTAATTCATGTCATACTTACAAAGAGTTTTCATCTTCTTCTTCCTAGTTGGTTTTCTAGAGATGTCAGACGACGCATCCTTATCAATTTCATTTGATCCCGATGCAATATCAACATTTTCTTGCTGCTTACAGCTACTTGTATTTGCTATATTGCTCTCTTTTGTGCATTTTATAAATCCAGTCATTAACCAATGATCCATACTTAAGAATTTGAAAGCTAAAAAAGTTACAGTATTTACTCGAATATAACTCGCACTTTTTCCCCCATTAAAAGCATAAAATAAAATAGCATAAAAATTAAAGCTAAAAAATCATGGTGCGAGATATATGCGGGGATTTCAGAAACTATAAAGTTTTCAGGAAAAAAACTGCAAATGGTGTGACTTACCAAGAAGCTCCTACTCGCTATTTCTACTTTAAGCATCGAGAACAGTTTATTTGTGTGCATCGTCAGTCATCTATCCAAATAGCTTCATCTTCATTCCCAATATTTCAAGCAAATTATTTGCAATATTTCAACCAGTAATTTACAAGACTTGAGATACGTAAAGCAGCTATGAAGAAGTGCATATGATTGGTGCGGTATTAACAAAATATCACACGAACCAAAGACAAATTAGCACTTCAACAGCTGAGTTGAAATGCTAATTCCCTTCAACCGAATTCCATAATATGTGAAACACATTCACTATTCTTGGTTTTAACACATTTACAACAGGGTGGTGTGAAGCAAAACCATATGTTGCACCAGCAACATGTGGTTTTGCTTGAGTCTATACAGCAGTTTCTGTTGGAGGGGAGATGTGATTCATTAGTTAGCACCATTTTTATTCCAGCTGTCTCTAATTACACTATTTGTCGAGAAATATAATGATTCCATGCGTTAATGATGCATAGCCGAAAATTGACATGTATGAGACTGCAGATATGAGAGTCCTGAGAAAGATCACGGGCATGAACAGATGGCATTAATGGCAATATCATATTAAAAACAAGGATATTAGGAAAGAACTTGACATTATTAGCATCCAGGAATGTGTTAGCGGAGATGATCTCATTGGTATGATCACTTAAACAGAATGGGAGAGAAAAGATTAACAAAACAAGTGTTCTTTGCCAGGTGAGCAGAAAAGAGACCCAGAGGAAGACCAAGATATAAATTAATTGATACTGTAAAAAGCACCTTAGAAGATAGAAATATAAGATCTGATAATGTTGGAGTCTTGACAGGTAACACAGATTGATTTGGAGGAAAATTGTAGATAGGAAGTTAGTAATGATGTAAATATTTCATGTAGCACTATCTTATCCTGTACATCCCTTGAGGGTGCATGTCAGGAATTTGATGATGATGAAGTAATTCCAAATAAGAGAGATAGGAGGAATAAAAATTTGGTGAATCAAAATAGATGGGAAGTTGGTTCAATAAGTGTGAAGCTGAACCATGCATGCATGTCGACTGGCAGCTGCACAGTTTTTATGTTTAGAGGAAAGAAGAGTAATGGTGGTGGTTGCCAATCTGGTGGAACAGTGTCTACACGTGTTTAGTATCAGTATCTACAGATTAAAAAATGAGCGCCATGTCAGTCATGAGGCAGTATTCAAAAAATTTTAAGATGCTGTTTCTTTTCTCAATTTAGAAATGTTTATTATTAGTAGATGGAATATGATAAATAAGGAAGACAATAATGAGATATTAAACTCATATACCTCAAAGGCAGCAACTTTTATCATTACTAGTAGGAAATGAAATAATGAGGAATGCTCAGTGAGGATACAGCTGACATTGTCCAAAACAAGTTAAAATTTTTGCTTACATTTTTTTAAATATTTAGCACTGCATGAGTATTTTTATTTACTAATTAATCTGAGCGTCTTTTAATTAACTCTGCGAATAGGTGATCATTATATAGTTATATGTGTGATATAATTATATAACAATCACTTAGAGGGATGCTTCACTCAGCAGTGAATAAAAAATGGCTGTGAAAGAAAAATATATATGTACTGATAAACTGTGTGTATGTGAGGTACTGTATAATACCCACAGTGAATAATGAAAACAGTAGTGCCAAAATTCTCAAGAAATATGTGATAATTAGGCAGACTGAGGAGAGTGATGGTCAAATGTGAGCAGAAATTCAAATGAAGTAGCAAATAAAATATAGTACCAATAAAATGGCATGAGAAGTGCTAAGCAGAACTCAAGCAAGAATGCAAAATGAAGGTGATAGAATGCAAAATGGTACAGTGTTAAAGAGGTGAGTGAGTGTGAGAAAGGAGATATGATAGAGATTGAAAAATAAAATAAAATAAGGAGATTTCAGCATGAGGTCAGAAAATAGGGCTTCAATGAGTGCTGCACAATACTGTATGTGAAGACTTGAATTCATCTTGTTTGATGAATAACAGTAAATACTGTGTAGCAGAATGTATCTAGAACGGATATGGAATGTTTTTTCGATGGTTAAAAAAAAAAAAAAAAAAAAAAAAAAAACTGGTCCATACCATCAACACCACACCTCAATATTTAATTGATGAGGTTATGCACACCGGCAAGAGATGTTCACCAGGCATCCACCACATCCACACTTATCCATCTGCTTGGTGGAGGGTGTAGCATGATTCATTGCTCCATAACACAGTTTTCCAAGATTCCATGTCCTACTGTACATGCTTTTGGAACAACTGAAGATGATACTGCATGTTGGTTTGAGTAATATTGCAGCCTTACAATGGAAAACCATGTTGTGAGCCTTGGTTCTGAATGTTTTTGTGTGACTCATGGAACTCTGCATTCAATGTGAAGGCCAATAAATGGCAGTTTTTACATATTATCCTTCATAGCACCCTATGGTCACATTCAGTGAGTGTGGTGGGTCATCCACTGTAGGTAGTACTTGCAGGCGACTCCCTGAGCTTACATCTTAATATGGCATCATTGACTGTTGATCTGGGAAGGCCCAATTTGTCAATGCTGAACAGACAGGCCTGCAACATGGCATTCTTTCACAATGGCTCTTTCAAACTCTATCAGTTCCCTTCTTGCATCAATTTCACCCAGACATGTTGAATTGGATTTTAACGCTATTGATGCGAACACAGATTGATAAGAAAATAACTATTTATTAACTTAAAAGCTAATATTTCGCTGATATTATATCCAGCATCTTCTGAGCACACAAACAAAGTTTGTTACAATAGCGAGACAACCACAATTCGGTGTAACAGTGGGACTAGTATAAGTAATTGCAGCGTGCAACAAGACTAAAGTCCTAATTAGGCACCATCTAAGTTAAAAAAAAACAACAAAAAAACAGTAGTCTGAAGTTTTGAAAAATACTAGTCCAAAACAGTAGTCCAAAGCTTCGAAAAAAAAAAATTAATTTGGCCTTAGGATGACTGTCTCCCAAATCTTTGGTAGATTTATACAGCCATATTTGTTGAGGTTTGGAGTATGTTTTAAGGCTTCTGTGCAGTACTTCTGTTTTTTTTCCAATTGATTCTATGTGCAGGAGTATCCAGAGCATGGTCTGTTGTAGTCTTCTATGGTAGATAGTGGGGGGAACTTTTGGGTAGCATTAAGTATTTTATCTATCTTATGGAGGTTATAGCCATTGGTCAGGAAGGTGTGATGCAGGTGAGAGCAATGTCATTGGAACAAATTTCTCTAGCTCTATGGGTTAGTGTTTTTAAGATACCATATTGTTGAGAAGGGTGATGGTGTGATTATTTGTGTAAATATCTCCCTGTATTTGTGAGTTTCTATAAACCGAGAATGATAAGGGACCTTCTGGAAGACGTGTGATCAGTGTGTCCAGGAAGAGCAAGCAGTCATTGGCTTCTAGTTCCATTGTAAAGTGGATTTTAGGGTGCTGGCTATTTAGATGCATTAAAAATGTATTCAATGTGTCTGGGCCATGTGGCCAAATAGCACACACACATCATCAACATAGCATAGACAGAGACTAAGTTTGAGAGAGAGGCTGTGTTGATAGCTAACTTTTCCAGATGTTCTATGTAGAAGTTGGCTAAGGGGGGGGGGGGGGGAACCCATAGCTGTCCCATCTAATTGTTTGTATATTTTCCCTTTCCATGTAAAATAACCTGCCTGTACTGTGAATTTAAACAGCTGAAATATATCAGGGGGAAATTGTGAATTTAGTAAATTAAGGGTTTCAGTTAATGGTACATTCGTGAATAGTAAGGTGATATCAAAACTCGCCATTAAATCTGAACTATTTAAGGTGTGGTTTTCTAAAATACTTTTTAAGTGGGTAGAATTTTTAACAAAAGAAGGAGAATTGTTTGTGCAAGTGGCTAGTAGTTTGGCTAAATGTTTAGCTAGTTTATAAGTAGAACTGTTTATACTATCTACAATAGGGCATAAAGGTGTATCTTGTTTGTGAATTTTTGGAGCTCCGCATATACTGGGCGTTTTAATGTGAAAGGGTTTGAGTTTGTTGACTGTTTCTTTTGGCCAGGAAGTAACTTTGTTCAATAACTTGCACACCTTATTCTTTTGTGAGTTGGTGGGATCTCGATCTATAATTTGATATGTTGACTGGTCTTGGAGAAGTGCATGCATTTTCTTCTACTCATCATACTCATTCTGCAATGAATCGTGCAATAAATGCAATCAACTATCAAGAAATCAAACTTCATAAAGGTCAGTACTAAAAAAGTTGTATCATGTCCAAATTGGAAGCCATTCTTCTGGTACCCTGCAGAGGCCAATGGATGCAACTTCAATTGATTTGTGCTATCACTCCATTTCATCCAGGTGGAGCCACTCTTACAGCACCCAAGAAAAAGCTGACATTCTGGCATCACAACATAACAGGCATGTTGGAGGGAGTTGCAGGAAGTGAACTGTATATATTTATATGGAATAAGAGAGAAGTTAGTGAAGACATTAGCTGTATATAATACAATGCTGAAAGTAATTTTTACTTATGTATCCATGAGATGAATTAGGATAATAATAATAATCGTATGATGATACACGGCCGTAAGTCCCCCTTTACGAGGAGGTACGGCACCATCTCAGTCTCCCCATCCCCCCAAATTTTGTCCAGGCTCCGGAACTGGCATAGCTGATGAATCAGACCTATGGCTGAGTCAGTATTCCTGACTATAATCCGTGTGTGTTCACTTGACCGGTTTGCCTGCTTGCGGGATGAAAAACTCCAGATAAACTGGTGGAAAAAACCTTGCTGTCCACACCCAAGACCGGCTAACTTGGCTATGGCTGTATAATAGCATTAAAACCATTCTTTCATTTGGGGAACCGAAAGAATACTACATAGTAGAAAGTTTTGGTTGTGTGGAATTTTTTTCGAATGATAGATGGGTTAGAAGTAAAGCAGTTGATCAAAGACTAGAGACAGGAAAACAATTAGAAGAGTGAACAGGTGGTATTATCAGTGGAAGTATTGCCAGCTTAAGAATATGGAGTAGAATATAAGAGTAGTGCTTGTTCAGCAGAATGGTATTGGTTTCTGGATGGAAGAATATAAATGGGAAGCATTTAAAAAAATACTTAAATGATGTAATATCAGAATGTGTCATGAGAGTTCAAAGAATAAATAGGGTAGGAATCAAATGGATGTGGAAAGAATATCATGAGAATAAGAATGAAAAGAGTTATGAAATATATGAAGTGCAGGCCAGAAAAGTAATAAGTATTGTGTGGAAAGCTAAATCGGAGTATGAAAAGAAATTGGCTATGCAAGCTAAATGCATTCGAAAAGAACTGTATTGTTATGCCACAAGCAAAAGAAAGAATGGATGTGGAAGAATAACTTTATTGAATGCAGATAGTACTCTATTGTCAGAAGCTAACGAGATTGTTCAATTGATGAGTGCTCACTTTACTAAGATATATAAACCAGATGTATGTAACTGATGCACAATACTACTGCTACATTGCATGAAGAGTTAGAAGTGCATGAAAAAGAGGTTGAAGAGCTGTTGCATAACCTAGAGATAAAAGAATATGTCAATAGGGATAGATGGAATATCAGCAAGTTTGCTAAAGGAATATTCAGCCAAATAGGGCAGGCCTTTCACATGTTTGTATAACTTGAGTCATAAGTTGGTGAGAACTTGCATACAGAAATGAGCAGACAAACAAGCTATATTCTGCAAGGAGCAGTATAGGTTTACTAAAGGAAGGTCATGTTTTAGTAATCTGTTCATATTTTATAACAATGTAACGAGCCAAGCTGGATAAAGGGAATAGATACACTATGATAATGTTGTATTTTGCTAAGGCATTTGATACCACACGAAAGGCTGTTGCATAAACTGGAGAATATGGGATTGGAATATAATCTTTTGACTTGAATCAGGGGATGGTTGACAGATAGCTAACAAAAAGTGGTATACAGTGGGTGTGAATCTGCCAGATTTAAGGTGATCAGTGATGAACCTCAGGGTTCGGTCCTTGGGCCATTATTGTTCGATCTGTACATTAATGACATCAGGCAGGGTCTAACATCAGATGTGCAATTGTTTACCGATGATGCGAAGATAGCAAGGGCAATCAGGTATGCTACTGATATCCATCACTTACAAAATGATTTGAATAGGCTGAAAGTCTGAGCAAACAAAATGGCTATCAGTAAGCGTAAAGTTAGGTACTTTGGCATGACGATATCCAGTGGCATATGAGCAGGGTTATGCTATAAGAAACTGATGAGACTAGGGATCTTGGTACAATGGTGGACAGGAATTTGAAGTTCAAAGGTCACAGAGCAAAACTTGGAAATACAACTCAGAGAATAATTGCGATGTTGAAGTGAACCTTGACATATAAGGATAAGTCATTTTACCTCTTTATAAGGCCTTGATAAGACACACCTGGATTACTGTCAACAGATTTGCTCTTAGGGTTTCAAGTGGATAATGAAGCATAGAATTTTGAAAAGAAAGAGTTACAAGAAGAGTATCTGGATTATGAGATTTAGATTATAATGAAAGACTAAGTATGTGGATTAAAGAATTTAGTTAACAAGAGAAAGAGGCATGATATTATAGAAGTCAATAAACTTCTGAATGGGTGTTAGAGGATATTGTCTGATGAAATTTTTTGTTATATGGAAGGTGGGGAGAAAATACTGGGGCATCCATGGCAAAGTTTGTTTGCAGTCAAGAAAGGGGTAGCAGCTAGGGTTTCCACTCACAGAATAGTGAGTGAGTGAATAGTTTGCCTTTAGAGGTAGTGTGTGCATCTAGTGTGAATGAATTTAAAGGAAGGTATGACAGTTGGCTAGGGTGATTTATAGTCTCTCTTGATGAGTCCTTGACTCCCTGGAGGTCTTAGATGATGATGATAATAATAATAATATATATACACAGAATATGAATTATATACAACAGAACTAACAAAAACTAACAAATTTAAAAACTCACCTGAATATGTAATTCTAGTGGTACAGGGCGTACATTTGGATGGAAATTAAAGGTTGAATTTGTGCCTGCACCAAGCCATTGTGCTACGTCTTTAGCATTAGCAAGTGAAGAACTCAAAGCCACAACGCGAATCTGGCGTTCAATCTGGGATGAAATGTAGCGCATACGAGAACAAATAACCTCAAGGATGGGCTAAAGAGTTTTATGAAAAAAAGTTATTTAGACATTCCCATTTCTGATATAAAAACAGAAAGTTAACACATTTTAAATATATCAGTTACATGTTTAGGCTTGTTCTACATATATTTTTTAGAAATTAAGTAACCAGTCATTCTAATAAATGAGACTATTAACCTCAGCTAACTACTGGATATAAAGCAGTAAGCACATAAGGATGTAATAATTCAAGAATTATGTATGAATGAAGTATGAACAAATAATACATTATGCAGATTTTTGGCTGTCACCATGAGAAAATAACTACATATATGCTGTTATGCATAAAGGAAGGCGTGTTAAGCAACATTTTAACAGTAATAAAATGTCTTTCATCTTCCTACGGTATGCATTAAATCTTCAGATGTTCTGCAAGAATGGTGATAATGCCAGAATTGCAAGCACTAATTACTTTCACAAAGTCAACTGAAATATGAACTGCGTTCTGAGATATGACAAGAGGAGGGAAGAATGGTTTTAGTGCTATTTCATTCAAAACAAAGTCTGAAGACTATCTTGTCTTGTGATTTACCCAGAAAAAGAGAAGAAAATATCAAATTCCCACAGGTTGGAGGGAAAAAAAGTCACTAAGAAACAGTTTAGAAGGAAATCCCAGCTCAAAAGCAGTTCCAAGACAATAGCCCAACAGCTACAAGAGCGAGTAGCTTGTAATTGTTCACAAGTACATTTGCTCTTGCTATTCTGGAGATGATCACTAGATATTCAACATTTGTTGAGGAATAATTTCAATTTCCTTATGGTGACAATCACATGAGCAATCATCTTAATTAAGAGGATTTAATTACAAAATCCTTTCAGATATAATCTTTGCTAAATTTTGAGTGATTGTATATTAGTTTGTGTATAAAACTTGCTAACACCTTTTAGTTCCCAAAGAAGGTGAGGCCATTTAGTCCTAACCAACTCATAAATGTCAGCATCGGCTCAGTTGGTTGAAAGGATGCCCACAGACAAGTAGAGTTGAAACAAACTCCAACTCAATATGTGTAGAATTCAAAGCAAGCACCATCAATGAAAAAGGAATTAATGGAAAAAAAGTGGAACTGGTGGAAGAATTAGAGAAACGATAGATCAACATAACTGGTATTATCGAAATTAAAAAGAAAAAAAAAGTGAGATTCTGTTAAATAAGAAATAGCATGTTCTATTTGGGCAACAGTGATCAGAGAAAGGAGGGATTAACTATTTGTGCTTATGGTCCCAGAGAAGATTCTATTAAGGAAAAGGTAAAGAAATTTTCAAAGACATCACACAAAGCAGGTTCTTGGAGAACTAAACAGCAGAGTAGGACATGAATACCAAACATACAGAAATGTTTTGAGAAATTCAGAGAAAAGAGAAAATCTAATAGCAATGGCAAGTACCTATTAGATTTCAGTGGCAAAGTGGAATCTGGCAAAATGTACAGGAAACTATTTAAAAAAAGTTTAGAAATGTTTAAAAAAGTTCAGATGACAAAGGTGATATGAGAAATGAAGATAAAGATATTTCAGATAAGCTAAAAACAATTGCAAGTACCTATTAGATTTCTGTTCAGGACATTGACAAGTCCTTACTAATACTATGCTCCAGTATAAAGCTCTGCACAAATTTATATGGAAAGAAGATCCAAGAAATAAAAGTCTCAATGAGGATCCTATTATTGAGTGATATCTTCATGATTGTTCAGGACAGAAAATATAGAAATAGGAGATGATCACCATTTAGTTCTGAGAAGATTAAAAATGAAATTTATATCGGAAAGAAATGCTTTAAAAAGAACCAGGGCCTAGTAACTTTCAGAAGTGTAACTCTAACCTCAAACAGTTCCTAATTTTATACAATCTGTCTGACCAGTGAATACCGCTCCCACATCTGGGGTGGTGCCCTCAAGAGCTGCTTAAATACACTGGATTCTGTATACAGAAAAGGCAATCAGGCTGATCAATGATCCCACACTTGATTCACTTTCATACAGGTGCTAGTTTCCACTGCTTGCATCCTCTACAAACACTTCAGCTGTTCATCAAAATTAGCATCAATAATATTCCCATTCTCTATCAAATCAATTAACATAATTAATGAAGCCATATCGCTTACTTTATTAATTACATATAATTTACTGAACTCACTAATATTTTGCTGCTTTCTACCTAGCAACTTCTGAGCACAAATTACAACTGTGACAAGCATATAGAAATCAACTAGATAGTTGTTGAAACAATTCAACTTGCAACTGAGAAAGAACTAATATCCTAACAAGATATCCTTGAAGGGACCAGATGACCATAAAGTTAATTTGGAGAAGTCAGGCTATATTTGGCCTTAAAATGGCTGTCTCCCAGATCTTTGGCAAATTCATGTAGCCATACTTGAAGTTGAGGAAGTGCTTCATAGCCAATGCTGATTCTAAAAAATAGTCACTCAAACTTATGGTGATGCCTTCTTCCATTTAACCTTGTGTGAAGGAATATCCAGGGAATGGTCTGCTGGTCCTGACTTGACACGTAGATCACAGACGCAATTTTTATGCTTTTCAAGGGAGATGTAAACAGATCTACACTGTTTGGAAAGAAGTCAATGGACACCATAAGGTGAGAAACAAACAGCAAGACATCCTCTTTCACTGCAATGACTGCAGAAATCCAACAGAACATACTTTCCACAAGCATACATACAATAGCAATCAATGGGAATTTTGGACCATTCTTCCTGTATGCATGTAATGAAGTCCTGAACTGTTGTGGGATGGACGTCCCTTGACCTTGTGCGATGCTCCAGTTCATCCCACAGATGTTCAGATCAGGGCTCTGTAGAGGCTAGTCAAGTGTGGCGACATTCATGTCACAAAAACCATGCATCCATCCATCTGCTTGGTAGAAGGTGTAGTGTGATTTGTTGCTCCATAATGCAGCTTTCAAGTTTCCATGTCCCATTGTACATGCTCTTTTTGCACCACTGAAGACGACATTGCATGTTGGTTCGGTAATGTGGGCTTACATATTGCAGTCCTACCATGGAAACCCATGCTGTGAGCATTGATTCTGAATGTTTTTTGTGCAGATTCATGTTCTTCCAGTCAATGCACAGAACTCTGCATTCAATTTGTAAGCCGATGAATGGTGGTTTTTACATATTATTCTTCATAGCACCCTACGACCACGTTCAGAGAGTATGGTGGGTCGTCCACTGCGGGTAACACTTGCAGTTGATAACTCACCACACTCTTTGAACATGATCAGAGATTTGTTAACAAATGAGGCCATCCCAGATCAACAATCAGTGACACCATATGTTAACAATCTACTAAACAAATAGGCCTGCAACATGGCATCCTATCATAATGCCTCTTTCAAACTCCGTCAGTTCCTTTTTAGAGTCATTTCACCCACACACAGTTGCAATGACTTGAGGAGCATCATATTCCTCCAATTTATATTGGCTACAAATATGTGACAAATTACATAATTATCTTCCCATATGTATGGAGTTTCTATAAATCTAAAGGATAATAAATCTTTTAGTAGTTGTGTCCAGAAAGGGAAGACACTTGTTACTGATTTCTACAGTGAAGTGTATTTCTGAATGTTTGTTTTAATGTGCTAAAAATGTATTTAACGTGCCTAGGCCCAAAGCCAAAGGGTAACCATATCATCTACATGGCACAGACAAACTATTTGTTTATTTGCAGCTATGATGAGTGCTTGGTTTTCAAAATGTTCCATACAGATATTAGCTAGTGGAGGGAAAGAGGTGAAATCTTTGCTGTCCCACCTCGCTGTTGGTATATTTTTCCTTTCCACAAACAATAACCAGAATAAATAAATGGTGAATCTGAATAATTCCAAAATGTCACATGAGAAATGTAGTATAATAAGGTTCAAGGGTCTCTTTCATCATCATCATCAAATTCCTGACATGTACCCTCAAGGGGTGTACAGGATATGATAGTACTACATGAAAAATTTGCATCATTACTAACTTCCTGTCAACAATTTTCCTCCAAATAAGTCTGTTACTTGTCAAGACGCCAAAATTATCATATCTTCTATTTTTATCATCAGAGGCACTTTGTACCATATCAATCCACCTATATCTTGGTCTTCCTCCGGGTTGTTTTCCTGCCAACCTGGCAGAGAACACTTGTTTTGCTAATCTTTAGCAAAACAAGTGTTTTGCTAAAGATTAGCAAATTCTGTTCAAGTGACCATACCACCTGAGATTAGCTCTGCTACGTATTCCTGGATGCTGACAATGTCGAGTTCTTTCCTAATATCTTCGTTTTTAATATGATATTGCCATTGATGCCATCTGTTCATGCCTCTAATCTTTCTCAGGACTCTTATATCTATCTGCAGTCTCTAGTCTTTGGTCAAGTGTTTTACTTCTGATTTAGCTCTCAGATCCATAAGTTAAAACTGGTTTGAACACTGTATTGTATTGTACAGCTAATTTAGTGATTAGCTGACTAATTTCTCTCTTATTCCATATGAATTTATTCAATTGACTTCCTACCATAACAGCTTTGTTCATTCTGTTGTCTATTTCCATATTTAATTTACCATCTTCACTAAAAATCAGGCCTAAGTAGCTGAAATGTTTTACTTGTTCCACTGGTTCCATTCAAAACACAGTTGACATTTTCAACGATTCTACCTATTTTCATTGTCTTGGTCTTTTTATTGCTGACCTTCATACCATATCTATTACAACAGTTATTCAATTTAGTCAGGGAATCTTGCAAACTTGTAGTGGATTTATTCAGAAGTATAACATCGTCTGCATAAAGCAAAGAGCTGACATTAACATCTCCAATTCTGATATCATGTTTAATACTACTTTCCTTCATAATGTGATCCATATAGATAATGAATAACAGAGAGGATAATGTACATCCTTGTCTCACACCAGATTTAACATTAAACCATCTTCCTGTACTTCCTTCAATTCTAACTGCTGACTTGCAACTCAAATAAAGACTAAGTATTGCTTGATATAATGCTCCATCGATGCTATATAACTGTAGTGTATTGAATAGCTTCTCTCTTTGCACCTTGTCATATGCCTTTTCCAGATAGACAAAACTTAAATACAGATCTTTGTTATATTCCCATGTTTTCTCAACTAATTGTCATAAAGTGAAGATCTGATCCTGACAACCTCTATTTCCTGAATCCAGCTTGTTCTTCACCAAGATTTTCTTCCACAATTCTTCTCAACCATTTCTCGAGTATACTGTCCTAAATCTTCCCTGGAACACTCAGTGGGGAAATACCTCTGTAATTCTCACATTCAGTTTTATATCCCTTTTTATATATGGGTACTATTAGACCTCGACTCCAATCATTTGGACTTCGTCCCTCTGTCCAGGCCTTCTGAACTATGCAGTGCAGTCACTGTAAGACTTTTATACCACCATACTTCAGCATTTCTGGTCAAATATCATCAACTCCTGCCATCAATGCCTTTCCATATTTCAAGCCTTTGATGGCTTTTTCTACTTCAAGCATGGATATGTATTCGTGACTGTATGTCTGTTGAGTATTTTTTACCACTGTGCTATCACTGCCTGTTTCATTTAGTAATTTTTCGAAGTAATTACTCCACACTTCAAGGATATCTTTTTCTCCCGTTTTCATGTCACCTTTATCATTTCTAACTCCTTTTACAGCCCTCTTTCCTCCATTTCTAAGCTTCTTCAACACTCTCCAGAATATCTTACCGCCTTCTTGATATTTATTTTCTATGTTCTTGCTAAAGTCCTCCCATGACTTTTGTTTAGCAAGTTTTACATAGTGCTTAGCTTTCTTACATTTGTCTCTGTATTATCTAAGAGCACAAGCTGACTTATTTGCCAGGAACTTTTGATATGCTTTCTCCTTTTCCTTCACTGACTCTTTAATTTCCTATGTCTACCATGGAGTTCTGATTTTTCTATCTTTGCAGACAACCTCACTACATGCCTCTCTGGCTGAATCAATCAGGGTTTTCTTCAAGGTTTGCCACTGAATCTCCAAGGTTTGGTTCTTGTTCTCAAACTCTTTCATTTTTTTTCAATAATCTCTGCGTATTTTAGTCTATACAGTTCACATCTGAGAGCTGCTCAACTTTTATTCGCTTTAAAACTTTCTTACATGTCATTCTTTTCAATATGAAATTCAATTTTATCCTGCTCAAGACTAAATAGTGATCGCTTGCAATTTCAAATCCTCTGTACACTCTGGTGTCCTGCACCAGGGAGAAAACATCACTATCAACAATAACATAGTCAATGACACTTTTCTTATTCCTTGCCTCTTCCCTCCATGTGAATTTGTGCACATTTTTATGTTGGAACATGGTGTTAGTAATAACCAGTCCATGTCCTAGGTAGAAATCCAACAGGTATTTGCCATTATTATTAGCTTTGCTCTTTTCTCCAAATTTTCCCAATGCATTTTTGTATTTCTGACAATCACTTCTTACTCTGCTATTTAGATCCCCAACCAAGGACCAACTTTTACCTTAGTAGTGTTGGATCCTACTTCTAAATCTTTACCTTGGATCCGACATGTTAATCACTATGATGTTCTTAAACAATTTATAAGTTATAAGTTGATTTCTAATTCAAATATAAAGAAAATTTATATTTAAAGACTGCGCCACTTTATATCTAAATTAGTTCAAGAATTGAAAATAAACCAACTCACAACTATCTCTCCTTTTAGGTGTTAATATTATATATACTGGCCGAGTATATTTGACTTATTTATCACTCCCGCTTTGGTTCGAATATTTTATGAATGGTGCAGTAAAAGAGATTCAGGCAAAATACAACTTTAGATTAACAAAAACTAACATTTAATTTAGAATCACAAATTTTACACTTAAGATCAAATCACTAAATAAGTTATTATAAACACTTCAGCCTTTCTGATAATAAAGTCATACGAGCTCAGACAATGGTAATTCTGTTATCTGTAATACATTCTTCTCACAGTTCCTTTTAACTATTTAATAAAATTCCTTAATGATCATTCGCATCAATATCTCATAGTTCTTTAAGTTTCAAATACAATAAAAATTGCAGCAATACCTCTTTACAAGCAAACACTTATAAATACACTTTAGCTTATTTCCGCAATAGTTATTGTTAGTATAAGGAAATTCTAGGATGAAACTCGCACACTTCTCTGCAAAGGAATATTAATGGTTGGAATAATCTTACCAATAATCTTCTTTCTTCATGAACTTACACACAAACATTTTTTTTTAACTGTAAAAACTTTAAACAGTAAACGGCACTCATTAAAATAAATCTTCAAAGCATTAACTGAATTAATTCACGGTCACTATACACATAAACAAACATTCTTGCATGAAGTACTACTGATCACTCATGAAATAAGGCAACACACATTAATTCCTTAACTGGAAGTTTTATATGCACAGTTGTTCACTCTTCCGGCATTCAATTAATTCTTTAGACACTACAATTCTAAACACAGCTAACGGTAAACTTCAATTTTACAGCCTCTACTATTCTAGTAACTCTGTGCTTTATTTCAAGATTCTGTGTGTCCTTGACAGGTCAGCCCTGAAATTAAATATCAACTCAAGTATTGCCAGTCTATTTAGTAGTCATTCAGCTGTCTTCCGTAGCTATAATTGTTATTCTACAATTTATTAGCTAACCACCTCTCGACTAGTAGACTTTATTAGCTGCTTGAGTGATTTGCCGACTCGCTATCATCGCACTGTGATTGCTCCGATTCCAACCTAATGCCGATCCTTCTCTTTTCTGTCTCTCTTATTCAAATTTCTTTCAGCGTTCATCGCTTTTTATATCCATTCTTCCCGCCTAAATTGTTCTCGTGATTTCTTTCTAAAACTATTTTCAATAAACCTCACATGGTGTTCCAAAACGTGCTCGCTCACTTACATACGTTTCCATGACAACAAAACAAACAGGAATAAATAGAGAATATTTACATTTCAAATAATGCGCAGTTAAATTATCAAATACAAGTTCTTATAATATTAACATAGTAATAATTAAAATAGCTTAATAATATTTAATACAGTCTTTTCATTATTAATACATATATCTTGATTAAATAATTAAATATTAGACAAAATTAAGGTAGTTATATGAATATTAAATTATAAACAAGTGATTTACATTAAATAATATTTACAAATGTAGCCTTTGCCATGGTGGGTTATGTTGGATTCTGAGGAGAGTATTAATAATTTAAATTTCTCTTCATTCAGAATCCAACAGTAGAACCTTCTGTGGGACCATAGGCACAAATAAGTCTCATTGTCCAGTTCCCCATTCTCATATTTGCCCACATCACTATTTGAGACTGCCTGCCATTCAAGAAGATTAGCCTCGTATTTTGTGTTGAATACTATGGCTACTCCTTCTTTTCCTTGATTGTCATTGCCTGAATATAACATTTTGTATTTATTTCTCAGAAAGATCTCACCAGTTTTTATCTTTTTTGTTTCAGTCACCCCCTATTAAGTTGATCTGGTACTTATATAATTCCTCAGCTAGCTCCATTTCTTTGCCATTCAGGCTTCTTATGTTGATAGTACCGATCTTTAACTCTGGTGATGTTGAGTTGGGATGTGCTTTCAATTTGTTCCTGTAGCTGACTTTTTGCTGTTCGCACTGGTTCCCTGGCGAAAACAACAGGGGCCTTGTTTAACCGGACGACGCCCCAGCAGGCATGAAATTCTCTCATGGTGTACCCTCATTTAATATTGTGGTTTAAGCCAATAAGAATACAATTTGGTCTAAATCCCAAATCCAGACCATCCTCGTTCATTCAGTATCCTGGTAGATACCCAACAGGGTGCACCACGAGAAGGTGAGGATTGGACATTAGGTCAGAAGTCCTGGTCGGTTCTCTGCATTCCTTTAAAGGCTATGTGGAGGTCTCCTCTCAGTTATACAGCTTTGCTTTGACCCTTAAACACCCCAGGTTTCTTTCATATTAATTATTAATATTTTTAATTAATAATAATTATTAATTAAAAATATTAATGCCTTACAGAGAAGAGAATTTTTAATAAATGTGGGTTCCTGTGGGTGGGGGGGGGGAGTGATTTGAATGAATGTTTGTAGGATGGAGCTATCAGCTACTGAATGAAGGGGGCATTAAATTTGTGAATTTTAGGAATCCCATATATCTGAGGTGGTCTGATATAAGATTTTAGCTTTTTGGTAATTTCTTTTGAGACTGGTAGAATCCCAATCTATAATATGATATGTACAGGAGTCTTTAAGAAGAGTGCTCATTAATAGAAATAGGAGATATCATAAAATAATCCACCCTTATTTCATAGTGAATGTATAAAATTTACAAAGCTCTCAAAATATACTACAGAACTTATGAGAGTATGAAGGCAACTCAGCAGTTGCCTTGGCATAGCAACTACTGAAGACAAAAGCTCTACCCAGAGGTCCATATATAAGCCTTTTATTAATGGTAGGTTTTGGCTTTCCACTATGAAATGAAGGATGATTTATAATATTCCCTATTTCTATTAATTTATGTCTCTGAAATGAAGCCCTTTTCAATTATTATAATTACCTACCACTGGAGAGCTAACTTATGAAAAATACAAGCCTCTGACACAGGACAGCTATGATATTCAACATAAGTTATTTGCTTTCTTAAGGTTTCGACCTGATCTCTGTTGTGAACCAACAGTTATCCTTCTGTTGTCAGTGTTGTAATCTGTGCTATGAAGATGCTAGGTGGAAAACCAGCAAAAAAATTCAATAAATTAATTATATATATTTTTTATTTTGGTGCTATTTATACAGTGAAGCACTGTTATGAATATAAACATTAGTAATGTGGTTGAGCTAAGGGCTACATAATTTGGAATCTAGTGATTCTGAGGTCACTTCATACCTTCAACAAGTACGGTAGCTTGCACCAGGCAATAAAATGCATCTACCACCTAAATACATTCACAAACATCAACAGTCATGTTGGGTATGCGAACCCTAGGGACACTATTCACTAAGCCATTCAGCCTAACAAATCACTATATCTGATTATAAATCATCAACAAGGAGACATTTCTCAAGTGTTCTCTAATTAGGTTCATTTATAATGAACCTAATTAGAGAACCAAAATTAACAAGGCACTTCTATCTTCTATGGCCAGAATATTTCAGGAGTTTAATTATGTGGCAGTGTTTGCTGTAATGAGCAGCTACTGCAATTCTTTAAGAAATGTTAAAATACTCTACAAAATATAAAAAAATGAAGTACATAATTATTCAAAGTTCTTCTTCTTCTTCAGCTGCTCCCATTTCTATATGGGGTTGCAGTTTCTGATGAGTCTTTTCCACTGATTTCTATTGTAGACTGCATCTTTGTCCAGGTATTTCTCCTTCAGATTTTCCTCTACATTATCTTTCCAACTCTTCCTGAATAATAAATAATAATAAAATCCAGCCTGAATAAAATTCAGGCTGGATTTTATTATTGACTTTCCTTTCCACTTCACCTTTACTATACTACTGCACCCAGATATTTGAATTTATCTACTTTCTTGATGACCTCTCCATCAACACATCTTCCTCAGTGTCGAAATTTTGACCATACACCTAAATCTAAATCAAATCAATAGTACAAGGATTAAAACAAAAATAATACAAGGGGTAATCTCTCTTTCTCTCTCTCTTTTTTTTTTTTTTTTTTAAATCAGAGAGAGTGCACTCAGAGAGCCAAATGAGTAATAGTAGTCAGAAGATGCCAGATCAGGGCTAGAGGTGGGATGGGGCAGAACCAAATGTTTTAATTGCAGTCTTTGTGTGCAAACTAGTGTGACATCATCTGTGACCATGGAGAAGGAAGACCTCATTCATGTTTCCTGTGGGGTCAAACACTACAGATGCACATTACTTCAATATCTGCAACCTCTCCACATACCATTCTGAACTGATCATGATACTCCTCTCTCCAATTCTTAAAAGTAAGACATTTAATGATGATTTTACTACTCAAGTGCCTGACTCCATCTAACTATACTTATGTCAACATATCATCATCATAAGCATTTTTAGATGGGTATGAATTTCAACCAGATGCACATCTTTTGAGTAAGGAATACAATCACCATTCTCTGCTTTATATATATGCATTTTTAACATATAAGCTGCCATTTTGAACTACTTGTGTGCTACACTCATGTGACTCTGACCACGCTGGTGGAACCAGAGATTACCTGAGTGGGCAGCAGGTTCCACAGTGGTGGAACCTACTGCCCACTTAGTGATGCATAAAACTTTCTGGCATGCTGAAATTTAAAATAAATAAATAAAATAATAATAAAATAGGAGGCATTACTTTTGCATTGCTTTTTGTATAATGATACAGAAGTGTTGAGTGATTTTTAAATATGAAAAAAAAAAAAACCTAAAAAAAAGTTAAAAAGTTACCCCATCTTCTCCTCCAATTAATTGAAGCTCATCAACAATGAAGACATTGATATTTTGAACATTTTTCCTCTGCTTCCATCGCCGTGATAAAACATCCCATTTTTCAGGTGTACTAATGACAATGTTACCCTACATAAAGGAAAGGTTTGAAAATCAATATATAAAAGGAAAAAATATTTCATGGATGTTATATATACATATTTTGTTTCCACCCATGAAAAGCTTAAGACCTAAAGTATATGGTGGTATCATGTAAACTGGGTGGGCTAAAAATTTAAATCAGTTTTTCTAAATGAACAATTTCTGTTCTTATAAATGGAATATGACATTTGTATACCATTTTGGACATTCATAAGCTGAAAGATGATCTCACTCCAAGGTGAATGAAATCAGCTACTGCTTAAAGCAACTCAAAACATACAATATACAAAGAAATGTTATTCACCTGGTCCAAAAGACCAACATTATTATTATTATATATTATATTAAATAATCCACTATAACAAAAGAAATTTCCAAAATTTAAATCATCACTGCTACCTGATATGTACTGACAATAGTGGATACTGGATGCTATGATAGCATTACTCATTTAAGTTTACATTATTACCTAGTTTCCTATTATGAATTTTCTAAGAAATTAATCTGCTGTTTGTTAGATTTCCAATATTGTCAAATAATGCATTTCAGTCTACAAAGGTACTAATATATTACTGCATCAATCACCTCGATCTTAGTCTTCCTGAAGGTCATTTCCTGACATCACATAGATACTTTGCAAACTATTCCTTTCCCATCCTCATACATATCATATCTGAACACTAACAATGTCAAGTTTAATCCCAACAACTTTATTTTTAACACGACTCTACCAATGATGCAATCTGTTCATTCCTTTAATTCTTCTTAGAATCTTTAATTTCTTAGAACTCTCATGCCTATGGTTTTTCGTCCTAGATCATGTGTTTTATTTCTAACCCAACTATCAAAACCATAAGATAAAACTGGTTTATAAGTTATGTATATGTGTTTAGAATTTTGGATAATTTCTTTCTTAATCCATATTAATGTATTCAACTGGCTCCCAACTGTACCTGCCCTGGCTGTTCTATTATCTATTTCCAAATTTAATTTGACATCTTCAAACAGAATTATGCCTAATTAACTGAAACATTTTACTGTGTCTATACATTCTCCACTGATATTTTCCATGTCCCATCTTGTTTTCATAGTTTATTATTATTATTACTGATTTTCATAGCAAATTTGTTACAGCAATTATTCGATTAAGTTAAGAATTTCTGAAAACCAGTAGTGTAGTGGGTGTATTTATGAGAATAACATGCCTGCATACAGTAAAGAGCTGAGTTTAGTATTATTATTGCATGGGTACATCCATGGAAACTGAAGTTTAATGCACATGACCCAAACTATGCACACAATATATATTTTACCTTTCCTTGAACCCACTGACTGTCAGGGCACTCACAAATGACTATGACAACCCATTACACTCATTCACTGCTCTCCGAGCAAAAAATCTATTCCTCATATCCTTGTTAACCACACTTTAAATCAATTTCCAGACATGATCTCTTGTTCTTCCCCCTCTAGCCACATGCATGAAATATTTCTTCTGCATCAATCTTATAAAATCCTTTAAGTAAATTAAATGTATCCCTCGTGTTTTCTCTTTTCCTCCTATCAACCAACTTTTGCAATAAATCTTCACATTATCATCATAGGGAGCATTCCACAAACCACTCAATGACTTGGTCGCTCATCTCTAGATCTGATCCACTACTTCCTCACCCCAAGTGACTGCATCTGAGCACAGTAATCCACATGTGGCTGTATAAAGAGGAATGATAACTTAATTATCTCTGACTGCTTGTTATTGTGTTCATCAATAACCAAGTAATCTCATGAGTTACCTTGGTCACCTTAGCAATATTCCCTCTGAACTTAAATCTCTCTACCAACAACGTAAATCCCCAACTTTATCAATGTGGTACACAGTTTGAAATCTCATCAGAGCCATGCTGTGGGTAGGAGGCACCTGTATGCAAACTTTTTGCGAAAACTTTTATATATACTTTTGAATAAGTAAAGCCGTCTCTAAAAATTCGGATGATCCCTAGGCCACTCAATTGTGGGCAAAAGACCGTCCATCTCATCGTTGGCTCCACTCAGTGATGGCCTTCCACCCACCACTGAGCAGAACCGCTCATATTCCGAAGAAAAGCATTCAGCGACAAAGCCCCCTCACTGGGCCGTGCCGGAAAACACTTTTCCCGGAGACTCAAATTGCTCCCTTAAGGCAAAAACATTAAGAGAGCGAACTCATAATGCCCCCCCCACCGGTTTCAACCTTTTTTGAGGTCTCCTCAGTGAGTAGCTAGACCCTAAATACCAAGGTTTTAGTAATACAGAGCCTTATCAACTTTACTTATGCAGGTTGCTAAAAGGTGTTTTTATTTTGAATAATCTCTGGAGGAGATATAGATGTAAATAATTTTTTTTTTACCTTGGGAATAATGTATATTAGGGTTACCAAGTAATTTTATAAATTTGGTTATTTACTCCTAATCCCAAGTAAGCAAACAGTTAAGTTTGTGCCTGAAATGTAGGCAACTCATTGCAAAGGTGGATAAAGGTCTGATCACTATTCTTAGTATTTTCCATAATGTAAAGCACATCTCACTAAGAGATGTGCTTTACATTACCTGCATAGGTAAAGCTGATAAGGCTCTGTATTACTAAAACCTTGGTATTTAGGGTCTAGCTACTCACTGAGGAGACCTCAAAAAAGGTTGAAACCGGTCTGGGTAGTGACCTCACCCATAATGTATTGCAGTATACATCTCTTAGTGAGATGTGCTTTACATTATGGAAAATAATAAGAATAGTGATCAGAGCTTTACCCACCTTTATAATGAGTTGCCCTGGTGTTGCACCACCTTTAGACTTGAACTACGTTTCAGGCGCAAACTTAACTGTTTGCTTACTTGGGATTAGGAGTAAATAACCAAGTTTATAAAATTACTTGGTAACCCTAATATACATTATTCCCAAGGTAAAAAAATTTATTTACATATACACATATATATATATATATAAACAAAATTACATTTATTTTAATATAAAAAAAAGTATATATAAACAAAATTACATTTATTTTAATATAAAAAGAAATATTACATAAGAAAGATAATTTGGATATATGCTTTTAACTATATAACAATTAATACAAATGTAGATTTATTTTACATATTTGTCCGTCTTGCTTTAGCCGCCACAAAATTTTTAATAATATCCTTAATGTCTAATGAATCCATAATATTATTTTCAATTGATATAACTGATAAATCCTTTAGATGCTCTCCAGACATTGTCGACCGCAAATAATTTTTTATTAGTTTCAGTTTTGAAAAACTTCTTTTCCCCCGATTCCACTAAGGATATTGGTAATGTTAAATAAATATGCATCACAATCGCAGTATTCGGAAATTCGGTTAATTTATTTTCGTATATATAATTTAAAACATCCTGAGGAGCCAACTGTTTTTTAATAAAACATTGCAAAGTTTTTAATTCCTCAAATAAAGTCATACCATCAATATCACGATTGTTGCTCAGTTTTAAGTGTGTTTTAAATAAAATTGTTTCATTAAATCTTCATCGCTCCAATCTTTTAATTTGCTAATGTCTCTTATAACTTTAAAGTCCTCGCTATGTTGTTTTAAGAGTATGAATCTTTCCGTGACTGAAGTTACTGTCATGTCTAAAATCGCGAAGAAAAAATTTATTTTAAAATTTTGTTTAGGATCATGCCATGCGTTGTCTCATCTGATGCTTCGTAACCAAATATTTTTGTTTTTATTCTTTTGTGAATGTCTGGAAAAATAGGATCAATATTAAGATCATTTGCTACTTCTTTTGCAGTTCTAATAATATTTTTAAAATATTGGTCTGTTCAGCGAGTATTTAATTCTTGTATAACATAATCAAGATTTTCTGTACTTTTTCCAATATCAAATGTCAGATTCTGCATTATTTTGCTTGCAACCTCCAACCCAATACACAGTTTTGCAGATGACGGCATTGCACTCCTCTCTTTCATTTGATAAACCTTACTCTACACAATCACTTCAACTTAGAGAACATCAACCACCACCTCCGTCAATTCTGATCTCCGAGCCATTCTCCAATGGGATTTAGATAACCTCATCAATTTCAATGCTAATAAAAACCCATTTGTGTCCTATCTCTCATAAAGAAAGAACCATTTTTCCCGGTATTCTTTTTGATGATACCGAAATTTCCAAACAATTTGAGATTGCTCTTCTTGGAATTACCCTGACATCAAGCCTCTCCTGGCATAAACACATCACAACCATTGCATCCTCACGCTTCAAAAAAAAAAAAAAAAAAAAAAAAAAAAAAAAAAAAAAAAAAAAAAAAAAAAACTAGGATTTCTCTTTCGCTCAAGATGTTACTTCACCCTGAACAGCTGCTAACACACAAATCACAAAAATCCACCCAGCTATTGAATACTGCTCTCACATATGGGGTGGGGTCCCTAAAAGCTCTCTCAAAATGCTTGACTCAATACAGAGGAGAGCAATTAGACTTATCAATGATCCATTTCTTACCAACTCACTCCCCACACTATCACAGAGACATTTGGTTTCTGCAGTATGTATATTCTACAAATATTTCCATGGGAAATGCTCATCTGAAATAACATCAATAATTCCCCCACTTAGTGCTAAGCTTGTTAGAACACATGCAGCTGCTGCTCAATATCCCTTCACAGTGCACCTTGAAACAAACAGAACAACTTTCTTTTCCTCTTCCTCCATCCCTACAACTGCTGTATGGTGGAACAGTCTTCTCCCTGCTGTGTTTCCCAAGGAATACAATATACAGTCTTTCAAATCAAATGTAAACAAGTTCCTCCTTTCCGAACCCACTACCCATATACAGTACTATAGGTTGATCAATCAACCTCTCGTGTATGGGCTCAACAACAAGAACAAACATTTTCATAGCACACAAGCTGACATACCATCCAGGCCCAGTGCTATATTCACATTCATATTTTTCAATATACTGAGTACCTTTAGTTCATCTACCTCAATTCTCACATCACTAACTGCAAAGTCACCAACTGGATGATACACCTTGCAAAGTGATCACTTAGTAACTCAACTATTTCTGCTTCTGTCACTTTCCTGTAGTATTATCTTTCCATAATCATTCTTTCTCTTACTAGCTAAGTAGCAAAAAAAAAAATCTTTTGGATTTACTTTGGCCTACTTAACTAATTTTCTCTCAAAATTTGATTTAGCTTCCATTAACATACTTGTTACCCTTCTTGCTTGTGCTTTATATTGCTCATGAGCATGCTAATCACCTTTTTGTTAATGTTCCTTCTGCAATGCTGTCTTTTCTTTTTTTTTTTTTGCAATGCCTGCTTTATATTGCTACTCAACCACTTAATTCCTACTCAGTTTATCCTCCTGACTCTGGATACGCAGCCTGATACTGCTTTGCTCAAACAATTCCTGACCGCTTCCCATCCAACAATGACATTCATTCCATGTAGCTTCTTATGCCATGGTACCGCTCTAAGTTGTCTCCTAAGTTTGTCATAATCACCAGCTTTGCAGTCCCACATAAATCATTTTCTGACATAAAATTCCACATGTTGAGCAACCTCCCAGGACTAGACCACATGGTCACTTTCCCCAATTGTAGGTAGAGTTCCATCTGTAGTTATACACAGACCTTCTGATGCTATTACCAGATCCAACACTCTCAAACCCCTGGTCCCTTCCATCATGTGCTGTTTCAGGTAATTATCCAACAGACTCACGAGATTCACGTGAGACTCATGAGATTGGAGTAACCTTCAAACCAATTAGGACAGTACAGAATATGTTACTCACCTAAAGACCACAACACTTTCAACAAACACCCTGCGGTTTACAATATCCTATGTTCTTGTGGCCTTAATTACGTGGGACAAACTTCGAGAAGTCTAGAAATAAGACAGAAGGGGCACAATGAAGACATCAACAACAACAGAGAAGACAGTTCAGGGTTGGCATTCCATTTTTCCAACATTCACCACAACATTGAATGGGACAGTAGTTCTATGTCATACATAGAAGACGACTACAGCTCCTGCAAAATAAAGAAGCCACGATGGTAATCTGCTCACAAGGTACCCTGAACAGAAACCATGAGACGATCCTATGTGACATTTGGAAATCGCTTATAAGATCTCTCAACACATCAGAGTTTAATTTCGCGGCTAACTATAGGGCGCACCTGCTGAATAATGACTGACCATGTGCCAGCATTCACGCTCTACGTATTTATATTGTATACCAGTCCCTATGCATTCGGTATTTTTACAGTTATGTATTGATTCAAAGCTACTAGTTAACATGGCAAAACTAGTTGGTTACTAGTTGTATCAAACTCCGACCAATAAAAGCCCAGTTCACTTATCCTATTAAATGAAATAGTACTATCTTCTAACTTTCTTGCATTATTCTAAAGGATGCCATACACATATCCAAAAACAGGATTTTAATCTGAAAGGATTATTATTTTTCTTTTATACTATAAGATACAATTAAATACAGGAACAAACTAATTTCTTGCAAACATCAAATAATATATGTCAGAACAAATATAAGTACCTGTAAAATACATTCACAAATCAATTCTTACCTTTGCAAGCATTTTTAAATCAGTGCCTGTTTCACCTGTCAACATGACTACCTTCTTGCCAAGTTGTAGGCCAAATTTATTGTTCCAGTCATTGTATATTATTTCTGAAAGTGGTTCTTTGGGAGTAACATAAACACACCGACCATCAGCATTTTGAGAGAACAGACGTAATATGGCAAATTCTGCACAGATAGTTTTCCCACTTCCAGTTGGTGCTCCAATAAATACATTATCATCACTATTATATACAGAATTAAATACTGGAAATAAAATGAAAAACAAAAGTCAATAATAAATAAACATAGTGATGTGGGTAAGCATCTAATAAATAGGTCACTTAAAAATTCACACAATAACACAAGGAAAGGAGTGAATAATATTTATTCAAAGTCATCAGTGACAACAGGCATAGAATAAAAAGTAGAACCAGAACAATGGATTAATTTAAAACAGTGAGAGTTGCATGATTTTATACATAAATCAGCACAAAGCAATAACAAAAATATTGTATTATTAATTAATTTTAAAAAAAATGTATGATTAGAATAAGACTTCTGAACAGCATGCATGAGGTGAGAAGATTTTTAACGATGTGACTATACCAGGAAAGGTCATAAGTAAAGGCTAGTCAAGAGAGAATATGATCTAGGTATTATCAAAGATAAGAGAAGATAAAGTAAGAACTTTCTGTTTGAGAAAGATTGCAGGTGAAGGTGACCAGGTGACCAGGTTACTCACATGCCACTAAAGAATAGTTTGCAGATATACATTTAAGATACTAGAGATCTTAAAGGAGTGTTTGATAAATAGGCAAGAGGAATGGGATAAACCGTTATCAGCAAAACTATGGATAAGGTTAGAAGTGTAAGTCATTTATGTACAAGAGCAAGAGGGAAGGTGATAGAACAGTCATGTGAGCCCTCTCGAGTTTGTGAAGTCTGAAGAGAGGAAGCCATATACCACAGTATGTAGCAATTGTTAAAGATAAAATTGGTTACCCTATTACAAAGTGGAAAATTATCTCCTTGTATGAACACCTCTGTGTCTCTTGGAGATGAGAGAGATAAGTTTTGAGATGTAAAGAGAAGAATCCACACTGGAGGTCTATTGACAGAATTCATATTGTGAGCAAGTGGTGACAAGCTGACTGTTAATGAACTTCTCATTATTTTAGAAAGGACTGAGGTTGTTTCCCCAAATACAAAAAAGATGGGGGGGGGGGGAAGGGAGAAAGAGAGAGAAAGAAGGGACCTGCAAATGTATTTCCTTCAATGCCTGAAGATTGTGGGAGAAGGGGAAACAATGTGAAGAAGGCCACTCCAAATTGCTGAATTAAATGAAAGAAGCAGATAAGAAGTTGGCTGAATAAATCTGCAACTAAAGGCTGAACCAGTATATGTTAGTGTTACTACAGACTTAAAAAGTAAATAAACAAGAGTGACCAACTAGACAGAGCATAGTGCACAGAAAATGGGCTACTAAAGGGCTGTTGATGCACAATATATAGCATCTCGCAGTAAAGTCATCCCTATCTTCTTATCGTATAGTCTGTTTCCACAAACAGGACTCTGGCGAACACTGTATAACCCTGCAAAAGTATAACTTCCCTATTTGAAGGAAATGCTGACTAGACCACTACATGGAGGATGTCTTTCATCACCCAGTGAAATACCACCACCTTGCTTATTAGAGGCCTAAAGTGCCTATAGCTATGTTTGGTCACTAGAGCAAGGGTTCTGGTTTCTGGCCTACTCTTTGATGACATACCAATCACACTGTACGTACCCTGACAGGCCAGCTGCTGGTAAGGGCACAGAACTGAACCAGTTAGTAATGAATCTGGAAGCTTCCTGATCAGCTAGCATTAAACCCTGCAGCTATGCATGGACAAGAGACCGAGTTCCATTTGTGTAGGTGATATATTGTATATTTGCGAGTTTGTCACCTCTCATTACATGCTACACTTCCTTTTTATCTCTTCCCTGCCACATACAATGAATCACAACTCAAAAAAATGCAATTTTACTGTGGAAAACAAAAATTCTCCAACAAAAATAATTTTTTTAAAATAATAGTAATCCTCATCATAAAATATACAAAAAATTTCCAACCAAAAAAAAAAAAAAAGTTTTGGCATCTACTTCACCAACATCCATGGCCTAAACAGCAATATAAACAATGTGCACTACCACATACAATCACCTAAACCAGAATTACTATTCCTATCAGAAGCCCACCTGGCAACCTTAACAACCACTGTCCGCCTCAAGTACCCAAACCACACATATGCATTCATCAGAACTGATGTACCATGCCAGAGATTGCAAAACCTCGAATCTCCACTGCTTGATCTGCTTTTGCTCAAAATTTCCTAACAAAATCAACCAGCAGTTTTCACATGCTCTCTCTATTGCTCTCCAAATTCAGTTAACCATTATGACCTCTTCAACTATCTCTGAAAAGTTCAACTTACGGTCAAAATATCCCAAATAGTGAGGTCATCCTTCTTGGATGACCTCACTATTTGACAGACTTCAAATATTCGACTCACAGACTTCAACATTCGCAATGGCTTCCGTTCTCCAGTTTCACTGATCAAGCAGGCAGGAATGCTGAGATATTTGCCATTAGTAATGACTTATCACAGATCATCAGTCTCCCTACCAGAATACCTGACAATTTTCCTCTAATTTTCCAACACAGTCGACTGCTTCCTAACAAGCTCTGTTTCCAAGTACATATACTGTAGATGTCAGTTCTCCTATTGGCAACTCAGACTGCAACCTCATTCAAGTCTCTTTTACCACAGAACAACCTTCACCTACCAGTTCCCACTCTCGTGTCCTTTGGCACTACAAGGATGCCAAACTGGACAGTTTCCTTGATTTCTATTCCTCCTTTTCATGGTCCAACTACTACTCAGATCAAATAACAGAAATCATCCTCAGAGGAATGAAGGCTTTCATCCCTTATTCCACTCCAAATCTCAGCCACCATCCAAGCCATGCACCAATTCTGGCATTAATGTTCTTCTCTCTCTCCACAATAATTATTAAATATTTTCTTTCTTGTATATTTGTGATACTCATCATAGAACTTTCCCATTTCTTTAATGAGAATGGCTTACTGACAGTGCAAAAGCTTAGGTGATCTTGAGAAGAAATCTTTTTTTGTCCAGAAATAAAGTACAGTGGTCTCTCAACTATTCAGGCACACTGGGAAATTTAACTTGATGGTCAGTTACTGAGTATGGTTAAGTGAATATATATTTGCATAATACTGTTCTAGGAGTTGGATGAAATATTGATTTATTATTATTATGTAACACCTCCAGGGAGTCTGAAGACTCATCGAGAGAGGGCACCTACTCCACAAATCCCCGTCTCCACCACTCAATCCACCAACTACAGTGAACCACAACTACCACCATCATTATCTACACTAGTATTTTCACAGACAATCACAAACATCGATGCTCATGGTAGGATTCGAACTGGCAGCCTCTTGGCTGGAGAGCGGATACTAACCACTCGGCCAACCAGGCTGGTGAGTGAAGAATCAAAGAATTTAAAAATTAGTTAATTAAGAAAGGACTGCTGTTTAGATTATTGCTCAACTATATAATAATATAATTATTACATTTGCACATTACTGTAGATTTAGTAGAAATGGGAGGAGATGCATATATTAATTTGACTGATCAGCTCCCATCAAAGTATTAACAGAGGAGGTAACAATGCAGAAACCAAGTGGCTGATCAGTCAAATTAATATATGCATCTCTCCCATTTCTACTAAATCTACAGTAATGTACAAATGTAATAATTATATTATTATAAAGATGGTATTCTGGTAAGATGGTACTCTCCAATTAATGCTTTAACAGTGATTGCAGAGCCACTAACAGATTAATTGAGTGAACTCCGAGTTAACCTGACTTAAAGTACATTGTTTTACTTTTCAACTGTTCATCTAAGTGATTACCTCTCTCTTAAAACATTGAAAACAGTTGAAAAGTAAAAAATTGTTGATTTTGGAAGAGGGTTCTTTAGAAGTGATGTGTTTGCACCAGGACAGGCTAGAAGTAAGGGATCATTCCAAGGGGAGGGGAGGGAGAGAAAGAGAGAGATTCAGTACTGACTGTTGAGGTGAGTATTACTAAAGTTCAGGGAAGAACTAAGTTTTTTTTATCTCTCCCAACAAAAAATTGTGTTTTGGAAGAACTAAAGTTAACTTAGGTTATCGCCATACCAACGAATCAGTGTTTAGGGCATGGTTGGAGAAGATCTTGAAGCACAGGACATTTGAATATTGCAAGGTCTCATATACCCTTCTTATATACATTCCTTATATATGAGGAAGAGGATGGGTGATATAATAAAGACCTAACAAAGAGAAACATCCACCATTGAAAGCAAGTCATAAGATGGTACTCTGCCATTAATGCTTTAACAGTGATTGCATAGGCATTAACAGATTGAGTGACCTCTGAGTTAACCTGACTTAAAGTACATTGTTTTACTTTTCAACTATTTTCAATGTTTTAATATTTTGCCTTTATATATTATTTAATTTGTTTATCCATGAGATATATAAAAATAAATTTCACATGTGAAAATAAAATAAATTTATCGCATCTAGTTCCTGAGGTAAGACAAACAGAAAAGCTAACTATTCTTGTTTATTTTATTACTGGTTGTTCAACTTGAGTCTCAGCATCTCAGCACATGCAGGGTTTCTAATGACAGGAAGGAGAGCAAGATAATTCTATTATATAAGGATACAGATATAGCTAATTATAGACATATCTTGGGTGTGATCATCAAGGTAGGAGAAAGGATGGTTAGGAATTGCAACCAAAGGTTGGTAAGCACAGTGGGTTCCTTCTATTATGGACAGCATGGTTTTGTTAAATGTAGGTCTTGCTTTAACAATCTGCTCATATTCCATAACAGAGTAACTGCAGATTTAGATAAAAGGGATGTATCGTGATATTTCAGGATAAAGACATTTGACAGGATTTCACCTTTGACACTGCCACAGAAATGCAAATGGATGTGTTTGCCAAATAAACTTGAAAGGTGAAGAGCAGCTGACAGACAGGTATCAGGAAGTGATACATTCTGGTTTGCTCAATTTCTGTAATTGGGTCACTGCTGTTTAATATGTATATAATATTGGGAAAGTTCTTGAATGTGATATTCAGTTATCAGATGCTAAGTTTAGGAAGAGTGATAAGGAATTGATAGGAAATCACTCCAGGTTAATTTGAACAGACTGGTTATATGGGCAAATGCTAATATATATCAGTTCAATGCTGTCAGTGTAAAGTTATGTATTCTGGATGGAGGACATTACAGGCAGATTATTGTATTAATGGGAATTTATGGGAAGTAATCAATGAAGCAAGAGAGATGGGGATTATTGAGTCACCACACAGCACTGCTAAAGAGAACACTAACTTGCAGAAATAAGGAAGTTATTCTCCACTTTACGAAGATTTGATAAGAGCACATTTGGATTACTATGTGTAAATATTGTAACCTGGGTTCCAAGGAGATGGGCAAACAGTTGAAGTTCAACAGCGAGTAATCAAGACAGCACCTGCCCAGTGGAATTGTGCATATGAGGACAGACTGAGAGAATAAGTAAGGGGATCTTATAGTATAGGCACAAGTAAGATTTTGCATCTTATGGATGGTGGGGATAGAACTTGATGTCTTCTTTGGAAACTGGCTAGGGGTGTTAGCATGCAGGAGAGGTCCGGGATATCATTAGATGCTGTGTGTTCTTTGGTAAGCATGTTCAAGAAGAGAACATGTTTCTCTTCTTAAATATGTAAATATCAAAAATGATAATGTGCAAATTTAATATAAAAAAACTAACATATATCATACTCATTATTATCAATTACAGAGAATCTTTCCTGCAAATAATATAATAGCTAAAAATCATTTCCTACCTTGAGTTTGAATTGGATTGAAATAAGGAAACTTTTCATTATACAGGGCTTCAAAGTAAGGATTACGCAAAGCCGATACTGGTAAAGGTTGCAAATCAAGCAATTCAGTAGGTGGAGGATATTTCTCAGGCAGGATCAGGTGACGGAATGATACTGGCAATTGCGTTTCAGAACCTAATTTTCATAACACACACATATATATATATTAAAAAATAAATAAATAAAAACCACTGTATAACTTTTGTACATTGATGGAAGTATCTGCATTTATAAGAAAAGATTATAAAAATTATATATAAATATGTTTAAACCCAATTAGAGATTTCACAACATTTACAAAGTTTTAATTAGATAAGTTAACTGATTAATATGAAACATTTAATGGAACCTATGGCACTGGAATCAAGAGGACAAATACATTACAGACAGTAAATAACTAATGAAAACATCACAAATATTTTATAATATAATATTTATAATATTATATTATAATATTTATATATAATATACTATATTATTTATTATATATAAATTTAATATAATATATAATATAAATTTATTTATATATCTATACAGCATGTGCATTTTGACAACACTTTTGAGGTTTAAGATATTCACTGTAGTACTGAGGTTCACTAATTCTTTTTTTATGCAGAATCGCCTGTTGATCGAAAATATGTTAGGTTACATTAACAAAGAATCTGGTCAACACCAGCTGGAGACAGAGGCGAAAGTTTATCTTTTGCAGATGGTAGGAGATTAGAAATTTCCTACCATCTGTAGTAATCTATAATACAGTGAACATACATTTTCTTAACATGTACCCACATGTTACGAAAACGTGGGTACATTCATCAAGAATCTGTCTACAGGTTTCGAGATGCCAGAAATAGATGGGATTGCCGCCTTGTGTAGTATTGAAGAATCCTTTGGTGGTACAAGTTTCTACATCTTTCTCTCATACTGAGATTGTTATTTAATAAGGTCAAAGCACCTTGTGGTAACTCATATAGGTAAAATTTATAAGTTCTGCATTATTTCAACCTTGGCATCTCAGGGTCTGGCTCTCACTGATAAGACTTCAATAAAGGTCGAAACCGATCTAGGTAGTGACCCTTCCTTTAATGCATAGCACCATCTTCGTTCATTCATTCATGTCCACAAGGAGATGTGCTTTGCATTATGGGAGATACTAAGGAAAGAGATCAGAGCTTACTCCACCTTTACCATGAGTTGCCTCAGACCTGAAAATACTTCAGGTGCAAACTTAATTAACCTGCTTGTTTGCTTACTTGGGAAAAAGGATTAAAACCAAGTTTATAAAATTGCTTGGTATTTTTAATGTACATCCTTGTCTGACACCAGATTTGACATCAAACCATTTTCCTGTACTTCCTTCAATTCTAACTGTTGACTTACAACTCAAATAAAGACCAAGTATTGCCTGATATAATGCCCCATTGATATACTATAAAACTGTAGCATTTTGAATAGCTTTTCTTTGGCACCTTGTCATATGCCCTTTGCAGGTCTACTAAATTCAGATCCTTTTTACATTCCCATGATTTCTCATCTATTTGTCATAAAGTAAAGTGAAAATCTGATCCTGACAGCCTCTATTTGGCGTGAATCCAGCTTGTCTTCACCAAGCTTTCCTTCCACAATCCTTCTCAACAGTTTCTCAAATACGAAGGTGGACTGAAAAGTTCTCAGCCTAACAATGAAAAACAAATCTTTAATTTCAAAATTATTTTTATTTTTAGACATAATCTTCCTTAAGACTAATATATTTATTCCACTGATGCTCCAGCGCCATTATCCTGTCCCTGCAGTGGTTCTCAGTAAGTTCTACAAAATACCCATCTACAGATGCAATCACCTATTGATTCAAAGAAAAACGCTGACCAGTGAGGAAGAGTTAGAAGTCAGAGAGAGCCAAATCTGAGGAATAGGGTGGATGTTCCAACGATTCACAGTGCAGATCGCTTAATTTTCCCATTGTCAAAACACCTCTGTGGGCTGGTACATTGTCCTGATGAAAGATGATTTTTTTTATTCTGCAAACTGGGTCTTTTCTTAAGAATTTTTTTGTCTAATTTGGTTAAAAGATCGGAATAATAATCCCTGGTTATTGTTTTACCCTTTTCAAGATAATTAATAAAAAAAAATGCCTTTAGCATCCCAAAACACCAATGCCATGACCTTTCCTGCTGATGGAACCGACTTTGTCTTCTTTGGCTCTGAACAATGCTTTTTTCCACTGTTTTGACTGCTGTTTAGATTCTGGTGTGTAATGGTGAATCCAAGTCTCATCCATCCATAGTAATAAATCGATACACAAAATCTGTTTTTTTCTTGTTAAAATGCTCGAACTGTTCAGAGATTGTCATGGGAGTGCGTTTTTGATTTGCTGTGAGCAAGCGTGGCACCCATCTAGTGCAAAGCTTTTTCATTTGCAATTCTTCATGCAAAATATATCCTACACATTTTTTGAAATGCCTATAGTCTCAGCAATTTCATGCACTTTGACTCGCCTGTCATCCAATACCATATCGTGCACTTGATCAATGATTTCTGGTGTTGTTACATTTTTTGGACATCCTTCACGTAGATCATCTTCAAGGCTGGTGCACAGCCGCATTTGAACTTGGTAGCCCATTTCTTAATTGTCGAAAATGAAGGAGAAGAGTGCCCATAAACTTTTATGAATTTCGAATGAATTTCTTTTGGTGTTAAACCTTCTTTTACAAAGAATTTTATAACTGCACAATACTCAATTTCATCCATTTCAAGGGATACAGACAGCTGTATAAAACAAACTACTTGATAGAATGACTTGCAATTTCACATGGATGCTTATGACAGATGTACCAACTTAGAAAAAAAAAATCTTGCCAATAGTGTTGCCATCTATGGTCGAGGCCAAGAACTTTTCAGACCACCCTCATATACTTGATAAATCTTACCAGGAACACTCAGTAGAGAAACACCCCACATTCTCACATTCAGTTTCATTTCCCTTTTTATATATGGGTGCTATGAGAGCTCTACTCCAATCATCATCTGGAATTCATCCCTCTGTCCAGTCTTTCTGAACTATGCAGTGCTGCCACTGTCAGACTTATACTTCTATACCTGAGCATTTCTGGTCAAATATCATCACCTCTGCTTTTCCACATTTCAGGCATTTGATGGCTTTTTCGACTTCAAGTATGGAAATGTATTCCTGATTGCATGCCTGTTGAGTGTTTTTTACTACTGTGCTATCACTGATTGTTTCATTTAGCAAGTCCATACATCAAGGATATCTATTTTTCTAGTTTTCATATCAACTTTATCATCTCAAATTCCAATTCCTCTTACAGCACTCTCTCCTCCATTTCTAAGCTTTGTTAACAGCCTCCAGAATATCTTGCCACCTTCCTGATATTTGTTTTCTACATTCTTACTGAACTCGAATATCATCTAATCCTGTTGCCTTTCCACATTTGAGGCTTTTGATGGCTTTTTCTACAAGTATGGATATGTGTTCCTGATTGCATGCTTGTTGAGTGTTTTTTTACGAGCTGTCACTGCCAGTATAATTTAGCAATTTTTCAAAGTAATTAGCAGAAGAATCTTAAAACTAAAACCAGATTAGCAATTATCGAATATGAAAACAGAGTAAACTCTGTTAAGTCTTGTGCATTCTCTTGTTGGGAAGCATCTGATTAAAAGATATAATACACTCCTTCATGTTTTGACTATTTCATATTTGGAAATGGGAAGGAGGAGAACAAGACTGGAGGGGACAATGCATCAATGCTATAATGATAATCACAAATACTGCCTTGTAAATTCTAGCTGCTTAAATAAGACATATGCTACTTAAAATTGCTATCCACATACAACTTAAATTTTTTTTTTTTTTTGTTAGAAAAATGGATGCATAATAAGCTATACTTGAATTTCATCACTTTCTTAATTATCAAATTTTCACATGTTCAATAACATTTTAGATCAAACTGATATTATCGGTGGAATTGATGAATTTGAACTCATTTCCATCACTGCAGCCACACAGGACTTGCTGAGTAAGCTTTGAAAACCAGCCAAAGAATACCTGGAAGAAAGCCACTTCACTTCATTGGAACAAATATAAATACGAAATACTTTTCCTTGAATCTGCTTCAGCCTTAAGAAACTACCCTAACAAATTTGGGAAATTCTCGTCTGCTTTACTTCAGCCCAATGGCCAAGAACACTCAATTTAGTACACTGGGGGCACTATTTGGAACATCTCAGTTGACATGTTTCATCTTTATTATTTAGTGTAGTGCTTGCATGCATGTATCTTATAATATTTTATTCCCTGACAATGGCAATTTGACTTCGCTGAAATAATGGAAGTATTAATCAAATTTATTTCAGTTAATATTAGTCTACATTGTAATTTCCTTAAAAAATTTTAACAGTTTAAAAAAAAAAAGTGTCATTGATTGTCATTGTTGATGGCCATATCTTTACTCATTCAGGATAAAGGGTACACAAAAAATTTGAAATGTGAAGTGATCAGCATGCTGTTCTCACCAAAATAAAATTGAATTTCATTAATTAAATTAAGGGGATGTTAGATCCCACATTGTTTTAAAATCGAATAAGAAACTCAAAGATTGGAATCAGAGAGTTTCATGCCAAATTTCATATTGAAAAGAAAATATTATTATTATTATACATGTATCTCCATGACTTTAGAAGACTCATTGCAGGAGATCTACTATTCCACAATATCTATAATATCTCTCCTAAAACTCATTCATTGATGAATAACTCAAAAACATCTCTAGCACCCCATTCACCACCCTCCAAGCAAAACATCTAGTCCTAATACCCTTACTAACCACACTCTTACCCAATTTCAATGGATGACCCTTCATTCTTTCCCTTCCTGCCATGTACTGTAAAACAGCTTGGTGTAATCCTATAAAATCCCTTGAAATATATTCTAATAGGGAGAATTCCATAGATCTGCCACAATCTTTGTCACTTGCATCTGGATCCTTTTCACCACTTCTTCATTCCCCACGAAATCCAGGTGACCAGATCTGCACACAGTAGTCCAAATGTGACCTTATCGTTCCCCTTTTTAAGGCTTTGAAGCCTTAAAAAGGGGAATGATAACTTCTCTAATCCTTGCTTGTACTGTGTTCTTCAACAACCATGTAATCTGATGTGCTGTTTTGGTTAGCTTGCAATATGTTCCTTAAACTTCAACTTCCTTGTCCACATTAACCACCAACTCCCTGGCCTCAGTTTCCAGCAGCTACTCTCCATTCTCCTAGTACTGAGACTTAAATTAAACAGACTAGCCAGAGAAGCTGATAATTTCCTCTTGCACATTCTTCTAATATACAGGCAGATATGCCATCTAATCCCATGAGAATCTTCGTACTGAGGTTCTGCAATATTCCAAGCATTTGTATTTCTTCAGACTCTATTCTCCCATCACTCAATATCATCCAGCATAGCAACATCACCACCTAGATGGTACATGCTTTCAAAATGATCACTTCATAATTCAACTCTGTTTTGCTTCAGTTACTTCCTCTCCATCAGCACTCTTTAAAGTCATCTTTCCATAATCATTCCTCCTTTTCCTTGTCACATAATGAAATAATTCTATAAGATTTCTTTAGGCCTTATCAGTGCGCTTTCTCTCATAATCAGCTTTGGCTTTCCTTGCAATACTAGTCACCCTTCTTACCTGTACCCTGTACTGCTTGTTGGAATACACCTTTTTCGTTATATTCCTTCCACAGCTTTTTCTTTGTCTGTAATTCTTACTTAATGATGTTATTCATCCATCTAATTCCTACTGATTTATCCTACTGCCTATGGGTATATAGTCTGATACTGCTTTCATCACCTCCAATATCTTTCCTCTTCAAAATTCTTATGCCACGACACTGCTGAAAGCTGATTCCTCAGCCTGTAATAATTATCTGCTTTGTAATTCTACAAATATCCCTTTTTTAAAAGAAAATTCTGTGTGAGTGGCAATCTCCCAGGTCAAAACTATGTGATCACTTTCCCCAAGTAGAGGCATTGTAGTTAGTTCTCTGATGTTATGACCAGATCCAGCATTCTTAAACCTCATGTCTCCTCCATTACATGCTGTCTAAGGTAATTATCTCTCAACAGCTGTATAAATTCCATTTCCTTCCCTCTCTGTGACCATTTCTCTTCCCAATCTACGTCCCCATAGTTGAAATCCTCCATAATAACCACTCGACTATTATGAAGGATATGCACTCATCATGCTAATCTGACATTGCATCATGGCATCTACTTTCTCACTTATAACCCCCCCCCCCCACTGTGATTCATCAGGAAAACGGTGAAAAATCAGGAAAAAAAAGCCATCCTGTTGGCTTTTTTTTAACACAAGATAGCCTCAAATGAAATGAATTGTCCTCTGTATGTCACCCTGATATACTTCTAATCTTTCTGGCTTCAATTCTTCTGCTATTATTAGCAACCCCACCCATCCTGTTCCTTTTGTCCTCTCTGAACATATATCCTTTGCATTCTATTCCTATAACTTTATCTTGCTCAGTCAATCAACTCTCATTAATGCCTGTTATGGCAAAGTTGATCTAACTAATGCCAAAAATTCTTCGCCGTTATTCCAAATACTTCAGGTATTAGTAGACATATATGTTCAATAGAGACATGTGCATCAAGTTTCACACATGCAAGCATAATAAATTCTATTTAGTTTTCTCTTACATGCATTAAGCCATTATTTAAAAAATTATACTAATAAAAAAACTGGAATATCACCTTCATTCCACAACCTCCCTTACACCTGGTGTTGCTTAACCCACTAAAGTTAGAAATCTGGAGACCTACATTAAGCATCACATGATCACTCTCCCACTTATTAACCTTTAGGTTGTTTGAAACCATGTTCACCAGCACACCCCTCAAAAAAAAACATTCTAGTTTCTCTGACACCGCACTTCCAAACTCTTGCTGAACAGCACTTTCTCAAGACAGCAGATTCAAATACAAGCAACCAACTTATATAAATCCTTCCTTCTTTCCATCAAACTCACAGCACACTATTCTTTCTGAACTGTCTGCAAACTGATTCATTCACAATCATATCTCCATCTCAGTTACTCTCAATCATACCATGGCAACACAACTTTTACTTTCTCACTCTTCTTTTTTTGCACTAGCAAATTTTTAATATCTTCTCAATTATCAAATTTGTCATCTGCTAAATCATTTGTACCAGGCAAATTAAACAACTCTTTCACCTTCACTCTCTGCATTCTTACAGCATCACTAACATCCTTCATTTTGGCACCAGGAAAACACAATTTCATCGCACTCTCCTCAAGCCTTCCTCTTATCAATGAAACACTATACGTTATTTGATCTTTATTTTCTTTTCTTTCACACTCTGCTTTTTCTCCCCTTACGACTCAATCGCTCATTTTATTCTGTGAAGAACATCATGTAAGTGTATTATCTGGTTATTCTCTTCGTTTTTCACTATTTCATTCCTGCAGTCATACATATTGCTTGCAACATCAAACTCATAAATTACATTTTCATGCATATCATCTGAGGTAGAAAAAGTCATCAAAAACTTGATATGTGGAAAGGCAGCAGGAGTAAATGATATTCAACCAGAACTGCTTGGGTATGGAGGTATAAAAGTTTTGCAGTGGCTACACTGCATAATTCAGAGAGCTTGGACAGAAGGTCGAATTTCCAATGACTGGAGTAGCACTCATAGTACCCATCTATAAAAAAGGGAATAAAGCTGAATGTGAGAATTACAGAGAAATTTTTTTTACTGAGTATTCTAGGTAAAATTTATGCAAGCATACTTGAAAGAGATTGAGAAAAATTGCAGAAGAGAAACTTGTAGAAGGACAAGCTGCGTTCAGGCTAAATACAGGTTGTTAAGATCAAATTTTCACTTTAAGACAAATATTTTGAGAAATCATGGAAATATGACAAGGATCTGTACTTAAGTTTTGTAGACTGTAAGATGCATGATGAGGTGTCCAGAGAAAAACCTTTCAAACACTAGAACTATATGGAATAAATACAAGATTATACAGAGCAATACATTGTCTATATTTAAGTTGTAAGTCAGAAGTTAAAAATTGAAGGAAATACAGGAAGATGGCTTGATGTAAAATCAGGGCTAAGACAAGGATGCACATTATCTCCACTCTTGTTCAACTATATGAATCACATTATGAAAAAAAGTGGCATTAGGCCTGATATTAGAATTGGAGATGTCAAACTTAGCTTTTTGCTAAGTTTGCAAATACTGTTGTACTCCTAAACATATGTTGCAAGTCTCCAGAATTCTCTAGCTAAACTGAATAGCAGCTGTAACAAATTTGGTATGAAAATCAACATTAAAAAGGCAAAAACTATGAAAATAGGCAGGAACATAGAAAACTTCAACTACATTTTGAATGGTGATTCGATAGAACATGTAAAATATTTCAGATATTTAGGCACAGTGTTTAGTGAAGATGGCAGGTTAAATCTGGCAATAGATGACAACAGAATCAGCAAAGCTGAGATGGTGGGTACCCAGCTGAATAAATTTATATGGAATAAGAGAGAAATTTGTCAAAACATGAAATTAACAGTGTACAAGACTGTGTTCGAACCAGTTTTAAGTTATGATCTGAGAGTTGGGTTAGAAATAAAGCACTTGATCAAAGACTAGAGATCAGATATGATGGTTCTGAGTAAAATTAGGAATCGATGGCATCAATAGCAGAATCACATTAAAAATGAAGATATTAGAAAGGAACTTGACATTATTAGCATTCAGGAATGTGTCAGCAGTGCTGATCTAAGGTGGCATATGGCCACTTAAACAGAATGGGTGAGGAAAAGTTAGCAAAACAAGTGTTTGCTGCCAAGATGGCAGGAAAGAGACCTAGAGGAAGACCAAGGTGTACGTGGATTGATTCAGTTAGAACTGCCTTAAAAGAATAAAATGTTAGACATGACAAAATAGGAGCGCTTACAAGTAATAGGCTAATTTGGAGGAAAATTGTGGATATGACATTATTAATAATGTAAATTTAATCACGTAGTGCTGTCATAGTAGCATGAACCCTCTTGGGGGATCAGGAAACTGATGATGACTATGAGTGTGTAGCTTTATGAATGAAAAAAATACTATTCGTTAGGTGTAAATATAGTAGATCTTATTAATAACTAGTGCAATATCAACTTATATATCACAGGTTATATTTAATTATTTCAAATATGCCTACAAAGACAAATAATATATATGTATGTTTGTATGTAATTTTTATGCAAATGTTTTATATTTTTATATACATGGTAATGATCTTTGCGGTGCACTGTCAACTGAATATGCTTTTATTTCATTCCACACATTCCTAATTGTTTTCATCTATCTCCTTCTTCGCATGATGAGACAGTCATTATGAACTATACATATTTTTATATTACTTTTTTTTTTTTTTTAAAGCTTTAATAATCACAAACAAGGGTAAATAGATGTATGAATGGTAGAAATATTAAAAATGAAAATAGTGGAAAATAACTTTGGAAAATATTCCAAAATTTTTAAGCTGAGTGAATTTCATGAGATATAGCCCATAAACAGAATGGATGATTAAAGATATGAGGTAGGCTCCGAAAGTTTACGGCAGACATACAAAATTCATGCCAATTTTAAAACGGCTTACGTGACAGATAGCACTGTCTATGAAGACTTAGTGTTTACCAGTTTCAACTCTCTATGTGCATCATTCAGTTGGAGGCACTCGTTTGACTAGCATGTGGCATCCTAAGTGACTGTAATATTAAAAATTGAGTACCATGCTGTGATAAACGTTTTTCACCAAAGACGGGCTTTCTCCAAGTGCTATCATACAGTAATTGGATAATGTTTATGGGGAAGCTTCTTCTTCATATTCCACCATGAAGGAATGAGTATTGAAAGAGTATCGAAGATGATCCTCGTGATGGTTGGGATGTGACGACTGAAGAAAATGTCTCTCTCTTGATGAGGAGGAACTACTCAATGACAGACAGCAGAAGTTCAAAGAAATCTCATCAACGTTGGGATTTTCTATAACAATCGTCTTTTGCATCATTCACGAGAAGCTTCATGATGAAGGTCAGTGCAAAAGTGGGTGGCTCGACTTCTCTCTTCAATTCAGAAAGAGCATCGTGTGACCTGTTCCACCAAGTTTTCAGAGTTGTGCTAAGGGAATCAAACAGAAGTGCTGGAATTTGTCACCAGGGATGAAACCATGGTCCTTTATTATGATCCTCTTTCCAAAAGGGAATCCATGGAGTGGCACAAACCAGGTGAATCACCTTCAAGAAAAGCCAAGGTCACTCAGTCCACAAAGAAGATTGGCAACAATCTTTCAGGATTACCAAAGAATTCTCTTGATTGACTTCACGGAAAGGAAAACCACTGTGAATGCAGAATATTATGCTTCACTCCTGCACAAACTGTGTGATGCCATAAAGGAGAAGAGATGAGGAATGCTGAGTCATGATGTTCATCTGCTTCAGGACAATGCTCCAGTCCACACAGCTATTGTTGTGAAGGCTGCACTAAAGGACTGTGGCATCCAGAAGATTGAACACCCAGCCTACAGCCCAGATCTAGCACCCAATGACTACTACCTCTTCTCAAAACTGAAGAAAGATCTTCAAGGAAGAAAATTTGCAGACGACAATGATGTGAAAGATGCAGTTTCAGGCCATTTTGCAGAACAAAATTACAGATTATTTTTTCAAGGGCATAGAAATGTTAATTCAAAGATGTGAAAAGTATGTTGAAGTAAAGGGAGATTATGTTGATAAGTGACACAGTTGTTTTCTTTCCATCAACTTTAAAAGTTATTCAGGCCAGAAACTCATGGAACTACCCTCATGTGCAGAGCAAGAGTTTAAAGCAAAATATGCATGTTTATAAATATTATTCGAAGATCTACTTACCAATCCATCTGTCTGAAACAATTCTTATGAAGTATTGTGGAGGAAGTGGTTCAAATACAGGAACAAAGAATTTTACAACATGCTCATCCTGTGAAAATTTACTGGGGGAAAAAAAAATAATGAAATGTTTGAATCAATAAATAAATCATTAACTAAGTTAATTCAATCATTATTCCCCCCCCCCATAGACCTGTTAATTTTTTTAAATATCACTCTGTACACGAAAGTTTACAAAGCTTATTGCAAATCAATGCTGTGTGTAGACAGGGGTCAAGAGCAAAGTACCCTGTTGAAATGCTTTAAGAAGAGCTAAAATGTATAGTGTTCAAGTGATATTTCATAAGGATACCTAATGTTCAAAACCAATTAGAGAAAGATTGAATGAAAAAAGAATGGAGAAGCAGATTTGGTAAGTCAGCAATTCAACTGTAAATGGATGTTGGGTAGCTGTTACTCATGTTACTGTGGGTTTAGAAGAAATGGATAATGTCAATAAGCTAAACTGTCTTCTAAACACCATCAAAAATTTTTAGAGATTGAAAGGTGCACTATTCTAAATTTGAGAGTAATATTTCAAGGTTTGGTGGATTTGTACAGAATCAGCAGCTAGAATAGGTGAAAAGGGCAAAAAAGATGCCGAATTTGGAAGCTAAAGATGCTATAGAAGTGGCATGTTTGTATCAGGGAAGAAGAGAGAACTGGTCTTGACTGTTAAAGATGAGCATTATTTATTTTATTTATTCATATGGGGGCTTCCCCAATTCCTCATCCGCTCCTTAAGAATGATTGAGCCCTCCTAATGAGGAATGAAAAACCAGAGTTTCCGGGTGAAAAAAATCCCCTACCTCCATATGAGACCAGTTAACTCACCTTTAGTCAAAAGAGACCAAATAAAGTTTCCTCATGTTAAGGATTGGAATTGAACCCGGGTCTTTCTGAACAAAGGGCTTCGTCTTTACTGACTAAGCTACAGAGGCTCTATCAAAGATAAGCAAAGAACTAAGGGTTTTTTTTTAGTGCCAGAGTGTACCAGATTCCTTGTTCCTGCAATATCTCCTATTTTGGAAAGATGGTTCGTAATGTAGAAATCTGACAATCAAAATATGTTAATTACATCCATTTTCTCCAAGCTGAGAAATGTAGTCTTACAGAACATTGAATATCTACTAGCACAATATTTTATGGCGCAACACAAAAATTCTTCACACAAGGTCTTTCAAATATGAGAAAAATTTACAAATAATGCTATGAAGCCTTATGCAATCAACCTTCAATAGTAATGACGGACAGTAAAAATTTCAGAATTCCGAGAAATATTGACTGAAAGATTAGATGCATGAACAGATGGCATCAATGGCAATATCATATTAAAAATGAGGATATTAGGAAAGAACTTGACATTGTCAGCATCCAGGAATGTGTTAGCAGAGCTAATCTCAGGTGGTACGGTCACATAAACAAAATGGGAGAGGAAAGATCAGCAAAACAAATGTTCTCTGCCAGGTTGGCAGGAAAAAGACCCAGAGGAAGACCAAGATATAGGTGGATTGATACAGAAAGAAGTGCCTTATAAGATAGAAATATAAGATCTGATAATGTTAGAGTCTTGACAGGTACCAGGCTGATTTGGAGGAAAATTGTAGATAGGAAGTTAGTAATGATGTAATTTTTCATGTAGTACTATGATATCATGTATACCCTTGAGGGTATATATCAGGAATTTGATTATGACTTTCACTAATAATCTTACAGTTATTCAATAAAATATGTGCAAGTTGCATGAAAATGTAATTTTTTGTTTTATATAATTTTAATGTATGTGTATTCAGTTTTATTTATTTAGTAATTCATTACTTTGACATATACTTTTTATACTCACTATATATGAATAACTATTGATTTCAGCATTTTTTTCTTTTTAAATTTATTCTTTACATATGCTTTTTACACACATGATAAGAACCCTGCACTACATTACCTACTAGTATCATGTTAATGACAAAAGAGTGTAGAAAAATTTTGTGATAACATCTGTTATCATTCCATTTATGCTTCATGGAATTGTCTGTACTTTTTGTATACTCTGAAGTGAAACTCACCATGAAATATAATCGTTTTTTGCTATGTTGTGTGTGTGCGTCTTTCTATAACTGACTGCATAAAAAATTCAAGGTACAGTTAGACCATATCTTTGGCTAAATATAAATTATCATAAGAAAAAAAAATTAAATCTACTAAGAATTGACTAATCCAAGATTTATTCTCTGATTTTTCATTTAGTAACTGTGGATTTGGTTCATTTGTATTTATACTTAATTTTCTTAATGTTATTATTTCATTCATCTACTGCTAAACTGGATAATTTTACTATAATGCACTAACTAGTTGACTAATGGCACCAGACAAGTATTCAATTTAAGCAAAATAAATGTTTGCAAGATCATACCTCTTTAGAAGAAAGTATTCATGATGTAAAATCACTTCACTGTCCACATCTTCTACCAATATCCAAAATGCCTATGTGTGTATATATATATATATATATTTAAAAAAAAAAAAAAAAAATTAAATACAAAATTTCACTACCTGCATGTGTATCATTTAAAAAATATCTGATATAAAAGAAATTTAGCTTCATTTCAAACTAAACTTATAATGCATAAAGAATACTAAATTAAGAAAAACTAAATTAGGATAAGAAAGGCATTGTGATTCCAAAGAACTGGCTGTGATTATATTGATGCTTACTTAACATTATGATACTGCAGTTAATTTAAGAGAAGTAATATAAACAATAAATACTTGAGAAAGAACTATGAATTGAAAGAGCAATTTAAAAATTATACTAAGATAGGAAAACAATGTGCAAAAAACATAAATGGTATATATAATTAATTACAGAATGTTTAATACCCCTATGAAGAATAAAACAAAATCAACATTTGAAGAGGTTGTTAAACATTCTGCCATTAACCACGAATATACCCTATTTCAATCTGACTTAGGATTAGAATGAAAGTACAAAAGAACTGGTGGAAACTTTTAAAAGTTCACTGGCTGAAGTCCATTATGTCCTCATTTCTGATTACATAATGAACTTCAATGGAGAAAGCAAAAACATTTCTACAAAAGAGCGGAAAGCTTTGCACAACCCATCAACGTTAATTCTTAACAAAAAAAAAAAAAGTTTCCACATCCACTTCACCAACATCCCCAGTCACAGTCAACATCCACCAGCTACAGTCATACCACTGTCCACCTCAACTGCCCAAACTACACATTACATAGCTCTTTCTGCCACACGGGCAACACTTTTGCATTCATCAGAGCCAACATGCCATGCCAGAGAATCAAAATCTTTCATTCCACTGTTTTATTTACTTTCGCTCAAAATTTCTCTACCAAACCAACCTGCTCTTTTCATATGCTCCTTCTATTGTTCTCCAAACTCTGTCTAAAGCTTGACTTTCTGCATTCAAAATACCCCAATAGTGAGGTCATTCTTCTTTGGGACTTCAATGTTCACAACTGAAATTGGCTCCCCTTCTCCAGTTTCACTGTTCAAGCAGGTAAGAATGACCTATCTCAAATCATCAATCTTCAGACCAGAATACTTGACAACCCCCTTCAATTTGCAAACACACTTGACCTCTTCCCTTACAAGCTCTCCTTCCAGATATACTGTAGTTGTCGGTTCACCTTTTGATAACTTGGACCACAACCTTATACAAGCCACTTTTGCTGCAGAACTATCATCACCCACCAGTTGAAAATCTCGCGTCCTTTGGCACTACAAGGGTGCCAACTGGGAGGACCTTCGTGACTTCTATTACTCCTACCCATGGTCTGAGTACTGCTTAAGTTCTAATGATCAAAACACCTCCTCAGACTGAATAACAGAAATCATTATCACAAGAATGAAAGCTTTCAACCCTTATTCCAATCCAAATTCTCAGCCACCATCAAGCCTTTGTGGTGAATCTCAAAAAAAATCGTGCCAATGCTGTAAAAGAGGAAAAAAAAAACCTCTGTTTATTATGAATAGTTCAAGACAAAAAACTCTGCGGGCTGCAGAGTTGCCCACTCTGCAGCCCGCAACAGTTGTTGAAGAATCACCACTAAGTCCAAGTCAGACTTTAAAAAGGCCAAATGCTGCAAACTCACCTCCTGCTCAAATGGTACCCGTTCCTTCTCGTGCATTGCCAAGACCACTGAGTGCAACTTCTGCCCACCCACATTTCCACCACTCTCACATCTGGATGATACTGTAGTTACTTCACCTAAAGACAAGGCCAACTTACTGGCATCACTTTTCTCTTCCAATTCCTGCACTGATGACCGTGGCAAAGTTCCGTCCACTCTACCAAGAATGCGCCTATCATGTCACCCATAGTCCTCTGACACAAAGAAATCTGAAGAACCCTAAATAACATGGGCCCAAACAAGCATCTCGTCCTGATGGTATCCCACCTATTTGTGTTAAAAAATTGTGGCTCAGCACTAACACCTATCCTGTAACGCCTCTTCAATCTATTCTATTCAACTGGCATCTACTCTACAACATGCAATCAGGTCCACATCCAACCCATCCAAAAGAAAAATGATAAAAGTCGACCAACCAACTACTGTCCAAATGCTCTCACTTCTGTTTTCTCTAAAGCTATGGAGAAGGCCACCAGCAACAAACTCTTGAACTACCTAGCATATACTAGTCATACCAACTAATCAATGGCCAACAGTATGGATCCACCACTCTTGATCTACAGCTGATCTTGCTTTCACCACTCACCCCAGACTCAAGCCATGGAGAAATTTGGAGAAACACTTACATGGTTGCCCTCAACATTGCAAAGGCAGTCGATCGGATTTAGCACAGGAACCTAATTAACAAACTGCCATCCTATGGTCTGCCTTCCTCAACTCTGCAACTGGGTCCCAACTTTCTGATTGATTGCTCACTATGTGTCATGATGGATAGTTTGCTCTCCTCCCCAGGGTTATGTTCTTTCACCTACTCTCTTCCTCTTGTATATAAATGACCTGCTCTCTCAGACTTCCAATCCTATCCATAGCTTTGCTGACAACAGTACACTCCATTCCTCCTTTTCATTCAACAAACCTTGAAGTGCACAAGTAATAGGATCTACCACGACTAGTAAACTGAACTCTGATCTCCTAACTATATCTCAATGAGGCAAGGACAACTGTGTAGACTTGAATGCCACCAAAACTCTGCCCTGTCTGATCTCTTGCAAGAAAGAACTCTCATTCCCCCCCCCCCCCTTACCTTCAGTAATACTGAAATATACAAACACGATCAGATTTCTCTTCTTGGACTGATCTGCATCTCTGATCTTTCCTGGCACAACCACATTTCAATTATAGCTTCTTCAGCCATCAAAAAGCTTGGTGTATGTTTTCTGCACAAGACACTACCTCACACTTTCCAGCTGCTAACTTTATACAAATCTCAGATCCTCCCAACCATGAAATATTGCTCCTATATTTGGGGTGGTGCACCAAATCCTCTCTAAGACTGCCCAATTCTATCCAGAAGAGAGCAATCCAGCTAATTAATGATCCATCTCTCACATAACCATTTCATTCCCTCTACCCTCTCTCACAGATGTTCACTTTCTGCCTTGTGCCTCTCCTACAAATACTTTTATGAACAGTGCTCTGCTGTATTGGCCACTATTATTCCTCCATTCTCCTCCAAAATCATTAAACCAAGAGCCACTGCTAACCAAAACCCTTTTACAGTCCATCTTGAAACTCACTGAACTAACTTCACTGCCTACTTTTTCATTCCATCTACTCTCCTTTGGAACAGTCTCCCCACTCTGCCTTCCCTGACGATTACAACCTTCAGCTGTTCAAGCAAAATGTGAACAGACTCCTCCTTTCTTCTATTCCTCTTGCCCACACACAACACATTAGTGTCGTGTGTGGACAAGAGGAATAGAAGAAAGGAGGAATCATAGGTCATGTGGCATTTTTGTGTGTGGATCAGATATATATAAAAAAAAAAAATAATAAAATAAAAAAATAACATCTGTTGCAGTCAGAGTGTGTTCTGGTAGTACTTGAAAAACAAAATGCTAGTAAATAAGATACACCAGTGAATCCTTCTTAATGAGTGTTCAACACTAGTTCTATTCTTGTTCTTGGTCATGAAACAACACCAGAACTTAGGCTTAAGGTAGATTGGGAGATCTCTGTAATTACCAATATACTGTAATAAAAATTTTACTTATGATTGGACTGAATAATGAGGGTAACATGAAAAACTGTTCCTGGTAATATTCATGATGCAATTTGTTGGAATTTCAGCAAAGTCTTTAATAGTGTTCTACATAAAAGCTTACTGATTTAGATGCTTCAAATAAGTACTAGTGATCACTTATTGGAGGCCTGAAGTGGCATATGAGGTGCTACACAAAAGTTCTGGGAATATGAACAGCTCATGGAAATGAGTACCCTTGGTGAGTCAGTAGCCCAACAGCTGACAAGCTGAGAGGCTATATTCTCGGGTTATGCATGTTTTTGTGACATTGTGTTTCAGTGGTTCAACAATTTTCTTCTCCAACTAAAATGATGGATTTTAAGGAGTAAAGAATCTGAACAAAACTTGGCTTCAGCGTCAATAAAACTACTGCAGAAACCCACAAGTGTTTGGTGATAATGCTATGTGCCAAAGCAAACCTTTGTGGTACAAATGCTTCAAGGACAGACAAACATCTGTTGATGACGATAAGCATTCTGGACAACATATACTGTTTGATTACAGTATATGTTAACAAGCACAATACTAGAAAACATTGCAAAAGTGTGTGAGGATATTCTTGCAGATCATAAGTAAACAGTTCATAATGTTTATGAGATTTGTAGGACTGCTTTACAGGACAATGCAATATTTCTGCTGAGACTGCTCAGTGACGTCCAGAAAGAACATCATGCTGCTGCCTGTAGAGAGCTCAAAGATCAAACAAAAGATGAACTCAACTTCATCTCCAATGTCATATCAGTAATGTATTACGGGTGTATGGTTATGATCTTGAGAAAAAGAAGCATCTGTCAGCAAATTCACTGAAAAAAAAAAAAAAAAAAAAGTGCAAGGTTCACAGCAATGTCAAGTGAATGGTGATAATTATAATTATTATTATTTTATTTTTTTTTTTTTGACATCCAAGCCATTGCCTGCAAGGATCTCCCCAGTCAAACTGTCAACAGGAAGTTATACTGTGAGATTTTAAAACAGCTGGGGAGGAGGAGAATCATTTGATGCAAAGAACCAGAAAAGTGAAAGAAAGACTTTTAAGTTCTCCACCGTAATAAATTATTGTCTACACCAGGGGTCTTCAACCTTTCAGGACAGTGCGGGCCGCATTAAAAATTTCAATGAAGCCCGCAGGCCACTAAGCTATACTGCGGTATTCAGAATTGTAAGATGCTTTCCGGATTCACAAGGAATGCTGTGCATTTGATATTTTACATAAAATCCTATAAAAATAAACAAACTCAGCTTTAAGAGCGTAGGTCGGAGTCGGGTTCATGATAAGTAAATACAATCAATACTAGAAAAAACATAATTTAATGAAGAAAACATTAATTTTTTACAATGTCAATGTTTTTCCTTGACCAGCTTGTCAATGTTGACATCAATGTTGGAAGTTGCTATGCACAGAATATTTTTGAGATGTTGGTACGTAATCTGAGTTCTTGTCTTGGACTTCACATGCTTCATTCTGGAGAAGAACTGCACACATAAGTATGTGCTTCCTAACAAAGCCCACATCTTCAAAGCATGCCGGCAAAGATTAAGGAATGCATCCTCAGAAATGTAGTCTTTGTAAAATGTAACCAAGGGCACGTGGAATAATTTTTCTCTCAAAGAAGAGTTGTTTTGGAGTTCAAGCAGCTCCATTTGTACTGAGCCTGGCATTTCGGCAGCATTGACACCGAATAGCATCGAAAATAAATCTAAAGAAGACTGTTGGTTACGAAAATTACTAAATCTCTCTTCAAACTCACTTCGTAACATGGCTAATTTTGTAGCGTATTCATCAAGTTGGACTCAGCGAGAAGCTGAAAATGAGTTAAGTTTTTTTTTTGCGAGTTGTGCCTCCCAAAGTTTGAGCTTGGCCATAAAAGCTTTGATGAGATCAAACAGAGTGTACACCAGTTGATCTTTGGATTGTAGCTGCGTATTTAGGTCATTCGTATGCAATGAGATGTCGGTCACAAAGGCAAAGTCTGTCATCAACTTCGGATCATTAAATTTCACAATCGGATTCCCCATGGTTGGAATGACTGCTGTATTTCGCTCCTTAAGTCAAAGACTCTTTTAAGAACCTTCTCTCTGCTAAACCAACGCACATCACTATAATAAACCATATCACCATGATCCAATTCGCACTCTTGGGTCAAAAACTCTTGGAATTGACGATGATTCAATCCTCTTGCCCTAATAATGTTGACGACAGTCACAATAACGTTTATGACATTCTCAAATCCAATAGTTTTCATGCACAAATTCTTCTGGTGGAATTAAACAGTGGTAATTGACGAAATCTTTTCCTTCTAGTTGCGGTTCTTTCCGTAGCAGCACAACAAACCCTCCGTTCTTTCCCACCAAACAAGGGGCACAATCAGTTACCACACCCTTGAGGTTGGTTAGGTTAGAAGTTACCACACCCTGAGGTCGAAAAGCTGGAGCATTTTCTTTGTGGCTTCAAGAGTATCAGTGCCTTTCGTCGTTCCCTTCATACGAGCGCTAGCAGTTCTTCTGTCAAACTGAATTGTTGATCAATGCCATGGAAAAAGATAGCCATTTGTGCTGTATCCTTCACATCTGTGCTCTCATCTAAAGCAAATTCATAATGATGTAAATTCGGACGATCGTTTTTTTAAAGGGTCCTTCAATGTCATCGTGCTACAGTTACCCCAGACAAACTTGTTTTTTTTAACATCCTTTAAACTTCCTTATTATTTGGGCACAGAATATCCCCAGCAGCGATGAGACAGTCTTTCACAAACTCGCCGTCCAAGAAGGTTTTTGATTTTTTAGCAATTTTTTTCAGTTATTACATAACTTACTTTGATGCACGCCTCACTCTCTTCCCTCTGTCTTTTAAACATACCCTGCTGGCATTTTAAATCAATTTGGAGACTGTTACCTTGTCCACACAAAGCTGCCCTTGAAAGTGATCGAAATTGGATGCATGCTTTTTCTCACAGTGTCATTTTATATTGTATTCTTTTGATACTGACACCGACTCATGACAAATTAAACATACTGGCTAATCGTCGATCGGCACAAAAAAGTACAAATTGGTCCACTTTTCATTAAAAATCCGACAAGAATCACTTGATTTACGCTTTTTACTTGTAGACACCATAGTGATGGAAGGTGAACTCAAAAAATTATCCAAAATGACCACGTAATGGTTATTATCCACTGAATATGTCTCACAATAATGAAAATAGTCTGGCAATATAAAACCACAATAGGCTATGGCTGACATGACGAACCTGCGTGCACTTATATACGAATATCACACTGTTCACGACTGACTGTGGACAGTCAGTCGTGAACAGTGTGATATTCTGTGGATGAGGTCCTCTTGTATTTATATGAAAATAACGAAGTATCGAGAACTTTCGAGATGTAGCTGGAAGGCACTAGACAGCGCACTCGAACTACTGCTTGGCGCTGGTAGATGACTGAAGAAGCATGTCTATTTAATATTCATTTTTATAGGATTTTATGTAAAGTATCAAATGCACAGCATTCCTTGTGAATCTGGAAAGCATCTTACATTTCTAAATACCGCAGCATAGCATAGTGGCCTGTGGGCTTCATCAAAATTATTTTTTATTTAATCGCATTTTAATGTTAAGTAGTTATTTTTTCAAAATGGCTGGCGGGCCACGGCAAAGAGCTCCCTAGGCCATGCGTTGAAGACCCCCTGGTCTACACAGTAAATGTCCACAAGAGGACTACTCTGAAGGAGATGGTGATTAGGAGTTATGGTAAGGAATTTTTTTTTTTTTTTAATCATCAAATTTTCAAAACATTTGGGTACCACCTCATATGTCATGTTTGTTCTCCAAACAGGGATTCCAGTTTCTATTCTACTACTTCTCTGCGTGATGTGAGTGATACCCTTCAAGGTTATGCCAATCATGCAGAGAAGCCCATAACCTCATCCATTTCAAGGGAACATAAATTATAATAGTGGTGCCATAAATTGGCCACCAGTTAGTACACCTGACCCTATCAGTAATGAATCAGGAGTCTTCTTAATCAGGTGGTGCATGATCCCACTGCTACACAATATCCAGTCACCTGGATATGGGGTCTTAGTGGTATGTCGGAGGCACTGTCTACATCACGTTATGGCAAAGATACTGGTCACAGCCTGCATGCATGGATGCAAGAGTGTATCTCCTCTCACTATATATCCCCACTCTGTTCCTTTGTCTAACCACTAATGAAGAGTGACGAATTTCACAATGAGAGTGCAACAAAAAAAAAAAAAAAAAAGAAATCTTTCGCATAAACCAATCTCAACACAACCAACCACAACATATAAACTATGCCAGAATCTCCTCATAAAAAACTCACTTTCACATCCACTTTACTAACATCTGTGGCATTAACACCAACATATGTGACATCCACCATCATTTATAGTAATTCAAAATTATACTTTTCTCTTGGCAGAAACTGAAATAACACCTGCATCCATTACTATCTACCCGCAATGTCCAAATTGAACATCTCACAATTCCTTTTGCCACAAAGATGGTGTCTGTGCTTTTGTGAGATCAGACATTGCATACCAGCGGGTAGCTAATTTAGAATCTCCTGCTTTTAACCCTCTCTGGCTCAAGGTTTCCTTGCCTCATTTAGTAATATTCATTTATTGCATTTAGCATTCTCCAAACTCTGATAACCACTCAGACCTCATCACATTCCTCTCCACAAAACATGACCATTTGCAATTTAGCCATCCAAACAGTGAAGTCATCTTCCTAGGCGACAAACATCCACAATTCCAACACCACCGACTAAGCTGGACAAGAGGCAAAAATCTTTGATATAAGCAATGACCTAACACAAATTAGATTTTTTAACGATACTTGTGACATAATGATTAGAAATATATACACGTTTGCACAAGAATAATGTTTAATTTGCCAAATATTTCGATCTGAATATTACAGACCATCTTCAATTGATCATTCACACATAGAAAGAGCAGCGTGATGTCATATTGCTAAGTATTATAAGAGTAAACATTTTTAAAGTCATAATTAAAGATATTATTTCAGAAATTCATATAATAATCTTAAATAACATTAGACTAATATAGGAAATTTACAAAAAAAAAAAAAAAAAAAAAAAAAAAAAAAAAAAATGTGTTATCCTGATTAAACTTTCCCAAATTTTTGATATAGATATACAGTCATTATGATTAAAGTTAGGACGTTGAAGTAAGGTCTCCACACTTTCTTTAAATAAACGTTCAAATTTGTACCGACACATGTGTAGGAGGAGAGTCTTGGACCAAAGGATGTTGTGGCTTGTTTCTAATCCATGCTGAGCTAATCCAGATTTCTCAGGTTTGTTGTGTTGAATTGATGACTGATGCTCTTGAATTCTTTTTTCTATAGAACGTCCAGTTTGTCCAAAGTAGGAAAGATTACAATTACAAGGAACTTGATACATACCAGGTAGAGACAAGGTTGTGCATTTATCTTTAATTGAAGGAAAATGGGTGGATAATTTGTTAATAGGTGTATAAGTGGCTGTTAAATCATATTTCTTCAGAATTCTTGAAATTGGTTCTGAAATCCTGGAAATGTAAGGAATTGGAACTCGACGTATTGAATCTTTGCTGTTCTGTGTTGGATTGTAAGAATCGAAACGATATTGTGTACTCTTTTCGGAGAAGCCATTTTGTTTCATGTGATGTTTGATAGTCGAAAGTTCTTTCTATAATAAATGAGAAGTTGAACAGTTAGTTTTGGCTCGTCGGATTAAACATTTTATGATTCCTATTTTTTGACAAGGATGATGAGCAGATTCTTTGAGAATATAATGACCTGTGAAAGTTGGTTTTCTGTAAACTGTTGTTGTAAGAATACCAGAATGTGAACGGATGAGAAGGATGTCTAAAAAAGATGACTTGTTGTTTTTTTTCAATCTCCATGGTAAACTTTATACGAGGATGTAAGGAATTGATACTGCTTAAAAAAGGAAGGTAAGGAGTCTCTGTTGTGAGGCCATACAGCAAAGATGTTGTCTATATATCTAACCCAAAAGGATGGATGAGGGAATATAGATGAGAACAGGACTTCTTCTAGATGTTCTAAATAAAACTTGGCAAGAGCAGGAGAAAGTGGACTTCCCATGGCTGTTAAAGCCATGGAAGTCCATGGCTGTTCCTTCCACTTGGAGAAGTTATTCAATACACTACAGTTATATGATGTTAATGGGGCATTATATCAAGCAATACCAAGTCTTTATTTGAGTTGCAAGTCAGCAGTTAGAATTGAAGGAAGTACAGGAAGATGGTTTAATGTTAAATCTGGTGTGAGACAAGGATGTACATAGGCTGTTCAATAAGTTATAAGACTATATTTACACAGAAAACAGATTACCTTTAATTGTCATCATTTACATGGTCTTTTTCAAAGTAACTACTGTGAGACGCGATGCATTTGTCCCAACATTGCGTCCACTTCTTAAACACATGTGAAAGTGCGTTTTTTGAGAGTTCTTTCAAAACCGCCTCCGCAGCTTTTACACATGCTTTATTGCTTTCGAAATGGCGGCCTCTTAGTGGTTTCTTGAGCTGAGGAAACAGCCAGAAATCGCACAGTGCGAGATCAGGACTGTATGGAGGGTGTGGTAGGATATCTATGTTGTTCTTTGGCAAAACATCCACTACACCACCAGCAATATGTGGCCTTGCATTATCGTGGTGCAATAAGAAGCCATTCTTCAGCAATGGATGCTTCCTTTTGACGTGCTGTACAACTGTCAGTAAAACATCCGCATAGTATGAGCCGTTTACAGTATTCCCGGGTTCTACAGCATGTTGGTAAACAATGCCTTCGTAGTCAAAAAACATTATGGTCATAACTTTACCAGCCGATTTTACAGTTTTTGCTTTCTTGGGGGTAGGCGAAGACGGATGCTTCCATTCACTACTTTGTTGTTTCATTGTAGGGTCATAGTGATACAACCAAGCTTCATCTGCTGTAATGATGCGTTTTAAGAAGTTGTCGCCTTCTTGTTCCAGTCTTTCTTTCCATTCTGTGCACACATCCACTCGATGCTGCATTTGCTCCAGTGTCAAGAGTTTGGGAATTCATCGGGCACAAATATGTTTCAGTCCCAAATGTTCAGCCATGATTGAGTGAACACTTCCCACAGAAATATTCACAAAAACATGCAGCTGGCGTACTGTAATCCTGCGATCCTCCTTGATGATAATTGCTGCTGTGTTGATAATTGTCTCTGTGATGGACGTTGAAGGTCTTCCCTCACGTTCAAGATCTTACACATTTTGCCTTCCTTCCTTAAAAGTTTTATGCCAGCGAAAAACACTTGCCCTCGACATTGCTTCATCGTGGAAAGCTTCGCGTATCATGTTAAAAGTTTCCAATGCCGATTTTTGCAAACGCACACAAAATTTAATCGCATAATGCTGTTACAAGGATGCTTCCATTTCGACGACTGGTCACGGCTCGTAGGCATGTCAAAACAAGCTTGGGCTGTCATGTGACACTCTGGCACTTCAGCCCGTATACGCCATCTATCAACCTCTTTTGTTAATACAGACAGCAACATTTCTTTATTCCACAGAAATTAATATTGTGATGAGTGGTTTTGCGACAGTAAAATTAGTCTTATTACTTACTGAACAGCCCTCGTACATTATCCCCTCTGTTATTCATTATCTATATGGATCACATTATGAAGGAAAGTGGTATTAAACATGATATCAAAATTGGAGATGTTAATGTCAGCTCTTTGCTTTATGCAGACGATGTTATACTTCTCAATAAATCCACTACGAGCCTGCAAGATTCCTTGACTAAATCGAATAACTCTTGTAATAGATATGATATGAAGGTCAGCATTAAAAAGACAAAGATAATGAAAATAGGCAGAAGCACTGAAAATATCAGCTGCATTGTGAATGGAGAACATATAGAACAAGTAAAACATTTCAGCTACTTAGGCACGGTTTTTAGTAAAGATGGTAAATTAAATATGGAAATAGACAACAGAATCAAGAAAGCTGGTATGGTAGGAAGGCAAATGAATAAATTTATATGGAATAAGAGAGAAATTAGTCAAAACACTAAATTAGCTGTATACAAGACAGTGTTCAAACCAATTTTAACTTATGGATCTGAGAGTTGAGTCAGAAGTAAAATACTTGACCAAAGACTAGAGACCGCAGATATGAGAGCCCTGAGAAAGATTAGAGGCATTAGATGGCATCAATGACAATACCATATTAAAAAAGAGGATATTAGGAAAGAACTTGACATTGTCAGCATCCAGGAGTGTGTTAGCAGAGCTAATCTCAGGTGGTATGTCAACTTAAACAGAATGGGAGAGGAAAGATTAGCAAAACTAGTGTTCTCTGCCAGATTGGCAGAAAAAAGACCCAGAGGAAGACCAAGATATAGGTGGATTGATACAGTAAAAAGTGCCTTAGACTATAGAAATATAAGATCTGATAATGTTGGAGTCTTGACAGGTAAAAGACTGATTTGGAGGAAAATTGTAGATAGGAAGTTGGTAATGATATAATTTTTCATGTAGTACTATCATATCCTGTACACCACCTTGAGGGTATATATCAGGAATTTGATGATGATGATGATTGTCTTGTTATTGCTGACCTTCATACCATATCTATTACAACAGTTATTCAATTTAGTCAGGGAATCTTGCAGCGGATTTATTTAGAAGTATAACATCATCTGCATAAAGCAAAGAGCTGACATTAACATCTCCAATTTTGATATCAGATTCAATACCAATTTCCTTCATATGATCCATATAGATAATGAATAACAGACGGGATAATGTACATCCTTGTCTCACACCAGATTTAACATTAAACCATCTTCCTGTACTTCCTTCAATTCTAACTGCTGACTTACAACTCAAATAAAGACTAAGTACTGCTCGATATAATACCCTATTGGCACCATATAACTGTAGCATCAGTTATATAATGAATAGCATCAAGAAGATATTCATTATATCAATAATGAATAGCTTCTCTCTTGGCACCTTGTCATATGCCTTTTCCACATCTACAAAACTTAAATACAGATCTTTGTTATATTCCCATGATTTCTCAACTATTTGTAGTAAAGTGAAAATCTGATCCTGACACCCACTGTTTGGCCTGAAACCAGCTTGTTTTCACCAAGCATTTCTTCCACAATCTTTCTCAACCATTTTTCTAGTATACTTCCATAAAACTTACCAGGAACACTCATTAGAGAAATACCTTCGTAATTCTCACATTGTTTTTTTCCCTTTTAATATATGGGTACTATGAAAGCTCTACTCCAATCATCAGGAATTTTTTCCTGTGATCTATGCAGTGCAGTCATTGTAAAACTTATATACCTCCATACTTCAGCATTTCTGATCGAATATCATCTACTTCAGCTGCCTTTCCACATTTCAGGCCTTTGATGGCTTTTTCTACTTCAAGTATGTATATGTATTCCTGACTGCATGCCTGTTGCAGTATTTTTTACGACTGTGCTATCACTGATTGTTTCATTTAGCAATTTTTCGAAGTAATTACTCTAACTTCAAGGATATCTTTTTCTCCAATTTTGATGTCACCTTTTTCATCTCTAATTCCTTTTACAGCATTCTTTCCTCCATTTGTGAGCTTCTTCAACAACCTCCAGAATATCTTGAATATTTATATTTATGTTTTTACCAAAGTCTTCCCATGACTTTTGTTTAGCTAGCACAACAACCACCTCCAGAATATCTTGAATATTTATATTTATGTTTTTACCAAAATCTTCCCATGACTTTTGTTTAGCTAGTTTTACACAGTGTTTAGCTTTCTTACATTTGTCTCTGTACTCTCTAAGAGCACAAGCAGACTTATTTGCCAGGAACTTTTGATATGTTCTCTTCTTTTATTTCACAGCCACTTTAACTTCCTGTGTCCACCATGGAGTTCTGATTTTTCTATCCTTGCAGACAATCTCACCACATTCCTATCTAGCTGAATCAATCAATGTTTTCTTCAGGATTTGCAACGCAATCTCCAAGGTGTGGTTCCTTGGGATTCTCAAACTCTTTCATTTTTTCTTGAATAATGTTTGTGTATTTCAGTCTACAGTTCAAGTGTGAGAGTCAATCAACTTTCATTCACTTTAATTTCAAATCCTCTGTACACTCTGGTGTCCTGCACCAGGGAGAAAACATCACCATCAACAATAACATAGTCAATGAGACTTTTCTTATTATTGCCTCTTCTCTCCTTGTGAATTTGTGCACATTGTTATGTTGGAACATTGTGTTAGTAATAACCAGTCCATGGATTGATAGGCACAGTGGAGGCAGTGAGTGTGTTAGAATTGGAAGATGTAGCATTGGACTTCTGCTTTTTGCAGATGACCTAGTCCTGCTTAGCTCTTCCACAGATGACCTTCAGCAGACCCTGGATAGGTTTATAGCTGTTTGTGCAGAAGCTGGAATGAAGATTAATGTGGCCAAAACTGAAAAACTTTCAGTCTCAAGACAACCATCCCAGTGCACTCTACATGTGAGTGGAGTCCCACTGAGGCAGGTGGAGAAGTTTAAATACCTTGGGTCCATATTCACGAGTGATGGAAAGTGGGACGAAGAGCTGCATACTCGGATTGGCTCAGCAAGCGCAATATTGCAGGAGCTTGTTTTCAATACAGTCTATGTCCCCATCCTCACCTATGGTCATGAGAGTTGGGTAATGACCAAAAGAATGTGGACACGAATCCAAGCGGCTGAAATGAGGTTCCTTCGAGGGGTTGTGGGGCTGACAAGACTTGACAGAGTCAGAAGCTCTGCAATCCGGGAAACCCTGAATACTCAACCGATGCTTCTCCATGTTGAGAGATCACAGTTACGTAGGTACAGGCACCTGGTCAGAATGACACAAGAGAGGCTCCCCCAACAGGCCCTCTTTGCCAAGCTAGAGAGTGGGAGGCCAAGGACTTGCTGGATAGATTATATTCCAAACCTTGGGTGGCCATGTTTGGGAGTCCCACAAGGACACCTGAGCTTGGTGGTGGAAGATCGTGACCATTGGAAGTTCATCTTGCAGCTGCTGCCCCCACAACCCAGTTAGGAAAGGTGGGCCTTGAAGATGAATGAATGAATAACCAGTCCATGTCCTGAGCAGAAATCCAACAGGTTTTTGCCATTATTATTAGGTTCGCTCTTTTCTCCAAATTTTCTCAAAATATTATTGTATGTCTGACAATCATTTCGTACTCTGCTATTTAGATTTCCAACAAGGACCAACTTTTCCTTTTTCATTTTGTCAGCTGCTTTCTCTAAAGTCTCAAAAAATTCCTCCACCACTACCTTAGTAGAACTTTCTGTGGGACCACAGGCACAAATAAGTCTCAATGTCGAGTTCCCCATTCTGATATTTGCCCATATCGCTCTACTTGAGACTGCCTGCCATTCAAGATTAGCCCCATATTTAGCATTGAATATTATGGTCACACCTTCTTTTCCTTGATTGTCATTGTCTGAATATAACATTTTGTATTTATTGCTCAGAAAGATCTCAGCAGTTTTTGTCTTTTTTGTTTCAGTCACCCCTATTATGTTGAACTGGTACTTATCCAATCCTCAGCTAGCTGGAATTTCTTTGCCATTGAGGCTTCTTATGTTGATAGTACCAATCTTGAACTCTGGTGATGTTGAGTTGGGGCATGTTTTAGGATAAAAATTCCACCCTTTGTTTGTGTTAATGTTTCTCAGTCTTCTATGAGGATATCACCAGGCATCAATAATAGAAAAAAATCCAAGAAAGAAGACTGTGATAGTTTGGCCATGTGACCTGATAGATTACCAACTAAAGCACTGTATATAACAATGGAAGGTAAAAGATCCAACGGGCAGCCCAAAATTAGAAATGGGTAGACAAAATAAAAGAGAACCTGAAAACCAAATCACAACAAAGGACACCAAACTAGACAGAATTGTTCCGACTCTCCAGGGACAGACAGAAGTGGAAAGAGTTCATTTGGCCTCATCATCATCTATATAGATGATGGAAGAGAGAAGATGTTACTAGTCGCCTGGGTGGTCAAAGCTGGAAAAGGAAATCAAAGACCAGGAGTCGGTGCTGGGGAGCAATATTGTCAGATGGAATGACCGTGAAATCTATCACTAGTTTCCTGCCTCTTCTCCGTATCATCCAATAATCAATTTGTGTTTCATGACAACCACTGTAATAGGTGATGAGCTGGGATTGGCATTTCCTGAAAATTGTCAGTGGCAGATCACATGCTTCATTGCATACCAAGATGTGTTCACTTCCATCATTGCATGCGCCACATCCAGAACCAATAGGTATGGTCAAAACCATCTTGGGAATGGCCAACATGGTCATTTAAGTCTCCAATAATCAGTAGTTCAAATTTGGCATTGATGGTGGATGAATGTTTCCAAATTGGTCTAAAATTTGACATGCTCCTTAGGAGAAAAAGATCTTTAGTGAGTATCTAAAATAGTTGCACAATGAGAGGGATAAATCTTACAACAAATGTTTTAATCAAATTCCTATTTCAGATATAATATCATACAATCTGCCAAGAACACAAATGGTTAAAACAGTCTGCTCTGAAAGCAATGGTTAATGTATTTATACTTGTTTGTCAATAACAATAGAGAAGAGGCTGATGCAATTTACTAAATCAGGTAAATAGTTTTGGAAAATAGTAGATAAAAATATATTTATCATATGCTGTTAATGTGCTAGTATCTCTGTTTTGCAGATGATAAAAACCACATATTATCTGAATTTCTTGCAAACTTTTACTATCCTATAAGGATGAGTATTTGGATAAGTACTTCAAAGTAGTATTTAAAAAACATACCTCAGACATTCCATGAACCTTCTCATCCCACTGAAAGTCTGGAGTGATAGTCAATTCTACACGTAATGTTGATCGAATTATTGGTTGAATATGAGCAGAAAGCTCAAGCTTTGGAAACTGATGAACATACTTATGCACTGTTTTACCCATTTTAGGCATTCTAAGCAATTCTGCAATCTCATTAGGTCCCAAGTCATATAAGCGTTCCCAAGAAATGCTTTTCTTTTCAATTTTCTTGACAACTTCATCAGGAATTTTCTTGAATTGTCGTAAAGGAGACATTGATTGCCACCTAAATAAACAAAATGGTTCTATCATTTGGATGACTGGTAGTATTGAGTAATTCCATACATAATAACCTGAGTTGTGATGGTCAAAAAAAATTTAATTCTCTTTGTGGGGTTTTAAAAACTAATCTCAGATGTGAATTCAATGATCATTAGAGGATGGAAATGAAATGAGAAGTTATTTTGTAAAAAAATAAAAAAAATAAAAAAAAAGTTATAATCTATTTTTTAAAATGGATGGCAGAAGAAATGGCTCACCTTACCATTTAGTATTTATGGGAGAGGCTTCATATTCAAGACCATATGACATGGAAACATAATAGAACAATCTATAAGGTTTAGCTGACAAGAAGATTAAGGAGAAGATGGTCATATTCAATTGAGGATATGCTGTGAACTGCATTTGAAGTTTATAAAACATTATTTATGTAAATAAGGCTTCACCACAAGCAGAATTTACACTACAAATAAAGCAGTGCAATTAATGGGATGATATCACTATTCAAATGACTAAGCAACAAAAAAGTTGCTCACTTCATCTAATCAACAATTATAGCCATGAATTCAATGCAAAAGATAATATGTAAAAAGTTAGACAAGGAAAGCAATTCATGAAAAAGAGGAGAATATGGGTGGGTGGGGGGGGTAGCAACAATACTGTGATACACATTAAGAGCAGTAAGGCATCGCTAAAAATGATTGATGACAGGGCAAAGTGCATATACACATTATCTATGTACAATTAATGATTAAGAAGACATCCCAGTGCATATAGAGAAGGAGAGCAATATTATCACAATGAGACTGAATCTGTGTATATCAAAGAGTTATGAGACTAACTGTTATCACAAAGTGCACCATCCCATTAGACTGGGGTGCCTATAAAGCAGATACAATTGTCTGTATGGGCTGGCCTAGTTACCCCAGTGTTAACATACTGGTTCTCCTACCAAATGGCTGAGGGTTTCAATCTTGCCATGACACAAACAGTAGTGGTTGTCTTTAGGTAGCAGATAAATTTCATTGTACAGTGTGAGATTGTTCCCAATCAACAGAAGTCTGAAGTGGCTTGAAAAAGTTCCATGTTTGGTCTCTAAGCAGGGTTTCCAGACTATGTAAAAAATACATAAATAATAAAAAAATATATATTATAAAATTTCTTGGTATCTTTAACATACATACATACATACATACACACACACACACACATATATATATATATATATATATATGAAAGAATGATCATTAACTCAGTTAACATACATTTTTATGAAGAATTGAATGACTAGAACCAAGATTTAAGTAAAAAGGTTTTAATATAAAAACACAACTAGTTTCGGCCTGTAACAGCCTTCATCAGGTGACATTATAAAAGAAAGAAAAAAGAAAAAACACTAAACACTGAAGGTTAAAAGACTATGAACAACAGTCTTTATACATAATTAGCATGAAAACGTTGTGGTTGTATTTAAAGGTGTTCTTTTGTTCGTTGTATTGTTGGGAGAGTGCATGCTTGCAGCATCACGTGAACGTCAGTACATGATTACAGTTGAATGACTATCTGGGAGGTTGTAGCTCAAGTTATTATTTAGATGAACAGGACTGAAGATGATTTCTCTAGATTCCACAATTTTTCTCTCTAGTTCATCATTGCAACGGAAGATGTTAGTAGATTTTTCCCAGCAGACTTTGGTTTTCATCATTGGATTAGCTGAGAAAAGGATGACTTGATAATGCACTGGCTCACTGTCTCTTGTAAGTAATGTCCCTCATGTGTTCTTCCATACACAATTCGACAGATTTGTCTGTCTGCCCAAAATAAGGAATATCACAATCATACAATATTTTATATACACCAGGGTATTTGAGTTGACGATGACAAGGTTTTGGGTGGCTTATTAAGAAACGGATCTTTGGAAGTGGAGTGAACAAGGTTCTGATATTGTATTTTCTTAGAACTTTTGCTATTTTATGTGAAACTGTACATATGTAAGGAATATATATATATATTGCCTTTGAATCTATTTGTTTCTTCTGAGTGATGTCTAGGAGGATTAAGAAGGAATTTTTCAATGATATATAGAAAGCCCACACATGCCAACAGATATGTGCATAGTCAGTCCCATCACTTCCCTCCTCATAAGCTTGGAATAATTTCCACCTTGGGACATAGAGCCCGTTCTCTTCTGGATGACCCAAATGAACTTCTTACAGAAATAAACCATCTGAAAACTTCTTTCGAAGTTAATGGATATTCCAAGAGAATCATTGAAAAATTCCTTAAATAGCAAAAGTTCTAAGAAAATTCTTAGAACTCCTGCGCTCTTGGAAGCTGGCTCTCCATTTCCGCCAATGGGATGATTCCAGGTCGGCCGTAGAAGTCATGAAAGGCTTATTGAGGTTCGCAAGGCAGAGCTAGCTATCTCTTCATAACAGAATAGCTAAGCTACACTGAGTGACCGATGATATAGATGTGTTCCTGTGGTTCCAAAGAAAGACCAGAACGACACATCGACTTGGAGAACCTGATCATGCTGCTATCATAAGTGACCCGAAGAACGGTAGCCCACAAAGGTGCCTTGGTGTCCAGACAAGGCTGAAGACAGAACAGAAAGTCATTCCATGGGATGGTAACGTTAAAGTATCTGATTTTCAATTAAAGATATGCGTGAACTCTGTAGGTTAATTTATGAATGGATAAGTTGTAGAGAACTTTAGCGATTATCCCATTTGGCAGTAACCTGTCACTGTTTGGAAGAATGTTTCCCTAGAAAGGATCTGTATGTGAAATAACTTTGATATATTGTGAGAGATGATTAGTGACCTTGGTGATTGATGATAAGATAATTTAAGCTGGAAAATTATAGGTTTATAGGAACTGGTCCAAGTTATGATTTATGTATTATAGCGTTAGTATTGATATCAGAATTTTGCTAGGAAGGTGATTAAGTTAATCATGTACCTTATATTTTTCATGTATATCTCTTAAGCCTTAATAAATATGTTTTATATCATCTGCCTGAATCCAGCCGATTTTATAAATTCAAATAGCCACTCATAAAATTACTAACAAACCTAGCGGGAGGGACATATGAAGGTAGTTTAATCTTTCAGGCCACGACTGCATGTAAAACAAAGAGAAGTGAGAATAGTTAGATTAGAGTTTGAAATTTTATTACTGTGTATTATTCTGAGATAGCCACCTTGGATAAGAGTCTTATCTATCCTCTGTATTGGCTGGTGCAGCAAAAAAAATAAATTTGTCAATATTTAACCGGCGGACTGTCTCAGAGGACATAACTTTAGGGCCTTGTCCCATACATAGACAAAGCCCTAATGAATGAATGGATTACACGTGACAAAATTTTGGGAGCGGCCTGAATCATGGTTTGTTTAAGAAAAAGAAAGTGATAGCTGATTTATTTAACTTATTAGAAAACTATTACAGAAGCCAGAAAGGAAGTAACTGTATGGGAGGGTGTAGAAAACAGTGGTAAAGACAATAGCAAATAGGAATATACAAAGTAGAAGCAAATATAGATATAACAATGGTCCACTGGATTGCTGCACATTATCTTTCAATTGGTGTCAACATGGAATAATCATCTTCATCTCATGTTGACACTTTTCTCCTATGCAGCCAGCCACATTTCAACAGGATAATGATGCAATTCATTGAGCAACTGTTGTCATCCAGTGGTTTGGGGAACATGAGGGCGAGGTGTCCCATCTTCTATGGCCATTTCAATCGCCAGACTTAAAACCCATAGAACATTTATGGGGCATTTTGGAGTGAGCTCTCAGGCAACATTTCCCACCTCCAAAGAACAAAGGCAAATTGATCCAGTTACTGTAAGACGAACGGTGTAAAATTTCTCCTGTTAAGTTCCAAGCACCGACAGAATCTCTCCCTCAAAGAATACAGGCTGTACTTGACATCCACAGCAGACCAATGTCACATTAATCAAAATGTCACTGTTTCCATTTTTTTGTCCATTGTCTATATATATATATATATATATATATATATATATATATGAAAATGAAAAATTCTAAAAAAGATCCTTAGCCCACCCACACTACTAAATATACTATAGGTTTATAATGTTTTGTTGGTGGGGCAGACGAAAAAATAAAGCAATGTGAGTTCGTTAATGCGGATGGCCCTACCATTTAATATTAAGAGTGAATCTCCTTTAACAAAGTACAAGCAATTGGTACTCTGTTCTCTTTTGTTTCTCTCTGACCAGCAGAGAGAAACAAAAGAGAACAGATTACCTATGAACGCCCCCCCCCCCTTCATGCATGATATCTACATGCTGATATATCCAGAATACAAGTATTCCAGAGACATGTAAATACATGAAGACAGGAAAAGAAATGATTCAGATTGGGGAATGAAGTGGCTACTGCCATGTTCAGGCTCCAAAGTAAGTCTCCAATTTCTATTCTCCTTTTTTTCTCACATGCAATGCAGGTGATGGGTCTCACTGGGAATGCTCGGCACATTGTTAATTAATGATTTAGAAAGCCAGGGAGTGTACAAGAGCAAAGTAGTTCATGTCAACTGCTAATTATTACACAAGACCAAACCTGGTGGTAATACATTTGTAGATCTCTCCAAATACCCGATGAAGAATTCTGCTGCTACTTGCTCTGCTAGGTTATGCTTAGAAGGAATCTGGATATAGCAGCATGCCAGGGTCACTGTTACGGCTGTGATGGGACAATTTTGGATTCTAGTCCAACATGGCATCTTGAGCAGAGCCATGTTTATGAATGAGTCTTTTGTCCTCACACTTTGCTACTCTACAACAATTTCCATAATAACCAAGTCATCTGTCAATTACATCACAATAAGATGTTAAAAGTATATCTGTGCTTTATTTTAAAAGGATATTAGAACAGACAGCATGAGTTCTTTGCAAATATGGCCTTTATACTATCTTCAAATGAGTCTGAAAGCTGCTATCTCTCTTCCTAATATAGACATGTTACTTTCCTTTTATGAGGGATTTACCATGGCTTGTTGCTTCTGTCACCTGTTCCATTTTGGATAACCTAGCACATCAGGTAGGTTTAACTAGGTTTAATTATAGTACATAAAGTATTTTGATAAACCTGGACTAATATCCTCTGATTTTCACACTAAACTAAACCTACCAGAACCAATAAAAAGAAGAATTTATGTCTATTAATATTTGTATTTTCCTAAAGACCTGGGAGACACCATCACAAATCTGAGAAGTGATTACTATAAATTGTTACAAGCATTTTTACTATGTAAGTTTTTTAATTTATTGTAAATCATGTGTGTGTGTGTGTGTATATATACACACACACACTATCTTCATATATATATATATATCTATGAATCAAATTATTATATATATATATATATATCTATGAATCAAATTACATGACGACATTGATATATGTTATATGTTACATTATTATATGTCAATGATTGACAGTAATTGCCAAATTACTGTCAATCATTGACAGTAATTGCCAAATATTTTCAAAACATAATTTTACTCTTAAAATCTTTCATGTTGTACCATCATTTTATATATTGGTTTATGCTTTATGCAGGTGATGTTATACTTATAAATAAATCTGCTACAAAGTCTGCAAAATTCCCTGACTAAATTAAATAACTGTTGTAATAGATATGGTATGAAGGCCAACAATAAGACAAAGACAATGAAAATATCAAATGCACAGTGAATGGAGAACCTATAGAACAAGTAAAACATTAAAGCTCCTTATGCACAATTTTTAGTGAATATGGTAAATGAAATATGGAAATAGATAACAGAATCAACAAAGCTGGTATGGTAGGAAGTCAACTGAATAAATTTATATGGAACAAGAGAGAAATTAGTCAAAACACTAAATTAGTTGTATACAATACAGTGTTCAAACGAGTTTTAACTTACGATCTATGAGCTGGGTCAGAAGCAAAACATTGGACTAAAAACTAGAAATCGCAGATATGAGTTCTGAGAAAGATTACAGGCATGAATGGTCAGATGGCATCAATGGCAATATCATATTAAAAGTGAGGATATTATGAAAGAACATAACACTATTAGCATCCAGGAATGCATTAGCAGAGCTAATCTCAGGTGGTATGGTCACTTAGTGTTCTCTTCTAGGTTGGCAGGAAAAAGACCCAGAGGAAGTCCAAGATATAGGTGGACTGATACGGTAAAAAGTACCTTAGAAGATAGAAACATAAGATCTACTAATGTTGGAGTCTGGACAGGTAACAGACTGATTTGGAGAAAAATTGTAAATAGGAAGTTAGTAATGATGTAAATTTTTCATGGAGTACTATCATATCCTGTACACTCCTTGAGGGTACATGGCAGGAATTTGATGATGAATATTTTACTCTTCTCCTTTTTTCATCATCATCATCAAATTCCTGACATTTACCCTCAAGGATTGTACAGGATATGATAGTACTACATGATGAAAAATTTACATCATTACTAACTTCCTACCTACAATTTTCAGCCAATTCAATTTGTTACCTGTCAAAGCTACAATATTGCCAGATCATATATTTATATATCTATCTTCTAAGGCAACGGTTGGCAGGAAAAAGACTCCTCTGGATCTCTTTTTCCAGTCAACCTGGCAGAGAACACTTGTTTGACTAATTTTTCCTCGCCCATTCTGTTTAAGTGACCATACCATCTGAGTTTAGCTATGCGAATGCATTCCTGGATGCTGACAATGTCAAGTTCTTTCCTAATATCCTCGTTTTTAATATGATATTGACATTGATGCCATCTGTTCATGCCCCTAATTTTTCTCAGGACTCTCATATCTGTGGTATCAAGTCTTTGATCAAGTGTTACACTTCTGACACAGCTCTCAGATCCATCATTATCATCATCAAATTCCTGACATGTATCCTCAAGAGGTGTACAGGATATGATAGTACTACATGACAAATTTACATCATTACTAACTTCCTGCCTACAATTTTCCTCCAAATCAGTCTATTACTTGCCATCATCATCATACATATCAAGGATTTAGGCCTAGTATGGCCTGTTCCGGCCTTAGAAGTCATCGTTGAATGGTTTAAGAGGACGTCCTGGTTTTCTTTTTCCTAATGGCTTGTACTTTAAGGCTTGTTTTGGTAATCTTTCTGTTTCCATTCTTTGAACGTGTTCCATCCATCTATGTTTATATTTTTTTAATTTTTTCAATTACTGGTTCTTGGTTTAATTCTTTCATAATATCTTCGTTTCTTTTGTGATCAAATAGGGTATACTTTGCAGTTTTTCTCATAAACTTCATTTCTGCTGTTGTTAATTTTTGTTTGTCTCTTTGTTTTATTGTCCAGATTTCACTTCCATACATTAGGACTGGTAGGGCTAATGTATTGTATACTTTTAGCCTGGTTTGTTTTTGAACTAGGTTTGGTTTAAATATAGAGTTAATTACTCCTGTTATTTTTAAATATTTTGCAATTTTTATGTTTATATCTTTTTCATTTTCATAAGTGATCATACATCCTAGGTAGTTAAATGAATTCACCTGTTCTAAGATCTTGTTATCTAATACTATTTTAGTTCTTGCTGGATCTTGTCCTTTAAAGGCCATAGTTTTTGATTTTTCCGTTGATATTATCATACCATAATCTTTGGATATCTCATTTAGATTTAAAATAGCTTTCTGTAAGTTATCTTCAGAATTTATAATTATTATTTGGTCGTCTGCAAAGAGGAGAGTGTTTAAGTTAACTGTAGGTGAAAGTTTAATTCCTTGATGTAAATTTTTACTCCATTTTATTATTATTTCATTTAAGTAGATATTAAAAAGAGTTGCTGAGAGGGGACATCCCTGTCGGACCCCTTGGTTTATCTCTCTTGTATATGATAGCTCCTGATTTAATCTTATTTATATTTGATTATTTTCATATATACTTGTGACAGCTTTTAGGATATTATTTGGTATTTGTCTTTCTTTTAATATGTTAAATAATATGTTTCTTTTGACTTTGTCAAATGCTTTTTCAAAGTCAATAAATGCAATATGTGTTTCTAAATTATATTCTCTTCTTTTCTCTATTATTAATTTTAGGCAGAAGGCTGGGTCAATACATGATCATCCTTTTCTAAATCCATTTTGTACCTCTAGAATAAAGTTTTCGGAATATTTCATTAGTTTGTTATTTAAGATTATGCTGTATATTTTGTAACATGAATTTAGTATACTGATACCTCTATAGATTTTAGGGTCATCTCTATTACCTTTCTTAAAGATAGGAATCACAATTGCTTTTTTCCATTCTATTGGGGAGATACCAGTTGAGTAAATTTTATTTAAAAATAATAAGAGTCTTCCTTTGAATCTTGTTCCTGCGTATTTATATAGTTCTGAACCTAGCTTATCTTCTCCAGGTGATTTTCCGTTTCTTGTTTCTTTCAGGCTGATTTCTAATTCTTCTTCAGTTATTTCCTTTTCATCTTCGTTAATTGTTTTCCAGTTGTCTTTTTTAAGATATTTGTCTGTCCACAGTTCTGTGTAGTGATTTAGAAATTCTTCTAATTTCAATTCAGTGTTTAATTTTATGTTTTCTTTGGTATCTGCATTTAGGTGTTTAAAAATCTTATATACATTGGGTCTTATTTTATATAAATCATGTTCTAAATTAGAAACAAATTTATTCCATGATTCTCTATGTCTTTTTCTGACTTCTCTTTTAGCTATGGCTCTTATTCTTTTATATTCTATTTCATCTTCTAATCTTTTACTGCTTAACCATTTGTGATAGGCTTCTTTTTTCTTTTTGATTATTTCTTTGATTGTATCATCCCAGATCTTCAGTTTTATTCTTTTATTGAATTTTTTTGGTCTTTCCTAAGCTTTCATTTGCTGCTGCATTTAGTATCGTTTTTATATTAAGCCATTCTATTTCTATTTCTTCATTTTGTTTTATTTTATCTAGATACTGGTTAATTCTTTGTTCATATAGCCATTGTACATTTGTGTTGTCATTGTGTCTATTACTTGTCAAGACTCCAATATCATTATCAGATCTTATATTTCTATCAATTAAGGCACATTGTACTGTATCAATCCACCTATATCTTGGCTTCCTCTGGGTCGTTTTCCTGCCAACCTGGCAGAGAACACTTGTTTTGCTAATCTTTCCTAGCCCATTCTGTTTAAGTGCCCATACACCACCTGAGATTGGCTATGCTAATGCATTCCTGGATGCTGACAATGTCAATTTCTTTGCTAATATCCTTGTTTTTAATATGATATTGCCATTGATGCCATCTGTTCACGCTTATCTTTCTCAGGACTCTGACTCTCATATCTGCAGTCTCTAGTATTTGGTCAAGTGTTTTACTTCTGACCCAGCTCTCAGATCCATAAGTTAAAACTGGTTTGAACACTGTCTTGTATACAGCTAATTTAGTGTTCCGACTAATTTCTTTCTTATTCCATATGAATTTATTCAATTTACTTAATACCATACCAGCTTTGTTGATTCTGTTGTCTATTTCTATATTTAATTTACCATCTTGACTAAAAATCGTGCCTAAGTAGCTGAAATGTTTTACTTGTTCCACAGGTTCCCCGTTCACAACACAGTTGACATTTTCAACAATTCTACCTATCTTTCATTGTCTTTGGCTTTTTAATGCTGACTTTCATACCATATCTATTACAACAGTTATTCAATTTAGTCAGGGAATCTTGCAAACATGTAGCAGATTTATTCAGAAGTATAACATCGTCTGCATAAAGCAAAGAGCTGACATTAACATCTTCAATTCTGATATCACATTTAATACTACTTTCCTTCATAATGTGATCCATATAGATAATGAATAACAGAGAGGATAATGTACATCCTTGTCTCACACCAGATTTAACATTAAACCATCTTCCTGCACATCCTTCAATTCTAACTTCTGACTTACAACTCAAATACAGACTAAGTATTGCTTGATATAATGCCCCATTGACACCTTATAACTGTAGCGTATTGAATAGCTTCTCTCTTGGCACTTTGTCATATGCCTTTTTCAGATCAACAAAACTTAAATACAGATCTTTGTTATATTCCCATGCTTTCTCAACTATTTGTTGTAAAGTGAAGATGTGATCCTGACAGCCTCTATTTGGCCAGAATCCAGCTTGTTTTTCACCAAGCTTTTCTTCCACAATTCTTCTCAACCGTTTCTCAAGTATACTTGCATAGATCTTGCCAGGAACACTCAGTATGGAAACCTCTGTAATTCTCACAGTCAGTTTTATTTCCCGTTTTATATATGGGTACTATTAGAGCTCTACTCCAATCACTGGGAATTCGTCCCTCTGTCCAGGCTTTCCAAACTATGCAGTGCAGCCACTGTAAGACTTTTATACCACCATACTTCAGCATTTCTGGTAAATATCATCTATTCCTGCTGCCTTTCCACATTTCAAGCCTTTGATGGCTTTTTCTACTTCAAGTATGGATATGTATTCCTGACTGTATGCCTGTTGAGTGATTTTTTACAATGTGCTTTCACTGCTTGTTTCATTTAGCAATTTTTCGAAGCAATTACTCCATACTTCAAGGATATCTTTATCTCCCATTTTCATGTCACTTTTATCATCTCTAACTTCTTTTACAGCACTCTTTCCTCCATTTCTAAGCTTCTTCAACAACCTCCAGAATATTTTGCCACCTTCTTGATATTTATTTTCTATGTTCTACCCAAAGTCTTCCCATGACTTTTGTTTAGGCAGTTTTACACAGCTTTTAGCTTTCTGAGATTTATCTCTGTATTCTCTAAAAGCACAAGCCTACTTATTTGCCAAGACTACCTCCCCACATGTCTCTCTGGCTGAATCAATCAAGGTTATCTTCAAGGCCTGCCACTGAGTCTCTAAAGTTTGGTTTCTGTTCTCAAACTCTTTCATTTTTTCTTCAATAATCTTTGTGTATTTTAGTCAGCAGTTCACATCTGAGAGCTGCTCAACTTTTATTCACTTTAAAACTTTCTTTTCAATATGAAATTCAATTTTATCCTGCTCAAGACTAAATAGTGATCACTTCCACTTTCAATCCTCTGTACACTCTGGTGTCCTGCACCAGAGAGAAAACATCACTATCAACAATAACATAGTCGATGAGACTTTTCTTATTCCTAGCCTCTTCTCTCCATGTGAATTTGTGCACATTTTTATGTTGGAACATGGTGTTAGTAATATGCAGTCCATGTCCAGAGCAGAAATCCAACACGTATTTGCCATTATTATTAGCCTTGCTCTTTTCTCCAAATTTTGCCAAAATATTTTTCTATGTCTGACAATCATTTCCTAATCTGCTATTCAGATCCCCAAAGACCAACTTTTCCTTTTTTATTGTGTCAGTTGCTTTTTCTAAAGCCTCAAAAAATTCCTCCACTTCTATCTTAGTAGAACCTTCTGTGGGACCATAGGCACAAATAAGTCTCATTGTCCAGTTCCCCATTCTCATATTTGCCCACAGTATTCTACTTGAGACTGACTGCCATTAAAGAAGATTAGCCTCGTATTTTGTGTTGAATACTATGGCTACTCCTACTTTTCCATGATTGTCATTGCCTGAATATAACATTTTGTATTTATTGCTCAGAAAGAGCTCACCAGTTTTGGTCTTTTTTGTTTCAGTCACCCCTATTATGTCAATCTGGTACTTATCTAATTCCTCAGCTAGCTCCATTTCTTTGCCATTCAGCTCAATAATACCAGAATCTTAAATTCTGGTGATATTGAGTTGGGGTCTGTTTTAGGATTTGTTCCAGTAGCTGAGTTTTCGCTTTTCCCTGGCAAAAACAAAGGGGGTCTTGTTTAAATGGACGACGCCCCAGCAGGCATGAAATTCTATCATGTTGTACCATCATTTAATATTGTGGTTTAAGCCAATAAGAATACAATTTGTTTGTCTAAATCTCAAATTGCTAGCCCATTCTCTCGTTCGTTCAGTATCCAGGTAGATACCTAACAGGGAGCACCACAAGAAGGTGAGGACTGGACATTAGGTCAGAAGCCCTGGTCGGTTCTCCACATCCCTTTAAAGACTATGTGGAGGTCTCCTCTCAGTTATACAGCTTTGATCCTTAAGCACCTCTTTCTTTTTTTTATCTTATCCTTTTTTTAATATGTAAAAATATATTCTTTTTTTTTTTTCCAGAGAAATTATAAAAATATTAAATATTGATGCTGCTGACTGGAAAAAAAAAATCCAAAGTAATTTTATATATTCAGTGATAGTGTGATAATAATTATTACATTGTAATTTTCAAAAATTTGGTAAATGATCACTACATGTTATTACTATAATTATATTATCATTAAGAGACCTACAGGGAACTCATTGAAGGAGGCCATACTATTCCCACCAGGTATCATACCTGTTTTTGAATTCATTCATGCTACTTGTGCACACAACATCCATTGGCAATCCATTTTCCAATCACACTATATGAGAGAAAAATCATTACTATTACTACCATTACTATATGAGAGAAAAATCTAGCCCTAATCCCCTTCTTGACAGCATTCATTCTCAACTTCCATGGATGCCCTAACATCCTTTCCTCACCCACCCTCCATAAGATGAAAAATTCCATCAACTAAAATCCTGTATTACCCTTTCAGAATTTTGTAAGTCTCAATCAAATCAAACCTCTTTCTCCTGTTTGCTATTGTCTGCAGTCTACAAATTCTCAATCATCATAATCTAATTCCACAATTCTGATATCATTTTTGACACACTCCTTTGCACTCTCTCTCTCTCTCTCTCTACTGTATCAGAATCACCATGGAAACCAGGAGTCAGACCTATGCACAATAGTCCAGGTGAAGTCTTATCAAGGCCTTGTAAAGAGGCAAAATGACATCCTTACTTTTATATGTGAACTGAAATGAAGTATCTTGATAGTTCATTTCAGTTCAACTAAAGTTACTGACCTCCTCGGTCAGTAACTTTAGCAAACCATGTAGATCGTAGTGCAGCTTGTTTCTCTGTATATAGTGTATATGTTCCAGAAGATGACCTGATGACCTTGATATGAAGGTCGAAACATCGAGTGTTGATTATGGTTTATATTAAACTAAAGTTTTACTCAAACAAGGTAGTTGTCTCCATAATTTTCCAAAATTGTTTATGATTACTCTTTTGCACTCAACGTATTTATATGTTAATGCATTTCTCTGCTAGCAACTTATCCACCAGGTCTGTAACAACATCCTACTATGTAATTGTGCTTGTTATATTCCATTTCACACTAGATGGCTTCAAATTCATGCCACATAAAATACTGTTACTATTACTACAATCATAGATCTTAACACTAACTGGATTCAAGTTATCCAATATCATTAGCAACATGCCCATATCTCCTATCCTTCCTAAAATTACTGTACTCTTTGTCCTAGATACCAGTTAGTATGTCTGCTTCTGATAGCCATCATCAAATTCCTGACATGTACCCTCAAGGGGGTGTACAGAATATGATACTACTACTACATGAAAAATTTACATCGTTACTAACTTCCTATCTACAATTTTCCTCCAAATCAGTCTGTTACTTGTCAAGACTCCAACATTATCAGATCTTATGTTTCTATCATCTAAGGTACTTTACAGTATCAATCCACCTATATCTTGGTCTTACTCTGGGTTGTTATCCTGCAAACCTGGCAGAGAATGCTTGTTTTGCTAATCTTTCCATGCCCATTCTGTTTAAGTGACCACACCACCTGATATTAGTTCTGCTAACGCATTCCTGGACGCTGACAATGGCAAGTTCTTTCTTAATATCCTCATTTTTAACATGATATTGCCATTGATGCCATCTGTTCACGCCTCTTTCTCAGGACTCTTATATCTGCTGTCTCTAGTCTTTGTCAAGTGTTTTACTTCTGACCCAGCTCTCAGATCCATAACTTAAAACTGGTTTGAACACTGTCTTGTATACAGCTAATTTAGTTCCAACTAATTTCTCTCTTATTCCATATGAATTTATTCAGTTGACTTCCTACCATACCAGCCTTGTTGATTCTGTTGTTTATTTCCATATTTAATTTACCATCTTCACAAAAAATCGTGCGTAAGTAGCTGAATTGTTTAACTTGTTCTATAGGTTCTCCATTCACAATGCAGTTGATATTTTCAATGTTCCTGCCAATTTTCATTGCCTTTGTCTTTTTATTGCTTACCTTCATACCATATCCATTACGACAGTTATTCAATTTAGTCAGGGAATCTTGCAAACTTGTAGCGGATTTATTTAGAAGTATAACATCATCCGCATAAAGCAAAGAGCTGACATTAACATCTCCAATTCTGATATCATGTATAATACCATTTTCCTTCATAATGTGATCCACATAAATAATGAATAACAGAGAGGATAATGTACATCCTTGTCTCACACCAGATTTAATATTAAACCATCTTCCTGTACTTTCTTCAATTCTAACTGCTGACTTACAATTCAAATAAAGACTAAGTATTGCTTGATATAATGCCCCATTAACACCATATAAGTGTAGTGTATTGAATAGCTTCTCTCTTGGCACCTTGTCATATGCCTCTTCCAGATTGACAAAATTTAAATACAGATCTTCGTTATATTCCCATGCTTTCTCAACTATTTGTCGTAAAGTGAAGATCTGATCCTGACAGCCTCTATATGGCCTGAATTCAGCTTGTTCTTCACCAAGCTTTTCTTCCACAATTCTTCTCAATCGTTTCTCAGGTATACTGGCATAAATCTTGCCAGGAACACTCAGTAGGGCAATATCTCTATAATTGTCACATTCAGTTTTATTTCTCTTTTTATATATGGGCACTATTAGAGCTCTACTCCAATCATCGGGAATTCGTCCCTTTGTCCAGGCCTTCTGAACTATGCAGTGCAGTCACTGTAAGACTTTTATACCACCATACTTCAGCATTTCTGGTCAAATATCATCTACTCCTGCTGCCTTTCCACATTTCAAGCCTTTGATGGCTTTTTCTACTTCAAGTATGGATATGTATTCCTGACTGTATGCCTTCTGATAGCCAAGTCTCATTAATGACTATAACACGAGGTCCGAATATATTAACCAACGCAACAAAGTATATTCCTTTGTTTCTGATACTCCTAGTATTCGTGTACAGACATAATAAATTACTTGCATGCCCTTTTGAATACAATTGTCTGTGGTCTGCATGACACAGTTCGATAATTTGCAGATCTGTGTTCTTATCTAGTTCCTAACTTATGTAGACATCGTTACACATGCATGCTTGATAGATCCAAACCGAACAAACACAGAATCATTTTCATAATAATAACCATTCCTATCATTAACACAGTTACCCAATATTGTAGCTCTTACACAACGATTCTCACAATTCTCCCCATCACAATTCGGTTTCTCTGACTCTCTCTGCGTTGGGTCTTATATGAATAATTTTTCAAGACGCCTGATGCCAAAAGCATTCTAGTGTAGGCTGTCTGTCTTACATAAATCCAATCTTCCCTCAAGCTCACTCAACAAATCCAAAAACTCGCATCCATTCCTTCTACACAGCTTATGCATTGAATAATTTGCCATCATAGCCCTTCTTCTTAATTTATTTTTGTCATATCGCGGCAATATATTTACTATTTTCACTTTCTCACTCTTATCAATGTATAAATAATTACATATTGAGAATTTTGAAGATTATTTTGTGGAATTTTTTTTTCAATCAGCAGCATCAATATTTAATATTGATGCTGCTGACTGATTAGAAGAATTCACATCATGCCATGATCGAATAAGGAAAGTTCACATTTCAGAACAACAACTTTCAATGAAATCAAGATAGATTACTTAATTTTCATTATAAATTTCAACAAACTGATCAAAAATTATCAGCATGCAGAAATAACAGTAATATCTAAAGAGAAGAAATCAAATTTATACTAGACAACATCTACAAAGAGTACAAAAATAATAAAAAGAATAATATACTCACATTCTTTTATCGATCATTTTACACAAGCTAAGGGCTTTATCAGCAAGTTGTGCCCAACCACGGTGAAGAACAATTTCAAAAATTGCTCTCATTAATCTGGCAGCACTTTGAGTGACATAAACCATATCTGCCATCAAAGCTAATCCTTCTAATTTTAATTGTGAAATATAGGCTTGAAGAAGAACATTAACTTTGGCACTAGACTCTTCCATACTTTCTTTGATTGGAATAGGTACTCTTTCCATTAATTTCTGAAGTTCAAGTTTCTCTTCCTTTTTAAAAATTCCAAAAATGAAAAAAAAAAATTGTTCAAATTAAAAAAAAAAAAAGGCAAACCAAAACAACATTAAAGTTATAATGCTGATACATTTTCAAAAACAGCAATACTAAGTATGGTGCAATGAATACAACATATAATGAGAAACCTACTAATGCTTTAATATTCCCAACGTACAGCAATCTGGTCAACCCTTTTTCTAGTTCACTTGACAGGTAAAATTATTCAAAATTCAGATTTATAATATTTAAATCTGCCCTCCCTACAATACTTTTATTCTAAGTGATAGGGTTACTGTTATTTTCTCAGCATCCATATCCAAATACTCTCATCCACTCATGATCTGAGGCCTTAATTCTTTAGACTACTCCACATTCGAGCATGCAAGAGGACAACTCCATACCTTAATGTGCTAAATTCCACTAAACTGTTCTCAAACTAGTTTCAGAAGGAAAACTTTGCAACCATCAAAATGTTCTTCATCCCATCAGTAATGAGAACTGAACTCAGAACGTTTTCAAAAAGTAGTGTGTGGATGGTATAAATGTGTGAGCGCACACAGTTATTTGAAGAACAGCCCTAGTAGTTGGTTGGATATGAAACAATGTACAGGTAACCCTCATATAACGTGGATGTTAGGTTCCATAGAAATGCCGCGTTATATAAATCGCGTTATACAAGACATAGATAAAATAGAAAAAGTAGGGTTAGGTTCTGATATTGTTTTTTTTTTTAAATTATATAAACAACAATGACATATCCAACAGAAACAATATTTTTATTTAATTCAGGTAATTCATGTAAGTTAAGAAAACATAAACTGTGACAAATACGTAGTATAAAATTATAAAAATTACAAATTGTACAGAAATTTCATTGCACATAATGCATAAATGTTTTAGACACAATAAAATAAAGCGAATATTTTAATCGTCATCACTGTCTTTCTTGAAATAACATTTCGTAAATGTTCTTTGAGTGGCCTGAGGTCGTCACTACTCGAAATCTCTTGGACATCATTTGTATAATTCTCATTGCATACTTCGGCTGGTTTAGTCATCAAGAAGTCAGTAATAAGACTTTGCTTTCCACTATGTTGCAATTTTTTATTAAGTTCATAATATGGCGCTAAATAAATATCCAATTCTTTCGTGAATTTTCCAGAGCACTCCATTGATGGATCATTATCCGTAAAATAACTTCCTAACTTTCTTGCCAAGTCCAATCCATCTGCTAATTTATTTAAACTGAATTCTTTAACGGATTCATCAATGAATCTGTTAAATCCAGTTCCTCCTCATTTAAATCTGATTCTCCATCAATTAATTCACTAATTTCGTTTTCAACTATTGCAAAAGCCCTCTCCACCAAAAATGTGTGCAGCGTTTATTATACGACATAGCTCGGCATCCACTGGAGGTACTAAATTTTGTTCCATTACTGCTTCAGGCCATATTTTTTTCCAGCAAGCATTCAGTGTAGAGGGTTGTAATTCTTTAATGGACAGAGAAATAATTTTTACACAATTCAATATTGAAAACTCTTTCCACGCTTGAGGCAGTGCCATGTTTTGAATAGATTCTATTTTTTCCAAAATTAATTGAAATGTTTGCCGAATATAATATGACTTAAATGTTGATATTATTCCTTGGTCGAGTGGTTGAATAAGTGAAGTAGTATTAGGCAGCAAAAAAGTTATTTCAATATTCAGATGGCTTAAATTTGTTGGGTGGCCTGGTGCGTTATCTAAAATTAGTAGAATTTTGAAGTCCATATTCTTTTTCTTTGTGTAACTTTCTACATCAGGTAGAAAACACTTGAAAAACAAATTTTCAAACATGCTAGCTGTAACCCATGCCTTTTTGTTGGCCTGCCAATAAACAGGTAGGATGGATTTGCCGAGCCCTTTCATCGCACGAGGATTTGCAGATCGGTTAAAAAACATTGGTTTTGTCATGTAATCACCTCATGCATTACTACAAAACAGCAGAGTAATTCTATCTTTGTAAACATTGAATCCAGGAGCTGATCTTTCATTTTTTGAAATATAGGTGCGCTTGGGAATTTTTTTTCCAATATAACATAGATTCATCTGCATTGAACACCTGATCTGCACTGTAACCATCTGTTTAATGATTTTTAAAAGTTCTGCTGGGTATTTCCGGGCAGCTTCAACATCTACTGATGCTGATTATCCCTGGATTTTAAGATTATACAAAGAAAACTGCTTTTTAAAATTTTCGAACCAAACCTCACTGGCAGAAAATCCATGCTGAGAGATTTCTTCTGAAGAATCTTGATCAAGTTCTTTTAAATGTTTATAAACTTTGAGAGCTTTTTGCTTAATAAGGTGTACATCCAAAGGAATTTTCTTTTGAGTGCAATCTTCTATCCAAATCATTAGAGATTTCCTCATTTTTTCTATTAGAATATCGCAAATACGAGTAATGTGCTTTGCACTTACCATTGACCCAGTAATAACACTTTCTCAGATTTTACATTCATTTTGTTGGATTGTTGAAAAAATTGGAGAAAAACCAGGAATTCAGAGTCCTTGCAACAATTCCTGGTTTTTCTCCAATTTTCAACCGATCCAAAATTTTAATTTTTTCTTTGAGAGAAATGAATTTCCTCTTCAATGTTGGTTTTTTCCCCATTCATTGCAGTTTTCGTGGCCATTACAATAAAAATAAACTTTTACATTAAAAAACAAGCATTACATATGTATGTAACTCACCAGAAAATAAACTGCTCTGCTTGAGAATAACACATTTATGATTTTAAATGCTGTTTCATCAAATTTCAAAGCTGTATAACTGAGAGGATACCTCCACATAGCCTCTAAAGGAATGTGGAGAACGGACCAGGGCTTCTGACCTAATTTCCAATCCTCACCTTCTCGTGGTGCAACCTGTTGGGTATCTACTTGGATACTGAATGAACGAGGATGGGCTGGCAATTTGGAATTAGCCGACCAAATTGTATTCTTATTGGTTAAACGAAAATAAAAAATGATGGTACAACATGACAAAATTTCATGCCGCCTGGGGCATCGCCAGGTTAAACAAGGCCCCCATTGTTTTCGCCACGGAATCAGGGCGAAGAGCGAAAAGTCAGCTACTGGAACAAATCTGAAAACAAACCCCAACTCAACATCACCGGAGTTAAAGATCGGTACTATCAATGTAAGAAGCCCGAATGGCAAAGACATGGAGCTAGCTGAGGAATTAGATAAGTACCAGATCGACATAATAGGGGTAACTGAAACAAAAAAGACAAAAACTGGTGAGATCTTTCTGAGCAATAAATACAAAATGTTATATTCAGGCAATGACAATCAAGGAAAAGAAGGAGTAGCCATAGAATTCAACACAATATACGAGGCTAATCTTCTTGAATGGCAGTCAGTCTCAAGTAGAGTAATGTGGGCAAATATGAAAATGGAGAACTGGACAATGAGACTTATTTGTGCCTATGGTCCCACAGAAGGTTCAACTAAGGTAGAAGTGGAGGGAATTTTTTGAGGCTTTAGAAAAAGCAACTGACACAATGAAAAAGGAAAAGTTGGTCCTTGTTGGGGATCTAAATAGCAGAGTAGGAAATGATTGTCAGACATACAAAAATATTTTGGCAAAATTTGGAGAAAAGAGCAAAGCTAATAATAATGGCAAATATCTGTTGGATTTCTGCTCAGGACATGGACTGGATATTACTAACACCATGTTCCAACATAAAAATGTGCACAAATTCACATGGAGAGAAGAGGCAAGGAATAAGAAAAGTCTCATTGACTATGTTATTGTTGATAGTGATGTTTTCTCCCTGGTGCAGAACACCAGAGTGTACAGAGGATTTGAAATTGGAAGTGATCACTATTTAGTCTTGAGTAGGATAAAATTGAATTTTATATTGAAAAGAATAACATATAAGAAAGTTTTAAAGCGAATAAAAGTCGAGCAGCTCTCATATGTGAACTGTAGACTAAAATACACAAAGATTATTGAAGAAAAATTGAAAGAGTTTGAGAACAGGAATCAAACCTTGGAGATTCAGTGGCAAACTCTGAAGAAAACATTGATTGATTCTGCCAGAGAGGTATGTGGTGAGGTTGTCTGCAAGGATAAAAAAATCAGAACTCCCTGGTGGACACACGAAGTTAAAGAGGCAGTGAAGGAAAAGAAGAAAGCATATCAAAAGTTCCTGTCTAATAAGTCAGATTGAGCTCTTAGAGAATACAGAGACAAATGCAAGAATGCTAAACACTGTGTAAAACTAGCTAAACAAAAGTCATGGGAGGACTTTGGCAAAAACATAGAAAATAAATATCAAGAAGGTGGTAAGATATTCTGGAGGTTGTTGAAGAAGCTTAGGAATGGAGGAAAGAGTTTAGCTTTTTCTACTTGAAGTAGAAAAAGCCATCAAAGGCTTGAAATGTGGAAAGGCATCAGGAGTAGATGATATTAGACCAGAAATGCTGAAGTATGGTGGTATAAGAGTCTTACAGTGGCTGCACTGCATTGTTCAGAAAGCCTGGACAGAGGAACGAATTCCTGATGATTGGAGTAGAGCTCTCGTATTATCCATATATAAAAAGGGAAATAAAACTGAATGTGAGAATTACAGAGGTATTTCCCTACTCAGTGTTCCTGGCAAAATCTATGCAAGTATACTTGAGAAACGGTTGAGAAGAATTGTGGAAGAAAAGCTTGGTGAAGAACAAGCTGGATTCAGGCCAATAGACGCTGTCAGGATCAGATCTTCACTTTACGACAAATAGTCGAGAAAGCATGGGAATATAACAAAGATCTGTATTTAAGTTTTGTCGATTTGGAAAAGGCATATGACAAGGTGCCAAGAGAGAAGCTATTTAATACGCTACAGTTATATGGTGTCAATGGAGCATTATATCAAGCAATACTTAGTCTTTATTTGAGTTGTAAGTCAGCAGTTAGAATTGAAGGAAGTACAGGAAGATTGTTTAATGTTAAATCTGGTGTGAGACAAGGATGTACATTATCCCCTCTATTATTCATTATCTATATGGATCGTATGAAGGAAAGTGGTGTTAAACATGATATCAAAATTGGAGATGTTAATGTCAGCTCTTTGCTTTATGCAGATGATGTTATACTTCTAAATAAATCCGCTATAAGTCTGCAAGATTCTTTGACTAAATTGAATAACTGTTGTAATAGAAATGGTATGAAGGTCAGCAATAAAAAGACAAAGACAATGAAATAGGCAGAATCATTGAAAATGTCAACTGTGTTGTGAATGGAGACCTGTGGAACAAGTTAAACATTTCAACTACTTAGGCACAATTTTTAGTGAAGATGGTAAATTAAATGTAGAAATAGACAACAGAATCAGCAAAGCTGGTATGGTGGGAAGTTAATTGAATAAATTCATATGGAATAAGAGAGAAATTAGTCGGAACACTAAATTAGCTGTATACAAGACAGTGTTCAAACCAGTTTTAACGTATGGACCTGAGAGCTGGGTTAGAAGTAAAACACTTGACCAAAGACTAGAGACTGCAGATATGAGAGTCCTGAGAAAGATAAGCATGAACAGATGGCATCAATGGCAATATCATATTAAAAATGAGGATATTAGGAAAGAACTTGACATTGTCAGCATCCAGGAATACGTTAGCAGAGCTAATCTCAGGTGGTATGGTCACTTAAACAGAATGGGCGAAGAAAGATTAGCAAAACAAGTGTTCTCTGCCAGTTTGGCAGTAAAACGACCCTGAGGAAGACCAAGATATAGGTGGATTGATATGGTACAAAGTGCCTTAGACGATAGAAATATAAGATCTGATAATGTTGTAGTCTTGACAAGTAACAGACTGATTTGGAGGAAAATTGTAGATAGGAAGTTAGTAATGATGTAATTTTTTTATCATATGCTACTATCATATCCTGTACATCCCTTGAGGGTACATGGCAGGAATTTGATGATGATGATTTTAAATGCGCTTTTCTGGCAGAAAACAAAGACAATTTTCAATAATAAACACTTTATACAGTAAACTCTAGATGGCAAGCATATGGCACTCGTGCCACAGGTGGCATGTTTGAGAATTTTACTGGCACGTCAACGGTTTACAGGTGATATCCTTTTATACGCTTATAAATTATTCAAGTTTTAATTGTTACAATACGTACAAGCTGAATTTTGTTTTACACAAGACAGCAGCTATAAAGACGTGCATATGACTGGTGTGGTAATAACAAAAGATTGCGCAACCCAAAGACAAAAGCAACCGACAAGTGTTGAGTTGAAATGCAAATTCTCTTCAATCAAATTCCATAACATCTGAAACTGCCATAACAACATTCACTATTAGTTTTAACACATTCACAACAGGGTTTCATTTATCGTTCTGATGGAACTTCTCATTACTGACTGGCTCAACTCACACAAATGTTTCAACCCTTGGTTGAATTTTATGTCTTCTTGTTTGCGTTTGAGGTGGCAAGCGAAATCACACATTCATTATATGGCATGTTTCAATTCTTGGTAGTCTTTTATTTTAAGTTAGCCTCGTGATCTCATAATGACATCGAGAATTTCAAATGCAATAAAAAAAACACTTATTTCATAATTGAAAAATTGGACAATAGTTTTTATTTAGATACTGTATTTCGGTGCAACATATGGTTTTGCTTAAGTCTATACAGCATAGTTTCTGTGAGATGGGACATGTGATTTATTAGTTAGCGCTGTTTTTATTCCATCTATCTCTAATTGCACTATTTGTTGAGAATGACTGCAAAAGACCTCTGTACAGTACCTTATTTAGTGATACAATAAAACTAAATTCGATACTTATAACTACTTGCGCGATATGGGCAGACACAAATTTAACGAAGATAAAATTTGATTTTTAAGTCCCACGGTGAAAAATATGGGAAAAATAAATAAAATAAAGAGTTCCTAGAAATTGTAGACCGCGTTATATCGAGACCGCGTTGAACAAGGGATACCATAATTTGGAGACCATGTTGTATAAGTACCACGTTATACAAGGGTTACCTGTATTCTTATAAATGATATGAAAACAATGTTAATAAGCCAAAAAATCTTAGACAAATAAACTTTTAAATCTACACATTAATTTATTTAATATTAATCCATGACACACAAGAATAATAAGAAAATAATTAATATTTAACTTTTTTTTAAATTTTTTATGCGGTTCCCACCCACAAAAGGTTATTAGAAAACATATAGTACATTTGTATTGTGGGTGGACTAAGTTTTTTTCTTTTCATTTTTATGAATTATATATATATATTTTTGTAATTTTTTATTAGATAATCCGGTGACCTTGCTCTAAAAACCAAACATGGAGCCTTTTCAAGCCAGTTCAGGCCTCTAGTAAGCAGAGCAGTGGTCTTGTACCAGGCAATGAAATTCATCTCCTACCTAAAAATGACTGTCTCCAAGATTTTTGGTAAATTGATACAACCATACTTGTTGAGGTTCTAGGAATGTTTTAAAGCTGCTGCTGATTCCCAAAACAATCTCTCTGACTTATGTATTTTTTATATTCTCCACTGTGTATATCAACAGTTCTTCCTGTCTGTTCATAGTAAGCCAGGTCCAGCACACTTCATACACTCCTGGATGTGATAATGGGGAGAGTTTGTCCTTAGATGAATGCATGAATTCACAATTTGATACATTGTTTGAATATGGCGAGGAGCTGATATTCATTAAGCTCTCTGCATATCTTTTCAGATGTGCCTTGACTGCATGGAAGTAACATTCTTGTTATAGTCTTATGTATTATGCAATGAAGAGGATTTCCGAGGAGCATTTAGTATTTTGTCTATTCTTTGGTTGGAAATTATAGCCACTGGCTAAAAAAGTGCAACAAAAGTAAGTGGGTTCAGTGGTAAGAGCAGTGCTTTAGTGTTTTGGGATACAATATTGTTGGGCTGGATGACAGTGTGATTGTTTATGCAAATATCTCCCAGTATGTGTAGGTTTCCTATAAACAGAAAAATATAATTATCTGGAAGGTGAGTGACCAGTGTACCTAGGAATGGCAGACAGTCCACTTCCTGTTCCATTATAAAGTGGATTTTAGGATGTTGGCTGTTTCGATGCACTAAAAATGCATTTGGACCCATGTGGCCAAATAGCAAACGCATTATGAACATAATGCAGCCAAATCACTGGTCTGAGAGTGGCTGTATTCACTGCTTGGTTTTTTAAGTGCTTTATGTAGAAATTGGCTAAAGGAGGGGGCCCACAGCTGTCCCAACTAGTTGTTTGTTCCCTTTCCATGCAAGTAATCAGCATGTACTGTAAATTTGAATAATTCAAGTATGTCTGGAGAGAAATGTAACTAACAATTCAAGGGTCTTCATTAATGGAACATTGGTAAATAGTGAAGTAATATCAAAAATTACCATTATGTCTAAACTTTTTTAAAATATGGTGTTTGAATATACTTTTTAAGCAAGGATAATTTTTAACAAAGGAAGATGAATTATTTATGAGGGAAACTAATAATTTAGCCAAATGTTTAGCAAGTTTGTATGTAGGACTATTTATACTATCCATAATTGGGTGTAGGAGCTTATCTTGCTTGTGGATTTTTGGTGCTTCATATATTCCAGGTGTTTTTACATGAAAAGGCTTGAGTTCATTAACAGTTTCTTTTGCCCAGGGAGTGACTTTCTTCAGTAATTTACTAACTTTATTCTTTTGTAAGTTAGTAAGCTCAAGATCTATGATTTGGTATGTAGACTGATCTTATAAAAGAATGCCTCATAATTATTATTATTATTATTATTATTTTGACACCTCCAGGGAGTCCAAAGACTCATCGAGGGAGAGTGTGCCGACAGCATCGAACGATTGGCCCCCTTCCAACTACTAACCGCGCTCAAACTTACTTAACTGAGCCATTAGTAGCAGAGGCTCTACCAATCGACCAACCTTCGCCGGCCAATAGAAGAACAGGAGATAAAAATTTGGACATCTATTCTTTTTTTTTTCAGTGACCATATACTGTCTTATGTGTCTGCTTACACAATCTTGAATATTAACGTCAAGATCTTTTTTTCTGATATTTTCATTTTTAATGCACTTAATTGAATTCATTTTTAAATTTTTAATGTCCTTCACAGGGCAAAGCATGAGACTGAAAGGCTGCATAAACAACAAGAAATTAGTTGAACTGAGAACAGAAAAAAGCAAGAGATCTGAAACCAAAAAGAAAATTGTAAGAATAAACAAGAGTAAGAGCATAGGTAGATAGTCTTTTTTTAAAAGGCAATACTATCATATGATAAGGAGAGTAATTCACAAAGTTGTTGCAAAAACAATAATATTAATAATGATGCCAGAATGCAGAAAGAAAAGGTAAAAGAATTAATTGTTTTGGCTGGAACTAATGACTTGAGAGGTGTTGTATGAGGAAGAATGTGAAAGAGTTATTGGAAGAAGCGAAAAAGAAGAGCAACAGGGCAAAGTTTGGGACATGGTGCCAAACTATTATAGAGGGAAACTGAGAAGAAGAGCAATGATAGCTAATGAATCAATGAGCAGGTTGTTCAGAAGGAATGATGGCCTGAGTTTGATGGACAAAGATTTTTGTACAATGTTGATGGACTGCACTTAAATGGATTCGGAATTACATAGGGAGTTTTGTTCACTGAGAATATGGAAATGCAAAGTGTGAAAAACTAAAGAAATTAGGGGTAGATGCAGACATGTGTGTGTGTGCACCCATGCAGCAAATGAGGTGTGAATAAACAAAAAATGCAGAATCTAGTTTCTCAGACACCAAAATCAAATATGCTAGTCAATTCAGAATGTAAAGGGTGGTTGGGGGCAAAAGGGATGCTAGTTTCTATATACCAATGCTAGAAGCATCAGGAATAAGAGGGAGGTCTTTGGCATTGTTAGTGAAACCTCACAAAAAGTCATAGTCATTAGAGAGAGTTGGCTAACAGCAGATGACATAGTTACAGGGATGGAATGTGATGGATTTAGTATTATCACGGAGGATAGTGTAGATGGGATATTGCTGACGAAATGCAGCCAAAACAAATAAGAGACAGGCAGGAGAGTAGCTGTTCTTTTGAAGCAATGTGGTGTGAGATTGTGGCAAACATGAAAATATAAAACTGGTTGATACTATAGGTCAGGGGGTGCCAGGAATGATGAGGAAGACATGCATCAGCATATTAGTACAATGAGCACAAGTCGAGTAATTATTATTATGGGTGGTTTCAATTTCATAAACATAGATTGGAAGGAGGAGAGATCACATGGTAGGAAGAGAATGGAATTTATACATTTACTGAGAGATAATTACTTGAAGCAGAATGTGATGGAGGAGACAGGGTATGAGTGTTGGATCTGGTTATAGGATCAGAAGATCTATCCATAACTAAGGTGGATATTATTGCCTCCAATTGTAGAAGTACTCATGTGGTGTTCACTTTGAAGTAGCAAAACGTGGAAATTCTAGTAAAGAAGGGGTATATGCAGAACTACAAGTTAAGTGATTATGATACACTTAGGAGGCAGCTTGAAGCACTGCTTCAAGCTACCTCCTAAAAATAGCTAAGGGATAGCAAGAGGAAGCAATATTATAAATTGCACACCAATGGTAATGAGGGTAAATCAGTTAGGAGTTAGTTGAATGATTAGTATTATTAAGCATGAGCTGCAAAACAATGAATTGTAGTTAAGGGTTTATAAAGAGAAAGGTGACAAGCAAGCTCAATGAACAGTACAAGGTCAGGAAAGAAAGGCAAAATTGGATTCCAAAGAGAAACTAGCTGAATAGGCCAAAGGTTGATAAAAAATAAATAAGTCCAGCAAAGAAGAACATTAACCTTACTTATCCCCAATCATACTGAACATGGAAGAATGAAAAGCAAATTATGAATGAGAAGAAAATCTATCATAAAGCAAAGTGGAAGCTTACCACCAAAACAACTAGTGGGAAATCATGCTGAGAGGAAAGAAAGTGACTGGGGAGAAAATATTGAAATGGTTGCAAACCCAATATAACTGTCCCACTCACCCCCTCCACATAGGGCACTCATGGTGGATAATGGCTGTCAATTTAATGTGGAAGAGTGTCGAGTCATGCATTTTGGGATACAAAGATTACAAGCTGTATACCACATTGAGGGAACTGTACTCCAGGAAACTGACTGAGGCTAGCTCACACACTGACAAACAGAGATAAGGAAACTGTCATTCCACTTTATAAAGCTTTGTTTTAAACCTTTAAACTGTGCTCAGATAAGGTTACTGGGTTTCTTGTGGATGAGTAAGTGGTGGAGAGGATCCAGAGACCAGTGAACAAGATGATAAGTGGTCTGTGGAATGTTCGCTATGAGAACAGATTGAGGGTTTGTAAATTACAGAAGTTGATGGATAATTAAAAAAAAAAAGGGAGGGGAAGATAGAAATATTTAAGTTACTTAACAGATTTTATAGGATTAATCCAGGAGAAATGTTTCTGCACTTGGCTAAAGGGGACAGAGCAAGACGAAGTCTGGTAAGAGTGTAGTTAGTAAGAGCATGAGAGTGGTGAATGAATGGAATGGGTTGCTAGAGACAGTTGTAAGTGCTTTGTTTGTTAATGGTTTCAAGAGAGATATCATGGATATTTTGCAGATAGTTTGGGTCTCCCATGATGAATCTTAGGACTCTATGGAGGTGCCAGTGCAATAATAATAATTAATATGGTTGTGGCACTGAAAATGTGTTCACACTCCAATTTCACTTCGCATTGATCATTTCATTTATATTTTGCTCAACACTAGGTGAATGAGCAGAATATAAATGAAGTGATGGTGAACCTCCCATTTCCAATCTTCAGCTTTAAATATTAACCCCATGAAAATTATAAGGCACATAAAGGAAACACCTTTAGATGCAACAAGGTATGTTTTCTGTAGTTGAAAACCTAGGCTATTGTAACTTGTTGCATCTAAAGGTGTTTCCTTTATGTGCCTTATAATTTTCATGGGGTTAAGATTTAAAGCTGAAGATTGGAAATGGGAGGTTCACCATCACTTCAATGATACAGCCATGGAAAATATTTTTCACTTAGTTACATATAAAATTATATTCTGGTTTTAAAAATTTACCCAACTGTATGTAGAGCCTCCATAGCTCAATCGGTATAGACAAAACCCTTTGGTCAGAAAGACCTGGGTTCAATTTCCATCCATGGAAATTGAACCCAGAGGAACTTTGTCCAGTCTTTTTTGACTAAAGGTGAGTTAGCCAGTCTCATTCGGAGCCAGAGGATTTTTTTCACTGGGAAACTCAGGTTTTTTGTCTCTCAGAACAGTCAAATTGGCCCTGCGAATACACAGATTTAGTCATAAGACATATACTTATTCCCTCATTTAGGAGGGCTCAATCCCCCCCCCATCAAAAGGGATGGGGGAACCCTGTACGAATAAATAAAACCCAAGTGTGAGCAAACAAAGTTTGTGCATGAAATATCAACTGCCTATTTAAAAGAAGTTTATGAGTGTCCATTCATCATTTCGGGAACAAAATGCAAATTTAACGCACTATTGTCCATAGGGTTAAACATGCATAGCTGCAGTTCTATCCATATAAGCTTCAACTGGTTCAGCATATAACATTTGATGACCACAGGAAAAAAGACATACACATGCTAGGCATTCTGAATTACATTCTGGAGTATCTAAATCTTGTCATGATCTATGACAATGTAAACTTTAACCCATGGCTGAGTAAACTGAACTATCATATATGGGGGTGTTCTGAAAAGTTCTAGGCCTTGATCATAGATGGCAACACTATCGGCAAGATTTTTTTTTTCTAAGTTGGTACATCAGTCATAAGCATCCATGTGAAATTGCAAATTCTATCAAGTGGTTTGTTTATACAGCTGTCTGAAGCAAAAATGTTCTCTATATCCCTTGAAATGAATAAAACTGAGTATCGGTTATAAAATTCTTTGTAAAAGAAGGTTTAATGGCAAAAGAAATTCATTCGAAGTTCATAAAATTTCATGGGCACTCTTCTCCACTGTTTTCGACAATTAAGAAATAGGCTGCAGAATTTAAAAGTGCCTGTACCAGCCTTGAAGATGAACCACGTAAAGGACGTTTAACACCAGAAATCATGATCAAGTGCACGATATGGTATTGGATGACCAGCGAGTAAAAGTGCATGAAATTGTTGAAACTATAGGCATTTCAAAAGAACGTAGGATATATTTTGCATGGAGAATTGAAAATTAAAAAGCTTTGCGCAAGATGGATGCCGCGCTTGCTAACAGCAGATCAAAAACGCACCTGCATGAAAATCTCTAAACAGTGCTTCGAGTGTTTTAACAAGAATAAAACTGAATTTGTGTGTCGATTTATTACTATGGATGAGACCTGGATTCACTATTACACACCAGAATCCAAACAGTGGACAGAAGCCCGTTGTTCAGCGCAAAAGAAGACAAAGTAGGTTCCATCAGCAGGAAAGATCATCGCATCGGTGTTTTGGAATGCTAAAGGCATTTTGTTTATTAATTATCTTGAAAAGGGTAAAACAATAACTGGGGAATATTCCAATCTTTTAACAAGACTAGACAAAAAAATTAGTGAGAAAAGACCTGGTTTGCAGAATAAAAAAAATCATCTTTCATCAGGACAATGTACCTGCCCACAAAGGTGTTTTGGCAATGGGAAAATTAAGCGATCTGCAATATAATATTGTTGGAACATCCACCCTATTCTCCAGATTTGGCTACCTCTGACTTCTAACTCTTCCCAAAACTAAAACTCTTCCTCACTGGTCAGCGTTTTTTTTCAAATCAAGAGGCAAGAGGTGATTGCAGCTGTAGAGGGGTATTTTGGATCTTACTGAGAACCGCTACAGGAACGGGATAATGGTGCTGGAGCATCGCTGAAATAAAGGTATTAGTCTTAAGGGAGATTATGTTGAAAAATAAAAATAATTTTTAAATTATAAATTTGTTTTTTCACTATTAGGCCAAGAACTTTTCAAACCACCCACATATGAAGAGAGTCCACATCTCACCCATGAGATGAAAGAGATAGTCCAAAAGTTAATGTTTGATGCTTGCACATTTTTTAATCATTCTTCTCTGCAGAGAAATCTGTGACAGGCCAATGTATATTTATGGCACCTCAATTACAATACTGCCAACATAATCTCATTTATCAGCAGTCTCATGATGATCATTCCTTCATGAGACCGCTGGATGAGTAGAGATGAATCCATTTCCTGGTTCTTCTGTGATTTTATGCAAAAGTAAAAAACATACTCCACAAAAGCAGTGCTACACATTTATCAGCTGAAAGAGTACATCAGCAGAAGCCTCTGTATCCTGATAACTTAGAAGATTATGTGAAGAAAAACTACATGTCACTGTGACAGCCAGTGACGTTTTTCTTTGGTATACTAGATAAATGTGTAAAAACTACACATTTACAAAGTACCCATTTGTCAAAACATCATGGTTGATATAAAGGTGCTGGTACACCATACCGTTACAAAAAAGAAAGGAATGACAATTACATCACATTATATATCCTAATATGTCGAGATTACATTTCAAGAGCATATGAAACTCAAGTATATCAATTATGACCTGTGTAATTACATTTTGCATTTTTCAATAAAAAAGCTATAAGGCTTTCAAAGTTGCTTTTTCTATGTAGATAAGTGTGTATGCATGAATGTGCCATTAATGTCAAAACACAAATCTGTACTTATTAAATGAACATCTTCAATTTTAAAATCTTCAAATAATTAACGAATTACTCACTAACAAGAAATTATTACATACTTCCCTAATGGCAACACTCTTAAATTCTGCAGAGAGAGAGAACACTCTAAACAGCTCAATTTCGCTAAGTGTTGGCTTCAAAAGATGGCTGTATGTAGCCATTGTTTCATGAGTGCAATAGAAATGGCTTGCTATTCTTCCAAGTTCTGTAATCTGCAAAGTAATTGTTCAAAATTACACAATCTATAAATAAACTAATATGAGAAGTGTATATACTTTTAAGCTAAATTAAATTTAAATTCAATAGTTATTATGCACATGCAGAGTTTCTGCATTAGCCCTAAATAAACCTCTTCTATACTTCACATGCAATTATATAACAGATGAGTGTTTTCATTGCTTAATGAGTATTTTTAATGTAAACTGCAAAATTTCCCTAATTTTTCTATGAGGAAATTTTAATTTATTTCTATATCCTTAACTTTTGTGGATGAGTCAAAAAAAAAAAAAAATCATCATCAAATTCCTGCCATGTACCCTCAAGGGGTGTACAGGATATGATAGTACTACATGAAAAAAATTACATCATTATTAATTTCCTATCTACAATTTTCCTCCAAATCAGTCTGTTACTTGTCAAGACTCCAACATTATCAGATCTTATATTTATATCATCTAAAGCACTTTGTACTGTATCAATTAACCTATATCTTGGTCTTCCTCTGGGTCGTTTCGCTGCCAACCTGGCAGAGAACACTTGTTTTGCTAATCTTTCCTCGCCCATTCTGTTTAAGTGACCATACCACCTGAGATTAGCTCTGCTAACACATTCCCGGATGCTGACAATGTCAAGTTCTTTCCTAATATCCTCGTTTTTAATATGATATTGAAATTGATGTCATCTGTTCACGCCTATAATCTTTCTCAGGACTCTCATATCTGTGGTCTCTAGTCTTTGGTCAAGTGTTTTACTTCTGACCCAGCTCTCAGATCCATAAGTTAAAACTGGTTTGAACACTGTCTTGTATACAGCTAATTTAGTGTTCCGACTAATTTCTCTCTTATTCCATATGAATTTATTCAATTGACTACCCACCATACCAGCTTGGCTGATTCTGTTGTCTATTTCTATATTTAATTTACCATCTTGACTAAAAATCGTGCCTAAGTAGCTGAAATGTTTTACTTGTTCCACAGGTTCTCCATTCACAACACAGTTGACATTTTCAATGATTCTGCCTATTTTCATTGTCTTTGTCTTTTTATTGCTGACCTTCATACCATATCTATTACAACAGCTATTCAATTTATTCAGAGAATCTTGCAGACTTGTAGTAGATTTATTTAGAAATATAACATCGTCTGCATAAAGCAAAGAGCTGACATTAACATCTCCAATTTTGATATCATGTTTAATACCACTTTCCTTCATAATGTGATCCATATAGATAATGAATAACAGAGGGGATAATGTACATCCTTGTCTCACACCAGATTTAACATTAAACCATTTTCCTGTACTTTCTTCAATTCTAACTGCTGACTTACAATTCAAATAAAGACTAAGTACTGCTTGATATAATGCCCCATTGACACCATATAACTGCAGCGTATTGAATAGCTTCTCTCTTGGCACCCTGTCATATGCCTTTTCCAAATCGACAAAACTTAAATACAGATCTTTGTTATATTCCCATGCTTTCTCGACTATTTGTCGGAAAGTGAAGATCTGATCCTGACAGCCTCTATTTGGCCTGAATCCAGCTTGTTCTTCACCAAGCTTTTGTTCCACAATTCTTCTCAACCCTTTCTCAAGTATACTTGCATAGATCTTGCCAGGAACACTCAGTAGGGAAATACCTCTGTAATTCTCACATGCAGTTTTATTTCCCTTTTTATATATGGGTACTATGAGAGCTCTACTCCAATCATCGGGAATCCGTCCCTCTGTCCAGGCTTTCTGAACTATGCAGTGCAGCCACTGTAAGACTCTTATACCACCATACTTCAGCATTTCTGGTCAAATATCATCTACTCCTGATGCCTTTCCACATTTCAAGCCTTTGATGGCTTTTTCTACTTCAAGTATGCATATGTATTCCTGACTGCATGCCTGGTCAGTGTTTTTTACCACTGTGCTGCTGTCATCACTGCTTGTTTCATTTAGCAAGTTTTCAAAGTAATTACTCCATACTTCAAGGATATCTTTTTCTCCTGTTTTCATGTCACCTTCATCATCTCTAATTCCTTTTACAGCACTCTTTCCTCCATTCTTAAGCTTCTTCAACAACCTCCAGAATATTTTGCCACCTTCTTGATATTTATTTTCTATATTCTTGCCAAAGTCCTCCCATGACTTTTGTTTGGCTAGTTTTACACAGTGTTTAGCATTCTTGCATTTGTCTCTATATTCTCTAAGAGCACAAGCTAACTTATTTGACAGGAACTTTTGATATGCTTTCTTCTTTTCCTTCACTGCCTCTTTAACTTCCTGTGTCCACCAGGGAGTTCTGATTTTTTTATCCTTGCACACAACCTCACCACATGCCTCTCTGGCAGAATCAATCAATGTTTTCTTCAGAGTTTGCCACTGAATCTCCAAGGTTTGATTCCTGTACTCAAACTCTTTCATTTTTTCTTCAATAATCTTTGTGTATTTTAGTCTACAGTTCACATCTGAGAGCTGCTCAACTTTTATTCGCTTTAAAACTTTCTTGCATGTTATTCTTTTCAATATGAAATTTAATTTTATCCTGCTCAAGACTAAATAGTGATCACTTCCAATTTCAAATCCTCTGTATACTCTGGTGTCATGCACCAGGGAGAAAACATCACTATCAACAATAACATAGTCGATGAGACTTTTCTTATTCCTAGCCTCTTCTCTCCATGTGAATTTGTGCACATATTTATGTTGGAACATGGTGTTAGTAATAACCAGTCCATGTTCTGAGCAGAAATCCAACAGATATTTGCCATTATTATTAGCTTTGCTCTTTTCTCCAAATTTTCCCAAAATATTTTTGTATGTCTCACAATCATTTCCTACTCTGCTATTTAGATCCCCACCAAGGACTAACTTTTCATTTTTCATTGTGTCAGTTGCTTTTTCTAAAGCCTCAAAAAGCTCCTCGACTTCTACCTTAGTAGAACCTTCTGTGGGACCATAGGCACAAATAAGTCTCATTGTCCAGTTCCCCATTCTCATATTTGCCCACATTACTCTACTTGAGACTGACTGCCATTCAAGAAGATTAGCCTCGTATTTTGTGTTGAATACTATGGCTACTCCTTCTTTTCCTTGATTGTCATTGCCTGAATATAACATTTTGTATTTAGTGCTCAGAAAGATCTCACCAGTTTTAGTCTTTTTTGTTTCAGTCACCCCTATTATGTCGATCTGGTACTTATCTAATTCCTCAGCTAGCTCCATTTCTTTGCCATTCAGGCTTCTTACGTTGATAGTACCGATCTTTAACTCTGGTGATGTTGAGTAAAATAAATAATAAGGCCTTTTATAGAAGAAATTGTCGATATTTTAATAATTTTTTATTTACTAGTTTATTAATCACTTTTAAATTTTCATAGATTTAATATAAATAAAAAGATAAAAAAGAAATGAAACGAAAGAGCTCACAAAGTTTAAGTTACCTTTTCCTAAATGCTATAAGGAATAAGGGGTTCTATATAAATGTATCTATAATGCTTTCCTGAAGAAGCACAGTCTGCAAACCACTTTTTCTGTCTTTCAGCAAAGAGATAACATTAGAAAGCAATGAAGACAATAGAATGAATATGAGATTCTGAATGAATCCATCATTATATACAATAAGGAATTTAATAATAATGAGAGTATGCTGCAGATGCAAACAAAAGTAGAAAACAAGTGCTTATTAAAAAACATGAACAGCTTTGCTTTCTTTGGTTTTTGTGGAATAGCCTTGGTTTAATTATTTTTTCATTTCTTTTATGATCACTATGTTCTTTCATGCAAATTTCTCTCAAACATTCCATTTGTATATACAGGAAACCTAAGCATCATCAAGATTCTTTTCATAAATGTGAAGGCAAGAGTGAGGTCATACTCTTTTAACCTACTATTTTTTCTGTGATGTTTCTGAAGTGAAAGCACCTTTATAGTATGTTTTCTTGCATCTTTGCTGAAAAAGTTGGTTTTTGTTTTTAAAAGTTATTACTGTTTTTTAATTGTAACCATTCATTACAAACACTTCTGCTAATTATATAATATATTTCTGCTGATACAATATGCACATAACAATTCCATTAATGTCACTTTAGGTTTTAAAATTCAACCTGGTACTATATACTTTCAAATTGATATTTAACTCTATTCCTGATGAAGTATGTTATGTTGTATAAGAACTGGACGAAGGTATAAAATAAGTTTCTACTTTCACACTTATAACATGGTTATACTGGAATCATTACAATGGATAACAATACACACAAGCTTGATGACAAGAATGCTAATTAATCTTGCAATTGCTTTACTGTCTGATATGCATAAGAAACACATTTTTGTTGCATGACTTAAAATTATGCAGGACTTAAATCATGTTAAATAAAATTATATACATTCTAATATACCAAACTGCCTCCCACTATTCAAGAACACACATCTGTATACTTCTTTCTGATCTTTAGGAAAAAAAAAAAAAAACTGCATACCAACAGGTCTTGTCTTGATGGTACTCCCCACCCCCCAACTACCCTGAAATTCTGTGCTCCAGAATGAACACCCTTTTAATATCATCTTTACAGTCTCTTACTCTTGTTGTCATCTACTCTACACTACAAAAAACAACAGAAATAAAAGTCAGCATTAAGTTATCATTCTAATGGCCTTCACATCTGTTTTCTTGAAAATAATGAATAAATACAGTCATCAATATGAAGGTCATCTGCTCCACAACACAAGAAAACCTACATGCAGCCTATCTCAAAGAATAGAAATAAAAGATAACTATCACTCCATTGTCTTAAAATCTATACTCTTGAAAATCATGAAGCTAAATAGCCAAGCCAATCAATTAGTTATCCCAGATTCAATGTCTCTCAGTCATGAAAGTTTACAAACCTTTATCAACATGACAGACTAAAAATCAAGGAGTTGGGGGGGTACTCTAGAGATCAAACACTTTTCAAGACACCTTATGCCTCCAGTAAGCATGGTAGTAGTAGTCTCAACAGCAAGCAATGAAATCCTCTACCACCCAAATATATTCAAAAGCATCCATGCCCAAGGTGGAATTTGGACCCATAGCCTACCAGTTGAAGAGCGAGTATGATACACACTTGACCAATTGGGCAAACAAAAGAGTGACCACTAACATAGATTACACCTCAATCCACAAAAGACTCCTTGAATAGATTACTCACATTTAAACAGAAGTCAAGAAAGTTGTGCAGAAACTTGTATGGTCAATCATCAGGGCATTGCATTTGATAGTGTTTTGCAAAAAGGCTACTTACCAACATACATCTTGTGGTATGTCTTCTGCTCTTTGCAACTGGATAGCTAGTTTCCTATCTTTAATTTCTCACACACTGTAACTCTGGCACAATATAGAGACTCTTTTCAGATGAAGTTTCTTCATCTGAAGCCATTAATGACAAACTAAAGAAACAATTCAAAAACTTAATGGCTGAGAAAGAAACAGCACACGAAGCATTTATTCCAGAACAAGGACATGATCATTACATTCTTGTATGTACTTACACCGTACTTAAAGGTTTCAACTTGCCTTATCTCCATCTAACATCTTCAAAGTTGACATCACTGGCATTGCTGGGAGAAAGCTAAGAAAATTATCAAATTATGTTGCAGATGTAATCTACATCCAAACAACAATGCAGAAATATCTCAAAAATGGAATAGCAAATGCTCAAGATACAAAGCAACAACAACAACATAATAGCAATAAAAGCAAAAGTGTTGCAGTAGTCATGGACATAGGTGATTATGTCAAAAAAAAAAAAAAAGTCAAACTAATTCAATGCCAAAACCTATAATCGACTCGATTATGCCTCTACTTCGCATGCCCACAATGTGACTAACAACTTACAATCTTTTAGACAAACAGATGGACAGAAAAAACAAGACTATAGATATTGCTCCATTGTATTTATTACTTGCTGACTCAGTATCAAAGATACTGAGTCAGCAAGTAATAAAGCTTTTCTCCCCATTAAATAAGATTTTAGGTCTCCTTTGGTGTTCTTCAAAACCCAACTATTCATCACTCAAATAACCAAAAGTAGAAAATATCAGTCGTTCATGTGGAATGTGCTATATGGTACAGACAGTGAAGATAAAAAAAATAATAATGGCCCATAATAAACAATAATAATAATAATGGATTACAATTTTTTTTTGTCAGAGCATTCAAAAGTCATCAGAACTTTTAAAAATCCTAATTGACATAACAAGAAACAAGGCACAATCCAACATCAGCTTTGGTTTTCCTTCATTAAACACTGAAACAGATATGAAACTATGCATCACAGTACAAAAGAAAATTGCACATGCACAACACTATTAGTCTATTCCAAATATTCTGTGTTATTGTTACCATTTTCTTTCTTGCTGCTTAATTCATTAATATAATATTAATTCAGTTTTTATTTTTAACTCTTTGAAGAGAAAGAAAAACGTACTGTAATGTGCATAAATATAATAGAATAAAATACTGTTCAACACAGTCTATGAAAATGAATATAATATATGACAAACTTTCAATCTGTTCCACACTCAGATAGTCTCCAAAGCAATTTATCTGCTGTGCAAAAGATTCAGCAGAAAGGATGGCAACCTACTAACTTGAAAATTGGCAAAATATTTTCCTAGAAAAGTTCTTCTTGTTGATGACTAGAACTGAACTAACAGCATTCTTTCTTCAGGCCACATAGCTATGAAAGCAAACTTTTCTATAGGTATTATTTCTGGGAAAATGTCCATGTTTTTTTCTATAGGATTACCTAGATACATAATATAATATTCAATAAAGTATTTAAAAAGTACTATACCTGAAAATTGCCTGACTTCTTATCAAATTTAAGAAGATTACTTTTATCCAACATAGTTGCTGCTGTATAAACAAGATCTGCTCTGTGTTTTTCCAGCAAAATATCATCTTTTAATGCATCATGAGAGATTCCATATAAAGTAGGTGCTCTTAGCATTCTAATGTAAAGATAGGTATATCCTAACCAAGTTGATGCCTCTTTCATGTTCTGAATATTTCCAAGTACAATTTCTGCATTCAGCATATCAGGTAACCTGCTGATCAACTGACTTTCAATTGGTAGCTAAACAAAATAAAACAGTATATCACTATTACAAAGTTAATCATGCTATAGAGTCAAAAAATGATTAAATATTTATTACGATTATAAACACATACACACAAAGAAAACTTTATTTATGAAATGTGTGGGAAAGCTCTAAGGGATCTCTGAAATGACTGTTAATAATTCAGCAGCTAGAAATCTGCTTATCTGTAGTCATGTTGTTGTGTCCCAATTTATGATTATTATTCTATATAGTGAAATTCTGCTTATCTATGTTCCACTATTATCTATGCACGAGATACACCCCAAAATACAAATATTTAAGCTATTTCTCCCCTTAGTGTCCTTAATATTTATATTATACTGTGCCTTTTGGGACATTTAGTTTGAGATATTAAATACAAAAACAAGGAGCAATTACTAAAATATGTCTGAATGTGAAACAATATTGCAGTCGTGACACTTTATCTCGTTTTTTTTTTGACACATTAATTTCCCGCGTAATTAGATTCGTATGTTTTTCAAGTGGTGCATTGGGCAGCAATTTCAGCTGTTTTATCAATGAACAAAGGTTTATTAAACTCATTAGTATGGTACAATTCAATTTCTAATATAATTCAATTCAACACTAAGAAAACATTTACACAATAACATTAGCTTATCACAAGTAATTTGGCTATGATCCTATATGAGTATTGCGATCCTTTCACTGTGTTAACACATAACTTTGACATTTAAAACTTTCCTATAAGTTACAATACACATGCATAAATCTCAGGACACATAATTACTTATATAATATTAACATTAACAAGCATACTTTCATTATAATCAGTCATGTACTAAAGTCCTAGTATAAATTTCCTTAGTCTCTTCAACAGTTCAGTAATAGAATAATGATTACAATTACAGACGATTCTCAGTTAACACGAGATTTTACAGTACCCTTTACTCGAGTTTTCTATATTGGCCTCTACCTTTTTCCGATTGAACTATCCTGGTATGATCTCTTCTATCATCTGTTACTCCTAAGTTCTTTTGGTATTAAACTGTGCTTACGCGATCTTAACTTTTCGTTCTTGAATTAAGGACACACTTTGAATCATCTATACAATGGCTGTGAAACTCATCACGTGGACATCGACTTTTTTACAGATTTCTTTTTCACTGGACGATGAAACACATAGATAATACCTTCTTTCCTTTAGCTAAATGGCATCCCTCGTTTCTTACCATAGGAAATACGGAATCGAAATTCCGCTCACTACTTGTTCCCTCGTTGTGTCGGACGGAGATGTAACTCCAATCCTGCTACCCTTTCCTGGATAGTTTCTTCACGAAGGAGCTCGTAAAGAAACTATCCAGGAAAAAGCCTCGTGGGGGGGGGGGGGGTAACCCTTTTATACCTTGACTCCTAACGGCACCTTCTTTAATTTCTTTTCTCCGCCCCTTACTTGATTCGACTTCACCGACCAATTAGGGTGGCGTTTTTCTGCCAAACATCCTTTGGTCGGCGAGCCCGTGACGATGTCTCAAATCCGGGAATTGACCCTGAGCGATAGTCTATTGTTTATCTTTGCTAGCCTCTAAATTAATTCCCCTTCCAAATTTTTAAGAATTTACTTAATATTTTAATCTCTAGCCTCTCACATACAATTCCTTATGACTAATCCTTTGTCTTACTTAGCTAATTTTTTTTTTTTTTATATCACAACACTAATATATTCCTTCTTTTATTAGTTAGTTGAACAAACACTTTTTTCTTGTTATATATTTTACTTGGATGCAAGAATATTTTTCTTTCTTTTAAATAATTCATCTATTAGCTTTTATACAAGGGTTTTATTTTATTTTCTCTTCATGTTACACCATGATAACTGGGAATTCTACATTCTTAAGGTATCAGGGTGTAACAATGTTAAATTATTGATGTGATGAGTGCCTGTGTATGAGCTATACCACCCTGTGATAAGGAAAATGAGAAACATGTTGATTAAAATGAGTCTACCACAAGTTGCAACTGTCTAAATGGTCAGAAGAGTGTGACCAGTACATGACAGATATGAGCTAGTGTTCCAAATGAGGCTCCTTATTCTATGACCACTAGAAACCTTAGAAGCTTCATGGAAAAAATATTTTTTAGTAGTTAACAGTTATAGCTCATGGTAAAAAAAAGGCTTGTACTTGTAATTATCCTTTCACTGTGTCATAACAGGATTAATACTGAAAAGAATTCTCCTGCTTACATTGAAATGACAGCATGAATTTTTCTAAGGGTAGTTTTGCATTCATTCCTAGTGTATGAAGTAACAAGTGGAGTACAGCAATAATAAGCATAAATGATTCTGCTCTCCTGAAACAAATATATGGTTTGCTGTGGAAAAGCAGGATCATCAGATATGATAGGCATTTATGATTTATGCTACAAAAGTAGACTGGTGTTTAGATAATTTGCTTTTCAATAACCTCTAGCAAAATGGCATATAACCTTAGTCTTTACTGTACAAAATGCTTTGCGAGAATTTGTTTGTTGACGTCTTATGAAGAGATGCACATGAAGCTGTAACCAGCATTTTCACTTGGTTAGAAAGTAAATTATATTAGAATAACAATTATTCTACATAATGCATAGCAACAGACATAAAAAAGGAGATTCTTCATAGTGGGATAGCAAAGGGCAATCTAGTTTTCCATAAACAGTTTCTATAAACAAGTGTAGTACAGGCTGTGAAGATACTTAGCACAAACTTTCATTTACACACACTTGGATAAAGGATTAAACAATATAATTTCTTGTCAAGATATAATTTACTCACTTGACTTATGAAGTGGTACTACAAAATCCACTCTCAGTGCAAATTTATACATATTACTTTTGTACATCTCACATCTAGAATTCTCCTCTTGAGAATTTTCATTTTAAATTTTACTTTTAAATAATTAATTTCACATGTCATCCATTGTTTTAATTAATATAATTATAATCATCGTCATCAGATTCCTGATATGTACCCATGAGTGTATAAAAGATACTATGATAGTGTCATGTGATCATGTTTATTTACATTATTACTGACTTCCCAACAGTTTTTTCCAGATTAGTTTTATTTGCCAGATCTTATATTTTAGTTTTCTAACTGAATCAACCCACCTAGATCATAGCCTTCCTCCAGGTCTTTTTCCTATCATCCTGGCATCAAACACTTATTCAACTAATCTTTCCACTTTCATTCTCTTTATTAGCATCTAAGATTAGCACTGATCACATTTCTGAACGTTAACAATGTCATGTTTTTTTCTAACATCTTAATTTTTCGTGATTCTACAACTATTCTTCCATGTTTCATTTCCCTCATTTTTCTAAAGAAACATTTTACTTGTGCAATGGGTTCTTCAGCCTATTCTATGAGTTCATTAAATTAGAATGCAGTTTTTTTCCTTTTCTTTTAAGGTCCACGGTTTTAGTCTCATGACAAATTTTCATATACCATGTGCAAATAAGGCAATTATTTGATTTAAATTAACATGTTTAGCTGTATACTTTTTTTTCGAGGATAATCTCCTGCATTGATTAAACATTCAAGATTCAACAATGACTCAAGAACTTAAATATAATAGTCGAGATAGCATAGAACCCTGTCTATTTTAGTATCAAATTGCCTTTTATAAGCATGTCCTTCAATTCTGCCCAATTTGCAATTTAAGTATAATGATCTCTCAATTATCTAACCTGCAATGGGGTATTATGTTAACTTACTTCTAGTCCAGTACCACGTAAGTGTAACCAGGAAATTGACTTCCCACTGATATTGGATAACTGAAGAATTACTGTATATGCTGTGTATGTTTTCTGTATAAAGTTCCATTTACACCATACAGCTTTAGTGTTTTTGAAGAGCTTTTCCTTAATACACCCTATCATATGCTTTTTTTAAGATCAGCAAAACCTAAACAGATTTATTTACTATTTGTCACAAGATAAAAATCTGGTCTTAATCTTAACAAAACTTGTTTGTCTAAATCCTTTGTTCATTACTAATTGTTCTTATCCTTTACTTAGGGATGCTTGTATAAATTTATTCTGGAACACAGTAAGGAAATTCCTCTTTCAACATATTGTTTTATTTCCCTCTTTAATAAAGTGACAGAATGAGAGCTCTACTGCAATAATCTTAGAATGACAATTTTTCTTAAAAGTAATTACATTTCTTAAAAATGAGAATGAAGATGTCCTCATCCTCAATTGTGGAAGACAAGGATATCCAGAATATTCTCATCTTTAATCTTCAGACTAAAGAATAGAATATTTTTGTCACCTTTATGATCTTGGATTCCTTTCCAATTTTCTTTCACCAATTTTTAAGTTTTCTTACTAGCCTCAAAAACATTTCACCACCATCACATGATATTCATTTTCTATATTCTTATAGTTTCAAGAATGTGTGAAAAGACCTAATCCAAGGTGGTTACTTAAGCCAAATGGGAGAAGAAAGGTTAGCAAAACAGATATTTGATGTCAAGATGTCAGAAAAAACAATCCCAAGATGTAGGTAAATTTATGCAGTCTGTAGCACATAAATTTGTGTTTCTTATAAAACAGCCCACCTTGCTGAGGGCTTACCAGTTGTGCAAGATGTCCTGATAGCAAGAAAATGGGAGAAATCTGGCATTATATGATTCTTGATGGATTGCCTTGTTAACTGTTCTATTGACTATTTTCCCTTATGAAGTGAATTGTTCGCAAAACTAGTAGAGCATGAAAACAAAAATATATTATTAACCAAGTGAAGGAAAACAAGAAAGCATATCAAAAGTTCCTGGCAAGTAAGTCAGCTTGTGCTCTTAGAGAATACAGACACAGATGTAAGAAAGCTAATCACTGTGTAAAAATAGCTAAACAAAAGTCATGGGAAGACTTTGGTAAGAACATAGAAAATAAATATCAAGAAGGTGGCAAGCTATTCTGGAGGTTGTTGAATAAGCTTAGAAATGGAGGAAAGAGTGCTGTAAAAGGAATTAGAGATGATAAAGGTGATATGAAAACTGGAGAAAAAGATATCCTTGAAGTATGGAGTAATTACTTTGAAAAATTGCTAAATGAAACTAGCAGTGATGATGGCACAGTGACAAAAAACACTGACCAGACATGCAATCAGGAATACATATCTAGGACCAGCTGGTGGCATGTGCAAAGTGTGCAATATACACAGGCGCCTAAAAGATGTCAAAAAATATGAGATAAGAGTTTAAATGAACAACAAATGGTAAATATAATTATGAATGTGCATCGTCTTCCGTTCGGGCCCCTTCAGATCTCCCAGAAACGAACAAATAAATTCTGAAATTGTAACCTGGACCCAATTATATCATGGTAATTTTTGATTAAAATTTATGAAAATATACCTAAAATAGTTTTTTATTTTTTGATGTATCATAAATCAACTTATGATTAATTGTTGAGTTCCATGTAAAAAAAAAATTGTATAAGCAGGACTAATCTGCAGGTAACATTATACTGTAAAGCGGTTTTCATTTGTTTTTCATTTCCTGTTTGAATTTTTTTTTTTGAAAATTTTCGAACAGGAAATTTCTTTTTGAAATTTTGAAAAAATATTTTTTTTGAATAAAGTGTGAATTTTATTCACACTTTATTCAAAAAAAACTTTTTTGGAAAGGCGCCAAACATTAATCGCACACACAAGAAAAAGACTAGGTGCCGGTGATGTACATATCCATTATTGAAGTAGAAAAAGCCATCAAAAGTCTGAAATGTAGAAAGGCAGCTGGGATAGATGATACTTGACCAGAAATGCTCAAGTATAGAGGCATAAAAGTCTTATAGTGGCTGGACTGCATAGTTCAGAGGGCCTGGACAGAGGGATGAATCCCACATGATTGCAGTAGAGCTCTCATAGTACCAATATATAAAAAGGGAAATAAAACAAAATGTGAGAATTACAGAGGTATTTCTCTACTGAGTGTTCCTGGTAAGATTTATGCCAGTATACATGAGAAACTGTTCAGAAGGATTGTGGAACAGAAGCTTGGTGAAGAACAAGCTGGATTCAGGCCAAATAGAGGCTGTCAGGTTCAGATATTCACTTTACGACAAATAGCTGATAAGTCATGGGAATATAACAAAGATCTGTATTTAAGTTTTGTAGATCAAGCAATACTTAGTCTTTATTTGATTTGTAAGTCAGCAGTTAGAATTGTAGGAAGTACAGGGAGATGGTTTAATGTTAAATCTGGTGTCAGACAAGGATGTACATTATCACCACTGTTATTCATTATCTATATGGATTACATTATGAAGGAAAGTGATATTAAACCTGATATAAATTGGAGATGTTAATGTCAGCTCCTTGCTTTATGCAGATGTTATACTTCTAAATAAATCCACTACAAGTCTGCAAGATTCCCTGACTAAATTGAATAACTGTTGTGATAGATATGGTATGAAGGTCAGCAATAACAAGAGAAAGATAATGAAAATAGGCAGAAGCACTGAAAATAGCAGCAGCATTGGAGAACCTATAGAACAAGTAAAACATTTCAGCTACTTAGGCACGATTTTTAGTGAAGATGGCAAATTAAATATGGAAATAGATAACAGAATCAACAAAGCTGGTATGGTAGGAAGTCAACTGAATAAATTTATATGAAATAAGAGAGAAATTGGTCAAAACACTAAATTAGCTGTATACAAGTCAGTGTTCAAACCAATTTTAATTTATGGATCTGAGAGCTGGGTCAGTAGTAAAACATTTGACCAAAGACCACAGATATGAGAGTTCTGAGAAAGATTAGGGGCGTGAACAGATGGCATCAATGGAAATATCATATTAAAAACAAGGATATTAGGAAAGAACTTGACATTGTCAGCATCCAGGAATGCGTTAGCAGAGCTAATCTCAGGTGGTATGGTCACTTAAACAGAATGGGAGAGGAAAGATTAGCCAAACAAGTGTTCTCTGCCAGGTTGGCAGGAAAAAGACCCAGAGGAAGACCAAGATATAGGTGGGTTGATACGGTAAAAAGTGCCTTACAAGATAGATATATAAATATAAGATCTGACAATGTTGTAGCTTTGACAGATAACAGATTGATTTGGCAGAAAATTGTAGGTAGGAAGTTAGTAATGATGTAAATTTTTCATGTAGTACTATCATATCCTGTACACTCCTTGAGGGTAAATCTCAGGAATTTGATGATGATGATTTGTATCATGTTCTTGTTTGATGTAAGAGTTGTGTGTCTTTCCAATCAATCCTATGGAATGCCTCCTGAGATACTAGTGGATTAAGTGGATATGGTTTTGTGTTCTCTTTTCTGTTATCTAAAACTGCCAGTTTCACTTATGTATGGATGCTTTACATGTATATTTCATGTATATTTAATTTGGTATACTTCTAGAGTTTGGGGGAGGGGGGGAAGCATCCTTGGACGCGTTGATAAAAAATGTTCTCATTCTATGGGAGGTGTTAACATAGTTTTAATGTGTATCTACTGAAATTTCTATGTATTTTTTTTTATAACTTTTAAAAAATTTTTTTATAAATAGAATATAGCTTTGATGTAGTTTTTTTTCACTACTTTTACTATCATTACTTTTATGGCCAGTAGAATAACAGTTGATTAGATCATTGTCACTTTGGCATACTGTTCAAAATGTAATATAGCTTGTCTTTGTTTATATATATGTGTATACTCCGGATGATGATCTTAATATGAATCTCAAAACATCAAGAAATTAAAGTAATTATTCCTAATACTGTTGTAATCCCCATAATTTTACCAAAATGAATAATTAATATCTATATATTTCAGAACTTTATTGTATATTTTTCTTTTCAATACAATACTCATCTCCATTTCTTCTTTTTTTTTTTTTCCATTGCAATTTACACTGAGTGGCCTGCCAAGGCCAAATAACTTGGCTCCAAAGAAATTTAACTGATGCTACTTAAGGCAGTTGATACTATCTACAGTCCACTGTGTATTTGACGGGAGTTTGTCTGTTGTGAAGGATGAAAAATCAAATTACTGGAAAGGGGGAACCCTGTTAATTCCATACGCTAACTAACCCATGTTTAGCTGTAAAGCTCTAATAAAGATTATATGTATAGACAGGATTCAAACCTGGGTCTTCCAACCAAAGTTATTCTCTAAAGAGAATGCCCTTGGGTATTACTGACTGAGATGCTGAAACTCAACTCACTTTTATTCATTTTTATACTACTCAAAACTAGGTCAAGTAGTAGTTTTTTTCTATTTCAAATACCCTGTAATCAGCATGAACTATCAACAATAACATAATAATATTCAAAGATATTTTATGTGGATCACAGTGTTAGAAATGACTAGTCCAAGTGTAGACAGAAATGTAATGTCTACACTTGGAAAAGTGTAGACAGAAATGTAATAGGTACTCTATTATCAACCTTGCTCTTTTCTCCATATTTCCTCAAGACATTTCTATGTCTGTGATATTAGAGTTGAAAGCCTAAACAGCAAATTGGGAAATTTGCTGTTTAGGCTTTCAACTCTAATTAATTTCTCCCTTTTGTCCTTCAATAAAGTTATCCCCCCCCCTCCCTTCATTGCATTTATACCCATTAAACTGGTTATAATAATGTTAAAGGAAAATGTAAGACGAAAAAAAATGAGAAATTCAAAACTGATTCAATAAAATGTTTCCAACAGTGGCACAAATGATGAACAAAATGTTTTGCTGCAGAAGAGAGTTACTGGGAAAGCAACTAAAGTGTGAATCTTGCAAGTCGTTACTCAGTATGTAATGACATTAAACATACCTTCTGAACAGACACTGTATGACAGTATAATGTTATTTATCTTGTACAACATTAATTAACATAACATAATTATATATATATATATATATGAGAATATTTACCTGCTGATTAAGAAGTGACAAATAATACTGAAGTTCACTATGATTAGTAATCAAGATTCCTTCTCCTTTGGTGTCATACTGAGGCCGTCCAGCTCGACCTAACATCTGTTAAAAATTGAAAATGGTTTAAATTAAAAGTCTAAAATTTTTAAGAGTTAATCTTTTTCTAATGAAAATTTAGCATTATTTAAGCAAAACATAGTGATTAACTCATACATTCAAACAAATGAAGTGTGAATTTTAAGTATTAGCAGAAAAAGATAACAAAAATAAATAAATAAATAAATAAAACAAAATAAAAGAGACCAAAAAAACAAATGTGACAAATGATAACTGACACTGGATCTAATGGGTTGTGATAATATAGATAGTTAAACTGACTAGTTTTGCCATATATGCTAGTGTCTTCTTCTGGGTTAGTAAGAACAAAAAAATACAATAAGTGGTAAACATGAGCCATTACATAACTAAAACCGAACATGTAGGAACCATCACACACACACACACATGTAGCATGGAAGCTGGCATGAGTCAATAATTGTTCAGTAGGTATGTATGAAAGTCAGCAGAAAAGTCTGACATGTGGAAAGATCTAATAAGTGACTCTCGGGAGTGGATAACTATCGTAGCCTCTTTAATGTTACAGGCACTGAAGCTGTCTTCCATGTAAGGTATGGAGCTCTTATCCCATTCAATACTGGGAGAAGTGGAAATCTAGTAGGTTTGAGCTGTCATCCCTGTTGTTATGAACATCTTAAATATGCTCTTTTTGTCTAATTTTCAAACTTCTAGATGTTTGTCCTATGTAAGCAAGGCCATAAGAACACAGAACATGAATGGGCTTTCAAGCCACTGGGACTATACGAGCTCTGATAAATTCACCTAAGGGCCACAAGTCTTTCAAGCAAACATTCTGGAGCTTAAAACATTCCACATTCTTGTGGCCTTGCTTACATAGGGCAAACATCTAGAAGTTTGGAAATCAGACAAAAAGACACATTAATAACAACAGAGAAGACAGCTCAGTCCTAGCTTTCCACTTCTACCACACTCACCACAATATTCAATGGGACAAGAGCTCCATGCCTTACACAGAAGATAACCTCAATGCCTGTAGCATCAAAGAGGCTATGATGGTTATCCACTCACGAGGTACACTCAACAGAAACCAAGGAATGGTTTCTGTTGAGTGTATTGTAATAGCTGGAAGTCACTTATTAGATCTTTCTACATGTCAGACTTTAACTTTTCTGCAGACTATCATGAATACCTACCGAACAATGACTGACCCATTCTAGCTTCCATGCTCCATGTGTTTCTGTTTTTAGTTTTTTTTTAAACTTTTGTGTAATGTTTCATGTTTATCGCTTATTGTAATTTTTTTTGTTGTTGTTCTTCCTAACCCAGAAGAAGTCATCAGCATATACGGCAAAACTACTCGGTTTAACTATCCATGTTATCACAACCTATTAAAAAAGTGTCAGTGAACATTTGTGACAAAAAATTATGCTATTAATTAAGTATCAGACAAGCACCATATATGCATACTACCCAAACACTGTCATGTTTTCTGTTATACTGTTTGTCTCTGAGTTCTTCAGAGTTACTGTTATGCTTAGTATAATGTTTTAAATAATGGGTTCACATATGTAAGAGAAAAGACAATACATAAGTTTTTTTTCTAATTAAAGTTAAAATTAATAAATAAATAAATTTAATTAAAATTAAATTCACTTGCATTATTCAAGTGAAAGTGTTATGTTAAATGAACCTAGATCACCTTTCTTTAACACGTTAGGTTCAATGCCTGTCACAGCCAAGTGACTTTGCTTCATAGAAACCAAATTAAGACCACAGTTAAGTTAATTCTATCTGCAATAATCTGTATATATCTGTGAATTTTGTGTATTTTCTGGAATAAAAATTCAAGTTTGTAGGTAAAAAAAAAAAAAAAAATATGTCATCCCTGTATATGACTGGTTAACTCATATTCTGCAGGCTGTAATCTGTGGAGGCTGTGAAGTCAGTTCAGTGAGTTTAAGATGAAGTGTAAAAGGATGTAGTTAGCTGTGGCTCTTGTTTTAATGATTTTGGTGGAGAGTGGAAGGAAAATAGCTGCCAATTCAGCAGAACAGCACTGCCAAGGAAAGTATCTGTTCACGGCAGAAACTGAACATCTGTGAGAGAGAGAGAGAGACTGAAGTAACTGAACATCTGTGAGAGAGAGAGAGAGAGACTGAAGTGGGTGGGTGTGTGTGTGAGTGTGTGTGAGAGAGAGAGAGAGAGGGGGATGGGATCATTAATTAGCAGAATGTGCTCTTCTGGATAGAATCAAGCAATCTTAGAGAGGGTTTTTTGGTGCACCACTCCAAATATGGGAGCAATATTCCATGGTTGGGAGGATCTGAGATTTGTATAAAGTTAGCAGCTGTGAAGGTGTGAAGTAGTGTCTTGTACGAAAAAGTACAAGTTTTTTGGCAGCTGCAGGTCAGTACAAAAAGAAAAACCTGATTGTTTGGATATCTCAGTATTATTGTAGGTAGGGAAGGAGGGGTATGAGATCTTTCTTGCAAGAGCTCAAACAGGACTAAGTTTTGGTGAAACTACAAGGGCAACCTTGTCCCATTGGGATATAGCTAGGAGATCAGAGTTCAGGTCACTGGTTATGGTGGATTTTGAGGATTCTAATACTTGAGCACTAAGGTTCATCAAATGAAAAGGAGGAATGGAATGTACTTTCATTGGCGAAGCTATGGATAGGACTGGAAGTCTGTGAGAGCAGGTCATTTATATACAAGAGAAAGAGAGTTGGTGAAAGAACAGAACACTGGGATACATCTGCATTGGTGAAATCAGGAGAGGAAACCATCCACCATGACATGTAATGAACGACCAGTGAGAAAGATAGCAATCCAGTTGTAGAGTGTGGAAGGCAAAGCATGAGGTAGCAGTTTACCAAAACGAATCAAATGCCTTAGAAATGTCAACGGCAGCCATGTAAGTTTCTCCAAATTTTTCCATGGCTTGATTCCAGAGGTGGGTGGTGAAAGAAAGAAGATCAGCTATAGATTGCAAGTGGTGGAATCCATATTGCTGATCAGTGATTAGTTGGTAAAGTTTCTAGGTGGTGGTTCAAGAATTGGTTGTTGATGACTTTCTCCATAATTTTAGAAAGAAATGAAATGAGGGAAATTGGATGTTAGTTTGATGGCTGACTATCACCTTTCTTTGAAAGGGCTGGATGTGGACCTGTTTCAGTGTTGTAGAGTAGGTGCTAGCTGAATAGGATAGATTGAAGAGATGATACAGGATATTAGTTCTGGGGCACAATTTTTTTTAACTCAACAGGTGGGATACCATCAAGACCAGATGCCTTGTTTGTGTTCAGGTTAATAAGGATTCTTCACATTTCTTTTTGGCAGAAGACTATGGATGACATGGAGGGAGCAATTCTTGGTGGAATAGAGGAAACTTTGCTCAGTTCATCCATGCAGGAAGAGAAGAGTGATGCCAGTAAGTCAACCTTGTCTTTAGGTGAGGTACCTACAGTGCCATTAGGATGTCAGAGTGGTGGAAACCTGGGTAGGCAGAAGTTGCACTCAATGGCAAGACACCAGAAAGACTGACAGCCATTTGGACAGAAGGCAGGTTTACAGCGTTTGGCCCTTTCAAAGTCTGATTTGGACTTTGAGATGATTCTTTTACAATTTTTGCCAGGTGCAGTATAGACAGAGTGAGCAGCTGGAGTTCTAGTCTTAAGCAATTTGTGGTATGCAGAGGTTTTTTCTTTCACTGCATTGGCACACTTTTTTTTTGAGAACCAAAGCTTGGATGGTGGCTGAAAATTTGGAGTGGAATGAAGGATCAAAGCCTTCATTCCTGTGAGGATGATTTCTGTTATTTGGTTTGAGCAGGTGTTGGGATCAGAAGAAATGAAGCAGTAGCTGGACCACTGAAAGGTGGATAGAAGTTACGAAGGTCATCCCACCTGGCATGTTTGTAGTGCCAAAGAACACGAGACTTATATGAGGTTGTAATTCAAGTTACCAAGAGGAGAACTGACATCTATGATATACTTGAAAGCAGAGCTTATTAGGAAGAGGTCAAGTGTGTTGGGAAATTAGAGAGAGTTGTCAGGTATTCTGGTAAGGAGATTGATGATCTGTGATAATTCACTGCTGATAGCAAACATCTCGGCATCCCTGCTTGCTTGATCAGTGAAACTGGAGAAGGGAAGCCAATATGAGTTGTGGCTGTTGAAATCTCCAAGAAGGAAGACCTCACTAGTGGAGTATTTCGACTGTAGAAAATTGAGATTTAGCGAGAGATAGTTGAAGAGGTCAGAGTGGTTAACTGAGTTCAGAAAGAGTTTGTCAAAACTATTTGACAAACAACAATTATTGTTTGGATTCCCAGAGTTTAGTACATGACTAGATACAGCCAAGGCCATGGATCTTTCCAAATGTGACATCTCTAACAAGATCCTATTGATGTAGTACTACATTTCTAGATGGAAAAGAAAAAAAATTTTTTAAGACTTTTTCTGATGTCCAATTAATTATAGCCATTTTTATTCAGCAGATACACAGAATTTTTACAGTTTTGCAGGGTTTTAAAATTAATCTGAGCTTATAACAAATTGTCCAATTTCTACATTTTTATTTTTTTACTGCCATTTATATGCAAGGTGTGTCTTTCTTATTTCTTGTTTGCATTATCAAGCAAAATAATTTTTTACAAGCTACCAGCTAGATGCTTTAGATGTTCTGAGTGATCTTACTACTCCCTTTTCTGCTCCACCTTGAAGGTCATCTGAGTGTGATGGATCCTTCAAATGTTACATCTCTAACAAGTTCCTGTATACACTGTCTGATATACACAAGATATCAGTAATATTTTGTGTGCGTTTCATTTATACATGTAGTGGACCATATATATATGCCCCAAAATCACCTTAATTGAAGTGTTCATTCTATGAAAAAATTTTGCTTTTACAAAAATTTAAAATGACTAATTTTCAAACCTAAAAACAAAGTTATGTGGGGGGGGGGTCAAAAATTTTATATTTTTATGTAAAATACTCTTGATAGGTTGCTAGAAAGCATAACTGGTCTTCCATATGGTTATTTTCTCCCTTTTAGCCTAAACAGCATTTTGAAAAATGAAGACAACTGCAGTATTTTGTTACATTTTTCAACATATTCAGTACATTCCATAAAGAGAATTTTTTAGGATCATGAGTGGTGCGCCACATGACAACAGCAAACAGGAAAGGACAAAAGTTAACGAGTAAATGCATTAAAAAAAAAAAAAAAAAAAAAAAAAAAAAAAAAAAAAAAAACATATTCTGCTAATTCAAATTAAGGGGATATTAAATCCCACATTGTTTTAAAACCGAATAAGAAACTCAAAGATTGGAATCAGAGAGTTTCATGCCGAATATAGTAAACTATAAAAGTATCGGCGGCCACTAGCGTGAGCTAATGCAAGTAGTCCTAGTACGTAGTACAATCTCAGGCAACTAACTCATTGCAAAGGTGGGGAAAGTTCTGATCGCTAATCTTGGTATTTTCCATAATGTAAAAACACACTTCCTAGGAAATGTATGCTGTTATTTACATTATGGTGGGATGTCACTACCCAGACCGGTTTCAGCCTTTTTGAGGCTTCTTCATTTGAGATTGTACTATGTACTAGGACTACTTGCATTAGCTCACGCTAGTGGCCGCCGATACTTTTATAGTTTACTATATTTGGCATGAAACTCTCTGATTCCAATCTTTGAGTTTCTTATTCGGTTTTAAAACAATGTGGGATTTAATATCCCCTTAATTTGAATAATATTTATATCGCCGAAATGAAGCCTATTGGCTCTTTATATTTAAGTAATATTCTGCTAAGGCTTTTGCCTGAATACGGCATGACAGACTCTTGTATAAATTGGAGAAAATGGGTTTGTAGACTGCAAACAGGAGCGATATGATTGAGACTTACAAACTTCTGAAAGGGTCATAAAGGATTTCAGTTGATGGAATTTTTCAATTTATAGAGAGTAGGGAAAGGACAAGAGGGCATCCTTGGAAGCTGATAATGAATGCTGTCAAGAAGGGAGTGAGGGATAGATTTTTCTCTCGCAAGGGGTGTGTGATTGGAATGGATTGCCATTGGGTGTCGTGTGTGCAAGTAGTGTGAATGAATTCAAGGACAAGTATGATAGCTGGTGCATATAGTACCAGACCTGGATGAGTCCCTGACTCTTTCGAGGTCTCTCTTAATAATAATATCCTTGGTTTTATTTCTAAAACCAAGTTTGGGATATAAACTCTTAACTTGGATAACTCAATGGTTGATAGACAGGTATCAAAATGTGGTATCCAGTGGGTGAGAATCTGCCAAATTCATACCTATGTAAGTTTCTCTACATAGGTCAGACTTATAGAAGTTTCAAAATAAGAAAGAAAGAAAGAAAGATCTTTGTGATCCGACTTATATTAGAGGCAAAATCAGACCTGGCTTACCACCCTTCTAACAGATATGATATCAAATGAGACAAAGCCTCTATGCGATATCGCAAAGAAACTTTCAAGCAAAGCCAAGGAGAAAGGAGATAATCCTAAGTGATATCTGAAAATCACTGATTTCATACTTTCAGTTAATAATCTCAAAACAATCTTCATGTGTCAACCTTTAAAACTATAACAGTTTCTCTTGTTTTTTACAATACTTTGTATTTTTTACCTTGCCATTTTCAGGTTTATTTAACCTGAAGAAACCTACATATCCCTTGGTGATGAAACTAGTTGGCGCTCCATGCTGTCTTTATATTTTGGTAATGACCAATTGAAACCCATTTCGGAAAAAAAAAAATAATAATAATAATAAATAAAAAAAAAAAAAAATATATATATATATATATATATATATATGTGGGGGGGGGGGGGAGATGAATTTCATCGTTCAGTGTGAGACCACTCTACTGCTTATTGGAGGCCTGAAATAGATTGAAAATATTCCATGCTTGGTCTCTAGAGCAAGGTTTCAGGACTATGTAAAAAAATGCTTAAAAAATACAAAAAATAAATAAAATAAAACAGGTAAAAAAACTCCTTAACCCACCCATGGTACAAAAATATACTACAAGGACTCGCAGGTGGAAGCAGAAAAAAAAAAAAAAAAAAATATATATATATATATATATATATATATATATCCCCCCCCCCCCAACACACAAGTTTTTAAACTGCCTTATCATTTACAGAATCTTTAATTTTTTTATTTTTCTGTTTTAGTCTGTTCAATTTCATATTATGATTGCATTTCAATTGAATGATTTGATTCGATGTGTCTTTATTTGTCATCAGCTAACTTCTCCTCTCACCTTTCCCTTGGATATTTTTGAACTGGAGGGAGAGAGAGGAATAATAAGGGTTTGCTGGTTCTAATCTCATCTGCCAAAAAAGCAAATATCCCAGTCAGATTCTAACAGGAAATGACATATTTACTTAAAAGAGATGCTCATATCTCCTTTTGACAGCAACCATTTAAAAGAAAAATGCAAGATTCAAATAAAGTGATATTTGTGTGTGTTATAGCTGGAAAACTAATATTTCAATATCAGTTTTCTAGCAGTTATCAGAAATATTTCAGACAAAACTTAGTTGAAAAGTTTTTTAATAGTTTTTTATGGTGAAAAAAATAAATCTATTGACTGTTTATATTGTGGTTCTTGGAAATCTATTGCTGTTTTAAAGAAATACCAATGATAAAACAACCCATTAAAATAATAAAATTATTATATATTTAAATAGATACAGCATTTATGATTTTTTACAGAAAATTTTACCTGCAATATATCCAGTGCTCCAAGTTCAACCCAGCGGCCTTTTTCTGGACTGTAAACTTGTGTGCCTTTTATTATAACAGTATGGGCCGGTAAATTCACACCCCAAGCTAAAGTGGCTGTAGACACCAAAACTTGAATGTGCCGATCTGCAAACAAATCCTCAACCAGTGTGCGATCCACCCTGCAGCATATAAATTCAATATTTTACATACATTCAACAATACTAATTTTACTGCAAGAAAAAAACTTAGTTTAACTGCCAGTAATACCTGTACAAGTGGATCATACTGATTAATTTCACACATTATGGCCTGCAGCTTTTCTAAGTTAGAAAAGTAAACAAGGATTATAAATTAAACCACATCTCAGATAAACTGTTATTGTTGAAAATTATTTTGAGAGATCTAATTAATTACTTCCATACATCATTTAAGATGTCTGCTTTTTTCTAAGGGAAATGTGAATTCCTTTCTTGTTCTTGATAGGACAAGAAAGGAAATGGTTTTCTAGATAGAGGATTGTAGCCATATCCCAATCAATGGTATAAAATTCTAGTAAATGAGTGATGTCCAAGATCTGATTTTTCCTCCCTTTTGTATGCCCAATGCTGACATGTTCTTTTTCTTGTTTCAATATTCCTACTTGCTTGATATATGTATGGTAGACCACAACAGGGAATTCTGTAAGCATATGGAAGGGGTTCCTCTTTTAGAGAGCTATGTAGGTTTTTTGAAGGGCTTGTAAGCAACGCTAACATTATGATTTTCCTCTTGACAGAAAGACTTTATGGTATGGGACAGAAACAGGGTCTCTGTATACAGGATTTTGGCACTCAAACTATACCCACAGTTTTGCTGATGATAGCACTCCTACTCAAGCAACAACTCTTGTACTAAACTACATACCTTCTCATAATGGGGTTGTGTACCAAAGGTAATGTCTCACCTTTGATAACACTCAGCTAAACAATCAAGACCAGATAATTTTTTTGGACTGACACCTCCAGCCTTTTCAGTATGGACATGACTTCTATAGTATCCTCAGCCTCCAAAAAAACTTGAAACTTATCATCCTTTATCATATAAGTTTTTCACTTGTCTGGCTAATAATTCCAAATCTATCCCAAAGCCTAGACTATTTCTCTCATATTTGGAATAGCACACCCATATGTGAGAACAGTACTTCACTCATCTTTCACCATCAATTTGATATTAAATGAATAGATGAATAATAAATAAATAAATATTTATTTATTATAAATAAATAATATATAACCACCATCCTAATAGTTCGTAGTTGCTCCCCCCCCCTCACTGCTACACAATGCTGCAAGACGTTTCAATGCTGTAGGACGTAGATGGCGAACCTATGGCGTATGCCAGAGGTGGCACATCCGAGAATTTTGCTGGCACGTCAACGATTTACAGGTGATATCCTTTTATATGCTTATAAATTATTCAACCTTTTTTTTTAATTGTTGCAATGCATACAAGTTAAATTTTGTTTTACACGAGAGAGCAGCTATGAAGACTTGCATATGATTGATGCAGTATTAACAAAAGATCACGTGACAAAATAAAAGCAAGCCAACTATTTTTGAATTGAAATGCTAATTCTCTTCAACCGAACCCCATAACATCTATAACTGTCATAACAACATTCACTATATATATATATATATATTTCTTAGCTTTAACATATTCACGACGAGGCATAGTTTATCGTTCCGACAGAGCTTCTCATTACTGGCAGGACAACTCACACAAAGTTTCAACCCTTGGTAGATTTTTTTGCATTTTTTGCCAACAAGTTGACATTCTTCTGCTGCTCCACATGCTCAGCTGACTTGTATTGCGAGTTACACTGTATAAATATTGTTTTCACTACCGTTTTTTTTTTTCAAAAAAAATATCCGCTAAACCTTTTTTTTTTTATTATTCCCGTATAGGAAGTAGGCGAGGCCGTTTTACCCTATCTAATTTTGGAGACTGAGTGGGCAGTTCAATCTCCAATGGTATGCAATCAGAGATAGCTGGCCCAAGGCTATCACTAATTAAGCAGCACACAGTGAAAAGAATGGCTCAACAAGTGCCGCCATCTCGTGGTCCCTAACACAATATATTTAATGTCTGAAATAGAATGGGTTGTACAGTCCATTTTCTTGAGTTTGTGGGACGAAAAACCTGAGTTTCTGGGAGAAAAATCCGCCTGTCCGTGCCAAAGAGTGACTAACTCGGGAGCCGGTCGAAAAAAGGCTTAGAAAAGGCCTAGTCGCCAACTAGAGAAATCAAGTCATCCTTCGTGCGGCCAAGCACTGTGGTATGCAAACGCAACATCCACTGAGCTACACAGGCATTTTTTTTTCAAACAATTATAAATTTATATATAAATAAATATTATAAATAAAATAAAAAAAACAATAGGCCTGCGATGGTAAAGTTATCTGAGAAGTAATAATCGATTCTTATAGATTTTTAAGTGCTGAGTTCAGAAAAAAAAAAATTCCATCACTCACCAATTTTACCCAATTTCTAATTTCATCGTTTTTATTAGTAGTATTTGGATTTAAATTCAGCACATTGGTATTTATTTTCATTCTTCTTTATTTACAGCTAATTAGTTGTATAAGTGCTATTTTGGAGCACCTTATGGTAAATAAAGAAATTTCCAAAACTTCTCGTTCTTAAAAAAGGAGAGGAAGAGAGGAATGCAGATAAAAATGCAGGTGGCTACTTTGAATCTGATTCGCTAAGATAATGGATAACTTTCCTGTTGTCACAGACACATTTGCTTGTGTGATTCTTTAGTCGTTGACTACTAAGGTTGTCATATTTCTGAAAGGTGGCATATTTTCTAAGTTAGTGTGAAGATTTAATTTAATGTGTTTGTGGTTTTTTTAATGTTTTTACGTAGTGTCGTATAATAGTGTTGACGTCATTCTTTAAAATTCGTTTAACTATGTTTTAAATGGTGTTTGTAATGGCTTCAACAGGTTACAAAAATTCACCTAACATTTTCTGCTACATATGCGGGGAGTCAGTGGTACAAAAACAACAAAGAAACATTACAGATTTCGTGAAAAAAAAGCGTACTTTGTGTATTTTGGAATGAAACTTGGTGACTTAGATAAGCCATGGACGGTGCATATAACATGTTCCATTTGCGTAGAACTTAGAAGGTGGTTGAAGGGAGAACAAAAATCTTTACGTTTTAGAATTCCCATGGTATGGCGGTTACCCCGCAACCATACCGGTGACTGTTACTTCCTTTGAATGTTCAAAGTTTTAATGTGAAAAAAAAAAAAGACATTTCCTATCCTAATTTACCATCTGCAATATGCCCAGTGAAACATGGTCCTGAAATACACGTGCCAACACCTCCACAAATTTTAGAACCACTCAGCAGCAATTCAAACGAAGAAGTTGAAGATTTCAATGATGACAAATACAAAGTGGCCAACCTGAATTTTTTTCAGAGACCGATTTAAACAACTTGGTCAGAAATTTGGGTCTTCCTAAGGAATCTGCAGAACTGCTGGGCTCTAGATACAGAGAAAGAGATTTTCTTCCTTACTTTTCAGAGGAAGGTGATTTAGTTTACTGTAGCGATATTCCTGGACTGATAAGCAAATTCAACGTAAAATATGAAGTCATCGATTGGAGGTTGCTTATCGATTCCTCAAAAAGAAGCCTCAAAGCTGTGCTTCTCCATAATTACAATAAGTATGCTTCAGTAATAGTGTTGATGTCATTCTTTAAAATTCATTTAACTGTGTTTTAAGTGATGTTTGTAATGGCTTCAAGAGGTTGCAAAAATTCACCTACCATTTGAAAGAATGATGCAAAAATTTAGCCTTCATTCACAGCAAACTTAAGTACAATGATCATAGATGGACAGTTTGCAGTGATCTTAAAGTCATCTATGATTTTGGGAGAACAAAGAGGATACACCAAATACCAGACCCATGCTTTTGTGCGAGTGGGATAACCGAGATTAAGAGCAACACTGGGATCAAGAAGGAATGGCCAGAAAGAGTCACATTAGAACCTGGAAGTCAAAATGTGTTACACGAAACTTTGGTTGCTCTGGAAAAAATCCTTTTACCCTGGCTTCACATAAAGCTGGGATTGATGAAGCAATTTGTCAAGGCTTTGTCAAAAGAAGGAGAGTGTTTTAAACACATCTGTGCAAAATTTTTCCGGGATTATCTATAGCAAAATTGAAAGAAGGTATTTTTATCAGTTCCGGACATCAGGAAACTTATGAAGAATAAACTGTTTGAAGAAAAAATGGCACTTGTTGAAAAAGAAGTGTGGAAAGCTTTGAAAGAGGTGGTGACCAAATTTTTAGGAAATCACAAGGACCCCAACTATAAAATGATTGTGGAAAACATGCTACAGAAATTCAAGGATTCGGGATGCTCCATAAGCTTAAAAGTGCATTTTCTCAATTCTCATTTAGATTACTTTCCTGAGAATCTGAGAACTGAAAGCAAAGAGTAAGGAGAGCGATTCCACCAAGACATCAAGGTGACGGAAAGAAGGTATCAGGGCAGGTGGAATGTCAACATGATGGCGGACTATTGCTGGATGTTGCACAGAGACGACCCGGGAAAAGAATTCCACAGAAAAAGTACAAAAAGAAGCTTTGAAGGAAAAAAACACCACAACGAAATATTTAAGACAGTCTTAAATTTTCAATTTTTCGAAAAACCACCCACACTGATAGATATTTACATGGTTCTTCTCATCACTTCCCACCTCAGAAACTGGGCATCATCTCCACTCTCGCCCATTGAGCAAGATGTCTCATTTCCACAGAAGAAGACCTTCAAACAGAGCTTAACTTCCTGAAAAACACCTTCTTAAATAATCGATATTCGTCTCGCAACATCACTAAACGTTTGAGACAGCGCCAACATCCTCGACAAGAAGATGACTCCAACCCTATCACTCATATACAGTTACCTTTTATCAGCACTCTTACCCCAAAACTAGCTAAGATTCTGAAAAAATTCAACATAAAGACCGATTATACTACGCTGCCAAAACTTCGTTCTTTTCTGAGTCGACCAAAACCAAAACACAACCATCTGCATTTTCCTGGTGTTTATAAAGTTTTGTGCAACTGTGGTCGACCTTATTTTGGCCAGACAGACAAATCTGTTTTACTTCGTCTTGAGGAACATAGACGTGACATCTCCTACAGTAGAGTACGAGCGAGCGCCCTTTCCAGTCATGTCCTTTTCTCGGCAAACTCTAACCTTGAAGAACAGCCACATCAAGTTGATTGGGAACACACTACTAATTTATATATTTGCAAGGATGAATTCGAAAGAAGAATTATCGAATCAAAAGAAATAGTTCTGGACCCTTCACATTTAAACAATAATCTTAGCTACAATCTACCCGATTCCCATAGCGCAGTAATCCAGTACTGGCGCTCAAAAATTAGCTGTCGCACACATTCTACTCATGCCAACGGTAGCACGCGGTCACCTATTCAAATATGACTGTTATTATTCTGCTTTTTATTAAGCTGTAAAGTTCATTTTTTACCGTGTTATTTTATATCTTATGTTTTTATTTCTCACCTGAAGAAGTCGGAGCACCGATGAAACTAGTTGTGATGTATTAAAGGTTTTTGTCATACTTTCTCGGGTTCTAGTCAGTTAAATTTTGTTTTATAAATATATATATATATATATATATATGTGTGTGTGTAGAAAGTATTTTACCTTGGGTATAATAAATGTTAAAGTTAACAAGCTATTTTAAACCTGGTTTTTACTCCATTTCCCAAGTAAGCAAACAGACAAACAAGTCAAGTTTGCACCTGCAAGTGTTGCTAGTCTAACTGATCCTACAGGTAGTGCAAGACCAACGCAACTCATGGTAAAAGTAGTATAAGCTCTGATCACCATTCTTAATATTTACCCTTAATGCAAAGCACATCTCCTAGAGGAGATGTATAATGTTTTGTATTAAAGGCAAGGGGGCCACTACCCAGACCGATTTCAACCTTTATTGAGGTCTCATCAGTGGGAGCCAGGCTAAAAATACCAAGATTTTAGTAATACAGAGCTCATAAGTATTTTACCAGCACAAGTTACCATCAGGTGTTTTAACCTTATTAAATAAAAATCTCAGGAAGAGATATAAATGTAGAAAGTATTTTACCTTGGGTATAATAAATGTTAAAGTTACCAAGCTATTGCATTAAGGGTAAATATTAAGATTACTGACCAGAGCTTATACTACTTTTACCATGAGTTGTCTTGGTCTTGCACTACCTGTAGGATCAGTTAGACTAGCAACACTTGCAGGCGCAAACTTGACTTGTTTGTCTGTTTGCTTACTTGGGAAATGGAGTAAAAACCAGGTTTAAAATAGCTTGGTAACTTTAACATTTATTATATCGAAGGTAAAATAGTTTCTACATTTATATCTCCTCCTGAGATTTTTATTTATTAAGGTTAAAACACCTTATGGTAACTTGGGCTGGTAAAATACTTATGAGCTCTGTATTACTAAAATCTTGGTATTTCTAGCCTGGCCCCCACTGATGAGACCTCAATAAAGGTCGAAACCGGTCTGGATAGTGGCCCCCTTTGCCTTTAATACTAAACATTATACATCTCCTCTAGGAGATGTGCTTTGCATTAAGGGTAAATATTAAAATTAGTGATCAGAGCTTATACTACTTTTACTATGAGATGCCTTGGTCTTGCACTATCTTTAGGATCAGTTAGACTAGCAACACTTGCAGGCGCAAACTTGACTTGTTCGACTGTTTCTTACTTCGGAAATGGAGTAAAAACCAGGTTTAAAATAGCTTGGTAACTTCATTATAAACATCAAATTCCTGCCATGTACCCTCAAGGGGTGTACAGGATATGACAGAACTACATGAAAAAATTACATCATTACTAACTTCCTATCTACAATTTTCCTCCAAATAAGTCTGTTACCTGTCAAGACTCCAACATTATCAGATCTTATATTTCTATCGTCTAAGGCACATTGTACCGTATCAATCCACCTATATCATGGTCTTCCTCTGGGTCGTTTTCCTGCCAACCTGGCAGAGAACACTTGTTTTACTAATCTTTCCTCTCCCATTCATTTTAAGTGACCACACCTCCTGAGATTAGCTCTGCTAACACATTCCTGGATGATGACAATGTCAAGTACTTTCCTAATATCCTCATTTTTAATATGATATTGCCATTGATGCCATCTGTTCATGCCTATAATCTTTCTCAGGACTCTCATATCTGTGGTCTCTAGTCTTTGGTCAAGTGTTTTACGTCTGATCCAGCTCTCAGATCCATAAGTTAAAACTGGTTTGAACAGTCTTGTACACAGTTAATTTAGTGTTCCGACTAATTTCTCTCTTATTCCATATGAATTTATTCAATTGACTTCCCACCATACCAGCTTTGCTGATTCTGTTGTCTATTTCTATATTTAATTTACCATCTTCAGTAAAAATCGTGCCTAAGTAGCTGAAATGTTTAACTTGTTCCACAGGTTCTCCATTCACAACACAGTTGACATTTTCAATGATTCTGCCTATTTTCATTGTCTTTGTCATTTTATTGCTGACCTTCATACGATATCTATTACAACAGCTATTCAATTTAGTCAGAGAATCTTGCAGACTTGTAGCGGATTTATTTAGAAGTATAACATCATCCGCATAAAGCAAAGAACTGACATTAACATCTCCAATTTTGATATCAGGTTTAATACCACTTTCCTTCATAATGTGATCCATATATAGATAATGAATAACAGAGGGGATAATGTACATCCTTGTCTCACACCAGATTTAACATTAAACCATCTTCCTGTACTTCCTTCAATTCTAATAGCTGACTTACAACTCAAATAAACACTACATATTGCTTGATATAATGCCCCGTTGACACCATATAACTGCAGCGTATTGAATAGCTTTTCTCTTGGCACCTTGTCATATGCCTTTTCCAAATCGACAAAACTTAAATACAGATCTTTGTTATATTCCCATGCTTTCTCGACTATTTGTCGTAAAGTGAAGATCTGATCCTGACAGCCTCTATTTGGCCTGAATCCAGCTTGTTCTTCACCAAGCTTTTCTTCCAAAATTCTTCTCAACCGTTTCTCAAGTATACTTGCATAGATCTTCCCAGGAACACTCAGTAGGGAAATACCTCTGTAATTCTCACATTCAGTTTTATTTCCCTTTTTATATATGGGTACTATGAGAGCTCTACTCCAATCATCAGGAATTTGTACCTCTGTCCAGGCTTTTTGAACTATGCAGTGCAGCCACTGTAAGACTTTTATACCACCATACTTCAGTATTTCTGGTCGAATATCATCTACTTGTGTTGCCTTTCCACATTTCAAGCCTATGATGGCTTTTTCTACTTCAAGTATGGATATGTATTCCTGACTGCATGCCTGGTCAGTGTTATTTGTCACTGTGCCGTCATCACTGCTAGTTTCATTTAGCAGTTTTTCAAAGTAATTACTCCATACTTCAAGGATATCTTTTTCTCCTGTTTTCATGACACCTTTAACATCTCTAAATCCTTTTACAGCACTCTTTCCTCCATTCTTAAGCTTCTTCAACAACCTCCAGAATATTTTGCCAAAGTCCTCCCATGACTTTTGTTTAGCTAGTTTTACACACTGTTTAGCTTTCTTACATTTGTCTCTGTATTCTGTAAGAGTAAAAGCTGACTTATTTGACAGGAACTTTTGATATGCTTTCTTCTTTTCCTTCACTGCCTCTTTAACTTCCTGTGTCCACCAGGGAGTTCTGATTTTTTTATCCTTGCACACAACCTCACCACATGCCTCTCTGGCAGAACCATTCAATGCTTTCTTCAGAGTTTGCCACTGAATCTCCAAGGTTTGATTCCTGTTCTCAAACTCTTTCATTTTATTTTCAATAACCTTTCTGTATTTTAGTCTACAGTTCGCATCTGAGAGCTGCTCAACTTTTATTCGCTTTAAAACTTTCTTGCATGTTATTCTTTTCAATATGAAATTTAATTTTATCCTGCTCAAGACTAAATAGTGATCACTTCCAATTTCAAATCCTCTGTACACTCTGGTATCCTGCACCAGGGAGAAAACATCACTATCAACAATAACATAGTCAATGAGACTTTTCTTATTCCTAGCCTCTTCTCTCCAGGTGAATTTGTGAACATTTTTATGTTGGAACATGGTGTTAGTAATAACCAGTTCATGTCCTGAGCAGAAATCCAACAGATATTTGCCATTATTACTAGCTTTGCTCTTTTCTTCAAATTTTCCCAAAATATTTTTGTATGTCTCACAATTATTTCTTACTCTGCTATTTAGCTCCCCAACGAGGACCAACTTTTCCTTTTTCATTGTGTCAGTTGCTTTTTCTAAAGCCTCAAAAAATTCCTCCACTTCTACCTTAGTAGAACCTTCTGTGGGACCATAGGCACAAATAAGTCTCATTGTCCAGTTCCCAATTCTCATATTTGCCCACATTACTCTACTTGAGACTGACTGCCATTCAAGAAGATTAGCCTCGTATTTTGTGTTGAATACTATGGCTACTCCTTCTTTTCCTTGATTGTCATTGCCTGAATATAACATTTTGTATTTATTGCTCAGAAAGATCTCACCAGTTTTGGTCTTTTTTGTTTCAGTCACCCCTATTATGTCGATCTGGTACTTATCTAATTCCTCAGCTAGCACCATTTCTTTGCCATTCAGGCTTCTTACATTGATAGTACCGATCTTTAACTCTGTTGATGTTGAATTTGGGTTTGTTTTCAGATTTGTTCCAGTAGCTGACTTTTCGCTGTTCGCCCTGGTTCCCTGGCGAAAACAACGGGGGCCTTGTTTAACCGGGCGACCCCCAGCCGGCATGAAATTTTGTCATGTTGTAACATCATTTTTTATTTTGGTTTAACCAATAAGTATACAATTTGGTCGGCTAAATCCCAAAGGTGCTTGGAAACTTTAACATATATATATTATAAATTAATTAATTTTCTATTAATTTTTCCAGGGGTGCTTAAGGGTCAAAGCTGTATAACTGAGAGGAGACCTCCACATAGCCTTTCAAGGAATGCGGAGAACCGACCAGGGCTTCTAAACTAATGCCCAATCCTCACCTTCTCGTGGTGCACCCTGTTGGGTATCTACTTCGATACTGAACGAATGAGGATGGGCTGGCAATTTGGGATTTAGCCGACCAAATTATATTCTTATTGGTTAAACCAAAATAAAAAATGATGGTACAACATGACAAAATTTCATGCCGGCTGGGGCGTCGCCCGGTTAAACAAGGCCCCCGTTGTTTTCCCCAGGGAACGAGGGCAAACAGCGAAAAGTCAGCTACTGGAACAAATCTGAAAACAAACCACAACTCAACATCACCAGAGTTAAAGATCGATACTATCACCGTAAGAATCCTGAATGGCAAAGAAATGAAGCTAGCTGTGGAATTAGATAAGTACCAGATCGACATAATAGGGGTGACTGAAACAAAAAAGACCAAAACTGGCAAGATATTTCTGAGCAATAATTACAAAATGTTATATTCAGGCAATGACAATCAAGGAAAAGAAGGAGTAGCCATAGTATTCAACACAAAATACGAGGCTAATCTTCTTGAATGGCAGTCAGTCTCAACTAGAGTAATGTGGGCAAATATGAGAATGGGGAACTGGACAATGAGACTTGTTTGTGCCTATGGTCCCACAGAAGGTTCTACTAAGGTAGAAGTGGAGGAATTTTTTGACGCTTTAGAAAAAGCAATTGACACAATGAAAAAGGAAAAGTTGGTCCTTGTTGGGATCTAAATAGCAGAGTAGGAAATGATTGTGAGACATACAAAAATATTTTGGGAAAATTTGAAGAAAAGAGCAAAGCTAATAATAATGGCAAATATCTGTTGGATTTCTGCTCAGGACATGGACTGATTATTACTAACACCATGTTCCAACATATAAATGTGCACAAATTCACATGGAGAGAAGAGGCTGGGAATAAGAAAAGTCTCATTGACTATGTTATTGTTGATAGTGATGTTTTCTCCCTGGTGCAGGACACCAGAGTGTACAGATGATTTGAAATTGGAAGTGATCACTATTTAGTCTTGAGCAGGATAAATTTGAATTTCATATTGAAAAGAATAACATGTAAGAAAGTTTTAAAGCGAATAAAAGTTGAGCAGCTCTCAGATGCGAACTGTAGACTAAAATACAGAAAGATTATTGAAAAGAAAATGAAAGAGTTTGAGAACAGGAATCAAACCGTGGAGATTCAGTGGCAAACTCTGAAGAAAACATTGATTGATTCTGCCAGAGAGGCATGTGGTGAGGTTGTCTGCAAGGATAAAAAAATCAGAACTCCCTGGTGGACACAGGAAGTTAAAGAGGCAGTGAAGGAAAAGAAGAAAGCATATCAAAAGTTCCTGTCAAATAAGTCAGCTTTTACTCTTACAGAATACAGAGACAAATGTAAGAAAGCTAAACAGTGTGTAAAACTAGCTAAACAAAAGTCATGTGAGGACTTTGGCAAGAATATAGAAAATAAATATCAAGAAGGTGGCAAAATATTCTGGAGGTTGTTGAAGAAGCTTAGGAATGGAGGAAAGAGTGCTGTAAAAGGAGTTAGAGATTATAAAGGTGACATGAAAATGGTAGAAAAAGATATCCTTGAAGTCATCATCATCATCAAATTCCTGCCATGTACCCTCAAGGGGTGTACAGGATATGACAGTACTACATGAAAAAATTACATCATTACTAACTTCCTATCTACAATTTTCCTCCAAATCAGTCTGTTACTTGTCAAGACTCCAACATTATCAGATCTTATATTTCTATCGTCTAAGGCACTTTGTACCATATCAATCCACCTATATCTTGGTCTTCCTCTGGGTCGTTTTCCTGCCAACCTGGCAGAGAACACTTGTATTGCTAATCTTTCCTCTCCCATTCTATTTAAGTGACCATACCATCTGAGATTAGCTCTGCTAACGCATTCCTGGATGCTGACAATGTCAAGTTCTTTCCTAATATCCTCATTTTTAATATGATATTGCCATTGATGCCATCTGTTCACACCTCTAATCTTTCTCAGGACTCTCATATCTGCAGTCTCTAGTCTTTGGTCAAGTGTTTTACTTCTGACCCATCTCTCAGATCCATAAGTTAAAACTGGTTTGAACACTGTCTTGTATACTAATTTAGTGTTCCGACTAATTTCTCTCTTATTCCATATGAATTTATTCAATTGACTTCCCACGATACCAGCTTTGCTGATTCTGTTGTCTATTTCTATATTTAGTTACCAACTTCAGTAAAAATTGTGCCTAAGTAGCTGAAATGTTTTACTTGTTCCACAGGTTCTCCATTCACAACACAGTTGACATTTTCAATGATTCTGCCTATTTTCATTGTCTTTGTCTTTTTATTGCTGATCTTCATACCATATCTATTACAACAGCTATTCAATTTAGTCAGAGAATCTTGCAGACTTGTAGCGGATTTATTTACAAGTATAACATCATCTGCATAAAGCAAAGATCTGACATTAACATCTCCAATTTTGATATCAGGTTTAATACCACATTCCTTCATAATGTGATCCATATAGATAATGAATAACAGAGGGGATAATGTATTGCTTGATATAATGCCCCATTGACACCATATAACTGTAGCGTATTGAATAGCTTCTCTCTTGGCACCTTGTCACATGCCTTTTCCAAATCGACAAAACTTAAATACAGATCTTTGTTATATTCCCATGCTTTCTCGACTATTTGTCGTAAAGTGAAGATCTGATCCTGACAGCCTCTATTTGGCCTGAATCCAGCTTGTTCTTCACCAAGCTTTTCTTCCACAATTCTTCTCAACCGTTTCTCAAGAATACTTGCATAGATCTTGCCAGGAACACTCAGTAGGAAAATACCTCTGTAATTCTCACATTCAGTTTTATTTCCCTTTTTATATATGGGTACTATGAGAGCTCTACTCCAATCATCAGGAATTCGTCCCTCTGTCCAGGATTTCTGAACTATGCAGTGCAGCCACTGTAAGACTCTTATACCACCATACTTCAGCATTTCTGGTCGAATATCATCTACTCCTGCTGCCTTTCCACATTTCAAGCCTTTGATGGCTTTTTCTACTTCAAGTATGGATATGTATTCCTGACTGCATGCCTGGTCAGTGTTTTCTTATCACTGTGCTGTCATCACTGCTTGTTTCATTTAGCAGTTTTTCAAAGTAATTAATCCATACTTCAAGGATATCTTTTTCTCCTGTTTTCATTTCACCTTTATCATCTCTAATTCCTTTTACAGCACTCTTTCCTCCATTCCTAAGCTTCTTCAACAACCTCCAGAATATTTTGCCACCTTCTTGATATTTATTTTCTATATTCTTGCCAAAGTCCTCCCATGACTTTTGTTTAGCTAGTTTTACACACTGTTTAGCTTTCTTACATTTGTCTCTGTATTCTGTAAGAGTAAAAGCTGACTTATTTGCCAGGAACTTTTGATGTGCTTTCTTCTTTTCCTTCACTGCCTCTTTAACTTCCTGTGTCCACCAGGGAGTTCTGATTTTTTTATCTTTGCACACAACCTCACCACATGCCTCTCTGGCAGAATCAATCAATGTTTCCTTCAGAGTTTGCCACTGAATCTCCAAGGTTTGATTCCTGTTCTCAAACTCTTTCATTTTCTTTTCAATAATATTTCTGTATTTTAGTCTACAGTTCACATCTGAGAGCTGCTCAACTTTTATTCGCTTTAAAACTTTCTTACATGTTATTCTTTTCAATATGAAATTCAATTTTATCCTGCTCAAGACTAAATAGTGATCACTTCCAATTTCAAATCCTCTGTACACTCTGGTGTCCTGCACCAGGGAGAAAACATCACTATCAACAATAACATAGTCAATGAGACTTTTCTTATTCCCAGCCTCTTCTCTCCATGTGAATTTGTGCACATTTTTATGTTGGAACATGGTGTTAGTAATAACCAGTCCATGTCCTGAGCAGAAATCCAACAGATATTTGCCATTATTATTAGCTTTGCTCTTTTCTCCAAATTTTCCCAAAATATTTTTGTATGTCTCACAATCATTTCCTACTCTGCTATTTAGATCCCCTACAAGGACCAACTTTTCCTTTTTCATTGTGTCAGTTGCTTTTTCTAAAGCCTCAAAAAATTCCTCCACTTCTACCTTAGTAGAACCTTCTGTGGGACCATAGGCACAAATAAGTCTCATTGTCCAGTTCCCCATTCTCATATTTGCCCACATTACTCTACTTGAGACTGACTGCCATTTAAGAAGATTAGCCTCGTATTTTGTGTTGAATACTATGGCTACTCCTTCTTTTCCTTGATTGTTATTGCCTGAATATAACATTTTGTATTTATTGCTCAGAAAGATCTCACCAGTTTTGGACTTTTTTTTTTCAGTCACCCCTATTATGTCGATCTGGTACTTATCTAATTCCTCAGCTAGCTCCATTTCTTTGCCATTCAGGCTTCTTACGTTGATAGTACCGATCTTTAACTCTGGTGATGTTGAGTTGGGGTTGGTTTTCAGATTTGTTCCAGTAGCTGACTTTTCGCTGTTCGCCCTGGTTCCCTGGCGAAAACAACGGGGGCCTTGTTTAACCGGGCGACGCCCCAGCCGGCATGAAATTTTGTCATGTTGTCCGGCATGAAATTTTGCCATGTTGTACCATCATTTTTTATTTTGGTTTAACCAATAAGAATACAATTTGGTCGGCTAAATCCCAAATTGCCAGCCCATCCTCGTTCGTTCAGTATCAAAGTTGATACCCAACAGGGTGCACCACGAGAAGGTGAGGATTGGACATTAGGTCAGAACCCCTGGTCGGTTCTCCGCATTCCTTTAAAGGCTATGTGGAGGTCTCCTCTCAGTTATACAGCTTTGACCCTTAAGCACCCCCCTTGAAGTATGGAGTAATTACTTTGAAAAACTGCTAAATGAAACAAGCAGTGATGACAGCACAGTGATAAAAAAACACTGACCAGGCATGCAGTGAGGAATACATATCCATAATTGAAGTAGAAAAAGCCATCAAAGGCTTGAAATGTGGAAAAGCAGCAGGAATAGATGATATTCGACCAGAAATGCTGAAGTATGGTGGTATAAAAGTCTTACATTGGCTGCACTCCACAGTTCAGAAAGCCTGGACAGAGGGGCGAATTCCCGATGATTGGAGTAGAGCTCTCATAGTACCCATATATAAAAAAGGAAATAAAACTGAATTTGAGAATTACAGAGGTCTTTCCCTACTGAGTGTTCCTGGCAAGGTCTATGCAAGTATACTTGAGAAACGGTTCAGAAGAATTGTGGAAGAAAAGCTTGGTGAAGAACAAGCTGGATTCAGGCCAAATAGAGGCTGTCAGGATCAGATCTTCACTTTACGACAAATAGTCGAGAAAGCATGGGAATACAACAAAGATCTGTATTTAAGTTTTGTCGATTTGGAAAAGGCATATGACAAGGTGCCAAGAGAAAAGCTATTCAATACGCTGCAGTTATATGGTGTCAATGGGGCATTATATCAAGCAATACTTAGTCTTTATTTGAGTTGTAAGTCAGCAGTTAGAATTGAAGGAAGTACAGGTAGATGGTTTAATGTTAAATCTGGTGTGAGACAAGGATGTACATTATTCCCTCTGTTATTCATTATCTATATGGATCACATTATGAAGGAAAGTGGTATTAAACCTGATATCAAAATTGGAAATGTTAATGTCAGCTCTTTGCTTTATGCAGATGATGTTATACTTCTAAATAAATCCGCTACAAGTCTGCAAGATTCTCTGTCTAAATTGAATAGCTGTTGTAATAGATATGGTATGAAGGTCAGCAATAAAAAGACAAAGACAATGAAAATAGGCAGAATCATTGAAAATGTCAACTGTGTTGTGAATGGAGAACCTGTGGAACAAGTTAAACATTTCAGCTACTTAGGCACGATTTTTAGTCAAGATGGTAAATTAAATATAGAAATAGACAACAGAATCAGCAAAGCTGGTATGGTGGGAAGTCAATTGAATAAATTCATATGGAATAAGAGAGAAATTAGTCGGAACACTAAATTAGCTGTATACAAGACAGTGTTCAAACCAGTTTTAACTTATGGATCTGAGAGCTGGGTCAGAAGTAAAGCACTTGACCAAAGACTATAGACCACAGATATGAGAGTCCTGAGAAAGATTAGAGGCGTGAACAGATGGCATCAATGGCAATATCATATTAAAAATGAGGATATTGGGAAAGAACTTGACATTGTCAGCATCCAGGAATGCGTTAGCAGAGCTAATCTCAGGTGGTATGGTCACTTAAATAGAATGGGAGAGGAAAGATTAGCAAAACAAGTGTTCTCTGCCAGGTTGGCAGGAAAACGACCCAGAGGAAGACCAAGATATAGGTGGATTGATACGGTACAAAGTGCCTTAGACGATAGAAATATAAGATCTGATAATGTTGGAGTCTTGACAAGTAACAGACTGATTTGGAGGAAAATTGTAGATAGGAAGTTAGTAATGATATAATTTTTTTCATGTAGTACTGTCATATCCTGTACACCCCTTGAGGGTACAAGGCAGGAATTTGATGATGATGATTAATTTTTCCACTATTAAAAACTGCCTGGCACGTCAGCAACTTTATTTGTAAATTTTTGGTATGCACCGACATGTCAGCAACTCGATTTGTAAACTTTTGGCATGTGCACATACAAAGGCTCACCACCACTGCTGTAGGAGGTACATTGAACTATGTCTTTAAGATTACTTCCCACAAATCAGTAAGCATTCCAGGGTAGATAATTTAAATGCTGGATCTCTCAATCCATGTAATCCAAGAGATGTTCTATGGAATTCAGATTTAGCAAATTTGGTGGCCATATCACCTGAATATTACTGTGTGTGTTTAATATTTGAAAACTTTAGATGCTCTAGCTGAATTCAACTTGTTCTTTTGCAAGTTTTTCTTCCCTTTTTTTTTTGTTTTTTTTTTTGCACTTGTATAACTTTTACCTCGAACAAAATTCCTCACATTGAGTTACTTTCCTTTTTAGAAATGGGTAGCATGATAGTTCTTCAATCATCTGGAATTCAATCGTCTCACCAGACTCGAGCTATGCAGCATTTCTTCTTGAAGCTCAAATGCCCGACTTCCTATTTCTGATTTTTTTTTTCTACCCCAAGTACTGAAATGTACTCCAGATATGAAATCCTTCTGAATACTTTCTGCCACTTTTCTGTCACTGCTTATCTCATTTAATAATATTTCAAAGTAATGACTCCAGATATCCAGAATATCTTTATCTTTAGTACTATTTTTTAATAATCTGTGATCTATTCTACAGTATTTTTTCTTTCACTTTCAACAATCTTGAAAGTTTTTTCACCATCCTCCAGAACATCTTACTACCTTTGTTATATTGATCTTCTATATTCCTATCAAAGTTTTCTCACACCTTTTCACAAATAGTTCACCTTTCTTACACTTTTCTTTGGTTTTTTTGAGAGCATGTGTTGAGTTATCCCTTATCTGAATTGCTTTCGATTAAAAAATAAATAAGTGCATTTATTTATAAATGCACAATACATTAGCCTTACCAGTCTTAATGTATGGAAGTGAAATCTGGACAATAAAACAAAAAAGACAAAAAGATTAACAACAGCAGAAATGAAGTTTATGAGAAAAACCGCAAAGTATACCCTATTTGATCACAAAAGAAACGAAGAAATTATGAAAGAATTAAACCAAGAACCAGTAATAGAAAAAATTAAAAAATATAAACATGAATGGATGGAACACGTTCAAAGAATGAAAACAGAAAGATTACCAAAAACAAGCCTTAAAGTACAAGCCATTAGGAAAAAGAAAACCAGGACGTCCTCTTAAACGATTCAACAATGACTTCTAAGGCTGGAACAGGCCATGCTAGGCCTAAATCCTTGATATGCATGATGATGATAAATGCATTTATATGAGCAATTATGAGAATAGTAGTTTTTGCCATCAAACTAGTTCTGGGCTCAAGAGTGCTAGCAAAAGAATATTCCCCAATTCCACATTTTTTTCTCCATTCCCCATGGAGAGGGGAGAAAAAATTCATCACACATATGAACCAGTATTCAAGAGAAAGAGATGCTAAACGAATAGACGAAACAGAATTGAAAGCATTTTTAGGCCTCTTATATCTAGCTGGTTTATTGGAACAATTGGCAAGATTTGCAAGATTTATGGGCTACAGATTGTAGTGAGATTGAACTTCATAGATTTTAGAGATTTAGAGATATGTCTTTAGAGATTTAAATTTATTCACAATTGTACCAGGTTGATGACAAAAACTTACCAGCTTAGAACACCTGAAAGTTGACAAATTAGTGGCTATGAGAGACATTTTCTCACCATTTGTAGAAAATTGTAAATTATACTACTCTATGGGACAAAATGTAACAATAGACAGAATGTTACCTAGGTTTAGACAATATATTTCATCAAAGCCCAGTAAATATGGAATAAAAATTTTTGCTATGGTCAATTTGAAAGTATTTTACACGGGAAATCTATAAATATATGCAGGTAAGCAGCCCAAAGGACCTTACCTTGATTAGTAATAAACTAGTATATGTAATCAAGAGACTTGCAGAACCCATTTACTCTTCAGGAAGTAATATTATAGCCAATAATTGGTTCACTGATGCACTTTGATAACACTGTGAATTTAGATTCCCAAAAGCCTGACATAATAGAATATTATAATCAAACTAAGTCAGGAGTTGACACTGTGGGCCTAAATGATTGATATATATATATATATATATATATATAATGTAGCCAGGAACACCAGAAGATAGAGAACAATAACTCAATTTGTGATTCATAAAAGCTCAGAATAAAACAACTGTTGTTCCTAAGCTAGACAAAATCTCAAGGCCAAATTATTACTTATGCTATCACATATATTAAACTATAGATAATTTTTAAAAGGTTGTGCATATTTCCAAGGCGAACAAGACAACAGAGAGAGAGAGAGAGAGAGAGAATAATGCTGATAATCTACTAGATTCTATCAGGTAGCTTAGCTTCAAACACACTGAAACAACCTGTTATCCTCATCTTTCATTCCATCTATTTCCAACTGTTTAAGAAAAAACATCCATTGGTTGTTGATGTTGAATAACCGTTTGCTTCCACATAAGGTGCAATATGTTATAGGTTTTTGCAACACTTCTCATATGTTTATTTATTTATGTAGTGTATGGGGAAAATACAAGAAATCATTGAGCAAAACTTAAACAGACTGACAGTTCAGTTAACTAGTTCATGACACTGTCTGGGAGTAAATGCAAATTCTCATATGTTCAATGAAATTTATCATTGCATTTTTTAAATTTACAAGCGTTGTGAACATTTTCATACATAAAAGGTATGAATGTAATTTTTAATTATTTATTTTTGTAAAATCTTTTTCTTGCAAAATTTCAGTACAGTATCAAGAATACCACCAAGGCAATGACAAGTCATAAAGATGTGAAAGCATCAAAGTGGAACAGAATATTTTAAGATAAAAGTAAATTATGGAAAATCATCATGCCATCTGTTCTAAAGATTAAGGGTTCCAGATCAACCGCACCTTGTCTTGAATAACATATGGATATGGATGAATGTGGATGCATACATACATACATATAGATGAATATAAGACATATAGTCATCTATATAGACATAAATAAAATAATAAGTATTTTTTTATAAAACAATAAGGATATTATCATTGAATTTCTCATTAAAAATACTTGAAAACTTTAAGTAACAGCTTCCATCAATATCCAAAAGCAGAATTACCTTGTCATGCCAGCATGATGAATAGCAAATCCATAAGGAAGTAAGTCTTTCAGCTCTAAGTTCTATAAACAAATCAAAACAAATGTATCTAATTTAGAAAAAAAGAAAAAAATATACAAAAATATTTCTAACACCAAATATGAGAGTAAATAAAAAAAACATCGCATTTTTTAAATTTGCAAGCATTGTGAACATTTTCAAATATAGAAAGTGTGAAGGTAGTTTTTAATTGTTTATTTCTTTTGTTTTTGTAAAATATTTTTCTTCCAAAATTTCAGCATAGTATCAAGGATATACCACCAAGGCAATAACAAGTCAAAGAAGTGAAAGCATCAAAGTGGAACAGAATATTTTAAGATAAAAGAAGAGTAAGGAAAGTCATTATTAATTTAAAGGGCATTACATGTAGTGAACTAGGTCTGAAATGGCATTAGATCTAGTAGAAAATAAATTGGGCAAATGTATGTCACAAAAAAATGAAGTGCAAAAATAATGTTTTATTTTTTTCTCAAAAATATAATTCATTTACTAGTTATCTGGTTAGAAACACTAAAGAAGCTGGATTATAAATTAATGAACAGAAGACTAACTATATGCAATGTGGAAAGACAATAAATAAAAATATTACAAGATATAATGTAGGTAAATACAGTTTTGAAGCACAGTTTTAAATATTTGGTTTCATTAATAACAACAAACAATAATATATTCGATGAAATTAATAGTAGAATCATGGCTGAAAATAATATTATTTCCAGTCATGTTATGTTATTATATTTATAAAAAGTTAACGAGTAATAAGGTTCTTAATTGTAATTCTAAATTAAAACTTTATACTGAGAATCTTTGAAAGGAAAATATATAAACCAATAAAAGAAGAAAATGGAATATGGAGAATTATAATAAATAATGAACTTGAACAACTAATTAATGGTGAAGATATAGTAAGATATATAAAGACACAAAGAATAGTGTGGTTGGGGTATATATATTGGGTTGTTGCAAATGAAATGGCCGTTGAATGACTGTCAGGTTTCTACTGGTTGCTGAAGAAAGCAAGTGGGATATGTGCAAATTTTTTATGTCATGTGACAGCATCACACGTGGATGATGCGATTGTAGTATTTGTTTCGTTCAACGAGCATTAAACATTGAATACTACCGACATCAAGTCAATCATGGAACCCAGTCAATTAAGGTTGCTATACCTTTACGAGTTCAAATTGGGAAATTCTGCAGCGGCTGCAGTAAAAAACATCAATAAAGCATTCGGTGGAGAAACAACTAATGTGAGATCCACTCGCCGTTGGTTTCAAAATTTTGCTCAACAAAACGAACCCCGTGGCGATCATCCCTCCTCTGTTGATTCAAATGAATTAAAGGATTTAATCAAATCAGATCCACGACAAACTGTACGAGAGATCGCCCAGACACTAAATGTACACTTCTCAACTGTTTCACAGCACTTGGCAATAATAGGAAAAGTAAGGAAGCTCGACAAGTGGGTGCCTCACAAACTCACTGATGAAAACAAAGCATGCCATTTGGAAGTGTGCTCTTCTCTCTTAAGAAGTAAAGAAGAAAGGTTCCTGCAATGAACTGTGACTGTAGATATTCTACGATAATTGTACATGTTCGTCGCAGTGGTTGGGATGAAAGATGCTCCAGGAAGGACTTCAAAGTCACCTCTGCATCCAATGAAGATGTTTACTGTATGGTGGTCTTCTGCCTGGTGTTATTAACTACTCATTCCTTCCACGAGGCGAAACGCGATATTGTACAGACATGCGGCAAATGCATGACAAATTGTGCCTTAAGCAATCAGCACTTGTGAATAGACATGGAGTGCTATTGCTTCAGGATAACACCCGACCACATACGGCAGTGTCAACCATACAGCAAATCAACAATTTGGGATACAATATTGTGCCTCATCCTCCATACTCTCCTGACATTTCCCCAACAGATTACCATTTTTTCCGGCACTTGAGCCATTTTTTGTCCAAGAAATGCTTTGCCAACGACGCATCAATTTCTTGGGCAGTTGAGGACTTCATCACTTCCAGAGACACTGATTTTTATAAATGTAGTGTAAATGACCTTGCCACATGTTGGCAACAATGCATTGATGCTGCTGGAGATTAAAAAAATTAAAAATTAAAAAAAATGCTAGAGTTAAAAAAATATTTGAATGGAAACCATTACGACAAAGGTAGATCAAGAAATAGATTAATTGACGATGTACAAAAAGATCTTACAGTAAAAAGTGGCTTAGAGGACAGAAATACAAGATCTGATAATGTTGGAGTCTTGACAGTACATGTCAGGAATTTGATGATGATGAGTTATCTGGTTAACTGAACTGTCAGACTGTATATAGTTTTTCTCAAAAATTTCTTGTATTTCTCCCATACACCAAATCAATAAATAAACATATGAGAAGTGTTACAAAACCTATAGCATATTGAACCATATGTGGGGCATATGGTTATTCAACATCGGCAATGAATTTTACTAGTGAAAGATGGCAAATTTATCCTCTGTCTTTCAAAAGCATTCTTTCATTTTTCAACAAAGTTTCTATCATTTCTATATGTTTTTTCCCATAAGTGAGTGAGAAGTATGCTACCCTATAAAAGTCTTTACTTCAATGTATATTTCAGTCAGAGCTCTTCACGATCAGCTTGTTTCAGTTCTATATTGTCCACAAAATGGCATCCTTCAGAGGACAAAATTGGTAGAAGTAAAAGGGTGCCAAGGCCAGGCTATTGGAGAAGATAGGTTCAAACCAAATATTGCAACTGCATCGCTTGTGAACTAGCCAGCAAGACGTTGGGAAGCCAACTGATCTCTTTGGATATACTTGTTTAATTTCTGCAACATCTCCATATACCAACTGATCATGGTGCATATTTCTAAAAAGTCTTCCCTTCACTCTGAAAGTGCTGGGGAAGATCCATACAGATAACTCTGGGATTCTTTGTTCATCACTCAGCATTTTCAAGACCCACACTGCACAAACTATCCTGTACATGAGTTATTAACGATGGCCATCACTGCTGGTTTTCCAATAACAAGTTTAACTGCACATTTTGCGAATTTTCCAGATGATGGAAAAGTTTTGAGAGAAACAACGGGAGCTACATCTGGCATTTATTGATCTGGAGAAAGCATACGATAGAGTGCCAAGGCAAGAAGTCTGGAGGTGTCTGGGGGAGAAGAAGGTTCCTGAGAAATATGTCAGGTTGGTGCGGGAGATGTACAGAAATGTGAAGACAAGTGTTCGGACCTGTCTGGGACAGACAGAAAGTTTTCAAGTAACAGTTGGCTTGCATCAAGGGTCAGCATTAAGTCTGTTTCTGTTTAATATTGTGATGGAGGTGGTGACGGAGGAGGTGAGAGAAGATGCACCTTGGACAATGTTGTATGCAGATGACATCTTGCTGTGTGCAGGTTCAAGAGAAGAAGCGGAGACTAAACTGGAAAGATGGAGAAAAGTACTGGAAGAGAGAGGTATGAGACTGAGCAGAAGTAAGACAGAGTATATGTGTTGCACAGTAGGCGGCAGCCAGGAGACAGACCTGGAGCTGGAAGGAAATGTCATCAGGAAGGTGAGGGACTTCAGATACTTAGGTTCAACAGTGGAAGAAGATGGAGGAGCTGAGAAGGAAGTGGGATGCAGGATACAAGCGGGTTGGAGGAACTGGAAGGAGATGGCTGGAGTGTTATGCGATAAGAGGATGCCGATCAATCTGAAAGGCAAAATCTATAGGATAGTAGTGAGGCCAGCTATGACGTATGCTATGGAAACTGTGGCCCTGAGGAAAAATAACATCAGCAGGATGGAAGTAGCAGAGATGAGAATGCTTAGGTGGATGTGCGGTGTGACCAGAAAGGATCATCTGAGAAATGACTATGTGAGGGGAACAGTGAAAGTTACGAACTTAGGAGCGAAGATACAGGAGGCAAGGTTGAGATGGTTTGGTCATGCGATGAGGAGGGAGGACGAATGTGTGGGAAGAAGGGTCATGCAGATGGATGTGCAAGGAAAGAGGAAGCGTGGGTGGCCAAAGAAGAGATGGAGGGAACTGGTAGAAGAGGACTTGAGGATGAAGAACTTGGATGTGGTGACAGCCCAAGACAGGAGGATGTGGAGGAGACTCATCATCAACAGTGACCCCCCACTTAAGTGGGAGAAGCTGCAGAAGAAGAAGAAGAAGATCTAATCAGTGTGACTGTTGTCACTGCTGTTGCTGGCAGCCACTTCAGATGGCTTGTCTCTGACCTTGGTTTCAGCACACTTACAAGGTCTGCCCAAACATCTAGCTGTTTCTCCACATGGTTAGATGTACCACACACATTTTTCAGAAAGGTATAAATTTACACTGGACTCTCATCTACAATAAGCAATTCAATCATCACTCTACTTCATATAGATATACTTCTTTAAAAATAACCACCAGAACTGGACACCGCTCATACTACTATGTTCCACTGAGTAAAGCTTCTTACATCCTTGAATTTCAAAAAGGGGGGGGGATTACCTTTCGCATATCATCCTGCATGCGTGTAACATTAATGTTGGGTATTTCACAATTTCACAGAATCTATTTCCAAAATTGTCACAGGTTAAAGCAGTCACTCCTATTTAAATTCAGCTTGTAGAGCAAAGTGTCAGATTTCTCTTTGCATAGTCTTTCCATTAAGAATAAAATTTAATGCAGGACTTTGGTTTTATTCGACTGAACTGCGACTGGGAATTTATTTACACCTGCTGAACTGCTAATGGAAGATATGGCATGGTGAGAAACATGCAACCTGTCAAACGATGAAGATTTAATGTAATAATGATGTTCCTAATACAATAAACTTCATATTTTAAAAAAAGGCTATATGAGAAATGTATACCTGCCAAACTCCAGACGAAGAATGGACCTGAATTTAACTTATTTTCAAGAGAATATATGAAGCAAGCTAACTCATGAACAGGTATACAGTAGGCTTTCCAAGCATAGAAGCCTGGTTATTTTCTCGGAGGTGTTTTGGAGTGGAAGGAATCAATATCTCCAGAATTTCTTCTTGAGATGGAAAAAAAGATTATTATAATTTATTGTTTTTTATATGAAAGGAATGTTCCAACCATTTAAACAAAGCTAGATTTGAAGAACCCAACATAATTATCTTTTTCTCTATGCTAAAAGAGCATCTACAGAATAAAGGGTGTAAGAACAGTGGACTAATATTTTGAGAGTAACATTTTTAGTATGAGACAAATGATATGTCTTTATTTTTCTTTCTGTAGGCAGAGACTATAATCTGTTTATTTGAGTATGAAAAGGTCTAGAGAGGAAAAACAAAAAATATTACTGATTTAATTTCTAAAATAAACTGATTCCAACTATAGAACAGGGAATGAGAAAACTATGAGATGTTTTGTGACCCTGCCTTTTTTTTTTCTTTTGTAACGATACTTTATAATCTGCAAAGCAAACACATTGAACCTGCTTCTCCTCTTCTTCATCCATTCCACCTACCACTGTCTTCTGGAAAACAGCTTCCTCATAATGTATTTCCCAACAACTTCAACCTCCAAGCTTTTTAAGAGAAATATCAATAGTTTTTTTTTTTTTTTAATTAACATAAAAAATGCAAGGAATAGGTAATACTATTTACTTAAGGCCATATATTTCAGCCTGAATATTACAAGCAATCATCAGTGGTAACAATAGTTAATTACCAAGTAGAACATGAACAATGGAACAATTTGAAAAAAAAGTAAGAGCTGTGTGTGAGATGTTATAAGAAAGAAAGAAATTACATAAGAAAGACATTTCTCTTCATCCAATTGTTGACTGCAAAGATTCACCTACTTATTGAATAGCCAAATTTTTAACACACCTATTGAAAGCTCAGATTGGCAACTAATGCTAATTCATAAAAAAATTCTGATTTTCTAGATAAAGTGAAAAATCTTTCCCTACAACCCGTGATATAATGGTTAGCTTAAACAGGAACTCTTAAACATCAAATAATATACAAAACTCAATGGCTTCTCAGGACAACACAACATCTTTTTAATTCCTATAATCCTTGCTCAAATAACAAAGAAAAGTACGTTGAGTTCCAATCCATACATTTCTGGCATCTCAGAACCCATTTCCAGAATTCTTAAGAAATACAATTTAGTGGCTACTTTTCAATCAACAAATTATCAGCATGGTTTCTGTCTTCAAAAGATAAATGGAACTTGATATCTACCAAGTTCCCTGTTACTGTCATCACTGTTACTTTGGACAAACTGGATGTTCTGTAGAAAAGAAAATACAAGAACACCAATCTTATATTAGCAACAGTACATCTGAAAAATCTGGCTTGGCACAGCATGGAATAGATACAGATAACAACATTCCATGGTCTGAAACATGCTTACCTCATCAATGTCAGTATAAATTTGAACACTCATTTAAAGAAAGCCTGAGGCCTTACTTTATTGTCCAAACTTAAATCGGAACAACTGCCTCTTCTATCTAAAATCTGGGAAAGTGTTATTTTAATCACAATCAATAATTTCATTTATTTAAATAGCTAATGAATAATTAGTATTGCAATATTTATTTAGTTATCCCATTGTATTGTTTTTTGTACAGCATCATGAGTCTCTTTCTTTTTACAAATAAATCCATTGTTTGCATTCTACTGTTAAAAATTTTAAAATGCAGAATTAGAGCAGGTGCATATGGAAGAAGGTATTTACTCCGTTGTTAATAAGGGGAAAGGCCATGGCTGTCTAGCATCTCCTCAATGATACAAATCTATTCATGTTTCTGCTACTACACAGAGTGTTATGTCAATTGAAGTCATCCAGCCAATAATTCAACTGCCTCAGCCGATCTAGGAGTATCCGCTGAGGCAGTTGAATTATGAGATTACTGAATCCCATTTCATTTAATTCAGAATCTGCCAGTAAATATAATGAGCAGGCTGTGATTAGAAACCCAATAGATAGGCAAATTGCTACTGCTTCCAGAGCAGTATTAAGCTGAACATGATGGAAAGGAGAATGAAAAGGGCTAGTGCCATCACTGGGAGGTCCCCTCCACCATGAAAAGGTGCGTCACATGGAGGAGGTCTTGTGCAGTAGTATGAACACAGATTTCTTCCAGTCTCTAGGCCATGATCCTGTCTCCTATATTCTTGGATACTGTTATCTCTCCCCCCCGTCAGCATCACTGCATGGCCTTAACTCTGTTTGGATTCCATTTGCAACTGGGCCTTATTGCTGTTAAGCAGTTTAATTGCTCTTTCAATTTCATACATAAGTGGAGGAGGTTCCAAATTGAAATTTACCCTGCCAAATGGACTCCTCCAAATTTTTCTTATCCTCTCTGCTGTACAGTTCCTCACAGTACTGTTTCCGTGTGTTTTTGATTTCCACTTCTTCTGTTAGTACTGCTCCATTCCTGTCTTTAACGACATTCAATCTGGGCTTAAACTTGTGCTTTGTGCCTCTTCATCTGGTACTCTATCTCTTCGAAAAAATTCTAAATATGGAAAAGTTTGATCCGAATAACACATTTATTTTTTTTAAATTAATTTATTTATTTTATTTATTTATTCTAGAGGAAAATACCTCTAGATACTGCAACTGTCTAATGATATCTTCAGCTCTAAGGTTAATCCCGTACTTTCTGTATTCTTCATTCACAAACAAATTTGTGTATTGGAGACTATAATATACCTCTCAAACAAGACCCTCTGCTTAAACCCTGAATGAGACTCTGATTATTCTGCACAGCAACTGATGCACCATGAGATGTATTATAAGGCACAAAGCATATTAGGCTTTTGAGTAAAGCCACTGCAAGAAAAAAACTGGTAGGATTGCAGAGGCATTTTCCACATATCTGAAGAGTTTTGGTTCCAATTCAATGAACGTTGGTCAGGTGGGTTGGAACTTCACCTTACTAGGTGAGGCAAAATATTTAATTTTAAGTCATACCTTTGAAAGGCAGCCACTGTGTAAGACGAAAAGAAATAGTAAAATAAGAAAAATTCACCCCAGCCCTCAAATGTTCTAATAGCATTGGGGAAAGAAGCAAGAGGAAAAGAAAGAAAAAAGGGTGGGGACCAGTCTACATATAATACAACAGATGTATATTACACAAAGTAAGGCATGGGTACCTCGTTTTCCACTCCTATATTCAGTAAAGTGAGCCCTTGAGGGGTTACACTTTAGTAAAGTGCTTTTATTTGTGAATGAACAATAACACAGGGCTGCAAAATTCGAGTCATGAAACGTTGTCTGGAAACTATTAACTCTTTCTGTTTTTTTTTTTTTTTTTTTTTTGACCACTGATTTTAAATATCACTTCCATTTTTCTCTATCACGTAAGGATTTTTCACAAAATGGATTTCCTCTTTGATGTCTTGGTGGAATCGTTATACTTGCTCTTCGCTGACAGTTCCCAGATTCTCAGGAAAGCAGTCTAAATGACAGTTGAGAAAGTGCACTTTTAAGTTTATGGAGCATCCCAAATCCTTGAATTTCTGTAGCATGTCTTCCACAATCATTTTATAGTTGGGGTCCTAGTGATTTCCTAAAAATTTTGTCACCACCTCTTTTAAAGCTTTCCATGCTTCTTTATCAACAGTTGCCATTTTTTCTTCCCTTTTATCCTTTAGCTCAACAGTTTATCCTTCATAAGATTCCTGATGTCCGGACCGATAAAAATACCTTCTTTCAATTTTGCTGTAGATAATCCCAGAAATTTTGCACAGATGTATTAAAACACCCTCCTTTTTTTGCAAAAGCCTTGAAAAATTGCTTATCAATCCCAGCTTTATGTGAAGCAGGGGCAAAAGGATTTTTTCCATAGCAACAAAGTTTCGTGTAACACATTTTTACTTCCAGGTTCTAATGTGACTCTTTCTGGCCATTCCTTCTTGATCCAATGTTGCTCTTGATCTTGGCTGATCCACTCGCACAAAAAAGCATGGGTATTTGGTGTATTCCCTTTATTAGGTGAATTTTTGCAACCTCTTGAAGCCATTACAAATGCTACTTAAAACACAGTTAAACAAATTTTAACTGTGTTTTAAAACATCAACACTACGTAAAAACATTAAAAAAAAACTGCAAACACATCAGGAAAGTCATCCGTTATCTCGGTGAATCAGATTCAAAGTAGCCACCTGCACTTTTATCAGCATTCCTCCCTCTCCTATCTTAAGATGAGAAGTTTCATGGAAATTTCTTTATTTACCATAAAAAGGCACTTCAAAAAAAGCACTTATACAACTAATTAGCTGGAAATAAAGGAGAATGAAAATAAATACCAATGCACTGAATATAAATCCAAATACTAGTAATAAAAAATGATAAAATTAGAAATTGGGTAAAACTGGTGGGTGACGGAGTTTTTTTACTGTTTTTTCTGAACTCAGCACACCTAAAAATCTATAAAAATCAATTCTTACTTCTCAGAAGATTTTTATCACAACCGAACATGATATGTGATATCATGTCGGGTTGTGATAAAAATATTTTCAAAAAAGAATTATTAGTTCAGTTTCCTAAATCTGAAAACACATCCCAATTCTTCACCAGAGCTAAAGATCGGTAATATCAACATAAGAAGCCTGAATGGCAAAGAAATGGAGCTAGCTGAGGAATTAGATAAAGTACAGTGGTACTAGCTAATCCAAACCCTCCAGTAATCTGAACTGTGCTTTGAAAGAAAAAAAGTTTTATTTATTATGTATTATTATTTTGTGTACTATTATTTTTATTTAATAATTACTATTTTAACTATTATTGTTTATTTTATTATTTTTGATTTATTGTGTGTCCACATTTGTTTTTTTATACAGTACACAATATTTTATACTGTGTACTGTATTATTTTTTTTGTTTTACATCAGAGTACAGTAGACTTTTTTCTTTCAGTTACTTCATTTATTTACAGAATTAAATTGATGTACCATTAGAATCTGATTATTTTTGTCTTAAACGCTAGTTATTGTTGTGTCTTGGGGGAAAATTCGCTAATCCGGATGAGCACGGTTTTTATTAGTTCAGATTAGCTAGATACCACTGTACCAGATTGACATAATAGGGGTGACTGAAACAAAAAAGACCAAAACTTGTGAGATCTTTCTGGGCAATAAATACAAAATGTTATATTCAGGATGACAATCAAGGAAAAGAAGGAGTAGACATTGTATTCCACATTAAATATGAGGCAAATCTTCTTAAATGGCAGGCTATTTCAAGTAGAGTGATGTGGGCAAATATCAGAATGGGGAACTGAACAATGAGACTTATTTGTGCCTATGGTCCCACAGAAGGTTCTCCTAAGGTAGAAGTGGAGGAATTTTTCGAGGCTTCAGAAAAAGCAACTGACACAATGAAAAATTGATCCTTGTTCGGGATCTAAATAGTAGAGTAGGAAATAATTGTCAGACATAAAAATATTTTTAGGAAATTTGGAGAAAAGAGCAAAGCTGATAATAATGGCAAATACTTGTTGGATTTCTGCTCAGGACATGGACTGGTTGTTACTAACACCACGTTCCAACATAAAAATGTGCACAAATTCACACGGAGAGAAGAGGCAAGGAATAAAAAAAAGTCTCACTAACTATGCTATTGTCGATAGTGATGCTTTCTCCCTGGTGTAGAACACCAGTGTATACAGAGGATTTGAAATTGGAAGTGATCACTATTTAGTCTTGAGCAAAATAAAATTGAATTTCATATTGAAAAGAATAACATGTAAGAAAGTTTTAAAGCGAATAAAAGTTGAGCACCTCTGAGATGTGAACTGTAGACTAATATACACAAAGGTTATTGAAGAAAAAATGAAAGTGTTTGAGAACAGGAACCAAACCTTGGAGACTCAGTGGCAAGCCTTGAAAAAAACATTGATTGATTCAGCCAGAGAGGCATATGGTGATGTTGTCTGCAAGGATAGAAAATTCAGAAGTCCATGGTGGACACAGGAAGTTAAAGGGGCAGTGAAGGAAGAGAAGAAAGCATATCAAAACTTCCTGGCAAATGAGTCAGCTTGTGCTCTTAGAGAATACAGAGACAAATATCAGAAAGCTAAACACTGTGTAAAACTAGCTAAACAAAAGCCATGGGAGGACTTCAGCAAGAACATAGAAAATAAATATCAAGAAGGTGGAAAAATATTCTAGAGGTTATTGAAGAAACTAGGAATGGAGGAAAGAGTGCTGTAAAAGGAGTTAGTGTATGGAGTAATTACTTTGAAAAACTGCTAAATGAAACAAGCAGTGATGACAGCACAGTGGTAAAAAACACTGACCAGGCATGCAGTCAGGAATACATATCCATACTTGAAGTAGAAAAAGCCATCAAAGGCATGAAATGTGGAAAGGCAGCAGGAGTAGATGATATTCGACCAGAAATGCTGAAATATGGTGGTATAAAAGTCTTACAGTGGCTGCACTGCATACTTCAGTAAGCCTGGACAGAGGGACGAATTCCTGATGATTGGAGTACTCTCGTAGTACCAATATATAAAAAGGGAAATAAAACTGAATGTGAGAATTACAGAGGTATTTCCCTACTGAGTGTTCCTGGCAAGATCTATGCAAGTATACTTGAGAAACGGTTGAGAAGAATTGTGGAAGAAAAGCTTGGTGAAAAACAAGCTGGATTCAGGCAAAATAGAGGCTGTCAGGATCAGATCTTCACTTTACGCCAAATAGTTGAGAAATCATGGGAATATAACAAAGATCTCTATTTAAGTTTTGTAGATCTGGAAAATACACATTACAAGTTGCCAAGAGAGAAGCTATTCAATAAGCTACAGTTATACTGTGTCAATGGGGCATTATATAAAACAATACTTAGTCTTTATTTGATTTGTAAGTCAGCAGTTAGAATTGAAGGAAATCAAGGAAGATGGTATAATGTCGAATCTGGTGTGAGTCAAGGATGCACATTATCTCCTCTGTTATTCATTATTTATATGGATCACATTATGAAGGAAAGTGGTATTAAACATGATATCAAAATTGGAGATGTTAATGTCAGCTCTTTGCTTTAAGGGGGATGATGTTTTACTTCTAAATAAATCCCCTACAAGTCTGCAAGATTCCCTAACTAAATTGAATAACTATTGTAATAGATATGGTATGAAGGTCAGCAATAGAAAGACAAAGACAATGAAAATAGGCAAGAATTGGTGAAAATGTCAACTGAATTGTGAATGGAGAACCTGTGGAACAAGTAAAACATTTCAGCTATTTAGGCACGATTTTTAGTGAAGATGGCAAATTAAATATGGAAATGTACAAGAGATTCAGCAAAGCTGGTTTGGTAGGAAGTCAATTGAATAAATTCATATGGAATAGCAGAGAAATTAGCCGGAACATGAAATTAGCTGTATACAAGACAGTGTTCAAACCAGTTTTAACTTATGGATCTGAGAGCTGGGTCAGAAGTAAAACCCTTGACCAAAGACTAGAGACTGCAGATATGAGAGTCCTGAGAAAGATTAGTGGTGTGAACAGATGGCATCAATGGCAATATCATAAAAAAAAAAAAACGAGGATATTAGGAAAGAACTTGACATTATCAGCATCTAGGAATGTGTCAGCAGAGTAATCTCAGGTGGTATGTTCACTTAAATAGAATGGGAGAAGAAAGATTAGCAAAACAAGTGTTCTCTAGTATTTGGCTCAAAAACGATCTAGAGGAAGATCAAAATATAGGTGGTTGATATAGTACAAAGTGCCTTAGATGATAGAAATATAAGATCTGGTAATGTTGGAGTCTTGACAAGTAACAGAATGATTTGGAGGAAAATTGTAGATAGGAAGTTAATAATATATAAATTTTTCATGTAGTACTATCATATCCTGTACATCCCTTAAGGGTACATGGCAGGAATTTGATGATGATTATAGTTCTGTTTGTTTGTGAATATAGCTGACATTTGTAAAATGAGAACTAATAATTCTTATAAGCATTAAATATAATGCTTATTTCACAAACAATATTTTTTTCTGAACTGAACACATAATATAACAGCCGTAAAAACACATATTTGAAAAAAAGATAACATATAGTCAACTTACTATAGTAAACACCACGATAACAAACTACCAAAAAAAAAAAAAAAAAGTCCCAACTTATAGGACATTCTTATGGGCATTAAATTATTCTATAGAAAATTCGCCACAATAAATTTTACTCAGGTGATATAAGAGTTTGCTATTGCAAAAGTCAACTGTGAGTGCAATGTGTGTATGTGTGCATGTTTCAGGTGAAAAATAAATGGAAGAAAACAAGTTTCTTAATTTTAAGTCATACCTTAACTTGTTCTGCTTCAGTTCTTAACACTTCAGTTGAAGCTGATCCTTCACGCAAAAATTGACCCAATGTATCTTTCTCCAAACACATATCTCTAATAGCCCTAGCAGATTTACCAGTTTCTTTTCGTGAGTGAACAAAAATCAGCACCTAACAAACACAGGTCATGCTTTAACAATAATAAAAACTGATGACAATAAAGTATAATATTACTATTCTCCTAGAATACATTAATTTTGTAATTAGCTTGGGTAATCATTTGATCTCATTTAATAAAATGAACCTTTATAATATCAGTCAAACAAAATAATATAAGTTAAATTTTTTTTTTAATTTTAAATGCAGCCATATTGAAAGATAAAAGTACACATTATGGATAGAGCTAACTTAATAAATACACACAGCTCTGATATTCCTAATTAAAATATCAGTTTATTGATGTCTGTTCTGTAGAATGAAAAACCCTGTCACTTCATGAGTTCTGTTTGATTACCTTTAATTAAACAGCACATCAAATAATAGTCCACGGCATGTAAGAAAGAAATTGAACCAAAGTTTTTTCAAAGTGGAAGGCAAATGTTCCATTGTCCTCAACAAATGTGCTATAAAAGCACATTTCATCATTATCATCAAATTCCTGACATGTACCCTTAAGGGGTGTACAGGATAAGATAGTAAGACATGAAAAATTTACATCATTACTAACTTCCTATCTAAAATTTTCCTTCAAATCAGGATGTCACTTGTCACCAGATTTAACATTAAACCACCTTCCTGTACTTCCTTCAATCCTAACTGCTGGCTTACAACTCAAATAAACACTAAGTAGTGCTTGATATAATGCCCGATTGGCACTATATAACTGTAGCATTTTCAATAGCTTCTCTCTTGGCACCTTGTCATATGCCATTTCTAGATCTACAAAATTTAAATACAGATCTTTGTTATATTCCATGATTTCTCAACTAATTATCGTAAAGTGAAAATCTGATCCTGACAGCCTCTGTTTGGCCTGAATCCAGCTTGTCTTCACCACATTTTTCTTCCACAATTCTTCTCAACTGTTTCTCAAGTATACTTGCATAAATTTTACCAGGAACACTCAGTAGAGAAATACCTCTGTAATTCTCACATTCGGTTTTATTTCCCTTTTTAATATATGGGTACTATGAGAGCGCTACTCCAATCATCTGGAATTCCTCCCTCTGTCCAGGCCTTCTGCACTATAAGACTTTTATACCTCCGTACTTGAGCATTTCTGGTCAAATATCATCTACTCCAGCTGCCTTTCCACATTTCAGGCTTTTGATGGCTTTTACTACTTCAAGTATGGATAGGTATTCCTGATTGCATGCCTGTTGAGTGTTTTTTTTACTAATATGCTGGCACTGATTGTTTGGTTTAGCAATTTTCTGAAGTAATTACTCTATGCGTCAAGGGTATCTTTTTCACCAGTTTGCATGTCACTTTTATCATATCTAATTTCTTTTAAAGCACTTTTTCCTCCATTTCTGAGTTCTTCAACAACCTGGAGAATATCTTGCCACCTTCTTTATATTTATTTTCTATGTTCTTACCAAAGTCTACGCATGACTTTTGTTTAGCTTTCTTACACTGGTCTCTATATTCTCTAAGAGCACAAGCTGACTCATTTGCCAGGAAGTTTTGATATGCTTTCTTCTCTTCCTTCACTGCCCCTTTAACTTCCTGTGTCCACCATGGACTTCTGAATTTTCTATCCTTGCAGACAACCTCATCACATGCTCGCTCGCAGACTCAATGTTTTCTTCAGGGCTTGCCACTCAATCTCCAGGATTTGGTTCCTGTTCTCAAACTCCCATTTTTTTCTCAATAATGTTCATGTATTTTAAGTCTGCAGTTCACATCTGAGAATGGCTCAACTTTCATTCGCTTTAAAACTTACATGTTCTTCTTTTCAATATGAAATTCAATTTTATACTGCCCAAGACTAAATCGTGATCACTTCCAATTTCAAATCCTTTGTACACTCTGTCCTGCATCAGGGAGAAAACATCACTATCAACAATAACATAATTGATTAGACCTTTCTTATTCCTTGCCTCTTCTCTCCATGTAAATTTGTGCATATTTTTATGTTGGAACATTGTGTCAGTAATAACTAATCCATGTCCTGAGCAGAAATCCAATAGGTATTTGCCATTATTATTAGCTTTTTTCGGAGGAAAATTGTAGATATGAAGTTAGTAATGGTGTAAGTTTTTCATGCAGTACTATCATATCCTGTACACCCCCTTGAGGGTACATATCAGGAATTTGATGATTATGATGATTTTTGTATGTCTAACAATCATTTCCTACTCTGCTATTTAGATTGCTAACAACAAACAACTTTTCATTTTTCATTGTATCAGTGGCTTTTTCTAAAGCTTCAAAAAATTCCTCCACTTCTATTTTAGTAGAACCTTCTGTGGGACCATAGGTGCAAGTAATTCTTGTTGTCCAGTTCCAGATTCTGATATTTGCCCACATAACTCTACTTGAAATTGCCTGCCATTCAAGAAGATGAGATTCATATTTAGTGTTGAATACTATGGCTACTCCTTTTCCTTGATTGTAATTGCCTGAATATAACATTTTGTATTTATTGCTCAGAAAGATCTCACCAGTTTTCTTCTTTTTTGTTTCAGTCACGCCTATTATGTCAATCTGGTACTTATCCAATTCCTCAGCTAGTTGCATTTCTTTGCCATTCAGGCTTCTTATGTTGATAGTACCAATTTTGAACTCTGGGGATGTTGATTTGGGGTGTGTTTCAGGATTTGTTCCAGTAGCTGACTTTTCACTGTTTGCCCTGGTACCTTGGTGAAAACAATGGGGCCTTCAGAAGGTGACGACAGGACACTGGGTCAGAAGCCATGGTTGGTTCTCCACATTCCTTTAAAGGCTATGTATGAAGTCTCCTCTCAGTTATATAACTTTGACCCTCAAGCACCCATTTGTCAAGAAAGCACATTTCATGATAAATATATCACCACCAAAATTTTAATGATTTTAGATTTAATGGAAATGATTAAATTAAATGATAGATTGATGTTTCTTTGTTATGCACATTTTTATTATTATAAGATGGGATCTCCTCTAAGCCCAAAGTCTTGTGGGAGGCCCATGCTAGCAATCATTGATATAAAGGTTAACTCTCTCCTTAAAGGCATTCACAGGCAAAGTACTCAGGACCACTGCTGACAATCCATTCTACTCATCCTCTCCGCCACTTCAACATTCTCAAGAAATTCTCATTAGTCCAGTGGTTATATCGAAGCCATATAAAGAGGTATAATAAATTTTTTATATCTGCATGTTTCTTAACACACAAGCAGGAAGAGGTGCTGTTTAAGCTTCAAGAGATACATAGAGATATTTTGTCCATGTTTGCAATATGTCTTCTAAATGCAACTCTTCTGTCTGGTCTCATCAATTTCTTGTATTTCCATCATTTATCTCTATACAGCCTATACCCCCCCCCCCCAAAAGTATATAATTATGTTTGGATAAAATACACTGGATTACAAGCTATTCCAATGCCCAAACTGCCAATCCATTTAAATCATCCCACAGGATGATTTAAATGGACTGGATACTCCTGTTCAAATCATTCCCAAATATAATTGATGTCCAAACTGAACACCAGCGGTCAAGTTTAAAGGTCTGTGGCAGACCACTGATGACTTATCTTCAGGCACTATCCCATAGTATTGTCTGTTTAAATCTCCCATTAAAAGTGTGAAGAGGTGGCAATTGCAATATGACATCATCAAGGTCATCCTGAGAGATATCTGCAGTAGGAGGCAGGCAGATGCAGCATACTGTTATAAGAGATACGACTGCAAGTAGGAAAGCAAGTGTCTCTATATTTTTATTAAGTGGGATTTGTCGGAGGGAGGTCTGGTTACCACAAGCAGGACAACTCCTCTGTAGGCAGGTCCATCTCCTGTCATTAGTGAATAGTGGTTATATTTTGCAATGCTGGATAAGGCAAGGCAAAAGCATATTTATATTTCTGCAAGAAGTATTTGATGTTTCTCTCATTGATGTTTTTAAGAAATTGCAACAATTCCATTTTAGAAATGTTTGTATTATTTATTTTTGGTGGTGTTCTTTGGCTTCCGATATTGTAAGGTCTTGTTTTCATTGGCCTTCAGTTTTTTTCTTTTTTAGAGAATTGTGGATCACCAAGTAACCATCATTTCTTCTTCATTAGAAAAACATTCAAGGCATTAAATTCCACTCCTGCAGAGCATTAGGTTAATTAATTGTTTTAATTTCTTGCAGGGAATCAAAGATACCCATCTTATCTATTAATAGATCAGGAGCAAGTTTCTGATTATCTTCAGTGCATGTTCCATTATTTTTTCATTAATGGATGTTCGTTTAAGGGAGCCAGTTTTGGCATATCTTCAGGAGTGAGCCCACCAATTTTTCTTCTTGATATGCTCTAAAGAAACAGCAAGAAAATCATATCATTCAGAAATATTTTAGTTGTGAGAAGGCAGGTTCGCCATGTGTCCCTAATGACACTTTTTTTTAACAAGACTACAAGAACACTACCGTGACTGAAACATACCAATTCCAGAACATCTTAATAATAAAAAAAATGCAAGAACCAAAAGAAAAAACAGAAATAGCAGTCCACACGTTTGAACAGAAACATACTCCCACAAATCAACAAAGTCATAATAATAGACACACAAGAAAATGAAACAATGCTTAAAACATCGGAAACGATAGCCATAAAATGTGACAAAAACTCAATAAACGTCCACTGTCCATACATAATCTCAGGGAGTTGGAAGCTCCAAAATATAAAAATTAAGTCACGACTCCGACCAATAGAATATAACACAGATACAACAAAGACAAAACACCAAGCTGGCGTGACATAGCCTCCACTTCCCCCACGAGCTCCGAAGATGACGCACTGTCAAAACAGCTCATACCCTTACTCCCACCCCTGATCTCATTATTCTCCTTCCCCAAAAATTTCTATCTTTCACCTCCCTCCCAAAGTATTCTCTGCCTACCCTTAAAAAAAAACCTGAGTTTAAAATTCATACACCTCTTGCCTCACTGATAATTCCCCCACATTTCCAAACCCCCTTCCTTTTAGTCATACTTTAAGAGCAGATAAATATATATCACTATATGCCAGATGCCACTGAATAAGAAGACAACCAGCAGCATCCTACAAAGATATGTCTGAATTATTATTCCTATATAGTCTTCATATATCTGTCTTTAAAACATCAGTAATATCGTAACAAGCTAATGACTATAAAAAAGGGGACACCTAAACAAAAATAGGCTAAATAGCCATAAAAATAATATTTACTTAAAGGAGTAACACGAATATTTTTCCAGAAATAATACCTATATTTTATTCTCTTTAATCTATACATATCTTGGATATTTTAACAAAATACTGAAAGCTCCAAACTAGATTTACGATATTGTAAGACAGAAATAAAGCATGGCAAATTTAAAAATATTTAAAATATCCACCAGCAAGCCCATGGTACTACTGTACTGCAGATTTACAACCTGTTAAGGATGGGGAGTGACAAAAATAAAATTTTAAGAATATATGCCCACCTTATATATAATGCATGATATATCCAAACTTGAGAAGTACTAAATGAATTTATCAACACTTTAATACTATACAAGGCATACCTGATTCTTTCCAGCATGTTCCATAATTTTTTCATACAAAATCTCATTCATCAACTGGAATCGCTTTATAGCTTTCTTTTCAGTAATTCCAATGTACTGCTGTTCTAAAGGTACTGGTCGAAAACTATTATCAAAATAGAACATTCCTCTTGTTGGTTCAACCCTCAAAAGAGTAGCAACATCTTCATAATTTGGTAGAGTTGCACTTAGACCTACAAGACGTACTTCTTCCTGAGTCATTTCAATGTTGCGAATAGTTCTAAATGAATTGCAGTAAAATTTTATTATTGAGAAATAGTCTTTAAAACATATCTTAAAAAATAATTATGAGAAATATGCAATTACAAAATTGTAAAAGACAAACTTTAAATAACATTTTCTATAAAATAAGCAAAAAAATCACTTTGAAATATTTCTGATTAAGAAGAAGAAACAACACAAGAAAATTTATTACATTAGAACATTCCTATGTGTATTTTAAACAGTATATGAAATACACATAGAATGTATGTGTATTTCATACATAAAACCATGTAAATAATTGTTGAAATATTTTACAATTTGATCAAACCAATAAGTTTCTTCATAAACTAATGTGAAGAAATATGTTCTACATCACTAAATAAAAACATGGTGGGAACCATTAAATTAACTTTTCAGCTAGAAAAAAATCCTTTTCCATCTATACATATAAAAATAACAACCACTTGTGCTTCTAGTCATACATGATATTCACGTAGTGCTCTATTATTATTAGATCTGCAGAGTCAGTATTCAAGAATTTTTCTTGAATTCATTTACACATCTTGCATTGAACACCTCCAGAGGTAAGCTATTCTAATTGCACTACTCCAAGAAAAAAACTAGTTCTCACTCCTTTATTAACTACAATTATTCATTCTAAGCTTCCACGTATGCACTTATATTCTTTATATAAAATGAAAAATTCCATCTACTGGTTTCATCCTATATCACCCAATCAGAAATTTATAGATTTCTATTACATCATCCCTCTTAATCGTGTTTGCTAGCATCTGCAGTCTTATTGACTATATTATTGTTGATAGTGATGCTTTCTCCCTGGTGCAGGACACCAGAGTGTACAGAGGATTTGAAATTGGAAGTGATCACTATTTAGTCTTGAGCAAAATAAAATTGAATTTCATTTTGAAAAAAATAACATGTAAGAAAGTTTAAAAGCAAATAAAAGTTGAGCAGCTCTCAGATGTGAACTGTAGACTAAAATACACAAAGATTATTCAAGAAAAAATGAAAGAGTTTGAGAACAGGAATCAAACCTTGGAGATTCAGTAGCAAGCCTTAAAGAAAACCCTGATTGATTCAGCTACAGAGGCATGTGGTGAGGTTGTCTGCAAGGATAGAAAAATTCAGAACTCCATGGTGGATGCAGGAAGTTAAAGAGGCAGTGAAGGAAAAGAAGAAAGCATATCAAATGTTCCTGACAAATAAGTGAGCTTGTGCTCTTCGAGAATACAGAAACAAATGTAAAAAAGCTAAATACTGTGTAAAACTAGCTAAACAAAAGTCATAGGAGGACTTTGGCAAAAACATAGAAAATAAATACCAAGAGGTGGTAAAATATTCTGGAGGTTGTTGAAGAAGCTTAGAAATAGAGGAAAGAGTGCTGTCAAAGGAGTTAGAGATGATAAAGGTGATATGAAAACAGGAGAAAAAGATATCCTTGAAGTATGGAGTAATTACTTAGAAAAATTACTAAATGAAACAGGCAGTGATAGCACAGTGATAAAAAACACTCAACAGGCATACAATCAGGAATACATATTCATACTTGAAGTAGAAAAAGCCATCAAAGGCTTGAAATGTGGAATGGCAGCAGGAGAAGATGAAATTCGACCAGAAATACTGAAGTATGGTGGTATAAAAGTCTTACAGTGGCTGCACTGCATAGTTCAGAAAGCCTGGACACTCCTCTGTCCAAGAGGAGTGAATTCCCGATGATTGGAGTAGAGCTCTAATAGTACCCATATATAAAAAGGAAAATAAAACTGAATGTGAGAATTACAGAGGTATTTCCCTACTGAGTGTTCCTGGCAAGATCTATACAAGTATACTTGAGAAACAATTGAGAAGAATTGTGGAAGAAAAGCTTGGTGAAGAACAAGCTGGATTCAGGCCAAATAGAGGCTGTCAGGATCAGATCTTCACTTTACGACAAATAGTTGAGAAAGCATGAGAATATAACAAAGATCTGTATTTAAGTTTTGTCGATCTGGAAAAGTTCTATGACAAGGTGCCAAGAGAGAAGCTATTCAATACGCTACAGGTATATGGTGTCGATGGGGCATTATATCAAGCAATACTTAGTCTGAATTTGAGTTGTAAGTCGGCAGTTAGAATTGAAGTACAGGAAGATGGTTCAATTTTAAATCTGGTGTGAGACAAGGATGTACATTATCCCCTCTGTTATTCATTATCTATATGGATCACTTTACAAAGGAAAGTGGTATTAAACATGATATCAGAATTGAAAATGTTAATGTCAGCTCTTTGCTTTATGCAGACGATGTTATACTTCTAAATAATTCCACTACAAGTTTGCAAGATTCCTTGACTAAATTGAATAACTGTTGTAACAGATATGGTATGAAGGTCAGCATTAAAAAGACAAAGACAATGAAAATAGGTAGAATTGTTGAAAATGTCAACTGTGTTGTGAACAGGGAACCTGTGGATCAAGTAAAACATTTCAGCTACTTAGGCGCAATTTTTACTAAAGATGGTAAATTAAATATGGAAATAGACAACAGAATTAACAAAGCTGGTATGGTGGGAAGTCAATTGAATAAATTCATATGGAATAAGAGAGAAATTAGTCGGAACATGAAATTAGCTGTACACAAGACAGTGTTCAAACCAGTTTTAACTTATGGATCTGAGAGCTGGGTCAGAAGTAAAACACTTGACCAAAGACTAGAGACTGAAGATATGAGAGTCCTGAGAAAGATTAGAGGCATGAACAGATGGCATCAATGGCAATATCATATTAAAAACGAGGATATTAGGAAAGAACTTGACATTGTCAGCATCCAGGAATGCGTTAGCAGAGCTAATCTCAGGTGGTATGGTCACTTAAACAGAATGGGCGAGGAAAGATTAGCAAAACAAGTGTTCTCTGCAGGTTCGCAGGAAAACAACCCAGAGGAATACCAAGATATAGGTGGATTGATACAGTACAATGTGCCTAAGACGATAGAAATATAAGATCTGATAATGATGATATTGGAGTCTTGACAAGTAATAGACTGATTTGGAGGAAAATTGTAGATAGGAAGTTAGTAATGATGTAAATTTTTCATGTAGTACTATCATATCCTGTACACCCCTTGAGGGTACATGTCAAGAATTTGATGATGATGGTGAATCACCTTTTGTGCTTTCCATGAATATAGAAAAAGACTTAATTTCTGTATTACTTCAACCATGGTATCTCTTCTGGGTCTGCCTCTCACTGATGAGACCTCAATAAAAGTTGAAAGCAGCCTAGGAAGTTGCCCTCCCCATAATGTATAGTAAAACGTGTGAAAGGAAGTGTGCTTTGCTTTATAGGATACTGAGACAATTGATGTGAAGTCTTCAGCCTCTACATACATGTAACCTAGTTATGAGGATATTCATGCAAATTTTGTTTATGTCTGAGTGAAGGATTATACAAGAAAATAATTTCTTGGAAAGTATAACAATTCACTCACATGCCTTTTTTGACAGAAAGACGTCAATTATCAAAGGGACTTAGAAGGGGCTGAAGTAATTTTTCGAAATAAGAGAACAAGAGAGAGAAAGGGATCACACCTGAAAGGTGTGTAAGAGGATGAGATTAAGGTGGGGGACAAGATTTCTTGCTTGAAGTGTGGAGAATGAGAGAAATGAGCAGCAAGGAGGGGTTGTGTGTATGCATAAGGTGGATGAATTTAAGGAGAGGTAAAATACTTGATGTATGAATAATGGTTAATGTGAGCTTCCTGCAATGAATTCAGTCTCCATTGAGATGCTCATGAATAATAGCATTTCATCATTTGATATTCAACATCATCTACTCCATTTGCCTCTCCACATTTCACATCGGTAACTTCTTATATCTTAACCATTAAAATATTTCCCCCAACTGCATTATTACTGGATATTTTCTATCACTGTTTTATAATTTTTTTATGTAATTATGTGGGTGGTCTGAAAAGTTCTCAGCACTCGACCATAAATTGCAACACTATCAGCAAGATTTTTTTTTTCTAAGTTGATACATCTGTTATAAACATCCATGTGAAATTGTAAGTCATTCTATCAAGTAATTTTTTTTTTATACAGCTGTCGGAAGCCAAAGTGTTGTCAAAATCCCTTGAAATGGATAAAATTGAGTAGTGTGTGGTTATAAAATTCTTTGTAAAAGAAGATTTAACATCAAAAGAAATTCATTCGAAGTTCATAAAAGTTTATGGGCACTCTTCTCCTTCGTTTTCAACAATTAAGAAATCGGCTGCCAAGTTTAAACGCACACGTACCACCCTTGAAGATGATCCACGTGAAGGACGTCCAAAAAGTGTAACAACACCAGAAATCATTGATCAGTGCATGATATGGTATTGGATGACCAGCGAGTCAAATTGTGCGAAATTGCTGTGACTATAGGCATATCAAAAGAACGTGTAGTATATATTTTGCATGAAGAATTGCAAATTAAAAAGCTTTGTGCAAGATGGGTGCTGCACAGATCAAAAATGTACTCACATGAAAATCTCTGAACAGTGCTTGGAGTGTTTTAACAAGAATAAAACTGAATTTGTGTGTCGATTTATTACCATGGATGAGACTTGGATTCACCAGTACATGCCAGAATCCAAACAGCAGTCAAAACAGTGGACAGAAGCCGGTTGTTCAGCGCCAAAGAAGATAAGGTCATGGCATCGGTTTTGAGATGTTTATTAATTATCTTGAAAAGGGTAATGAGTAACTGGGGAATATTATTCTGATATTTCAACCAGACGAGACGAAAAAATTCGTGAAAAAAGACCAGGTTCACAGAAGGAAAAAATCACCTTTCATAAGGACAATGCACCTGCCCACAAAGGTGTTTTGGCAATGGGAAAATTAAGGGATCTGCACTGTGAACTGTTGGAACATCCGCCCTATTCCCCAGATTTGTCTCACTCTGATTTCTATCTCTTCCCAAAACTAAAACTCTTCCTAGCTGGTCAGCATTTTTCTTAGAATCAAGAGGTGATTGCAGCTGTAGAGGAGTATTTTGCAGATCTTACTGAGAACCACTACACGTACGGGATAATGACACTGGAGCATCGTTGGAATAAATTTATTAGTCTCAATAGAGATTATGTTGAAAATTAAATATAATTTTGAAATCATAAATTCATTTTTTTCATTGTTAGGCTGAGAACTTTTCAGACCACCCATGTAAGTGCATTTAGGTGAGTGGGTTAAGTTTTTTCTTTTTTAATTTTATTTATATTTTTATATTTATTACTACAAACCTCACTCTAGAGACCAAGTATGGAACTTTTTCAAGCCCCTTCAAGCTACTAACAAACAGAGTAGTAGTCTCACAGGAGGCAATGAAATTCACTCCCTGCCTACAGACAATCTCAATAATCCACAACCAGTGTGGAATTTGAACTCAAATCCTAATGTTCCTTAATGTTTTGTTCTTGTTTTCAAATTCCTGTATTTATTCCACAATCTTTCATCATCATCATCAAATTCCTGACATGTACCCTCAAGGGGTGTACAGGATATGATAGCGCTACATGAAAAATTTACATAATTACCAACTTCCTTATCTACAATTTTCCTCCAAATCAGTCTATCACTTGTCAAGACTCCAATATTATCATTATCAGATCTTATATTTCTATCGTCTAAGGCACACTGTACCATATCAATCCACCTATATCTTGGTCTTCCTCTGGGTCGTTTTCCTGCCAACCTGGCAGAGAACACTTGTTTTGCTAATCTTTCTCTTTGCCCTTTCTGTTTAAGTGACCACCTGAGATTAGCTCTGCTAACGCATTCCTGGATGCTGACAATGTCAAGTTCTTTCCTAATATCCTCGTTTTTAATATGATATTGCCATTGATGCCATCTGTTCACGCTCTAATCTTTCTCACGACTCTTATATCAGCAGTCTCTAGTCTTTGGTCAAGTGTTTTACTTCTGACCCAGCTCTCAGATCCATAAGTTTAAACTGGTTTGAACACTGCCTTGTATACAGCTAATTTCATGTTCTGACTAATTTTTCTCTTATTCCATATGAATTTATTCAATTGACTTCCTACCATACCAGCTTTGTTGATTCTGTTGTCTATTTCCATATTTAACACGTTCGCTGCCAACTACGAGTATACTCGTAGTGGGTAAACCTGCTTCACAAGCCAGCTACGAGTATACTCGTATGACGCTTAACGCCGGGACCGAGATTATTGTATTGACCTTGAAGAAGTTAAAATGCTTGGCTTGTGGGGCTAGCATCAAAACTGTGTATTCTCATAGACCGTATATGCTCTGTACAAGCCAACTACGAGTATACTCGTAGGACGTTTACCTCCGGAAACGAGATTATCGTACTGACCTTGAAGAAGTAAAACTGCTCGGCGTAGGGGAACAGACCATGCCAAAGTAGCGTGGCAGCGAACGTGTTAATTTACCATCTCCAATTTTGATATCAGGTGTAATACCACTTTCCTTCATAATGTGATCCATATAGATAATGAATAACAGAGGGGATAAAGTACATCCTTGTCTCACACCAGATTTAACATTAAACCATCTTCCTGTACATCCTTCAATTCTAACTGCTGACTTACAAATCAAATAAAGACTAAGTATTGCTTGATATAATGCCCCAATGACACCATATAACTGCAGCGTATTGAATAGCTTCTCTCTCTTGGCACCTTGTCATATGCCTTTTCCAAATCGACAAAACTTAAATACAGATCTTTGTTATATTCCCATGCTTTCTCGACTATTTGTCGTAAAGTGAAGATCTGATCCTGACAGCCTCTGTTTGGCCTGAATCCAGCTTGTTCTTCACCAAGCTTTTCTTCCACAATTCTTCTCAACTGTTTCTCAAGTATACTTGCATAGATCTTGCCAGGAACACTCGGTAGGGAAATACCTCTGTAATTCTCACATTCAGTTTTATTTCCCTTTTTATATATGGGTACTACGAGAGTACTCCAATCATCAGGAATTCGTCCCTCTGTCCAGGCTTTCTGAAGTATGCAGTGCAGGCACTGTAAGACTTTTATACCACCATACTTCAGCATTTCTGGTCGAATATCATCTACTCCTGCTGACTTGCCACATTTCAAGGCTTTGATGGCTCTTTCTACTTCAAGTATGGATATGTATTCCTGACTGTATGCCTGTTGAGTGTTTTTTACCACTATGCTATCACTGCTTGTGTCATTTAGCAATTTTTCGAAGTAATTACTCCATACTTCAAGGATATGTTTTTCTCCTGTTTTCATGACACTTTTATCATCTCTAACTCCTTTTACAGCACTCTTTCCTCCATTCCTAAGCTTCTTCAACAACCTCAAGAATATTTTGCCGCCTTCTTGATATTTATTTTCTATTAAGTATAGTTTCTGGGAATATTCTCATGTTACTCCTCTTAAACACTATTAATATAATTACAGCTATTATAGCCCGTTTTTGTTTAGGAGTGTTCCTTATTTGAATACACTGGCTAGCATTATCAGAAAAGGGGTATATATATTTTTTTAGGGCATTATGGGTGAGTATAGAAAGCGATTATGGCAGAATAAATGAGGTGGAAAAATTTTTTGTACATACCTTGTTTTTGGTTCTATGATGCCTTCCAATTCCAAGATCCTGCTGAAGGTTGTTTATAAACGGGAGGGGGGGTATGGGGGGTGTTTTGACGCGGGAAATAAGTTTGGAAACCTGGGTTACTATTAATATATATATAAATATTATTTTGTTCAGGGCTGCATTTTTTGTGGGGGGAGAGGGGGGGGATGAAGGGGAAGGGTATCCTTATGTGGAAACATGGACAGGAGTAAACAGAGTGTGGACCATTTCGGTCGTCGTCTGACCGTCATCGGAACCTTGTCGGAATGAGTGTAGGGCTATGTCAAGGCTGCAAGTTGCATCTGGCAAATTAGGGCATTTGTGGTCGCTACATGACCGGAGGCATGGCTTAATTTTGTAAGTTCTGGTTCGTCAAACATTCGGAAATTAGGTAGGGGCAGTGGACATTGATAGAATTTTCATCGCATTTTATGGCAATAGTTTCTGATATTCTAAGCATTGTTTCGTTATCTTGTTTGTCTATGATTATGTAATTTGTAGGCCTTGTTGATTTGGGGGATATGTTTTAGTTCAAAGGCACGAGCTGCAATTTCTATCTTCCCTGTACTCTGTGTTTTGTTTTTCTTTTTGATGTTGTGATGTTTTTTTGTGTTCAGATATTCTGGAATGGGAATATTGCAATCCCTGAAGTGCTCTTGTAGTCTAGTCCATAAGGACCTAATAGTTGAGCCAGTGTAGGTGATGTCACAGCCTTTTTGACAAGGAAATTTGTAGACTACGTTGTGGTGTTCGAATATTTCTTTGTGAGTGAGAGATTTAGTTCGTTTTAGGAGAGTTGCTAATTTTTGGTTCAAGGTGAATACTAGCTTATAGTCCGTGTTTTTGAAAATGTATTTGTAGGCTTTGTATGTGTTTTGGATGTATGGCAATTTGATAACCATACGTGTCAGGAAGTCTGTTTTGGTTGTATTATTGTTAAGACGGGACTTTGCCGTATTGGTCACATAATTTATTAGATGTGTGGAGTAGTTGCGATTTTTGAAAACCTGTGTTAAATACTTTAGTTCCGTGTAAAGATAATTGCTGTTGGTTGAGAATTTGTAAGCATTGATAAATTGTGATAGGATGACTGAGTTTTTAACAGAATATGGGTGGTATGAATTGAAATGGAGGTAGTTTCCGATATGTGTGGGTTTGTGGAATATTTTCGTAGCTATCCTGCTATGGCTTCTGATTAATGTCAGGATAAAGAAATTGACGGATTTGTTCTGTTCAGTTTCCATGGTGAATTGTAGTCTGTTGCTATAATTGTTGAGGAATGTTTGTAAGGCGGAGATGTGTGAGGGTTTGCCAATGAGAATATTGTCTACGTATCTGCCATAAAAGGTGATGCTGGTGGTGGGGAGTAGAAGTAATTCAATGCATGCAGGAATAATTCTGCTAGTTGTCCACTGATGTTTTGGCTCATTGGGAGACTGAAAATTTGAACTTATAAGGAGTTGAATTTAAAGAAGTTGGCAGATATTGTGATCAAACTCACAATATCTGCCAACTTCTTTAAAACACATACAAAGCCTACAAATACATTTTCAAAAACACGGACTATAAGCTAGTATTCACCACGAACTAAAAATTAGCAACTCTCCTAAAATCTACTAAAATCTCTTGCTCACAAAGAAATATTCGAACACCACAACGTAGTCTACAAATTTCCTTGTCAAAAAGACTGTGACGTCTAGGTCCATATGGACTAAACTACAAGAGCACTTCAGGAAATGCAATATTCCCATTCCGGAACATATGAACACAAAAAAACATCGCAACATCAAAAAGAAAAACAAAACACAGAGTACAGGGAAGACAGAAATTGCAGCTCACGCCCTTGAACTAAAACATAACTCCCAAATCGACAAGGCCATAATCATAGACAAACAAGACAACGAAACGATGCTTAGAATATCCGAAACTATTGCCAGAAAATGCGATGAAAATTATATCAATGTCCACCGCCCCTACCTAATTTCCGAATGTTGGAAGATCCAGAACTTACAAATTAAGCCACGCCTCCGGCCATGTAGCGACCACAAATGCCCTAATTTGGCAGATGCAACTTGCAGCCTTGACATAGCCCTACACTCATTCCGACAAGGTTCCTATGATGGTCAGCCGACGACTGAAACGGTCCACACCCCGTTAACCGCTGTCCCAGTTTCCACATAAGGATACCCTTCCCCTTCATTCCCCCCCCACAAAAAATGTGGCCCTAAACAAAATAATATATATATATATATATATATATATTATTAATAATAACCCGGGTTTCCAAACTTTCCCGTGTCAAACCCCCCGCGTTTATAAACAACCTTCAGCAGGATGTTGGAATTGGAAGGCATCATAGAACCAAAAACAAGGTATGTACAAAAACTTTTCCACCTCTTTTATTCTGCCATAATCGCCTTCTATACTCACCCATAATGCCCTAAAAAATATATATATACTCCTTTTTTGAGTAATGTTAGCCAATGTATTAAAATAAGGGACACTCCTAAACAGGCTATAATATAATAGCCTTAATTATATTAATTTATTTTCTATGTTCTTGCCAAAGTCCTCCCATGACTTTTGTTTAGCTAGTTTTACACAGTGTTTAGCTTTCTTACATTTGTCTCTGTATTCTCTAAGAGCACAAGCTGACTTATTTGCCAGGAACTTTTGATATGATTTTTTCTTTTCCTTCACTGCCTCTTTAACTTCCTGTGTCCACTATGGAGTCCTGATTTTTCTATCCTTGCAAACAACCTCACCACATGCCTTTCTGGCTGAATGAATCAAGGTTTTCTTCAATGCTTGCCACTGACTCTTCAAGGTTTGGTTCCTGTTCTCAAACTTCTTTCTATATCTAAGAGTTTTCAATTTTGTTTTTCAAAAACTTGAATATATTCATCATCATGCGTATCAAGGATTTAGGCCTAGCATGGCCTGTTCCAGCCTTAGAAGTCATCGTTGAATCGTTTAAGAGGACGTCCTGGTTTTCTTTTCCCTAATGGCTTGTACTTTAAAGTTTTCATTCTTTGAACGTGTTCCATGCATTTATGTTTATATTTTTTAATTTTTTCTATTACTGGTTCTTGGTTTAATTCTTTTGCAATTTCTTTGTTTCTTTTGTGATCAAATAGGGTATACTTTGTAGTTTTTCTCATAAACTTCATTTCTGCTGTCATTAATTTTTGTTTGTCTTTTTGTTTTATTGTCCAGATTTCGCTTCCATACATTAAGACTGGCAGGGCTAATGTATTGGATACTTTTGGTCTGGTTTGTTTTTGAACTAGGTTTGGTTTAAATATAGAATTAATTACACCTGTTATTTTAAATATTTTGCAATTTTTACATTTATATCTATGAATATATATATATATATATATATATATATAAATCATCATCAAATTCCTGCCATGTGCCCATAAGGGGATGTACAGGAACACACATACACACTTTTTTCCCCCTTTCCCAATGAGATAGTAATGTAAGCGTTCTTAAGATTTGTCAATGTTTTCCCATGAGAATTTTGAATACAAAAAATCTGGAGATGCAATCAAAACAGCTGACATGTTGCTTGTCTGATTTTGAAATTCTGGTGTGACCACGAAGCAATGGGATAGTTAAAACAACCAGCCAGTTTATTTAGGTATTGGTGTTTTTTTTAAAGTAGTACTAAGTTTTTAAATATTCTGTTTTTAATTTAAAAAAGCTAAACATGGTCATAATTTTATGCCCAACCTATATTTTAACTACATCCTAAGAAGGGACTATTTTCTGTTTTCAGAACTGGCAATTTTCCAATATAGGAAGTGATTTCCTGCAATCTTAAGCAGAACAGGGCATGCACATATATATATATATATATATATATATATATATATATATATATATATATATATATATATATATATATATATATATATATATATATAGTTTAACACTACAAACAAAATAATAATAATAATAATAATCAATTTATTTATTTATAAAGTTTGTAAAATGTTATAACTACACAAGCACATTTTGAAAAACAGCGAGTTCCTGTTGATTATAAAAAAGTATTACCTTGCAACCAATGCTTCTAAAACTGGCCCTCTCTCATCATGCAAAAGATGTATTTCATCCTAAAAATATATGAGCAAAAATATTTTAAATCGAGTTATTATTGCATCACTAACCTTTAAATAAACACTTATTTAAAAAAATGATTTTTTGAAACAGTTAATAAAATACCAGTACCATAAATAATTTTTCAGAAGCTAAACGGCCTGGTTGGCTGAGTAGTTAGTATACCTGCTCTCCAATCAACAAGTCGGTGATTCGAATCCCATTGTGGACATACGTGTTTGTGATTATTTTTAGGTGGAAGATGAATTTCATCACCCGTTGTGAGATGAAGTGGCTGAAAAAGTTCCATATTTGGTCTCTAGAGTAGGGTTTCTGAACTATGTAAAAATAAATAAAATATTACAATATATATATATATATATATATATATATATATATATATATATCAGGGGCAATATTCCGGGTGTGCAGTGCTCATCCAAGAAATATCAGTATCACCGATATTAAATTTTTGCATTTATTCCGATTAAAGACTCCCCCAATTATTTGCAGACTTCGCGTGATTCCTAAAATTTAACACAATATTCTAATGCTTCATTGTCCTCTTCACGATGATAATAAAGCATTAGTGCTTCATGAAGAGTGCACTTTTCAACACGTAACATTGCGTCACATTCACATTAATGGCTCAGATGTGCTTTCAAAATGTATTCACCTTTGAGCCCTTCGAAAAGATGTAAAGAGGACGCAGCTGGTCAAATTTTTAGTGTTTTAATGTTTTTAAACCGCTGAGAAGGTGAGACTGGGTGAGCGAACATTTTGAGCTCACCCAGCACCGGCCGTGATTGGTTATTGTGTCAACCAATCCAATTGAATGTTGTCACCTTGTCATGAGTTGAGCGCTTTCGGTATCTGATGGCTGTATTACAAACAGCTGTTACACATTTTCTGGAACTGAAAATTTGTAAATGGATGTTAGGAGATAAATTCTAATTGTTTTTTCTTTTGCTTGTGCAGTATAGCATCTGTTGAGGTTGCAAAGTTTTTTAAGTATAGAGACATTTTTCTTCTAGTCTTTAGAAACAACAGACAGTAAAAAAAATATCTATTCCTGAATAAAAATGAATATTCATTGTATTATAACACTTTGTTGATCTACAACAAAATACCAGTGTAAAAACGTTCATAATTTTAAATTATGACTGTTTTTTTAATTGTTTATGTTAGTACATTATTAGTTTTGGTTTCATAATATGTATTGGCGGCACTTGCAATGTGCACATTATTGATGTTATTTTGTCAAAATGAAATTTGAAGCATTTAAAAAAATGTATGTACTTACTGGATTTGGATAGTTTTGTTACTTTCAGAAATTTTATTGTGTTTAAAATTATTAAGTGCTGTGTTTCGTAAAGACATTCTTGTAACACTAACAGAGATGACACGTCAGCCATTATACATAACTTCTTGCTTGCCACTTTCATGGAGTGCACATGCTTGCCGAGGAGTTTGATGGGTGATTGACAGCTGACAGAGAGAGCGTTCAGCATTGAGGTAACAAAAACAACAAGGGAGCATTCGGTATGGAAGTAACGGAGGAAAAATAAAAGAGAGCTAATGGAAGTTTAAGAATGCAGGAGGCAAAATTTTATTGTTAGGAAATTAAGTTTTTATGTGACAGTTAGGAATATATTAATAGAAGATTCCGAAAAAGGAATTGTAGAACTGTGAGCCTTTAAACTGGAGGAGTTAAGACTGTAAATAAGTACTGATCAATAAAAGAAAATATTGCAATTGACGTTCTATAGGCATGTTTGAGAAAATGCTGAGTGAATATTTCATCTGTTTTAAAGGATGCCGGATCTATCTGTGATTTCTACTGGAAAAGGAGACAGAATTTAGCAACTTAGATAAAGCAGTAGAAGAAACTTTTTTTGCTGGTACAAAAATTAACAAAATTGAACTGCATGTGGTAAGAGTACCTGTACTTCGGTGAATTCAGAATATCTTACTTCAGAGTCAGGAGGAATAATGTGTGCTATATAAGGGTGATGAGAAAGGATTTTATGGAAAAAGAAGAGAATCTTATATCTTCGAAAAAAGGCCTTAACAAAGAAATAGACTATGAACATTTTGTTATTGTGTGAACAAGGTGTTTAGTCTAGTAGACGTGATTAAGTATATGTTAAACAAACCAGTAATAGAATGAGTGATCTCTAAAGTATAAGTTTATTTTAAAAGGCCTTGGATCCAGTTAATTTTGTAGTTAGTTGTGTAATTTTATTTGAAGTGTATATTTTGTATTTGATCTTGAGTCATTGATTTTTTGGATTCTGAAAGAAACATTAAAAGTCATTGCACCAATCGGAATTGAATCTTTTGTGCATATAAATAAAAACACTCGGAAATAGAAATAATCATTATAGAGAAAATCTCATAACAAATGAGGATTGATAATAAATTAATAAATAAATAATCCCCCTCTGTATAACAATTGGTAACAGAGATCAAATCTGTTTATAACACCAGCATATGTGAGATTGATAAGACAGAAGAACCACTGATACTAGGAAAAAAATAAAAACTAATTGAATTTAGGATTTCCCGAAAGTGTAAATAATTCCGATAATGATAGGATGTTATGTATACTGAGTCTCAGTAAACAAAATAAAATTCTTGGAAAATGGAGTGAAATATACACAAACCAGAGAAATACACATAACATATGCAACAAATTTTACAAGATGATTTGCTGCTTCATCAAACCATATTTATTCCTGCAATACTCTCTCTCTCTTCGTAAGTTTTTTTTTTTTAATTATGCCATCAAAAATTCACTTATTCATGCTTAGACTTTATAGGATCGTGCTACTCGCTCTACCCAGCAACTTATAGGACACATATCACAAATGATAATTATTAATAATTTGTTTACCATTAATGAAAGTGTTTCTACTCACACATATTCTTTCCTATTCTTACATGTCCTATAAATGATGGTTCACATATTTTCATCTTTGAGTATTTCAGATATACCAACCAAATATAGCATTCACCTTCACTGTACTTTTCTAATAAATCCTAAAACAAACAGATTGTTCCCCCACTCTACGCAGAAGTATTCAAAGTTATCATCATCATCAAATTCCTGCCATGTACCCTCAAGGGGTGTACAGGATATGACAGTACTACATGAAAAAATTACATCATTACTAACTTCCTATCTACAATTTTCCTCCAAATCAGTCTGTTACTTGTCAAGACTCCAACATTATCAGATCTTATATTTCTATCGTCTAAGGCACTTTGTACCAATCCACCTATATCTTGGTCTTCCTCTGGGTCGTTTTCCTGGCAGAGAACACTTGTTTTGCTAATCTTTCCTCTCCCATTATATTTAAGTGACCATACCACCTGAGATTAGCTCTGCTAATGCATTCCTGGATGCTGACAATGTCAAGTTCTTTCCTAATATCTTCATTTTTAATATGATATTGCCATTGATGCCATCTGTTCATGCCTCTAATCTTTCTCAGGACTCTCATATCTGTGGTCTCTAGTCTTTGGTCAAGTGTTTTACTTCTGACCCAGCTCTCAGATCCATAAGTTAAAACTGGTTTGAATACAGCTAATTTAGTGTTCCGACTAATTTCTCTCTTATTCCATATGAATTTATTCAATTGACTTCCCACCATACCAGCTTTGCTGATTCTGTTGTCTATTTCTATATTTAATTTACCATCTTGACTAAAAATCGTGCCTAAGTAGCTGAAATGTTTTACTTGTTCCATAGGTTCTCCATTCACAACAGAGTTGACATTTTCAATGAATCTGCCTATTTTCATTGTCTTTGTCTTTTTATTGCTGACCTTCATACCATATCTATTACAACAGCCATTCAATTTAGTCAGAGAATCTTGCAGACTTGTAGTAGATTTATTTAGAAGTATAACATCATCCGCATAAAGCAAAGAGCTGACATTAACATCTCCAATTTTGATATCACGTTTAATACCACATTCCTTCATAATGTGATCCATATAGATAATAACAGAGGGGATAATGTACATCCTTGTCTCACACCAGATTTAACATTAAACCATCTTCCTGTACTTCCTTCAATTCTAATAGCTGACTTACAACTCAAATAAACACTAAGTATTGCTTGATATAATGCCCCATTGACACCATATAACTGCAGCGTATTGAATAGCTTCTCTCTTGGCACCTTGTCATATGCCTTTTCCAAATCGACAAAACTTAAACACAGATCTTTGTTATATTCCCATGCTTTCTCGACTATTTGTCGTAAAGTGAAGATCTGATCCTGACAGCCTCTGTTTGGCCTGAATCCAGCTTGTTCTTTACCAAGCTTTTCTTCCACAATTCTTCTCAACCGTTTCTCAAGTATACTTGCTTAGATCTTGCCAGGAACACTCAGTAGGGAAATACCTCTGTAATTCTCACATTGTTTTATTTCCCTTTTTATATATGGGTACTATGAGAGCTCTACTCCAATCATCGGGAATTCGTCCCTCTGTCCAGGCTTTCTGAACTATGCAGTGCAGCCACTGTAAGACTCTTATACCACCATACTTCAGCATTTCTGGTCGAATATCATCCTCCTGCTGCCTTTCCACATTTCAAGCCTTTGATGGCTTTTTCTACTTCAAGTATGGATATGTATTCCTGACTGCATGCCTGGTCAGTGTTTTTTATCACTGTGCTGTCATCACTGTTTGTTTCATTTAGCAGTTTTTCAAAGTAATTACTCCATACTTCAAGGATATCTTTGTCTCCTGTTTTCAAGTCACCTTTATCATCTCTAATTCCTTTTACAGCACTCATTCCTCCATTCCTAAGCTTCTTCAACAACCTCCAGAATATTTTGACACCTTCTTGATATTTATTTTCTATCTTCTTTGCCAAAGTCCTCCCATGACTTTTGTTTAGCTAGTTTTACACACTGTTTAGCTTTCTTACATTTGTCTCTGTATTCTGTAAGAGTAAAAGCTGACTTATTTGCCAGGAACTTTTGATATGCTTTCTTCTTTTCCTTCACTGCCTCTTTAACTTCCTGTGTCCACCAGGGAGTTCTGATTTTTTTATCCTTGCACACAACCTCACCACATGCCTCTCTGGCAGAATCAATCAATGTTTTCTTCAGAGTTTGCCACTGAATCTCCAAGGTTTGATTCCTGTTCTCAAACTCTTTCATTTTCTTTTCAATAATCTTTCTGTATTTTAGTCTACAGTTCACATCTGAGAGCTGCTCAACTTTTATTCGCTTTAAAACTTTCTTACATGTTATTCTTTTCAATATGAAATTCAATTTTATCCTGCTCAAGACTAAATAGTGATCACTTCCAATTTCAAATCCTCTGTACACTCTGGTGTCCTGCACCAGGGAGAAAACATCACTATCAACAATAACATAGTCAATGAGACTTTTCTTATTCCTAGCCTCTTCTCTCCATGTGAATTTGTGCACATTTTTATGTTGGAACATGGTGTTAGTAATAACCAGTCCATGTCCTGAGCAGAAATCCGATATTTGCCATTATTATTAGCTTTGCTCTTTTCTCCAAATTTTCCCAAAATATTTTTGTAATATTTTGGGAAAACTCTACTCTGCTATTTAGATCCCCAACAAGGACCAACTTTTCCTTTTTCATTGTGTCAGTTGCTTTTTCTAAAGCCTCAAAAAATTCCTCCACTTCTACCTTAGTAGAACCTTCTGTGGGACCATAGGCACAAATAAGTCTCATTGTCCAGTTCCCCATTCTCATATTTGCCCACATTACTCTACTTGAGACTGACTGCCATTCAAGAAGATTAGCCTCGTATTTTGTGTTGAATACTATGGCTACTCCTTTTCCTTGATTGTCATTGCCTGAATATAACATTTTGTATTTATTGCTCAGAAAGATCTCACCAGTTTTGGTCTTTTTTGTTTCAGTCACCCCTATTATGTCGATCTGGTAGGTACTTATCTAATTCCTCAGCTAGCTCCATTTCTTTGCCATTCAGGCTTCTTACGTTGATAGTACCGATCTTTAACTCTGGTGATGTTGAGTTGGGGTTTGTTTTCAGATTTGTTCCAGTAGTTTTATTCCAGTAACTTTATTCAAAGTTATTATGCAATTAATTGCATTGGACCAATTAAGATGAGTGCTGATGCACTATGCACTCTCAAAACTTTCATACAATGATAAAAATGCAATCACATGGTCATGGGTGTCTGCAGTGGGTGGGTGGGGGTGAAACGGGGCACTTCTCTCCAGGATCGAATAAAAAATTCCACAACTTTTTTTATATATGAAATTGTGCAAAAAAACTGTATTAATTCTGAATACTTTTTTACCAAGAATTAAAGATCATTAAAATCGATGTAAAATGAAAATTATGTATTTATAGTTTACATTGACAAATAATTACATCAAAAAATGCTAAAAGACGTTTATTGGTGTAATTATTTGTCTCCAAGCTTTGCCCCCCCCGGAAAATTTTTTTGCAATCCCATGTATATGGTCAAATTGATGTGAAATTAGTAGCACGGGTTGCATAATCCACACGACAGCACACCCAACAGAAATGGGCATGCAATGCCACTGATGTGTGTGTGTATATATATATATATGTATGTTCAATAATTTTAATGACTAAATCCCCAAGATAATTAAGAATAAAAGTTTAATACGGACACAACTAGCTTCGTTGGTAAGCCAACTTCATCAGGTATCCAAGTACAAAGATATATACAAAAAAGACCAACAGAAACATTATACACCACAACAACAGAGCTATCAAAAAAAAAAAAAAAAAAAACTACAGTTAAGTTCAAATTTGCAAATTGTAGCTAAGATTATTATTCATATGGGCAGAATCAAGGGTGATTTCTTTTGACTCTAGGATATGTCTTTCAAATTCATCGTAACATTTGTGAATATTAGAAGTTTGATTCCAGTCTATTTGGTGTTGGCGGCCTTCATCAGAGTTTACAGAGAACAAGACGTGGCTGGCGAGAGCTCTGGCTCGGATTCTATTATAAGAGCTTTCTCTTTTGTGCTCTTCAAGATGGAGAAAGACTGATTTTTCAGTTTGTCTGTAGTAAGGTTTACCACAACTACAAATAATTCTGTATACTCCTGGGAACTGAAGATGGTGATGTTTTTCTTTTGGTTGACTAAGGATAGATCGGAGTTTAGGTAGAGCAGAGAAGCACGTTTTGATGTCGAACTTTTTTAAAATTCTAGCCAGTTTGGGGGAGAAAGAACTAATGTAAGGCAAGGAGATGTAAGCTCTGGGGATAGTAGAATCTTCATTAGTTTGTTGATGACGGTGAAAAAGAAATTTATCAATACTTTTTGGTGCGAAATCATTATTGACAAAGGTCTTTTTGAGGAAATTAAGTTAATTTTGAAACTCTTCTTCATCTGATAATAAGGATCTGGCCCGATGTGCAAGAGTAGATATAACGCCATATTTCTGTGGAGGGAAGTGGTGAGAGGATGAGTGAAAATATCTATCTGTATGTGTTGGTTTCCTGAAGATTGAAATTTTAATATTATCAGTACTGAGTCAATATTCATAAACCGAGTCAATCTGCATACAAATAAATAAATATCTATATATAATTGATAAAAATGGGGGAAAAAACCTTTTCCCCCCACCCACGATACAAATGGACTATAGGTTTAGTATTAACCTTTCGTGGATGGTAACCACATTATAACTACATTAAAAAAACTTCAAGTTTAGAGGTCCTCTCACTACCATGATTTCAAAACTGCATGGTGTAAATCAAACCTAATATAAATAACGAGCCACTGAATTAGAAACCATTATAAATCGAACCTTATATAAATAATCAGCCACTGAATTAGAAACCATTATTCAGATGTACATAAATGTCACTTATGCAGCATATATGCAAAAAGATTGGTCATATGCATCACCACGTGTTCTAGATAACTATTTAAGAACGCAGCTGGCCATTAATCATCGATGGCGTTGATCACAATGGGAAAAACAAAGGATCTTTCAGAATACAATAAAGGGCTTATTGTGGGTACCCATCTGTCTAGAGCCACTGGGTGGTATTTTGAAAAACAGCAGAGCTGAATGGTTTCTCAAAGGGTGAGATACACCAGGTGTTTAATGGGTGGAAATATAAATTATATTGCTTGTCTAAGAGGCATAACTGTGGTCGTAAGACAGTCTGTTTTGGGATCACAGTTATGCATCTTAGACAAGCAATGTTGTTTTAATGAAGCATTTAATAAAGGCTTTTCCCGACCAACATCTTCCCAAATTATGCAAAGGGAATTGAAGAGGATCAGCGTTGGCTGTCGCATGCCTATATAGAGACCACTGATTTCTGCAAGTTTCTAGTTCAGTGGCCAGCATGGAACAACATGTAACTGAAAAATGTGGTAATTCAACTACAATTTAAGAATTTATATATATGGATGGTGTGATATTATACTGGGGGATAAGGACGTGCAGTTATCCCAGTCATTTATAATTTATATGCACTAGATTTAGTAAGGAAAGTGGTTTTAAATCTGATATTCACAAGGATATTAATTTCAGTTAAGAAGAGAATTTGAACGATTTAAGCATCATCTGCTATGTAGATGTCATCTGAAATAAATAGTCTATGTACCTACAAGTGTCTTAAAGATGCTTTAACCAAGTTAAAAAAAAATTGCTGAAATGAATTCAGCAAGAAAATCAGTAATAAAAAGATTAAAAGTATGGAAATCAGACAGCAAAATAGGAAAAAAAAAAAAATCAACTGCATGATCAGTAGCAAACATATAGAACAGGTCATATACTTTAGCTATTTAGACACAAGTTCTAATGAAGAATGCAAATTAAATATGAAAATTTAAAGAACAAGATGGGGTTGTTCTCCAAATTTTTATATTAAGTCAAATTATATGTAATTATCATATGCACACTAATGTTCATAGAAAGCACATCACCTTATATAAATATAGTTTTTAGTAGTTAAATGGTTATTTTCATGGGTTTATCATTAGATATTTCGTTGTACTGCATCATCTATCAGGGTCTATTATGCTTAAGGGTCAAAACTGTATAACTGAGAGGAGACCTGCACATAGCCTTTAAAGGAATGCGGAGAACTGACCAGGGCTTCTGATCTAATGTCCAATCCTCACCTTCTTGTGGTGCACCCTGTTGTGTATCTACCTGGATACTGAACGCACGAAGATGGGCTGGCAATTTGGTATTTAGCCGACCAAATTGTATTCTAATGGGTTAAACCAAAATAAAAAACGATGGTACAACATGACAAAATTTCATGTCGGCTGGGGCGTCGCCAGGTTAAACAATGCCCCCGTTGTTTTCGCCAGGGAAACAGGGTGAACAGCGAAAAGTCAGTTACTGGAACAAATCTGAAAACACCAACCCAACTCAACATCACCAGAGTAAAAGATCGTTAATCGTTACTATCAACATAAGAAGGATGAATGGCAAAGAAATGGAGCTAGGTGAGGAATTACATAAGTACCAGATCGACATAATAGGGGTGACTGAAACAAAAAAGAAAAAAACTGGCGAGATCTTTCTGAGCAATAAATACAAAATGTTATATACAAGGAATGACAATCAAGGAAAAGAAGGAGTAGCCATAGTATTCAACATAAATTACGGGGCTAATATTCTTGAATGGCAGGCAGTCTCAAGTAGAGTGATGTGGGCAAATATGAGAATGGGGAACTGGACAATGAGACTTATTTGTGCCTATGGTCCCACAGAAGGTTCTACTAAGGTAGAAGTGAGGAATTTCTTGATGTTTTAGAAAAAGCAACTGACACAATCAAAAAGGAAAAGTTGGTCCTTGTTGGGGATCTGAATAGCAGAATAGGAAATGATTGTCAGATATACAAAAATATTTTGGGAAAATTTGGAGAAAAGAGCAAAGCTAATAATAATGGCATATACCTGTTGGATTTCTGCTCAGGACATTGATTGGTTATTACTAACACCATGTTCCAACATAAAAATGTGCACAAATTCATATGGAGAGAAGAGGCTAGGAATAAGAAAAGTCTCATCGACTATGTTATTGTTGATAGTGATATTTTCTCCCTGGTGCAGGACACCAGAGTGTACAGAGGATTTGAAATTGGAAGTGATCACTATTTAGTCTTGAGCAGGATAAAATTGAATTTCATATTCAAAAGAATAACATTTAAGAAAGTTTTAAAGCAAATAAAAGTTGAGCAGCTCTCAGATGTGAACTGTAGACTAACATACACAAAGATCATTAAAGAAAAAATTAAAGAGTTTGAGAACAGGAACCAAACCTTGGAGATTCAATGGCAAGCCATTGAAGAAAACCCCTGATTGATTCCAGCCACAGAGGCATGTGGTGAGGTTGTCTGCAAGGATAGAAAAATTCAGAACTCCATGGTGGACGCAGGAAGTTAAAGAGGCAGTGAAGGAAAAGAAGAAAGCATATAAAAGATTCCTGGCTAATAAGTCAGCTTGTGCTCTTAGAGAATACAGAGACAAATGTAAGAAAGTGAAACATTGTGTAAAACTAGCAAAAAAAAAAGTCAGGGGAGCACTTTGGCAAGAACATAGAAAATAAATATCAAGAAGGTGGTAAGATATTCTAGAGGTTGTTGAAGAAGTTTAGAAATGGAAGAAAGAGGGCTGTAAAAGGAGTTAGAGATGATAAAGGTGACAGGAAAACAGGAGAAGAGGATATCCTTGAAGTATAGTGTAATTACTTCAAAAAATTGCTAAATGAAACTAGCAGTGATGACGGCACAGTGACAAATAACACTCAACAGGCATACAGTCAGGAATACATATCCATACTTGAAGTAGAAAAAGTCATCAAAGGCTTGAAATGTGGAAAGGCAGCAGGAGTAGATGATATTCGACCAGAAATGCTTACGTATGGTGGTATCGAAGTCTTACAGTGGCTGCACTGCATAGTTCAGAAAGCCTGGACAGAGGGACGAATTCCCGATGATTGGAGTAGAGCTCTAATAGTGCCCATATATAAAAAGGGAAATAAAACTGAATGTGACAATTACAGAGATATTGCCCTACGGAGTGTTTCTGGCAAGATCTATGCAAGTATACTTGAGAAACGATTCAGAAGAATTGTGGAAGAAAAACTTGGTGAAAAACAAGCTGGATTCAGGCCAAACAGAGGCTGTCAGGATCAGAGCTTCACTTTACGACAAATAGTCGAGAAAGCATGGGAATATAACGAAGATCTGTATTTAAGTTTTGTCGATCTGGAAAAGGCATATGACAAGGTGCCAAAGAGAGAAGCTATTCAATACGCTTATATGGTGCCAATGGGGCATTATATCAAGCTATACTTAGTCTTTATATGAGTTGTAAGACGGCAGTTAGAACTGAACGATGTACATTATCCCCTCTGTTATTCATTATCTATATGGATCACATTATGAAGTAAAGTGGTATTAAACATGATCTCAAAATTGGAGATGTTAATGTCAGCTCTTTGCTTTATGCGGACGATGTTATTCTTCTAAATAAATCCGCTACAAGTTTGCAACAAGATTCCTTGACTAAATTGAATAGCTCTTGTAATAGATATGGTATGAAGGTCAGCAATAAAAAAACAAAGACAATGAAAATAGGCAGAATCATTGAATATGTCAACTGTGTTGTGAACGGGGAACCTGTGGAACAAGTAAAACATTTCAGCTACTTAGGCACGATTTTTAGTGACGATGGTAAATTAAATATGGAAATAGACAACAGAATCAACAAACCTGGTATGGTATGAAGTCAATTGAATAAATTCATATGGAATAAGAGAAAAATTAGTCGGAACACTAAATTAGCATACAAAACTGTGTTCAACCCAGTTTTAATTTACGGATCTGAGAGCTGGGTCAGAATTCACTTGACCAAAGACTAGAGACCGCAGATATGAGAGTCCTCAGAAAGATTATAGGCATGAACAGATGGCATGAATGGCAATATCGTATTAAAAATGAGCATATTAGGAAAGAACTTGACATTGTCGGCACCCAGGAGTGCGTTAGCAGAGCTAATCTCAGGTGGTATGGTCACTTAAACAGAATGGCGAGGAAAGATTAGCAAAACAAGTGTCCTCTGCCAGGTTGGCAGCATAATGACCCAGAGTAAGACCAAGATGTATGTGGATTGATACGGTACAAAGTGCCTAAGACGATAGAAATATAAGATCTGATAATGATAATATTGGAGTCTTGACAAGTAATAGACTGATTTGGAGGAAAATTGTAGATACGAAGTTAGTAATGATGTAAATTTTTCATGTGGTACTATCATATCCTGTACATCCCTTGAGGGTGCATGTCAGGAATTTGATGATAATTTTTTTTTAAAATCTATATTAGTTCTTATCTTATGGTCATTATACTGGAATTTTGAAAATTCATATTATATTCTCATGATTTCTCAACTATTTGTGAAAAGCTTATTCTGACAATCTCTATTTGGCCTAACTAATTTATTTTCCATGTTTCTCTTTCACAATTTTTCTTAGTTGAGAAATCATGTTTTAACTTGCAGAAATCATACTATAATCACTTAGTAAAGAAATATTTGTTGTTTAGCAAAGAAATATCTGTGATTCTCAGATTCAGTTTCATTCTTTTTTTTTTTCCCCAGATGTGTATTATGAGAACTCGACTGCAGTCGTACAGAATTTGATGTTCAAATCAGGCTTTCTGAATGCTGGAGCGGAGTCACTGTAAAACTTTTATGCCTCCCTATTTGAGCATTTCTAGTCGATATCATTACTTCAGCAGTCTTTCCATATTTGAAATTCCTGTTGCTTCTCATATTCAAATATTGGTGAAAAGCTTATTCTAACAATCTCTATTTGGCCTGAATTAGTTAGACTGAATACACTTATTTCTAGGTGTATCACTCCTGAATATCTCCTACTATTGTTTTCTCTCTACTTCTAACCAAGATGAGAAAACAGTAGTAGAAAATATTCAAGAGGAATGCTTCTGTTTTTAAACTGGAGTTTTTATATCACTTTTATCATCTGTGGTAGTTCCTTTTACAATGGTTTATTTCTTGATTTCTAAGCATTATTCAAAATGCTTCTAAACCATTTTGTAAACCATTTTGTCAAAATACAGAAGATAAATATCACAGTCTTCCCATGATTGTTGTTTAGCTACTTTTACAAACATATCACACACACACTACTCCAAATATGAGTAAGTTCAGCTGTTTCACATTGTTTTATATATATTCTCTCAGAGAATTTGTTGACTTCTTCATAGGTACCTGCAACAATATTATTTTTCTTCTCCAAGACTGCCTGCATACTTTTAAGTCACCATTAAATCTGAATTTTTCTGTCAGTGCAAACAACTTCACCAATGCCTCACTGGCTGAGTACAGGACACAACAGTCCAATTTTTCTTCAGATTTGCCACTGTTTCTCCAAATTTCAATTTTTGTTTTCAATTTCATTTTTTCTCCTAAATCTTTAATTTTTTGTTCAATAATATTTGTATATTTGAATTTACACATCACCTCTCTAAGCTGCTTGACTTTGATACTTCTTAAAACTTTCTCAGATATATTTCTTTCCTATTTGATATTCATAAATTTTTATCCTGCTCTAGATTAAATTGTAGTGATCACTTGCTACTTCAAATCCTCTGTATATCCTGGATCCTCAATCAGTTATCTGAATAAATGATTGTGGTTTATCCCAGTATTTATTTTGCTTTTTAAATTCAAAATATACATTTAGATGTAAGAAATTCAGTTTAAGATATGCAGCTTTTAGGCATGAGACAAAATGCATGTATTCAGAAAACACCATGCTTCATTAGATTGGTTGGTTCAATAGAAGACATTTCTACTCTCCGACAAAGAGGCCCATATCAACATACACAGACACCCAAGCTACAATAGGAAATGGCTCAAACCTCATTGTAGTATGGATGTCCATGTATGTGTTTAGGTGGTAATGATATTCAATGCCTTCTGCAAGAATGCCATGCTTAATTGATGACTAAACTCACATTAAAAAAATAAAGCTCCATGCTTGAATTCCATGGCAGTTTTTTTTTTTTTTTGATTATCTAACCCTTATTTAATTACAAATGAAACAAATTTGAAACCCACTCATTCGTAACATATTAAAGACATTGTTATAATATAATGAACTGCATTTTAAGATGGCTGAAATATAAATCGATTTAACAGCATTTAATTAAAAAAAAAAATCCATCTTTTTGAATAGTTACTAATGCTTTAAATATATCATCTCATAAGAAGTACTTACAAATATCATTAGACGAACAAGTTGAGTATAAGTTCTTTCACCTCCTTTTCGTGTAATTATATCCCATTTTTCTGGTGTACAAACAATCACTTGTGTAGCATTAATCTGTTCTCTTGTCAACTGATGATCTCCAGTTAACTCAGAAACTACAATGTTGTAGGAAGAGAGGCGCTACAAGAAATAGGTAAGAAACACATATTTTAAATCTCTATCTAGATGACATAATTAGCAAAGCTTTCAAATGAAATAATATTTTCTATAATTATATTTCATTCATTGTATATTTCATCAGACAGATTAAGATTAAGATATAATCCATGTTGCCAACTTGTGTGAATGACTCCAGTTTGTTCAAATACTGCATACATTTTCTTGGAACAGTCTTCTCTGATGATTATCTGTCAGGTCTTCAAAAAATACATCAACAAACTCCTCTTTTCCTTCTAACCACTTACTCACACACACACACACACAGAGACAAAATTAACTTTAAAACATTGATGGAACCATTCATTAAAAATTTCTTTTGTAACCCAAAATTCCAAAATTTCTTTTGTAACTTTTTTGTTTGCCTTCCAGTGCACTGTTAAAACATGTTAAAATCCACACCTTTCATTGCCAAGTGTCTTAAGGATCAATTAATGAGTAATGGTTTGAATATATGATCTCCTGAAGCATTACTACAAATCATATGATCCTTTAAAGCCATCAACACTTTTTCTTTGTGATTTTGCTATAAAAGTTCTACTCGGCATTTCCCCCCCCCCCCCCCCAAAAAAAAAAAAAAAAAAAAAAAAAAAAAAAAAAAACTGGTCTCATGTGTGTTCCAAACTCGATCAGGAGTGTAGCTACATTTTCAATAATTCTGGACAGTTTTGAAAGAAATTCCCTAGCTGCTGGCTCATCTGAAGATGTGACTTCTTTTATTTTTACATTATGAAGTGTATATCTTTTGAGAAATTTTGTAAGCCAACCTGTGCTTGCAGAAAAATCATAATTGTCGTTTGATGTTGTTGTTGGCTCCTTTTTCTGAATCTGTATGTACAACCGCAATGTTTTCTGTTTGATGACATGCCTATGATAAATTTAATAGACAAAAGTTATTTAAAATATTAACCAATCTAAATATACCAAAAACCAAACCTTACAGTCTATTCAAGAAATACCATATGATTCGAATTAGAACACATCTCAGAATGGAAAGATATATCAAGAGGAGCATGGCAAGGATGTACCCTACTGCTTTTTAATATATATATATATATATATATATATGAATAAAATTATTACAATCTGGAAAAAGCATAACCCCACAAATAAAGATAAATACAACATTATTTCAAAATGATCAAACTATTAGCTACATCAGAAGATATATACAGAGATCAGTAGAATCATTAAAAGAAATTTCAGAACAATACAAGAATACTTTTGATATTCTTATAATGGATAATGGAAAAAATAATGGATTTCAAAGATTTTACAATTTTATCATCTATCTAGCATTTATCATTTAATAGTTCTAATGATTTATTAGAACTAGTAAATAGTTTCAATTACCTGGGATGTAACTTATCATACAAAGATGAAAAGATATGGACATTAAAATATCAATTCTCTTAAAGTAAATTAAATGGCATAATAAATAATATATTTAAGCCATCCTTGGTACAAAAACACACCAGAATCAGGCTATATAACATTCTATCTAAACAACTTTATCATATGTAAGTGAAAAATAGACCGTAAAATAAGAAGAATGAAAAAAAGATTCAAACAGCAGAAATGAAATTTCTCAGAAAAAAAGCTGGATATACCAAGTGGGACCATAAAACAAATGAAGAAATTTTATAATCCCTGAATATAAAACTGATTAACTACTATAGAAGTAAATAAACAAAAATGGTTAAAAAATTTAAATTGAATGGACAACAGCAGACTGCCAAAAAATACTATACAGATATAAAATAAATGAAAAAAGAAGAATTCGAAGACCAAGAAAGCGATGGTATGAGACTGGAATAGGGCACTCAGCCTAAAATCCACGAAAGAAGAAGACAATTTTAAAAGACTATTAAATGAAACAAGCATTGAAAGAACAGAAGAAGAAAATATTCGAGAGGAATGCAAACAGTGATACATATCAATATTGAAGTAGAAAAAGCTATAAAAAGCCTGAAATCTGGAAAGACAGCTGGAATAGATATGCATCTAGAGATGTCCAAATATGTATAATGGTTTTACAGTGGCAACACACACACACACACACACACACACACACACACTGCATGCTTCAGAAGGCATAGCTAAATAGTCAAATTCCATGATGTATTTCAACAGAATTTCCTTGTTGAATGTGGAACATTAAACAGGGAATGTCTGTAAAACTTATTCAAGCGTATATAATAATAGGCTAAGCAAAAGTTGGAGAAGAGAAAGAAATAGCAGATTTCAGGCCAAATAGGTGTATGGTCAGATTTTCATTGACAACAAACAATTGAAAAATCTTGGGATAATAACGATATGTAATTAAGCTTTGTCGATCTGCAAAAGTATGTGATAATGTTCCAAGAGATAACTGTTCAGAATGCTATAATTAAATGGAACATCATACAGAGCAATACACAGCTTTTGCTTATACTTGCTTGATTGGCTGAGCAGTTAGATATCCACTCTCTAACCAATTGTAGACATGAATGTTTGCGAATATTTTAAGGTGGAAGTTGAATTTCACCACCAAAAATACCAAAAATGTATAAATTAATATTAAAAAAAAAAAAAAAATCCTTAACCCATACATGGGATGAATAATTTTACCGAAAAATCCTTTCTTTTAGAGTTATTTAAAAAAATTTTTAAATGATTGCTGATCACCATGTAATCAGCAATCATTTTAAAAATTTTATGGAATTTACAACCGTGTTAAAAAAACTTTTTTTATTATCCCGACGTTTCGATCTTCACATCAAGATCATCATCTGGAGCGTACATAAATATACAGGACAAGCTGAGTTACATCATTAACTGTAAGCTAGAGAAACAATGATTTGATCACATGTTATTCTACTGGCATGACCTCTGGTGGAAAAAAAATATATATATATATAAAAATAAAAATAAAAAATAAATTTTTACATCAAGCTAAATTCTATTTTTACAATGACAGGAATAAACATTCTTTTAGATGGTTTTCTTTCAGAAACAATTGGTGTCCTATTTTTAGTATTACAATTCTTATTTTTGATTTACAATACTGGATTTTCTACAGTCCTGTTTATAGTTGTTCTTGGTGAGAAAGGTCGAATACATACCTTCCATATGTTTGGGATTTTTAATTTCCTGTCTATTCCTGTCATTGTAAAAATAGAATTTAGCTAGATGTAAAAATTTATTTTTTATTCTATTTTATTTTATTTTTTATTTTTTTTTTTTAATTTTTATTTTTTTATATATTTTTTTTTCCACCAGAGTTCATGCCAGTAGAATAACATGTGATCAAATCATTGTTTCTCTAGCTTACAGTTAATGATGTAACTCAGTTTGTCCTGTATATTTATGTACGCTCCAGATGATGATCTTGATGTCAAAATCGAAACGTCTGGATAATAAAAAAAAAAAAGTTTTTTTTTAACACGGTTGTAAATTCCATAAAATTTTTAAAATGAATTACAGAAAAATCCATTTGGGTCAGAGTTACATAAAACAGAGCAAAGCATAGCAATAAATTACTCAGCTGACGTACAACATATCTAATTCAACAACTGGAATTAAAGTAGAGGAAGATGGTCTGATTTAAAATCAGGTGTAAGACAAGAGTGCAACAAGCACTCACTCTCTTTTCACTCTTATTCTTCACCTATATGGACCATGCCATGAAAAAAAAGTAGAATTAAACCTGATATCAGAATCAGAGATATCAAACTTAGTTCTCTGCTTTACGTAGATGTTGTATACTCATAAACAAATCCAGTGCAAATCACTAGAACTTTTTAACTAAATTGAATAACAGCTGCTACTACACATTTGGCATGAAAATTAGATAGTGAAAATACCAAAATATGAAGAAACATGGAAAACTGTTGAATTGCATTCTCAGTGGAGAATAAACAGAACAAATAAAATATCTTGGCTGTTAAGGCATTTTTTTTTTTTAGTGAAGATGGTAAATTAAATATGGAAACAGAAAACAGAATAAATAAAGCTATACAGTGGAGCTAGTTGAATAAATTTATATAGAATAAGAGAGAAATTAAAATGCAAAATCAATAGCATGCAAGACAGTGTTCAAACCAATTTTCACTTACGGATCTAATAGTTGGATTGGAAATAAAACAGCTGATCAAAGACAGACCACAAATATGAGCATTCTTAGAAAAATTAAAGGAGTGAGAAAATAGCATCAATAAAAAATCATATTAAAAATCAAGATATTGTTAGCATTTATGAATGTGTGATCAGAGGTAATCCAAGTGATTATATAAGGTCACTTGGACAGAATGGGAGAGAGGAAATGTTAGCAAAACAGATATCTGATGCTAAATCACTACAAAGCATGTTTCCAAAATAGTCATTAATGCTCTTGATTTACAACTTGTTTTAAAACACTAATGATGCTGATCAACAACTAACATTTCACAATAATAAACATCCTCATAGTGCAATGTGATTATCCAATTTTTAACAGCTAAAGTACTGTAATTGGTTGTCATTACAGAAATTTCAAAAGGACCAAGACAAATAGCCTGCTATTAGTTTGCTATAGTGAATATTCCTCAGATATCACTAATAGTATGACTGAAACTTTTCAACAGTTTTTTTTTTTAAATAAATGGTACAACATGACAGAATTTCATGCTGGCTGGGGCATCGCCCGGTTGAACAAGGTCCCTGTTGCTTTAACAGGGCAGAAACAGGGCAAACAGCGAAAAGTCAGCTACTGGAACAAATCCTAAAACGCACCACAACTCAACATCACTAGAGTTCAAGATCAGTACTATCAACATAAAAAGCCTGAATGGCAAAAAAATGGAGCTAGCCAAAGAATTTCAAAAGTACCACATTCATAAATGCTAACAATATCTTGATTTTTAATATGATGGGGATATAATAGGGATGGCTAAAACAAAAAAGGCAAAAACTGCTGAGATCTTTCTGAGAAATAAATATAAAATGTTATATTCGGGCAATGGCAATCAAGGAGAAGATGGAGTAGCCACAGTAAACAACACTAAATAAGAGGCTAATCTTGTTGAATGGCAGGCAATCTCAAGTAGACTGATGTGGACAAATATCAGAATGGATTACTGGACAATGAGACTTACTTATGCCTATGGTCCCACAGAAGTTCCTACGAGGTAGAAGTGGAGGAATTTTTTGAGGTTTCAGAAAAAGTAACTGACACAATGAAAAATTGGTCCTTGTTCGGGATCTAAATAGTAGAGTAGGAAATGATTGTCAGACATATAAAAATATTTTTAGGAAATTTGGAGAAAAGAGCAAAACTAAAAATAATGGCAATACCTGTTGGTTTTCTGCTCAGGATATGGATTCGTTATTTCAAAAGCAATGTTCCAACATAAAAATGTGCATAAATTCACATGGAGAGAAGATGCAATAAATAAGAAAAGTCTCATTGAATATGTTATTGTTGATAGTGATGTTTTCTCCCTGATGCAGGACACCAGAGTGTACAGAGGATTTGAAATTGGAAGTGATAACCATTTAGTCTTGAACAGGATAAAATTGGAGGATAAGGTGTAGGTGGATTGATTCAGTAAAAAGTGCCTTAGAACATAGAAATGTAAGATCTGATAATGTTGGATCACCACGGTAACAGATTGATTTGGAGGAAAATTGTAGATAGGAAGTTAGTAATGATGTATCTTTTTCATGTAGTACTATCATATCCTGTACGCTCTTTGAGGGTACATATCACGAATTTGATGATGATGAGTCACACTTTTTTCTGTATTTTTGATATAGTTAGAGAATCCACTGTATATGTTATTATTCTACTTTTCACTTAATTCCTTAGTTGTTCTTTTTTAACATGCCTCAAGACTTATGACAGTAGCAGCATTTTCCCCAAACCAACAGCAGAAAAAGCAAAGAAATCTAACAAATGGCTGTGAAAATAGAGAAATTTATACTGATAATGACTGACTCAAAACAAACTGCTGAACATATTGGATAATCTCTTAATAAAAATATGATGAAAGATCAGTAAGTCATGCTTTATTAACAACCACATACTTATATTGGTCATTTAGTCATTTTAAAAAAATGAAAAGAAACAGGTATAAATTAACAACCATATTCTATGGCTTACATTCCAGAATGAAGAAAGATCACATTATGTACAACACAAGTTTTTCTGGAATTATCACATCATATGATTAATATCAAAGTTAATAAATATACTACCTTACTGAAGTTTCCAACCATTTCTTGCACTAATGATCGCATTGGGGCAACATATATGATTTTGAATTCATCTGCATTTATGGAACCATCAGAGTTGATATGTTTCCCAATTTCACGCATCATACATAGAAGGGCAACGTTTGTCTTGCCGGCACCCTATTTTTTTTAAAAAGTCGGAAATTAACAAAACATGTTATTTATCATTTTGATTTTCAGTGCAAGAAGTATTTAAACAACTAAAGCTACTCAAAAATTTGGTTTTTCAGCTATTTTGAAAAGTTTTTTTTTTTTAAATCTGCTTTGCTTTTTTAAATTAGGTTTAGACTTAGAGAAGTAAAAATAACTAATCTATTTTCAGAAATGAAAACTTCACATAATTTTCAAAGAAAATAAGCATGAAAAAAAACAAGGGAAGTTTTATAGATCTGGAAAAGGCATAAAACAAGGAACCAAGAGAAAAATGTGTTCAAAACATTGCAATTATATAGGGAGAAGAGCACATTATGTCAACAATACACGGTTCATATTTAAGTTGCAAATCAGTAGCAAGATTCAAAAGAGGTACAGGAAGAGGGATTGATGTAAAATCATAAGAGACAAAAGGGCACATTATTTCAACTATTATTCACCAAAGATACACATCACATAATGAAGGAAAACAGAAATCACTTCATATCAAAATTAAGAGTTATTTAGTATGCAAGACTCCTTAATTAATGTGAATAACTACAGTAACAAATTTGGTATAAAAAATCAGTAATAAAAAGAAAAAAACTATGCTCATTAACTAAATTGAAAGGCTTCTGTAACAAATTCGGGTATGAAAATCAACAATAACCACAGAAATATGAAAATTAGCAGAAACAATTCTATTAGAATTATCAGCTGTATCCTGAAAGATAAAGCTATAGAAAAAGTAAAACAGTACAGCTATTTATGCTTAATTTTGAGAGATGACTACAGAATCAGTAAAGCCAGAATGGAAATCAACTGAAAAAACAACAAAAACTTCAACAAATGACAATTGACCACTTGTTGAAGCTGTTTTTCAATTACACTCATATCGCAGTAGTAACAGTAAATTGTGTGAAGTCATCAACATAAAAGGCATTGTATGCTGTGGGAAGAAGCAGTTCAGTGACTGAATTAACCTTGATAGCAAAGAGTGATCGCACTTAAGACAGAGCCTCAAGGAACACCCTCTTCTTGATGGCATGGTTGATATAGCGTGCTTCTCATTCACACTTGGAAGACTCATTGGAAGGAAAGTTTTTTTAATAAAAACAGGAAAGTTTCCTGTTATACAAAGATTAAAGGGGTCTTTAAATATACCATATCTCAAGGCTGTATCATAAGTTTTCAACATGAAAACTTATGATACAGCTTTCAGTTTCAGTGTTCTTTCAAAGAACACTGAAAGTTTTCAAAGAACACTTTCAGTGTTCTTTGAAAACTGGTTTCAGTTTTCAAAGAACACTGAAACCAGATATTCAGTTTCTGGAAAGGGTCTCTTAAGCATGTTTGCAAACAAACCAAATGGTCCCATGTTCAATGGTATCTATGAAAGCCACATTGTGTGTTGGAAAGAAGTTCGCTTCTTTCTAAGGAACAGAGAAGCCTTGCATTTACCATTTTCTCCAATACCGTACAAAGACAGATGATCAGAGTGATAGGTTGAAAATTGTTTGTTTGCACTGGATCCTTTCACGGTTTTGAGATGGCAACAGCAATTGCTTTATGCCAGGAATCCAGAAATTCTTCCACTAAGAATTCTGTTGTATAGTAAGAGAAGGAGATCCATAGATGTTTTATCATCTCATAATGGATATCATCAGGATGCACTAAATAGTTTTACGATATTAAAAATTTAGGATCTCATAAGATGTTGCCAAATTTTCTTCCAAAGCATTGCCAATGGCTCTGGATTCAACAACAATACATCCATTATGATCCAAGGTAGACAAATGGTATGTTCTATCTATACTTTTCTCTACTTTTCCTTTTTTGGATTTTATCCCAAATTTTTGAACTTATTGTTTGATTAATTGATGATGTAAATAGGATCCAAGATTGCTTTCTTTTGACTCCGATGTCTAATGTAACATGCTTTTGCCCAAGGACATTGAAAATCTATTAGATTTGATGTGGTAGAATATTTACAAATTATACCCCATGCTCTATCTTGATCATTTTTCAGCAGCCTTTGTGGAGTGCATCAGTTGCACTCCACAGAGAGGCAATTCATGATCATAAAGTTCAGATATGGCAAAATTATCAGATAGTGGAATAGACATACGAGTTTGAGATGTTGATAATTTCTTCACAGCCACCTTCTCAGTAAGTGTGATAGTGGCTAACTTCCTTTATGCATCCTGATATATATATATTTTGTATTTCGTTTTCATCCTTCCACTGCTGACATGCTCTCCAGTTCTGTCGTTACAAATATCAGTGAAATTCCTTAATCTGAGATCCTTACTGAGTTTTAAACATAATTCCTGCAGCAGAAAGAGAATGGTTTGTATTTCTGGCAGAATTTTGATATCATCACTAATTTGGTGAAACTTATAACAGGTCCAATGTAAAAACTTTTCTACTGTTTTGGCTTTGTAGATGCTCAATTTCTGAGCGGTTGAGGCAGACTTGACACATTAGATGATATAGTGAACATTCTTCCAGAGGAAAATGTTCATTGCATCATCTGAGGTGTCAGGATCATTTAGTAAATTTAATTTACCTTCAGCTGATACAAAAGTATCCTTTATTTTTTGTGGGAGTGTCTGTGAATCTTTCAGTGATATCCTTGCCTTAATTTTTTTGACCAAAAAAGAGTTCTCAACAAATGGGAACATTTTTGGAGTTGTTTTAGGAGCAAGACCAAAGGTCATGCAACTGATGCACTCCACAGCAAGGCACTCATGATCATAAAGTTCAGGTGGGCAAAAATATCAAACAGTGGAATAGACATAAGAGTTTGAGTTCATAATTTCTCCACAGCCACCTTCTTAGCATAAGAGGATTTCAGGATCTAGTGGTGGCTTGTACATAAGCACTGCGACACTGCAGCACCGCCAAGGGAAAAAAAATGAAAAAATTAAATTTCGTTTGTGTTTATAAATAATAGCATTGCTTACAACATTATATAAATGCAATACAACATGTTAAAGGTTACAGCTTATGTTTCGACATTAATTGAATAGTTAATAATTGGAATTGTTTGGTTAATGCTTTAGAGATTACGAAACAGATGCACTGCAATCTAAATGCAGTGTCAGAATTAGCCAATTGCAGCTAGACTCACCGATATTCGTTTGCATTTGTCACTGCACATAACAAGTGAATCCGACACTTGTTATGTTGCTACAGATAAATTGTATGCTTGTGCACGTCATTTATGTGAGATAAAAAACTTTTATTATTGGTGTGTGTTCATGGTGAGGGTGAAATATTTTTGGTAAATCTTATTTTATTCTGTTAAAGTAACATAATTATTTATTGTAAATACAAGGAATTATGACGAGTGTCACTGTTGAAAATATGAAAAGAATTATATTTTCTCAATTATTGTTACACGAAACAAATGCACTGCGATCTAACGCAGTGTCGGAATGTGTGGAAACCAACACTGCTCACTGAGCAGTGTCGCTACAGATATATTTGTAGGCTTGCACGCATTATTTCTGTGTACGAAACTTTTATTGTTCGTAGTGAGGTTGAAACATTTTTAATAAAGCAATTTTTGTAATATGTACATTTACTTATTAATAAATTGGTTACTACTAGGAAAAAATGAATTTGTATATGCAGCATCCCCCACTTAAAATTTTCACCGGCCGCCACTGAGTGTGACAGTAGCTAAATTCCTTTATGCATCCTGATATATATTTTGTATTTCTTTTTCATCCTTCCACTGCTGATATGCACAGGATGAGGCTGGATGATCCCCATAGCAGTTGACATATATAGCTTTCTTGGCAGAGCAAAATTAGACTGTTCTCTGCTGCTACACTGGTAGTTTGGGAATACCCATAATTCTGACATTTAAAGCATCTCAGGCGATGTAACTGCTCTGCTACGCTGTAACAGAACAGCCAAGATACCCTGCTTTCAGAGATGTTAGATGTTTGTGTATATGGAAAGTAAGGATGATATTCCTGGCCAGAACAAAGTGACCATCCCAACATATCAGAATGTACCTCATACCTGTCCCTCCTTTATTGTTAAACTCTTCAACATATTTCCTCATCTGGAACATCAAGAGGGTCCCATTCTGATATCACTCCTGTAGAAGAGTTGAGTGTTTGATGAGGTGTTACTCTGATTGTATTCTACCCACTCAGTAGTTCTTCAGAATGTTGCTGACATAACATCATGTTACCAGAAGGATATCACCAGAATGCAGTTTCTTAACTGTTTTGAGAGGACCTATCAGTCCTTGTAAACTCTTTTAAATAAAGAAAGGTGACATTTTCCCTATTGGCTTTTCATCTATTACATGAATGATAAGAAATGCCAATACACTGATAAAGGTGTCAGATGTAATTTGTTTCTTACTTCTAATCTGTGTGTTAAAGCTTAAGTGCTGGGAAGACATCCTGTTGTAGGTTTAATGGAGTATTAACAGCACTAAGAAAGGATTAAAAGCTATTTTCATTCTTCTAATATTTCATATTAATCACTGAGACATCTTCAGGGAGTACAAATGCCTTAACACAGAGATACTAATTATTCATGGTGAGCAAAGCAAGGCAAGACAATATAGTAAGTCAAAAACACATTTATCTAGGCAATTAAATTGGCTAGCCTTTCTAAAAAGATGCCAGGATATAAGAGGAATGACTAACTGCATCAAACTAAAAATCAAGTTCATTCTAAAAAAAAAAAAAGGCCCTTCGTATATACAAACATGTCACTCTTGAATTCTAGTGTACGAAAAGACTGCTTCAATTCACAGCAGCTGTGCCACATGAGCTTTGGTGCATTCTCTCTCTCTGGCATTTCAGAAGTATCTGCCCAAAAAGAATTCTTAAATATAAAAAAATAAGCATATTAAGTCTGTACAATTCTAAATCCCAGCTGCAAACTCAATAGCTATACATGAACTGTATTCAAAAAGGCCCAACAAAGATACTATCAGAACCCTAAGCCTCGGTCACAATTTTGCTGCAGTCAAAGGAAGTGCTAGTGCTAGACTTAATGTATGATGTAAAATGTGGAATTTGTAACTTAGCTCCCGAAACAGCCAACAACATCAGACCAGCCATCACCAATATTCTTACCCAGCCTTCACATCGGAAAAGTAACCTATCTTCTGGTCAAACTTACTGCTGTGAGAAAGCCATGAAAATATAAGAGTATTATAAAAATTAAGTGGATATTAATTCCAGCATTAATTCAAAGTCGAATACATAAACTATAAATGTTTCATATGAAATTTGACCAGAGAGCCAAAAGAGATGAAAACCAACCAGTTTGAAACAGCTGTCAGGCAGTGAAACCTTTACAAAAATGGACCAATAGGAGGGGAATATATGGACGCTTGGGCAGAGTTCATCTCTCCTATAAGGTCCGTCTACGGCAACTCTTAAATATCGGCGAGTGTATTCCAGTAAGCTCTCTGGTCAAATTTCATACGAAACTTTTATAGTTTCTATATTCGGCTTTGAAATAATGCTGGATTTAATATTCACTTAATTTTTATAAATTTGCATTGTTGAAGCGAAGCTTTTCGGCTCTTTATTTCAGTAAATACTTTTATGCACCGACAGAGAGTTAGTTTACGAAAAATACACCTCTCCGATATTTCAAGTTACTTAGTACTGAGTTTTGGCTCTCCTAAGGTTTCTGCCTGATCTCTGATGAAAACCAACCAGTTTGAAACAACTGTCAGGTCAGTGAAATCTTTTCAAAAATGGACCATGGACCAATAGGAGAGGAATATATGGACGCTTAGGCAGCATTGATCTCTCCTATAAATCTGGCTAGGTAGGTTGACCATATTTCCTTGAGACAAAAACGGGATGGGCGTTTAGTAATATTGTGTATTCATGTAAAAGCAAGATGATAAAAAAAGTTTTATTACATAAACACATTATTTTTGCAAAGTCTTTTGCAACCACCAAAATTGGTGTTAATGTTATCTGCACACAAAGCAGCAATTTTGTTTTGTAAGGCAAATTTGTCACTTCCTTCCTTCAACATAGCACACAGTATGTTGGATGTTTCACCAGGTAAGGAAATAAAGTCTAAAATTTTGTTTTGAACACCACAATTTGGCAAAAAGTACTGCACGGAACGACTGGAAAAAGTTCGATGTCTTTTTTGTCTGATGCATCTAAACTGATTGCAATACGTTTTGTTTTATTCAAATCCGTTATTACTTCCCAATATGTCGTGCTAAAATGAATGTTGGTTATCATTACTTCTGATTTGTTGCGTGGCGAAGAAAATTTTTGTTCATAAATTTTATTTATCAGTTAACAAGCACTCATTTGCACGAAAACTTTGTCCTTGATGCAATTTTATCGCTTTCACTATCACCATGTCTCATCATAAACAAACTGATGTTTTTAACTGAAGCCAAAGTCTTTTCAGCATCCTTAGGTTTCTGGCTATGTAGATGTTGGTTGTGCTTCTGCCTCCATGGGCAATGGAAAAATGGACATTACAATGTTGGCATACCACTTTTGTTCCATCATTACACAGCTTGTCCATCTTAATACATTTCAATTCTTTCTGGAGTTCGTCATTAAAACGGCACAATCGCCTCTTTGACATTGCAAGGATAGACTAAAAACTTTTATGGAATTTTAACCACTAGCATTGAATAACAAAGCACCCGTTTAGCATACAGGCTACACAAAAAAATAACAATACAGCAGAACAGACACCGTGCCTGAGATGCACAAGTGTTGCCAACATGTATTTTTTATTTTCTCTGAAAAATCACTGTGGATATCGATATTTAGTATTGAACAATGCGATTCCATGGTTATACAAATTACTTGTATCCATGATACTGATATATGATTATAGGATTATCAATAATAATTTATGATTGATCAATATTAAAGTACATTTATAGTTTTCATTAAAATCAGGACAAATTTGACATTTTCATTAAAACGACAGGACGTCCCGGAAATATGAAAAAAAGGTACTGTCCCTTTTAAAACAGTACGTATGGTCAGCCTACAGCTAGGCCAACTTGTAAATATCGGAAAGAGTGTATTTCCGTAAGCTCTCTGATCAAATCTCATACAAAACATTTATAGTTTCTATATACCACTTTGAAATAATGCTAGATTAAAAATCCACTTAATTTTTATAAATTTGCATCCAAAGCGAAGCCTTTTGGCTCTGTATTTTAGTATAAAAGTATTGTTCTTACTAATGTGGACAAAGGTAATGCCACAGTCGTTCTTAATGCTCGTGAATTGTAAAATGAATGTTATTCTTTGATTCATCATCATATAATTCCTGACATGTACAATAAAGGGATGTACAGGATATCATAGTACTACATGAAAAAAATTACATCATTACTAACTTCCTATCTACAATTATCCTCCAAATCAGTCTGTTACTTGCCAAGACTCCAACATTATCAGATCTTATATTTCTATCATCTAAGGCACTTTGTACCGTATCGATCTACCTATATCTTGGTCTTCTTCTGGGTTGTTTTCCTGCCAACCTGGCAGAGAACACTTGTTTTGCTAATCTTTTCTCTCCCATTCTGTTTAAGTGACCATACCACCTGAGATTAGCTCTGCTAATGCATTCCTGGATGTTGAACAATTTCAAGTTCTTTCTTAATATCCTCATTTTTAATATGATATTGCCATTGATGCCATCTGTTCATGCCTATAATTTTTCTCAGGACTCTCATATCTGCGGCCTATAGTCTTTGGTCAAGTATTTTACTTCTGACCCAGCTCTCAGATCCGTAAGTTAAAACTGGTTTGAACACTGTCTCGCCTACAGCTAATTTAGTGTTCCGACTAATTTCTCTCTTATTCCATATGAATTTATTCAATTGACTTCCTACCATACCAGTTTTTTGACTCTGTTGTATATTTCCATATTTAATTTATCATTTTTGACTCTGTTGTATATTTCCATATTTAATTTATCATCTTCACTAAAAATCGTGTCTAAGTAGCTGAAATGTTTTACTTGTTTCACAGGTTCTCCATTCACAAAGCAGTTGACAGTTTCAATGATTCTGCTTATTTTCATTGTCTTTGTCTTTTTATTGCTGACCTTCATACCATATCTATTACAACAGATATTCATTTTAGCCAGGGAATCTTGCAGACTTGTAGCAGATTTATTTAGAAGTATAACATCGTCTGCATAAAGCAAACAGCTGACATTAACATTTCCAATTTTGATATCATTTTTAATACCACTTTCCTTCATAATGTGATCCATATAGATAATGAATAACAGAGGCAATAATGTACATCCTTGTCTCACACCAGATTTAACATTAAACCATCTTCCTGTACTTCCTTCAATTCTAACTACTGACTTACAACCCAAATAAAGACGAAGTATTGCTTGACATAATGCCCCATTCACACCATATAACTGTAGCATCTTGAATAGCTTCTCTCTTGGCACCTTGTAATATGCCTTTTCCAGATCGACAAAACTTAAATAAAGATCTCTGTTATATTCCCATGAGTTCTCAACCATCTATCACAACGTGAAGATCTGATCCTGACAGCCTCTATTTGGCCTGAATCCAGTTTGTTCTGCACCAAGCTTTTCTTCCACAATTCTTCTCAACCGTTTCTCAAGTATACTTGCATAAATCTTACCAGGAACACTCAGTAGGGAAATACCTCTGTAATTCTCACATTCATTTTTATTTCCCTTTTTTATATATGGGTACTATTAGAGCTCTACTCCAATCATCGAGAATTCGTCCCTCTGTGCAGACCATCTGAACTATGTAGTGCAGCCAATGTAAGACTTTTATACCACCATACTTAAGCATTTCTGGTTGATTTTCATTTACTCCTGCTGCCTTTCCACATTTCAAGCCTTTGATGGCTTTTTCAAGTATGGATATGTATTCCCTGACTGTGAGCCTGTTTGAGTGTTTTTTACCACTGTGCTATAACTACTTGTTTCATTTAGCAATTTTTTGAAGTAATTAATCCATACTTCACGGATATCGTTTTCTCACATTTTCATGTCACCTTTATCATCTCTAATTCCTTTAACAGCACTCTTTATTCCATTTCTAAGCTTCTTGAACAACCTCCAGAATATTTTGCCACCTTCTTGATATTTATTTTCTATGTTCTTGCCAAAGTCTTCCCATGACTTTTGTTTAGCTAGTTTTACACAGTGCTTAGCTTTCTAACATTTGTCTCTATATTCTCTAAGAGCACAAGCTGACTTATTTGACAGGAGCTTTTGATATGCTTTCTTCTTTTCCTTCACTGCCTCTTTAACTTCCTGCGTACACCATGGAGTTCTGATTTTTCTATCCTTGCAGACAACCTCACCACATGCCTCTATAGCTGAATCAATCAGAGTTTTCTTCAGGGGCTTGCTACTGAATCTCCAAGGTTTGGTTCCTGTTCTCAAACTCTTTAATTTTTTCTTGAATAATCTTTGTGTATTTTAGTCTACAGTTTACATCTGAGAGCTTCTCAACTTTTATTTGCTTTAAAACTTTCTTACATGTTATTTTTTTCAAAATGAAATTCAATTTTATTCTGCTCAAGACTAAATAGCGATCACTTCCAATTTCAAATCCTCTGTACACTCTGGTGTCCTGCACCAGGGAGAAAACATCACAATCAACAATAACATAGTCAATGAGACTTTTCTTATTCCTAGCACGTTCTCTCCATGTGAATTTGGGCACATTTTTATGATGGAACATGGTGTTAGTAATAACCAGTCCATGTCATGAGCAGAAATCCAACAGGTATTTGCCATTATTATTAGCTTCGCTCTTTTCTCCAAATTTTCCCAAAATATTTTTGTATGTCTCACAATCATTTCCTACTCTGCCATGTAGATCCCCAACAAGGACCAACTTTTCCTTTTTCATTGTGTCGGTTGCTTTTTCTAAAGCCTGAAAAAATTCCTCCACTTCTACTTTAGTAGAACCTTCTGTGGGACCATAGACACAAATAAGCCACATTATCCAGTTCCCCATTCTCATATTTGTCCAGATCACTCTACTTAAGATTGCCAGCCATTCAAGAATATTAGCCTCGTGTTTAGTGTTGAATACTATGGCTATTCCTTCTTTTCCTTGATTGTCATTGCCTGAATATAATATTTTGTATTTTGTTTCAGTCATCCCTATTATGTCGATCTGGTAGTTATCTAATTCCTCAACTAGCTCCATTTCTTTGCCATTCAGGCTTCTTATGTTGATAGTACCGATCTTTAACTCTGGTGATGTTAAGTTGAAGTGTGTTTTCAGATTTGTTCCAGTAGCTGACTTTTCACTGTTCGCCCCTGGCGAAAACAACGGGGGCCTAGTTTAACAGGGCGATGCCCCAGCCAGCATGAAATTTTGTCATGTTGTACCGTCATTTTGTATTTTGGTTTAAGCCAATAAGAATACAATTTAGTCAGCTAAATCTCAAATTACCAGCTCATTCTCGTTTGTTCAGTATCCAGTTAGATATCCAACAGAGCGCACCACGAGAAGGTGAGGATTGGACATTTGGTCAAAAGCCCTGGTCAGTTCTCCGCATTCCTTTAAAGGCTATGTTTTAAAAATTAAAAATTAAAAAAATTAAAAAAGTTCCTGGCCTACTGACCACAAAAAAATTCACACCCTTTGGTTCTCATTCTGCTTTTTTACAAAAAAAATCCATAAACCCGATTCCTCCTTAAGACACAGCAGATGCCACTGATCCCACATGCTGCAAATTATCAAAACAGCTGGCAAACTCTCTTACCCCATTCATCATACCACATCCTATATATATATATATATATATATATATATAAAACAACTTTATCATCATCATCATCATCAAATTTCTGCCATGTACCCTCAAGGGTTGTACAGGATATGATAGTACTACATGAAAAAAATTACATCATTACTAACTTCCTATCTACAATTTTCCTCCAAATCAGTCTGTTACTTGTCAAGACTCCAACATTATCAGAGTTTATATTTCTATCGTCTAAGGCACTTTGTACCGTATCAATCCACCTATATCTTCGTCTTCCTCTGGGTCGTTTTGCTGCCAACCTGGCAGAGAACACTTGCTTTGCTAATCTTTCCTCGCCCATTCTGTTTAAGTGGCCATACCACCTGAGATTAGCTCTGCTAACGCATTCCTGGATGCTGACAATGTCAAGTTCTTTCCTAATATCCTCGTTTTTAATATGATATTGCCATTGATGCCATCTGTTCATTCCTATAATCTTTCTCAGGACTCTCATATCTGTGGTCTCTAGTCTTTGATCAAGTGTTTTACATCTGACCCAGCTCTCAGATCCATAAGTTAAAACCGGTTTGAACACTGTCTTGTATACAGCTAATTTAATGTTCCAACTAATTTCTCTCTTATTCCATATGAATTTATTCAATTGTCTTCCCATATTTTTTTCATTAATTTTAATAGGATAGGGCATAGGCTAGTTACGTTTTGTTTGATATCCTTAGGTCTTATACCATGAACTCCTGGGCCTTTGTTTGGTTTGATTTGATGTATTAGAGAGAGAAGTTCTGCTTCTAAAACCCCTACTGAAAATTAAACTTAAAATAATACTGATATATCGGTAAGCTTTAACATCATCTCACTGTATACTAATATTCCCTTGACCTTAACAGTATTTTAAAAAACTTTCTTTCTGATATCTCACATCTCTTTTCCTTTGCTAAATATTCTGGACATTTTTATTGGAAGAACAAAATTTACAGAGAGATGAAACTGTTATGAGTTCTCTCCATTCCCCCTCTCACTCCCATTTGCTAATTTTTACATGGAAAATTTTGAAAAATGAGCCACAGATTCAGTCTCGTCAAACCTTCAATTGGATAAGATATGTAGATGATGTATTCATTATTTGGCCTTATGGCCCAGACACATTAGATTTCTTCCTCTGTCACCTCAGAAGGCTAGATCAAAGAATCCGGTTTACAATGAAAAAGGAAACCAGCAATAGTTTATCCTTCCTATAGTGATATGCTTTCCAAATGGTAACTGCTCCTCCTTCACTGTATACAGAAAACCTACTGATGCTGGCAGATACATTCATAAACTCCCTGCTGCCACCACCACCGCCACTCATTTCAACAATATGACATCCAACAGAGCCTACAATGTTTGTTCTCTAGTGAAACCTCTCTCTCTCAACAGATCTCAAGCATATATATGCAACACGTTCCTATCGAATGTTTACAGTTCTTACAAAATTTAAAAAAAAAAAAAAAAAAATCAAACCTTCACCCGTCCCCCAACCTTCTCTTTGGAAGGATTTCAGGAATGAGATACCATCTACTATGCTCAGGATACATCTGAAAAAATACTGATCTATTGGTAATACTGATATATCCAGGTCCGTAAAAAAAAAATACAACCTCTGCACAGCTTTAAGCCCCACCTGAATGTTACCCTTATCTGCTCTACTAATGATCAGCTCACTCCTCTGTGAAATGCCTGGATTATATAAAGTGCCCTGTTCCTGCAAGCTGGCATATTTTGGCGAGACAGGTAGATCATCTACCATCTGCATAGATGAACACAAAACATATCTTCAATCACAGCTATGGTCAATCTGATCTTGCTCACCACGTACTGGATACCACTCACAGGATCTTCTGGAAAAAAACACCATGTTCCATCATAGTAAATTTGAGAATCTGCAGATGCAACCAAAAATCAACCAAATTTAATTAAATATGGATTCAAGAAACTTCCCAAACTCTGAGAAACAATCCTCAGAAATCCCAATTTACAACCTAACTCACGTACAAACACCAAGAGGACACCCCCCCCCACACACACATACACCTAGGTAGGACTTTAGGATCAGACCCACATGTCTCATTTATTACTGTGTTGATTCATAGTGAAGAATTTATGGAGACACAACACACTTCATTACTTTACTTAACATTAAACAAGTAACAATCGAAGTTTTGGTCTCTGTATTGAAGTCATCATCAGGAATACATACATATGCATAAAGTTTGTATGCATACAAACTACATGCCATTGCACTATACAAAGGCAAAATTAATCTAAATGCTTGTTAATCATTTATCCTAGCCTAACCTCTGGTGAAAGAAAAAAAAAATCGTAGCTACATTAAACAATTTCTACAGTCCTTTCGTATTGAGATTTTCTTCTGTCTGGGGTTGTTCTGGTTGCTATATGGGTTGAAGATGGGTCCTTCACATTCTTGGAATAATTAATCCACCATTTTTGTTCAGATTTGGATGATGTTTTAGCATTTCACAAGCTTTTCTTTTAATTTTCTTTCAAACCAGGCTTTGGCTTTGGTTCACAGGGGAAACAGAATGCACTCCCAACCAGAAAAGATGAACACAAATGGCACATGAAATATTAAATACCTCCACTATGGTAAAACATGCCTTTGAGACCACGCGCTCCAAACATACCAAGAATTGATTGGAAAGGCACTAAGGCCTACACCGCACCAAAATCTGGTTTGAAAGAAAATTCAAACCAGGTTATATTAAATAATGTTAAACCACCCACCACAACTATTCTCAACAATATGGCATTATTAAATCTCTTACCAATAGATCCCATAATCTTTGTTCCAGTGGAACTTCTCTTTCAACCGAACTCAACCAAATACACAACACCTTCCTTTCTGATAGCTACAGTGATTACAAAATTAGAAAATAATCGGTTACAACTCCCTTTCCTTGGCCATTGCTTCAGAAGAACTTCAGAAATGCCATCACCAGTCTCTACATCCGTGGCATGTTAAAAAAAATAGTCAGGGCCTTAAAAAAAGTTCAACCTCTACACAGCTTTTAAGCACCGTTGGAAACTTGCTACCCTTATCCGTTCTACCAAAGATCAGCTCCCACCTCTATCAGTGCCTGGAGTATACAATGTACCCTGTTCCTGCAAGTTGGCTTAACTTCAGACAGACAGGTAGATCAGCGACCATCCATTTAGAAGAACACAAATCATACACCTGCAATCACAACTATATTCAATCTGGCCTTGCAGACCATGTATTGGATACAATTCACAGGATCTACTGGAAGAAACCCACCATGTTCTACATAGTAAATTCAAAAAGGAAAGGCTGTTTTTAGAATCTGTGGCGGCACTTAGAAATCAACTGAATTTAAATAAATATGGATGCATAAAACTTCCCAAAATCTAGGAAACAATAATTGTCGGATGTCTCACTTTACATCCTAGGCCACCTACGAACACCCATAGAGGGCGCATCACCTAGATAGGACTTGAGAGTCACCCACGTGTTTGATTTAGTAGTGTTGTCTTTTTGTGTGTCTATTGCAAGAGTTATTTGTAATCCCTGAAGATGTCTCAGTGACTAAGACGAAATATCGGAAGCATTAAAATTAGTTTTTAATCCTTTCCTAGTGCTGGAATTGTTCCATTAAGTCTCCAACATGATGTCCTCTGAGTACTTAAGCCTTAACATGCAGATCTAATAATAACAGATATTTATAATGAATGTTTATAACTACAGTAGCAATGCTAGCTCTAACTGGGAAGAAAAATGTCAACTGTGAGACCATCACCTCACTTACTGGACATTTAGGCAGCTTGAAAAAGTTTGTGTTAGGTTTCTGGAACAGGGTTCCTAAATTATCTAATACTTTGCCTATCCACAACACTGCTATAAATTGTAAACTTTTCACTTTTATTTACTGATGAACCATCTCACAAAAACCCAGAAATTAATTACAGAATCTATTCTATACACTAGCAATACATCAAGAAAAATAGCCAAAATATTAAAAGCAGTCAACATCAGACTAGCCTTCAAACAAATTAACACTTCATGAGGCTTTTTATGCTCCATTCAAGACAAAGTTCCTTTTTGTAAACATCTTTGTATATGCAAGATTCCATGTTCTTGTGGAGAGATATATGTTGGTCATACAGGGAGAAGTTTCAAAATCTGCAACATAGACCACATAAATTATACTGAAAACAAAAAGAAAGAAAAAAGCAGACTTGTAGCGCACATCTTCAAAGAACATCACACAGTAAATTGGTAAGCATCCTCTTACCCCTACTTACAAGAAAATTACTTTGACAGGTTATTCAAGAAGTCCTCAGAGGTCAATCATTCAAAATGCACAGTAAATAGAAATCAAAGAATGATCCTTAACATGTGCAACATTAAAGGCCTCTATTATGATAACAATCACAGACAAAGGTTCCACAACAATGGAGAGGGGAACATGTTTTCACAACATGTTGGTACATTTTTTATTTTTCATGGAGGTATTCATTTTGTAATCACTTCCTACCTCAAATCATTTGTATGCTTTTAATCAATTACAATCTCACAACTGATAAACTGTTTCTTGTTTCCTAAACTGCCATTTTGCCCAAATGAATTTCAAGATTTTATTTTTTTTCCCCAGTTCCATAAAATATATGATAATGTTTCCATTTTTATTTTAGTATTAATTCACAGCTTTCTTTCACTTCAATGTATGATTATGTCATGACTTATCTCTCATTTGTGATTTTTTTAATCTTTGCATTTAATCCTTATGGATCACTATATGGTCTATATTAATTAATAGGGATTACATTATAAAGGAATGTGGCATTCAAACTTAATACCACTTTCCTTCACCCTCGAAAATAAATCCAGTGCAGGCCTTTAAGATTCTTTAACTAGATTGAATGATGAATGTAACAAAATTGATAAGAAACATCAGCAATAAAAAGAGAAATTCGATGAAAATAAACAAGAATATGAGAAACAACACTTGCTTCTCAATGAACACAGTATCAAACAAGTAATATATTTCAGCTATATTTAGGGACGATTTATTAATGTTATTAATAATATTAATAAATTCCAATCTGTATTATACTGCTGTGATTTCAATGAATAGCAGGTATTTAATTAAGAAAAAAGAAAAGTCAATTATAAATTTTCTTTATCTTTGATGAAAGATAATTTGTATATGACATATCATATACTGAAAGCAAATAAAATATCAAAAAGAATAACAGAATAAACAAAGGTATGATGGGGAGCCATTTGAATAATTTATAAGAATAAGAGAGAAATTAGCCAAAACACTAAATAGGCAGTATAAAAGACAGTGTTCAAACAATTTTAATTTATGGATCTGAGAGCTGGGATAGAAATAAAAAAACAGATCAAAGACAAGGGACAGCAGATTTTTGAGAAAGATAAGAACAGCGAACAGATGGCATCAATAGCAGAATCATGTTATAAATGAAGATATTAAAAAGGAACCTGACACTATCAGCATTCAGGAATGTGTGAGCAGAGGTAATCACACTTGGTATGGTCACCTAAACAGAATGAGAAAGGAAAGTTTGGCCAAACAATTATTTGACATCAAGTGGGAAGGAAAAGATCCAGAAGAAGACAAAGATCTAAGCGATGTGATACAGTTAGAAATGCGTTCGAGACTAAAATATAAGATTTCACAGTACTACAGTCATGAAAAATAGTAGATTAATAGATGAAAAATTATTCATTGGGAAGGCTAATATAATGTTAACTCTATCATGTAGTACTGTCACAGTATCCTGTACACCCCTTCAGGGTGCATAACATGAATTTGATTTTTGATGATGACTATACAGCAAATCATTTGATCGTCACCAAAGAAATGAACATTCTTATCAGTTGTATTTCCATCCTGTTAAGCATTCTTCTTTGAGTAACAGTTGCCATAAATGACACTAAATCTACTGGTTAATTTCAATTAATCATGTGGCTTATTAACTTTTGTGATTTTTGAACAATGCGGTTATTATTAGGTTGGTCTTCATAACACCTGTCTTTATGGAGGAAAAAAGTTAAAAATGAAAACCAATATCAACAGATGTCAACTTTATAAAAGGAGCTGTGTAATAATAAATAAATAAATAAAAATTAAAAAAAAACTAATAATAATTGAAATACTTACGGTTGGGGCACACAAAAGAATGTTTTCATCTGATTCCAGGGCAGCTGGACATAATCGACTTTGAATTCTGTTTAAGCTTTTGTAACCTTCAAATGCTGGTTGGGCATATTTTGGTAAGCGATCAATTGGAACTAATGACTAAACAAAACAAACATTAAACAAGATAAAATTTAAAAGAATTAAAAGAAAAAAAATTAAACAAATAAGCTGATTTAGATTTTATAGACGAATTCAGTTAATTAAATACTCAAGGACTGCAAAGCATTATATTTAAATAGAATGAATACTTGAAAAGAATGTTTGTTATAAACTAAAAATTCAACTTTTTTCTTAGAACACAAACAGCATTTATATACATCTGCTGGAGAAAAGAAAACCATTCTAACCAATTTATGTGTAGTTTCCATTATATAATGTGCTTAAAAATAATAGTTATAGAAGATGTTTAGACAGAAAATGCAAAACTATGGTGCTTTTCAAATAAGCTAAACTTTTAAACTTCTGATTTCCACACATATCCTGAAAGAGAAAAGCATTTCGGTATTTGTAAGTTCTCAAATTACCATTTTTTGCAAGATTATTTGAATCAAAAAGCATTAAATTTTAAACAGAGTAAGCATTTTAACCAGCATAAGTAGTGCAAGCTAAGGCAACCTGGAAGCTGATGATTATTTTCGCATAAGTTCTCTAGTCAAAATTTCGAAAATTCCCAATTTTATACATATCTTTGGCTTGAAATAACATAATGAAATAATAAAATAAAGAGACTTGCAATAGATGTATTTAGGAGTGCATTATCTGCATAAAGCAAAGAGCTAAGTTTGATAACTCTGATTTTAATATCAGATTTAATGACACTTTCTTTCATGATGAAATCCATATAGATGATGAATAACATGCATCCTCATCTTATCCCCGGTTTTGCATTAAACCATCTTCCTTTATTTCCTTCAATTCTAAATGCTTACTTACGACTTAAATATAGACTATGTAATACATACTCTACATAGTCATATAATACATGTTCCATTTATCGCATATATCTGTAGTGTTTTGAAAAACTTTTCTCCGGGCACTTTGTCATATACCTTTTCCACACCTACAAGTCACATACAGATCCTTGTCATATTGCCATTATTTCTCAACTATTTGTTGTAAAGTGCAAATCTGATCTTAACAATCTCTATCTGGCATGAACCTAACTTATTCTTCTCCAAGTTTATTTTTCACAATTTTTCTGAACCTCTTTTCAAGTATGCTCACATATATCTTACCTGATACAGCAGAGAAATTGCTCTGTAATTTTTGCATTCAACTAAGTCTAATCTTCTGGAATTCCAACCCCTGATATGCGGTGTAACCAATGTGAAACATTTATATTTCCATATATAAGAATTTCTGGTGAAAACACCATCCTTTCATCTTGGCAAAACAATTATTTGACATCAGGTGGGAAGGAAAAGATTCAGAAGAAGACGACAAAGATCTAGGTGGTGTGATACAGTTAGAAATGCGTTACAAGACTGAAATATAAGATTTCACAGTACTGCAGTCATGACAAATAGCAGATTAATAGATGAAAAATTATTCATTGGGGAGCCTAATATAATGTTAACTCTATCATGTAGTATCATGACTGTTTTATCACTGCTTGTTTCATTTAACAGTCTTTCAAAGTAATTACTCCAAACATCTAGGATATCCTTATCTTCAGTTTTCATCTCACGTTGATCATCTTTGATTCCTTCTACAGTACTCTTTCCTGCATTTTTAAGCATTTTCTATAGCCTAAAGAAAGTTTTTCCCACCTTCTGATATTTATCTTCTATATTCTTACCAATGACTTCCCATGACTTTTTTTATTTACTTTTACTTTATTTATTTATAAGACTGTGAATGCTGATGATAAACTGCTATTTAAAAAAAAAAGTAAATGTAGAAGTTTAACATCAACATTTAAAAACTGGTAAAATATAAGTATAATTTAAGAACATGGGGATGTGCTTGAGACACGGGAAATAAGTTTGGGAACCCAGGTTACTATTAATAATATATATATATATATATATATATATAGATAGATATTATTTTGTTGTGGGGAGATGGGGGGGAAGAAGGGGAAGGGTATCTTTATGTGGAAACTGGAGCAAGGGCTTACGGGGTGTGGACCGTTTCGGTCATCGTCTGACCATCGTCGGAACTTTGAGGGAATGACTGTAGGGCTATGTCAAGGCTGCAAGATGTATCTGCCAAATTTGGGCATTTGTTGTCGCTAAATGGCTGGAGGCATGGCTTAATTTGTAAGTTTTGGAACATCCAACATTCAGAAATTAGGTAGGGGCGGTGGACGTTGATAGAATTTCCATCGCATTTTATGGCAATAGTTTCGGATATTCTAAGCATCGTTTCGTTTTCTTGTTTGTCAATGATTATGGCTTAGTCAATTTGGGGAATGTGTTTTAGTTCAAGGGCGTGAGCTGCAATTTCTGTCTTCCCTGTATTCTGTGGTTTGTTTTTCTTTTTGATGTTGCGATGTTTTTTCGTGTTCAGATATTCTGGAATGGGAATATTGCAATCCCTGAAGTGCTCTTGTAGTCTAGTCCATAACGACCTAATTGTAGAGCCCATGTAGGTGACGTCACAGTCTTTTTGACAAGGAAATTTGTAGACTACGTTGTGGTGTTCGAATAATTCTTTGTGAGTGAGAGATTTAGTAGGTTTTAGGAGAGTTGCTAATTTATGGTTTGTGGTGAATACTAGCTTATAGTCCGTGTTTTTGAAAATGCATTTGTAAGCCTTGTATGTGTTTTGGATGTATGGCAATTTGATGACCATACGTGTCAGGAAGTCTGCTTTTGTTGTATTATTGTTAAGACGGGACTTTGCCGTATAGTTCGCGTAATTTATTAGATGAGTGGGGTAGTTGCGATTTTTGAAAACCTGTGTTAAATACTTGAGTTCAGTGTTAAGAAAATTGCTGTTAGTGGAGAATTTGTAAGCATTGATAAATTGTGATAGGATGACTGATTTTTTAACGGAATATGGGTGGTATGAATTGAAATGGAGGTAGTTTCCGACATGTGTGGGTTTGTGAAATATCTTCGTGGCAATTCTGTTATGGCTTCTGATTAATGTAAGATTTAAGAAATTGATGGATTTGTTCTGTTCTGTTTCCATGGTGAATTGTAGTCTGTTGCTAAAATCGTTGAGGGATGTTTGTAAGGCGGAGATGTGTGAGGGTTTGCCAATGCATAGAATATCTTCTACGTATCTGCCATAGAAGGCGATGCCGGGGGGGAGTAGAAGTGATTCAATGTGTGCCAGGAATAACTCCGCTAATTGTCCACTGATGTTTTGGCCAATTGGGAGACCGAAAATTTGAACATATAAGGAGTTGTTGAATTTAAAGAAGTTGGCGGATATTGTGAGTTTAATCAAACTAATGATGTCATTTGGTGTTAATTTTGTGCGTGTGTGTAAGGTGTGGTCCTCGGAGAGTAGTGTGTGTGTGTATGATATCTAAAGTTTTGGGAACATCCACGTTGGTGTATAATGAAGTTGCATCTAGTGAGGAGAGGATGTCATCATGGGATGGAGTAGTGTTGCTTAATTTCCAGAATAGGTCATCTGTATTTTTGATCATACCGATGGACGTTGTTAGTAGTGGTTTGATGAGTTTGGCAACAAATTTTGATAAAGGAGCTGTGGTGGTGTTCTTGTAGGAGACTATGGGTAGTATCAGACAACCGTCTTTGTGGGTTTTGATGTTCCCGAACATATAGGGGGTGCGAGTGGTGCAGGGGGTTGTGTGTCTCATTGTGGTTTTGTCTATTTTGTTTTGACTTTTTAAGGTGTGCAAGGTGCTGTTTATCTGTTTTATGAGGTCGGGGCTAGGATCATTGTGGATTATGGGACACTCCTAAACAAAAACAGGCTAAAATAGCCGTTAATTATATTAATGGTAAAATATAAATAAAATAAAATTTCCTGTTGCTCAACTCTTAGTGTTCATGATATAATTAAGTGTTCTTTTATTACTTAAAATATTTGTAACATTCTTGAATAACTTTCTATGAAAGAATATCATTAAGACAGTTTCAATAATCCTATCAATTAAACATTAAGCAAACATCCTGTAAATGTTAACGAATTTGAAAAAATGAATCAACTGAATGCAAAAAGGTGATAAGCAACCAGTTTCCAGCCTTATACAATGTATCCTACCTCCCACAATGTGTACAGTGCAGCGTGAAAACATGTTATGGAAACTTTTCTATTAATTAATGTGTTAATCGCTAGTGAATGATCTTAAATGCTAACGAATTAATTTTTTTTGCTAAAATAATGCTACATATCAAATGAAAAAAAAAAAAAATTAAGATTTTTTAAATATTTTTTTAGTGTTGATATTATAATACTATATACACTAATGCTAACAACTGCCTGTATGTGCAATCCCATAAAACTGTGAGTTGCTCCCCATCCACAATGGGTGGGTGGGGAGCAATTCACGAGTTCAAGTACTGAGATGTTCATGGGGAGAATGAGGGGGATTAAATTCTTACGCAATCCAGTAAAAGCTTGTTAAGATCAGGACAAGAGACCAGGGGTGGCTCGTGCATAGCCACTGTGGAACTGCAACACCCCCAATTTTTCTCGATATATAAATATATTTATTAATTTATTTATATTTGCTTGTAATATTTAATTTTATCATCAACAATCCTATAAAATTCTCTTATTTTGTATAAAAATAATAAAAATCCATCTTGTAGCATTTAGGAGGGTGAAGGACGCTAGCAGCACTATGTTTACCACAGTGTCATAATGCTACGGGCACAAGCATATACATCTCATAGTGAGATGTGAGTTATTAGCGTAATGTGACACTGTCCGTCGTGCAGTTCCAGTGTTGTTTATATGCAGTTTGACCAGTAGTAGAGTGTTCGTAGTGCTTATCATGTTTACTCCATCTCTTTAAATATTTGAACATTACAATTGTAGACATAACATTTGTTATAGTTTTTATTTTAGAACATTATTGGGGTTATGATAATGGATTTTATTTTTAATTAATTTTGATTATACCAAACTGTATAATTTTATCGATAATAAACAATATTTTTTCATATTTAATTTTTTTCAATTTTTACCATAATTTTGATATTTTATCCAACCACGTATACACTGTACTTACAGTGTGTGTGTATGTATGTTTCAAAAGTTGCAGCACCCCCCCACGATTTCAAGCCACGAGCGGCCACTACAAGAGATTATTCATGAAACAAAGGGCGTTTCCTGAGAAATTGGTGCAGATCAATTCCTCCTCAAAAAATGTTTCCTTAAACCTACTACACTACAAAAAACTATTGTGGTCTCTATAGATTCAAGTATGGTATAAGTGACTGTATAAATCAACAATAAACTTGATATATTAGTGATATGGAACCACTGTATCGTAACAAAACCAACTACAGTTTTTTTTTATAGTGCAGCAGATTGAAAGAAATTTTTTTTAAAGAGGAATGATCTGCACTAGTTCTCAGGAACCTGTATACACCCTGTTTCATGAATACTCCCTTGTCCCACTGAATTAAAAAAAAATCATTCTTACCTCATTTGCCTCAAAAGGTTTAGGCTTTAAGGCTGGAACATGGATCTCCTCATAACCTTTCCTTTGTTTTCTGAAGGATCCATCTGGCAACTGACATCGTTTAGTAGCCATAAAGTGACTACCCTGGGAAAACGCTAGTCCTTCCAAGTCTAAAACCTGACACTGGGATATCTATAATAACAAAGGTTGAAGAGTTTCAGAAAACTTTACCTTTAGTAAAAGGTCCTCTACAATTTTTTTTAAATTAAAAACTGATGAGAAATGGTCAGAAATTGCATCCCTACCTCACATATACCAAAATGGTGTGAATCTATTTATAACTATGATAGTTTAAGGAGAAAACCTAAAAATAAATGTTTTTAGCAATACATATTTTTTTTTTTTAAATTTGAATACCAATCTCACACATATATGTTGTATGTAGAAAACATATAATGCATGACCACCATATACAAACATGAGATTAAGAGAGAGAGATATACTGATATCGTTTTTAGAATACACAGATGTTGAACTTCTTAGAAAGATTTAGAAAAGGATGCTGTTCCAAAGTTTTAAAACAAATCAAAGATGAGCAACTTTCAGAATTAAACTCTGGACTAAAATACACATACATCATTCAAGAAAAAAAAGAAAGTTTGAAAACAAGAACCAAACCTTGGACATTCAGTGGAAAAGCTGGCGTTGATGGTCAAATGGTTAGAGTATCCACTCTCCAGCCAAAAACTGCAGGTTCAAATCCCGCATTGGGTATGAATATTTGTGATTGTCTGTGAAAATACCACTGGTGGTGTTACACAGTAGATGTCATTAGTGTAGTTGTCGTTCGTTGTAGTTAGTAGATTGAGTGGTGGAGACAGAGAGTTATAGAGTATGTGATCTATTTAGATGGATCTTTGGACTCCCTGGAGGAGTCACATAATAATAAACCATGAAGAAAACACTAATTGATTCAGCCAGAAAAGGATGTTGAGGTTGTCTCTAAAGATAGAAAAATCACCTGATCTCCATGGTGGACTCAGGAAGTTAAAGAGGTAGTCAATAAAACAAGCAGTGTCAGCATGGTGGTAGAAAACTCCCAACAGGAATGAAATCAGGAATAAATATACATACTTAAAGTAGAAAAATCATCAAAAACCTGAAATGTGGAAAGGCAGCTGGAGTAGATGAAATTTGACAGAAATGCTCAAATACGGAGGTATAAAAGTTATATAGTGTTGCACTGCATAACTGAGAAGGCCTGGTCGGAGGGTAAAATTCCAGATGCTTGGAGTAGAGCTCTCCCAGTACATATCTATATTAAAACGAAAATAAAACTGAATTTGAAAATTACGGAGGTGTTTCCCTACTGGGTGTATTCTTAGCCATTTCTCAAATATTCTTGAGAAATGGCTAAGAACAATTATGGAAGGGAAGCTTGGAGAAGATAAAGCTGGATTCAGGCCAAACAGAGGTTGTCTGGATGAGATTTTTACTTTAAGATAAATAGTTGAGAAATCTTAGGAATATTATTATTAAGAGAGACCTCTGCGGCCTCCCTCAATGAGTCAGAGACACATTGAAGGAGGCAACATACTACACACACTAGCTATCATACTTATTCTTGAATTCATTCACGCTGCTTGCACTCACAACATCCAAAGACAATCCAATCCAATCACGCACCACCCTCTGAGTGAAAAATGTAGCCCTCACATCCCTTCTTGGAAGCATTCATTCTCAGCTTCCATGGATGCCCTCTCGTCCTTTCCTGGCCTTCAATAAATTGAAATCCTGTGTGACCCTTTCAGAAGTTTGTAAGTCTCAATCATAACACCCCTCTTTCTCCTGCTTACTAGTGTCTGCAGTCTATAAATTCTCAATCTGTCTTCATAATCAGAATTCCTCAATCCTGATATCATTTTCAACACTCGCATTTGTACTTTTTCCAATATATCAGAATCACAACGGAAACCAGGAGACCAGACCTGCACACAATAGTACAATTGAGGTCTTATCAAGGCCTTGTAAAGAAGCAAAATAACATCCTTATCTTTACATGTGAACGTTCAGCATTATAATTATCTTTTGAGTTGTATTTGCAATCTTAGCCACATGGCCTTCAATTTCCTATCTATTAACACTCCAAGATCTCTAGCCTCATAAGTTTCTTCTAGCTTAATCCCACCAATATAATATGACATTGGATATCTAATCATGCCGAAGTGAATGACTTTACATTTACTCACATTGAATTGACACCCATTTTTCCATGTCCACAATTCCAGTTCTATTCAAATCATTCTGCAAGTAGTGCATATCAGCTGCATTCCTGATTACCCTACCTATCTTTGCATCATCAGCAAATAGCTGTATGTCACTTGTCAAATCCTTCCCAATATCATTAATGTACAGATTAAATAACAGTGGACCAAGCACTGATCCTTGCAGTACACCACTCGTTACCTTAAACGTTGCAGACTCAAATCTCCCGTATACCACTTTCTGATATCTGTCAGTCAGCTATCCTCTTATCCATGCTAATATTGTATAACCCAAACCCATTTTCTCCAATTTATGAAACAGTCTACCATGCTATATTCTGTCAAAAGCCTTATCAAAATCCAAAAGTATCATGATGTATCCATTCCCTTGTCTAGTTCAATAGAATGTGAGCAAGTTGCTAAACCATGACCTTCCCTTAGTAAACCCATGTTGTTCATTGCAAAGTAGAGATTCACTTTCAACCGATTTCTGAATGTGAGCCCTAACCAATTTTTTCAAAATCTTTACCACCACTCCAGAGATACTAAATGGTCGATAGTTCGATACATTGGTCTTTGTACCACCCTTGTGCAATGGAATTACCATACATTACTTCCATTCCTGCAGAATCTTCCCTGTTCTGAGACTCATATTAAACAGTCTGGTCAAAAGAATTTCCAGTTCAGCTGAACACGTGCTGATATTCCATCAGTCCCTATTGCTGAATTCTTATTCAATTTGTGCACCAGCTCCAATACCTCGACCTCACATACCAGCGTTTTTTCATCTAGTGAAGAGGTAACAGTGAGCTCAATTTCGTATTCAATAGGTTGATAGCTTTTAACAAAATGGGCACTCATTAGTTGAACAACCTCTTTTGCATCTGGATTTATAAGAGTTATTCTTTCATATTCATTCTTTCTTTTAATCATGCATATCAATAGAATTCTTGTGGGTTGTCTTTAGCAAGCAGAGCCAGTTTCTTTTTATACTCAGATTTTGCTTTCCTTACAACAGTTGACTATTCTAGCCTGCTGCTTATAACGTTCATAACAGATGTCATCCTTATCCACATCGTCCTTTTCTTACGAATCTCTTGCTTAATAAGATTACACATCAATTTGACTCCAATTCTATTTATTCTTCGAACTCTCAGAACACATTCTGATACTGCATCATTTAAATATTGTTTAAATGCTTCCCATGCACTGTCGATATTCTTTCCATCCAGCAACTGATCCCATTCTACTGAACTCAGTGTATTCCTCAGTTGGTCATAATTTCCTGCTTTGTAGTTCCATCATTTAACCTCTTCTGAATGGAACATTCATAAACTTAGCCACTTCCCAAGTGAGTACCACATGATCACTGTCACCAACTGGAGGCAGAATAGTTACATCTTTAACTGAAACACCCTCTGACACTATAATCAACTCTAATTCTTTGACCTCCAGTTCTTTCTGTCACATGCTTCTGAGAAAGTTGTAATGCAACAGTTCAATAAATGCACTTCATTCTTCTGCTACCCAATCAATATTTGAATAATTAAAGACTCCCATTATGATTACTCTTTTCGTGTCCATCTTTTCTATTTAGTGATGCATTTCTTCATCGCTAGCAACCAATCCACCAGGTCTGTAACAACAGCCCACTATGTAATTTATCTTGCTAAATTCCACCTCACACCAGATGCTTCAAACTCGGTGCCACATGAAATATTGTTAGTAGTAGTACTACAATCATAGGTCTCAACTTAAACTGGATTCAAGTCATCCGATATCATTAGCAGCACACCCCCTCCTCTCCTATCCTTCCTAAAAATACTGTACCCTTGACACTCTATACCTCACTGGTATAGAGTGTCAAGGGTACAGTATTTTAGGTATTAGCGAGATCTGGCTATCAGATCTCGCTAATACCTACAATCTGAGGTCGCAACATATTGACTAAGGCAACAAACTCTATCCCTTTGTTTCTAATAATCCTTGCATTTGTATACAGACATAATAGTCTACCTGTGTGTTCTTTTGTACTGTCTTGTCTGCAGTCTGCCTGACACAGCTGGACAACTTGCCCATCTCTATTGTTCTCTAATGCCTTACACTTGTAGACATCTTTGCACACATTTGATGGGTCCGAACCAAACAAACACAAACCCGAAATCGTTCTCTCCTTGTCAACATTTCTATGACAAAGCCCATTCATGTCATTAGCACAGTTATATAACAATGTTGCTCTTACACTCGCACCATTCCTCCTTTTATAATTTAGTTTCCCTGATATGTTTTGCTGATCTGGAAAAGGTATATGGCAAAGTTACAAGAGGAAAGCTCTTGAAAATGCTAAAGCTATATGGTGTAAATGGAACATTATTATATTGAGCAAAAAATAATCTCTATTTAAGGTAAGTCAGTAGATAGAATTGAACTAGGTACAGGAAGATGGTTTGATGTTAAATGAGATGACAAGGGTGCACATCATCTCCAGTGTTATTCATTATCTATATGGATCAAATTATGAAATGGTATTAAATCTGATGGTCCTGAGCACAGATAATTTTTTTTTTTTTTGGGGGGGGGGGGTCAATGGTGAACTACTTTGTAAAAAATCTCACCAGGAATACTTTGTGGGCAATGCCTATAAAGTCACCTAGGTTCGGAAATGACTGAAAGGGAAAAACCACCATCATTAAATCTGATACCAAAATTGGCTATGTTAATCCTAGCTAGCTCTTTACTTTATGCAGATGATGTTATACTTCTGAATAAATCCAGTCTGCAAGATTCCCTGACTAATTTGAATAACTGCTGTAATAAATTAGGTAAGATATTCAGCAATAAAAAGACAAAGACAATGAAATAGAAACACTGAAAACATCAAGTGTATTGCATGGTGAACCTATAGAACAAGTAAAACGTTTCCTATTTAGGAACAATTTTTAGTAAAAATAGCAAATTAAATATGGAAAGAGACAACAGAATTAGTTAAGCTGGTGTGGTAGGAAGTCAGATGAATAAATTTATATGCAATAAGAAAGAAATTAATCAAACCACTAAATTAGCTGGATATAAGACAGTGTTCAAACCAATTTTAACTTATGAATCTGAGAGCCGATTTAGAAATAAAACTTGAACAAAGACTGGAGACTTCTGATATGAGAGTTCTGAGAAAGATTAGTGGAACGAATGTATGGCATCAATAGCAGTATCAATCTATTAAAAATAGCCATTAAAAATGAAGATATTAGGAAAGAACTTGCCATTGGTAGCATTCAGGAACATATTAGTGGAGCTGTTATCAGGTAGTATAATCACTTAAATAGAATAGGAGAGAAAAAATTAGCAAATCAAGTATTTGATGCCAAGATGACAGGAAAAAAAAAAAGACCCAGAGAAACACCAAGATATAGATGGACTGATACAGTAAAAAGTGCCTTAAAAAAAAAAGAAATATAAGATCTGATAGGCCTTGACAGATAACAGATTTATTTGGAAGAAAAGTGCTGGTTGAAAGTTAGTCATGATGTATAATTTTTGGAATTACAAATTTGATGATGATAATGATGATGTTCCAGAGAACGGAGGTAAATGAATGAAAGAAGAGAAGAGCTGGTTTAACAGACCTGCCACCACCATAAGTTGAACTGTAATTGAATAATGAGCAACCACTGCTCATGTTATTATAGGTCTAGAGAAAGGAGGAAGAATGGCAGATGACAGTTCTGGAGAGTATATGAAAAAATTTTCATGAAAAAAAATCAAAATGATAATTTTGATCTACACCCCAAAATGTGGAACAGATTTATCCTAGCATCCAATTGATTATAGTGGCCATTTTTATTTGGTGGATCCAAAGATTTTAAAATTAATTAAAGATTATTTCCAGATTGTCCAATTTCCGATTTTTTAAGTCTGATATACAAAATAGACAGAATTTGAAATGTGATTTTTCTAGTCTAAAGCATTACTGAATGAGCAACCACAAAGGTAGCTCATAATGACCAATCATCCCATCATTTATCTTTTTCTCCAAATTTTTTCAAACATTTCTGTACATCAGGAATTCACCTCATATTATTATATTTGTATACAATAAGAACTTGCTTTCCTTTTCCTAATGGATATTTATCTTCTCTAATGACTCACAAAATTCCTCTACTTCTTCTGTAATAAAATCTTATATGGAGGTACAAATAAGCCCCAATGTCCAATTTCATGTTCGTAAATTTATCGATGTCACTGTACCTAAAATTTTCTCCCATTGAAAAAATTAAGTAGTGAATATTACAACTTCTTCTTTTCCCAATGCCTTAATAAATTATCTTGTACTTATTAATTATAAGTCATTGTGTCAGTTAACTTGACACCAATTACGTTGATATGGTATTTCTGTAATTCCTCTACTATTTTGACTTCATCTCCATTGATTTAGCCAGCCTGGTTAGCGTATCTGCTCTCCAGCCAAAAGGCTGCGGGTTCGAATCCTGCCGTGGGCATGGATTTTTGTGATTGTCTGTGAAAAATACTAGTAGTGGTAGTGGGTGGATTGAGTGGCGGAGACGGAGAGCTCTAGAGTGGGTGCCCTCCCTGGAGGTGTCAGTAATAATATTTTTCATGACTGATGATGACCATCTTCAATTCTGCTGTTTGCATTGGTTTCCTGATGAAACACATGGTGTTCATTATTATTATTATCTGAGACCTCCACAGAGTCAAGGACTCATTGAGGGAAGCTAACCACGCAAACCAGCTGTCATACCTTCCTTTAAATTCCTTCACACTTGATGCACTCACTATCCCTAAAGGCAAACTATTCACTAACTCACTGCTCTCTGGGAGGAAACCTAGCTCTTACCCCTTTCTTGACTATGAACAAACTTAACTTCCATGGATGCCCCTGTGTTGTTTTTCTCACCCCATCTTCCCTATAATGAAATATTTCATCAGTTGATATCCTATAACACCCATTCAAAATTTTATAGACCTCTATCATATCACCCCCCCCTTTCTTCTGTTAACCAGAGTCTGCAAATCCACATAATCGCAATCTGTCCTCATAATCTAAATCCCATAATCCGGATATAATCTTTGTAACTCTTCTTTGCACCCTTTACACAGCTTCTTTATTCCCTTGGAACCCAGGAAACCAAATCTGCACAATATAATCCAGGTGTGGCCTTATTAAAGCCTTATAAAGAGGCAAAATGACTTCCTTATCCTTACATGTCAAGGTTCATTTCAACATTGCAATTATACTCTGAGTTGTATTTGCAACTTTTGCTATGTGACCTTCGAACATTAAATTCCTATCCACCATTAAGACAAGATCCGTAGTATTTTTTCTTTTAGGATATATAAGATAAGAAGATATGTCAATTGTGGTGATTATCACAAATTTATCAGTTTTTTGTAGCAACCCTGATAATGCTGTTGCTGATGGATATCAGTAGCATCCCTGATTGCCCTGCATATCTTTACATCATTGGCAAACAATTGCACATCTCCTGTTAGACTCTTCCCAAAGTCATTAACTTATAATGGCCCAAGGACTGAACCCGGAGGTACACCATTGGTCACCTTAAATTTTGCAAATTCACACCCAACATATATCATAACTATCATACATTCCTACTATTCCTGAGCTCAGACTGAAGTTATACAAACATCAGAAAGGCGTAGCCAATTCGGCTGAACATTCCTTAAGCAAACGAGCTAATATTTCATCTGTCCCAATAGACAAATTCTTATCTCCAGGTTATGCAACAGCTCTTCAACCTCATTTTCATGAACCTCTAACTCTTCATCCAATGAAGCAGTATCACTGTGCACCATGTTAAATACACCTGGTTGATATATCTTATCAAAGTGAGGACTCATTAACTGAAACAATCTCATTAGCTTCCAATACTCCATCTGCATTCGCTAAAGTTATTCTTTCACGTTTATTATTTCTTTTGCTTGCAGCATACTGATAAAATCTTTTGGGTTGCCTTTAGCTTGTATGGCTAATTTCTTTTCATAATCCGATGTAACTTTCCACACAATACTCATTACTTTTCTGGCCCGAGCTTTATATATTTCATAACTCCTCTCAATCTTATTTTCATGATATTCTTTCCACATCACCTTTTTTTGTGGATCTCTTGCTTAATATGGTTGCATCCATTTCACTCCCAACATATTTATTCTTTGAACACTAGGGATATATATTCAGATACTGCCTCATTTAAGTACTTTTTCAAAGATTCTCATGCATTGCTGACATTTTTACCATTCAGTAACTGATACCATGGAACTAAAAATAGTATTCTCCTAAAGTGATCATAATTTCCAACTTTGTAGTTCAGCATATAATCTGTTTTAATCAGAGTAACAATACAATTAGATACTTCCCAAGGAAGTACAGCATAATCACTGTCACCGATTGGTGGTAAAATAGCCATATTCTTAACAGACCCCTTCTGAAGCTATGAACAAATCCAACACTTTTTGACCTCGAGTTCCTTCTTTCACATGCTGCTTGACAAAGCTGTCTCGCAACAATTCAATAAATTCCTCTTCTTTCTTATCATGAGATTTCTCTTCTACCCAATCAATGTTTGGAAAATTAAAGTCACCCATAATGATCATTCGTTTGTTACCAATACAAACGAATTTCTTTATCCCCTGCAACTGAGCTGTCAGGTCTGTAGCAACATCCCGCTATATATTTCATTTTGTTAACTTCTCCACTCCACACCGGATAGACTCAAACTCATCACTACATGTGACATTGTTATCATCATTGTTTCTACACTAACTGGACATAAGTTATCTAATATCATTAGTAGTACTCCTTCTCCTCTCCTTTCTCTTCTGTCATTCCTAAAAATAGTATACCCATTACACTTGATCCCACTTACCATATCTGATTCTGATAGTAAGGTTTGACTAATGCCAAGAATCTTAGGCCACATCATATACAATAAAGTAACAAACTCAACCCCTTTGTTTCTAATGCTCCTGGCATTGGTGAATAGACATAATAAATTACCACCTAGCCTATTTTTATAATTAGATATTCAATCTATTTGGTCTTGATCTAGAATTTTCTCTTTTCCCTCCCCAGACATACTTAAAAGGTCTGAACCCAAAAGCATATTTTTCTACCCCTTCACCACATACATAACCATGTTCAAAGACATTCATATCTTTATCACGTTTGCATACCATAGCTGAACGTTTACACACATTTTTCCCATTCCCCCCTTGATAATCTAGTTTTCCCTTACTCTCTGCATTTGGTCTCATAAAAAGAAGTAATTTCTCCAAGCACCTGATGCCAAATGAATTCAAGTGCAGGCAATCCACTTATACAATGAAACACACTCCACACATCTAAAAACTGCCATGAAACACACTCCACACATCTAAAAACTGCCATGAAACACACTCCACACATCTAAAAACTCACATCCTTTTCTTCTACACAGCTTGTGTGTGAAATCATTTGCTATCACCGTCCTCCTTCTTAACTCAGTATTGTCATATCTGGGTAGCAATCCTACAATTTTTATTCTCACATCCAACAGACCTTATTTAGTTATAATTTTTGTAAGTTGTTTTAATGTTATAACTGAATATATTTCAGATTTCTGAAGTTGTTATATCCCCCACACTCCTTCAGATCCAAATATGAAACTTTCAACTGTTAGACAATTACTGTGATTAAATAACCATGTGGATTGATTAAAATAAGGTTCTTAGCTTATCTATCTGCTAAGAATCTGCTTTCTACAATTATACAGTAATATTAGCTCATGGTATTAATTTGCTAGGTTTACTTTCTAGATTAGAAATGATATAAAAGAGCTGGGAACTTCATATATAAAGGTTTACTTGTTTTAAAATGTAAATATTTATAACTTTCTACAAGTACAAAAAAAGGTTATGTATAGGAATCATATAGCACTTCAAGTTATTGATCTGCCACAATGATCATAACCTAGCAGCAATTACTTCTGTATACTACCTGGAGTATGCTATCCTCTTCAACATCCATAGCTTCAAGGTTAGCATCAACCCTTGCTTGACGTGCTTGAGCTCGCCTTTCCCTTTCTTCCTGTAAGACAAATATATCAATCAGAAAATATGTAATCAAAAGTATCAGAATAAATCAGTGAATTAAAATAAAAAAATATTAAAAGAATAGATAATAAATATTTACAGTTAAGTATTATAGCAAAATAGGTTAACAATGTGGTCTTTGAAATTTCAAAAGTTCCCATAGTGATCAAGAGCATGAAAAAAATGGAAACTTTGGGCGAGCTGCCTTGAAGTTGTGCTTAAAAGACAAAAACTCTATCCAGGAGTCTCCATATTCACCTTATATTATTGCTTATTACTCTATAAAACAATGAGAAAGATTTATTATCCAACTCTTTTGATAATTTCAGTGTCAAATTGAAGTCCAGACTAGTGATTTAACTTCGATAAAAGTGGTAATTAAATAATATTCCATAAGATATTAATGCTGATAGTTTTTTTAAAAATTATTATTATTGTTCAACTAACTTCATAGAGCCCTAGGACTCACTGTGGAAGGCCCATTCTAACTATGCAATGCATCATATCTTTTCTTAAACATACACAATACAAAGTACTTAATACTCTCCATGTCAATCCATTCCATTCACTAAAACATGAAAAAAATTTAGTCTTTATGCACTAGCAAAACTTAATAAAAATCATGTGCTTCACGGATGATTCTTGGTTGTTCTAGTGAGCAGACGATACACATGAAATTGCATACAGGAAAAAGTATGATATAAATAAAATCTCTTGATAAGTATCTCATCACATCTTCCATACAAATATACAACTTGATTGTTAAATGACTCTATACATATGAAAACGAACATTACAAGGTACATTCCTTTTACTATTCTATAATCAGCAGTATAATAATATTAGAAAACTGAGGAACAATTTGAACAGGGCAAATAAGTAATGAAGTGAAGAGGATCATTACCAAATTACATATTAATATTAAAAAATAGTAGATTAGTAATAGCAATTCAAATCAACAAATCCCAAAATTCTGAAATATTTAAACTCTCACTGTGGTTCAAATTAGGATGATTACAAAGCACTGTATAGAATTCCTCGAAAAGTCTCTTAAATTTGTAAAAGTTGATATGAAGAACTTTTATTTTGTTGAAAAGGATTCTGTGGCTAGTAGAAACTCTATATCCATAATAGGGGTCACTGAAACAAAAAAGACAAAAACTGGTGAGATCTTTCTGAGCACTAAATACAAAATGTTATATTCAGGCAATGACAATCAAGGAAAAGAAGGAGTAGCCATAGTATTCAACACTAAATACGAGGCTAATCTTCTTGAATGGCAGTCAGTCTCAAGTAGAGTAATGTGGGCAAAGATGAGAATGGGGAACTGGACAATGAGACTTATTTGTGCCTATGGTCCCACAGAAGATTCTATTCAGGTAGAAGTAGAGGAATTTTTTGTGGCTTTAGAGAAAGCAACTGACACAATGAAAAAGGAAAAGTTGGTCCTTGTTGGGGATCTAAAGAGCAGAGTAGGAAATGATTGTCAGACACAAAAATATTATGGGAAAATTTGGAGAAAAGAGCAAAGCTAATAATAATGGCAAATACCTGTCGGATTTCTGCTCAGGACATGGACTGGTTATTACTAACACCATGTTCCAACATAAAAATGTACACAAATTCACATGGAAAAAACAGGCAAGGAAAAAGAAGTCTCACTGACTATGTTATAGTTGTTAGTGATGTTTTCTTCCTGGTGCAGAATACCAGAGTGCACAGAGGATTTGAAATTGGAAGTGATCACTATTTAGTCTTGAGCAGGATAAAATTGAATTTCATATTGAAAAGAATACATGTAAGAAAGTTTTAAAGCGAATAAAAGTTCAGCGGCACTCAGATGTGAAGTGTAGACTAAAATATACAAAGATTATTGAAGAAAAAATTAAAGAGTTTGAGAACAGGAACCAAACCTTGGAGATTCAGTAGCAAGCCCCTGAAGAAAACTCTGATTGATTCAGCTATAGAGGTATGTGGTGAGGTTGTCTGCAAGGATAAAAAAATCAGAACTCCCTGGTGGACACAGGAAGTTAAAGAGGCAGTGAAGGAAAAGAGAAGAAAGCATATCAAAAGTTCCTGGCAAATAAGTCAGCTTGTGCTCTTAGAGAATACAGAGAGAAATGCAAGAAAGCTAAACAAAAGACATGGGAGGACTTTGGCAAGAACATAGAAAATAAATATCAAGAAGGTGGCAAAATATTCTGGAGGTTGTTGAAGAAGCTTAGAAATGAAGGAAAGAGAGCTGAAAAAGAATTCGAGATGATAAAGGTGACATGAAAACGGGAGAAAACAATATCCTTGAAGTATGGAGTAATTACTTCGAAAAATTGCTAAATGAAACAAGCAGTGATAGCACAGTGATAAAAAACACTCAACAGGTCAGGAATATATATCCATACTTGAAGAGAAAAAGCCATCAAAGGCTTGAAATGTGGAAAGGCAGCAGGAGTAGATGATATTCGACCAGAAATGATGAAGTATGGTGGCATAAAAGTCTTACAGTGGCTGAACTGCATAGTTCAGAAAGCCTGGACAGAGGGATGAATTCCCGATGATTGGAGTAGAGCATTCATTGTACCCATATATAAAAAGGGAAATAAAACTGAATGTGAGAATTACAGAGATATTTCCCTACTGAGTGTTCCTGGTAAGATTTATGCAAGTATACTTGAGAAATTGTTGACGAAAAAGCTGGATTCAGGTTGGCAGGAAAACAACCGAGAGTAAGACCCAGATATAGATGGATTGATATGATACAAAGTGCCTTAGATGATAGAAATATTAGATCTGATAATGTTGGAGTCTTGACAAGTAACAGACTGATTTGGAGGAAAATTGTAGATAGGAAGTTAGTACTGGTGTAAATTTTTCATGTAGTACTATCCTGTATACTCCTTGAAGGTACATGGCAGGAATTTGATGATGATGATGATAATGACAATTTGAAAAATTTACAAGGGAAAAAAAATGTAAAGATCCTGGGCTTCACTGTATATGTAAAAACAAAGCTTAGCATGTCTGATGACAAAAATAAATAAATAAAAATAAACCTACCTGAACAATATCCTCTTTCTCAGTGTTTTCTAACTGCCTTAAAATCTTTTCAAGCTCTTGATCTGATTGCATTTTTTCTCTGATTTTTGTTTTCTCAGCAGCACTCTGTGATGATGCAAGAAGAGTACAATACATGACTGTAAAAAAAAAAATTAAAAAAAACATTTTAAGAATAAAACCAAAATAATATGAAAAAATTTTAAAACAGTCATAACTAACGAGATTAGAGAAAAAGGCATTTTGTACAAACCAACCTAAAAGACACTACTTTTTTTTATGACCAAAAGTAAACGAAATCGTAGTTGTAGTAATACTAACGACTTAACTGGCGATAAGCTCAGTATGAGAGAGGACATGAAATGGTTGTTGGAAAAGGTGAGAGTGAAGAGTGAGGAAGTGAAAATCATCAGTATTTTACTCTGATATGATAAAAATTAATTAAGAAAAAGAGCTATGATGGCAAACAATTCAATGCATAGGCTGTGTAGAAGGAATGGATGCAAGTTTTTTGAATGTGTGGAGTGAGTTTCAGGGAAGATTGGATTTGTAAAGAGAGACAGCCTACACCTGAATGGATCTGGTATCAGGAGTCTAGAAAAACTAATAACTGGTATTAGACCTAACACAGAGAATCAGGGAAACTAAATTATAAAGGAAGGAATGGTGTGAATGCGAGTGTAAGAGCAACAATGTTATATAGGGTATCCCAAAATTCACGCAAGATTTAAATTTAGCGCCATTTGTGCGGTAAAGTGTTGCCAACGAGACAGCGTGACAGTTCAGGGTTATTAAAACTGGAGCACTACACGAAAGAACAACGCATTTTCATTGTTGAGCAATATTTTAAAAATAATGAAGGTTTGGCAGCTACAGTTCGCAATTTTCATACAAAATATGGTTGGAATAGTGATTTAACTTCATCAACTGTGAAAAGATTAATTAAAAAATTCAAGGAAACTGGATCAATTAGTGATCTTATATACTCTGGCCGTCCTTCAACAAGTCGTTCAACAGAAAACATCGAAGCAGTTCGTGAGAGTGTTGCTGAGAGTCCAGGAACATCAATTCGGCACCGTGGTCTTGAATTGGGCATTTCGAGAAGCTGTCTACAGCGTATTCTCACGAAAGATTTGTATCTTTATGCTTACAAAGTTCAATTGACTCAAGAACGACCACACACAGCGAAGAGAGTTCGTTGAATGGATTATGGAACAACAACAAGTGGATGCTTATTTTTCGAACAAAATCATCTTCAGCGATGAGGCTCATTTTCATCTTGATGGCTTTGTTAATTGACAAAATTTCCACAAGTGATTGTTGAGAAACAAATGCATCCACAACGTGTCACTGTTTGGTGCGGATTTTGGGCTGGAGGCATCATCGGTCCATTCTTCTTCGAAAATGCAGCTAGTAAGGCAATAACAGTTAATGGTGCTCGCTATCGCGACATGATAATCCAGTTTTTTGTGCCTAAATTGCAAGATATGGATGTGGACGACATGTGGTTTCAACAAGATGGTGCCACATGCCACACAGCCTGAGAAACAATTCAATTACTGCATGAGTCATTTCCTGGTCATGTAATTTCCCGTTTTGGTGATCAGAATTGGCCGTCCAGATCATGTGACTTAATGCTGTTGGACTTTTTTCTTTGGGGTTTTTTTAAGTCTAAGGCTTATGCCAACAAGCACTTGACCACCCACGCCTTGAAGGAGGAAATTGAGTACTGTATCAACGAAACTCAGCCACATTTATGCAAAACGGTCAAAACATGAATTTTGGGACACTCTGTATAACTGTGTCACTGAAGGGAATGGGCTTTGTCATGCAAATCATGACAAGGAGAGGATGATTTCGGCTTTGTGTTCATCCAGTTCAGACCCATCACACATGCGCAAAGATGTCTACATGTATAAGGCATTAGAGAAGAATAGATATCTGCAAGTTGTCCAACTGTGTCAGGCAGACTGCAGGCAAGACTATACAAAAGAACAAACAGGTAGATTATTAAGTCTGTACAGAAATGCTAGGAGTATCAGAAACAAAGGGGGAGTTAGAGTTTGTTGCCTTAGTCAATATGCTGTGACCTCAGATTGCAGGTATTAGTGAAACCTGCAATCTGAGGTCAGAATCAGGCCTATTAAACGGTATCGAGTGTAAAGCGTACAGTATTTTTAGGAAGGATACAGAGGATAGGAAAGAAGGGGGCATGCTGCTAATGATATTGGATAACTTGAATCCAGTTAGAGTTGAGACCTATTATTGTAGTACTACCACTACTACTTATAATATTTCATGTGGCAAAGAGTTTGAAGCCATCTGGTGTGAGATGGGATCTAACAAGATCAATTAAATAGTGGGGTGCTGTTACAGACCTGGTGGATCTGTTGCTAGTGATAAAGAAATGCATCACAAAATAGAAAAGATGAGCACAAAAAGAATAATCATAATGGGAGACTTTAATTATCCAAATATTGATTAGGCAGCAGTAGAATCTCGTGAGAAGAATGAAAATGCATTTATTGAGCTTTTGCGGGACAACATCCTCAAGCAGCATGTGACAGAAGGAACTGGAGGTCAAAAAGTGTTAGATTTGATCGTAGTGTCCGAGGGCATTTCAGATAAAGCCATAACTATTCTGCTTCCGGTTGGTGACAGTGATCATGCGGTACTCACTTGGGAAGTGACTAAGTTTATGAATGTTCCATTAAGAAAAGGTTACATGCTGAACTACAAAGCAGGAAATTATGACCAACTGAGGAGTATAATGAGTTCAGTAGAACAGGATTGGCTGCTGGATGGAAAGAATATCGACAGTGCATGAGAAGCATCATTTGTTAATGATGCTATATCAGAATGTGTCCAGAGTTCAAAGAATAAATAGGGCAGGGGTCAGTAGGACGACGTGGAAGGAATACCATGTGGATAAAGATGACATCTATTATGAACATTATAATTAGCAGGCTAGGACAGTCGCAACTGTTGTACAGAAAGCAAAGTATGAGTGTGAAAAGAAACTAGCTCTGCGTGCTAAAGACAACCCACGAGAATTCTATCGATATGCTGCAAGTAAAAGAAAGAATGAATATGAAAGAAAAACTCTTCTAAATCCAGATGGTGTGAGTGTTACAGATGCAGAAGAGGTTTAGAAAGTTTTTTTACCTTGGGTATATTATGCGTTAAAGATACGAAGCAATTTTATAAACTTGGTTTTAATCCTATTTCCCAAGTAAGCAAACAGACAAGTAAGTCAAGTTTGTGCCTGAACATGGTTCAAGTCTGAGGCAACTTGTGGTAAATGTAGAGTAAGCTCCGATTACTTTCCTTAGTATTTTCCTCTAATGCAAAGCTTACTTCACGTTGGTATTTTTGGGCCTGGCTCCCACTGACGAGACCTCAATAAAAGTCGAAACCGGTCTGGGTAGTGGCTCTTGCCTTTAATGCATACCAGCATACATCTCTGCAAGGGGATGTGCTTTGCATCAGGGGAAAATACTAAGGAAAGTGATCGAAGCTTACTCCACTTTTACCATGAGTTGCCTTAGACTTGAACTATGGTCAGGTGCAAACTTGACTTACTTGTCTGTTTGTTTATTTGGGAAATAGGATTAAAACCAAGTTTATAAAATTGTTTCGTATCTTTAACGCATAGTATACCCAAGGTAAAAAACATTCTACATCTTTCTCTCATCATGAGATTTTTATTTAATAAGGTCAACGGACCTTGTGGCAACTTATTTAGGTAAAATTTATAAGCTCTGTATTAATTCAACCTTGGCATTTTTGGGTCTGGCTCCCACTGACGAGACCTCAATAAAGGTCAAAACCAGTCTGGGTAGTGCCCTTGCCTTTAATGGGTAGCATCATACATCTCCACAAGGGGATGTGCTTTGCATCAGGGAAAATATAAAGGAAAGTGATTGGAGCTTACTCCACCTTTACGAGTTGCCTCAGACTAGAACTATGTTCAGGCAGATGAGGTTGTTCAACTAATGAGTGCCCATTTTGTTAAGAGCTATCAACCTGATTACGCAACAATGAGCTCACTGCTACCTCTTCACTGGATGAAGAAACGCTGGTGTAAGGACTGGGTTAGAACTGTTGCACAAATTGAATAAGAATTCAGCAATAGGGACTGATGGAATATCAGCACGTGTGCTAAAAGAGCGTTCAGCTGAACTGGCCATTCCTTTGACCAGGCTGTTTAATATGAGTCTCAGAACAGGGAATATTCCACAGTAATGAAAGGACTGTATGGTAATTCCATTGCACAAGGATGGTGCAAAGACTGATGTATCCAACTATCGACCAATTAGCATCTCAGATGTGGCGGTGAAGATTTTGGAAAAACTGGTTAGGGCTTGAATTCAGAAATGGGCTGACAGTGAATCCCTACTTTGCAATGAACAACATGGATTTACTAAGGGAAGGTTATGTTTTAGCAATTTGCTCACATTCTAAACATTGTTACCATTGAACTAGACAAGGGGAATGAATACACCATGATACTTTTGGATTTTGCTGAGGCTTTTGACAGAATACAGTATGGCACACTGTTGCATAAATGGAGAAAGTGGGTTTGAGTTATACAATACTAGCATGGATAAGAGGTATGGCTGACTGACAAATATCAAAAAGTAGTATACAGAGGATGTGAGTCTGCAAAATTTAAGGTAACAAATGGTGTATTAAAGGATCAGTGCTTGGTCCAATGTTATTCAATCAGTACATTAATGATATTGGGAAGGATTTGACAGGTGATATACAGCTATCTGCTGATGATGCAAAGATAGGTAGGGTAATCAGGAATGATGCTGATATGCAATACTTGCAGAATGATTTGAATAGATTGGAATTATTGGCATGGGGAAAATGGATGTCAGTTCAATGTCAGTAAATGTAAAGTCATTCACTTTGGCATGATTAGATATCCAATGTCATATTATATTGGTGGGGTTATGCTAAAAGAAACTGATGAGGCTAGGGATCTTGGAGTGTAGATAGGAAGTTGAAGTTCAGGGGCCATGTGGCAAAGATTACAAATACAACTCAAAAGATAAAAGAAATGCTGAAACGAATGTTCACGTGTAAAGATAAGGATGTCATTTTGCTTCTTTACAAGGCCTTAATAAGACCTCACTTGGACTATTGTGCTCAGGTCTGGTCTCCTGGTTTCCGCTGTGATTCTGATATATTGGAGAGTGTACAAAGGAGGGTGTTGTGTGTAGCATGTGGTCTCCCTCGATGAGTCTCTGACTCCCTGGAGGTCTGTCTTAATAATAATAATAAATGTATCCACACAATCATGATTACTTTGGACATATATGCAAATATATTTCAGGACATATTCTGAGACATTAATGTCACAGAATACTTGACAATAATGATGGCCCTAATGTACTTTATTGGAATGTACAATAATGAACTTTACTCTGTACCACAGAATACTTGGTAAAGAGTGAAGTAATAACCTTATGAAATTCAAAACAGAACTTGAAGGCCAGAGTACATTCTGTGTAGCTCTCGGTTTTTAAGATGCTCTTTAGCTGGAAAGACCCAGATTCAAATCCCATGATGGAAACCATCATCACCACATTATTATTAATCCCCTATCAAAACTTCCAAATTAGTCTATTAGTTGTCAGAACCTCAACATAGTAGTCTCTAACATTTCATGCTTCTAAGGCACTTCTGAATGAACCAATCCACTTAGACCTTGGTCTTTATCTCAATGTCTTTCCTGCCATATTGGTATCAAACACTATGAATCTATCCTCATAGGGAACATCCCACAGACCACCAGCTTGGTCACTCATCTCTCAATGCTCTGCACAACCTCACGATCCACAAGAAATGCAGGTGACCAAATCTGTGCAGCAGTCAGCACATGGCCGAATCATAGTCTTATAAAGAGGAATAATAACCTCTCTTTCTTTACATGTCCACGTCAGCATCCAAATAATCTTCATCTTCCTTTTCCCCTCTTTTTTACCTTGCAGTGTTGAGAGTTTTCTATTCATTCAACTCTTGCAATATGTTCTCTGAATTTCAAATCTCTATCCACCATCATCCCCAGATCCCAATGAAGTCACTGCCAATTTATTTAAATCATCTCGTAAGATATATACATCACCTTTATCAACTATTGCCCTCCCTAGTTTTACATCATCAGCAAGCAATTGTAATGTCCACCTTCAAATCTTCTGCTATATCATTAATATACAAGTTAGAGAGTAGTGGTCCTAGTACAGAGCCCTGGGACACTCCACTAGTCATCCTCATTTGCTTTGATTCAACTCCAGCATCTCCATGAACTGCAGATTCAACACCACCCACCGATGTCTGTCTATCAGCCCCACCTCATATCCATTCCCATGTGCTCCAAGTAATGTACCAGTTTTCTATACAGTATTCTGTCAAATGCCTTTGCAAAGTCCAACAGTATCATCGTGTAGCCATTTCTTTTATGCAATTCTGCTGTCACCTTATTATAAATGTGAATAAATTATTAAGGCAAGACCTACCTTTTATGAAGTCATGCTACCCTCTAAAAAGTATCATATTCCTATCCACCCATTCCTGAATTTTATTTTTAACCAAGTTTTGCAATACTTTACCCACAAAGCCAGAGATACTAACTGGTCTGTAATTTGCTACTTCTGTCTTGTAGTCAACTTAATGTAATGGAACTATCTTACCCTGTTTACACTCTGTTGGAACCTTGCCATAGCTGAGATTTAGATTAAATAACTTTGTCAGAGGCACTGCCAGTTAAAATGCATTCTCGTAGCACACAAGCAGACATACCGTCCAGGAGCACTGCTGTATTCCATTCATATTTTTCAAAAAACTGAGTACATCAATGTTCAGATTAGTCTGTCATCACCTGGATGATATATCCTTGCAAAGTGATCACTTAGTAACTGAACTATTTCTTCTGCTTTCACTTTCCTACCATCAGCACTGAATAATGTTCTTCATCATCAAATTCCTGCCATGTACCCTGAAGGGGTGTACAGGATATGATAGTATTACATGAAAAATTTACATCATTACTAACTTCCTATCTACAATTTTCCTCCAAATCAATCTGTTACTTGTCAAGACTCCAACATTATCAGATCTTATATTTCTATCATCTAAGGCACTTTGTACTGTATTTACCTATATCTTGGTCTTACTCTGGGTTGTTTTCCTGCCAACCTGGCAGAGAACACTTGTTTTGCTAATCTTAACTCACCCATTCTGTTTTAAGTGACCATACCACTTGAGATTAGCCCTGCTAACACATTCCTGGATGCTGACAATGTCAAGTTCTTTCCTAATATCCTCGTTCTTTTTGAATGATATTGCCATTGATGCCATCTATTCACACCTTAATCTTTCTAAGGACTCTCATACCTGTGGTCTCCAGTCTTTGATCAAGTGTTTTACTTCTGACCCACCTCTCAGATCCATAAGTTAAAACTGATTTGAACACTGTCTTGTATACAGCTAATTTACTGTTCCAACTAATTTCTCACTTTTTCCATATGAATTTATTCAATTGACTTCCTACCATACCAGCTTTGTTGATTCTGTAGTCTATTTCTATATTTAATTTACCATCTTCACTAAAAATTGTGCCTAAGTAGCTGAAATGTTTTACTTGTTCCACAGGTTCTCCATTCACAACACAGTTGACATTTTCAATGATTCTGCCTATTTTCATTGTCTTTGTCTTTTTATTGCTGACCTTCATACCATATCTATTACAACAGTTATTCAATTTAGTCAGAGAATCTTGCAGAATTGTAGCAGATTTATTTAGAAGAATAACATCATCCGCATAAAGCAAAGAGCTAACATTAACATCTCCAATTTTGATATCATGTTTAATACCACTTTCCTTCCTAATGTGATCCTTATAGATAATGAATAACAGAGGGGATAATTTACATCCTTGTCTCACACCAGATTTAACATTAAACCATCTTCTTGTACTTCCTTCAATTCTAACTGCTGACTAACAACTCAAATACAGACTAAGTATTGCTTGACATAATGCCCCATTCACACCATATAACTGTAGCATATTGAATAGCTTTTCTCTTGGCACCTTGTCATATGCCTTTGCCAGATCGACAATATTTAAATATAGATCTTTGTTATATTCCCAAGCTTTCTCAACTATTTGTCGTAAAGTGAAGATCTGATCCTGACAGCCTCTATTTGCCCTGAATCCAGCTTGTTCTTCACCAAGCTGGATTCAGAAAGAAACGGTTGAGAAGCACTCAGTAGGGATATACTTCTGTAATTCTCACATTCAGCTTTATTTCCCTTTTTATATATAAGTACTCCATTCATCGGGAATTCGTCCCTCTGTCCAGGCATTCTGAACTAAGCAGAGCAGCCACAGTAAGACTTTTTTTACCACCATACTTCAGCATTTCTGATCGAATATCATCTACTCTTGCTGCCTTTCCACATTTCCAGCCTTTGATGGCTTTTTCTACTTCAAGTATAGATATGAATTCCTGACAGCATTTCTGGACAGTGTTTTTTTATCACTGTGCTGTCATCACTGCTTGTTTCATTCAGCAGTTTTTCAAAGCAATTTCTCCATACTTCAAGGATATCTTTTTTTCCTCCCGTTTCCATGTCACCTTTATCATCTCTAACTCCTTTTACAGCACTCTTTCCTCCATTCCTAAGCTTCTTCAACAACCTCCAGAATATTTTGCCACCTTTTTTGATATTTATTTTCTATGTTCTTGCCAAAGTCTTCACATGAATTTTGCTTGGCTAGTTTTACACAGTGTTTAGCTTACTTACATTTGTGTCTGTATTCTCTAAGAGCAAAAGCTGACTTATTTCATAGGAACTTTTGATATACTTTCTTCTTTTATTTCACTGCCTCTTTAACTTCCTGTGTCCACCAGGGAGTTCTAATTTTTCTATCTTAGCAGACAACTTCACCACATGCCTCTCTAGCTGAATCAACCAGGATTTTCTTCAAGGCTTGCCACTGAAACTCCAAGGTTTGGTTCCTGTTCTCAAACTCTTTCATTTTTTCTTCAATAATCATTGTGTATTTTAGTGTACAGTTCACATCTGAGAGATGCTCAACTTTTATTCGCTTTAAATCTTTCTTACATGTTATTCTTTTCAATATGAAATTCAATTTTATCCGGCTAAGAATAAATAGTGATCACTTCCAATTTCAAATCCTCTGTACACCCTGGTGTCCTGCACCAGGGAGAAAACATCACTATCAACAATAACATAGTCAATGAGACTTTTCTTATTTCTTGCTTCTTCTCTCCATGTGAATTTGTGCACATTTTTATGTTGGAACATGGTGTTAGTAATAACCAGTCCATGCCCTGAGCAGAAATCCAACAGGTATTTGCCATTATTATTAGCTTTGCTCTTTTCTCCAAATTTTCCACAAATAATATTGTATGTGTGACAATCATTTCCTACTCTGCTATTTATATCCCCAACATGGACAAACGTTTCCTATTTCATTGTGTCAGTTGATTTTTCTAAAGCCTCAAAAAATTGCTCCACGTCTACCTTAGTAGAACCTTCTGTGGGACCATAGGCACAAATAAGTCCTTTTGTCCAGTTCCCGATTCTCATTTGTCCACATTACTCTACTTTAGACTGCCTGCCATTCAAGAAGATTAACCTCGTATTTTGTGTTAAATACTATGGCTACTCCTTCTTTTCCTTGATTGTCATTGCCTGAATATAACATTTTGTATTTATTGCTCAGAAAGATCTCACCAGTTTTTGCCTTTTTTGTTTCAGTCACCCCTATTATGTCGATCTGGTACTTATATAATTCCTCAACCTGTTCCATTTCTTTGACATTCAGGCTTCCTATGTTGAGAGTACCAATCTTTAACTCTGGTGATGTTGAGTTGGGATGTATTTCAAGATTTGTTCCAGCCGCTGTTTGCCCTGGTTCCCTGACGAAAACAATGGGGGCCTTGTTTAACTGGGCGACGTCCCAGATAGCATTAAGTTCTGTCATGTTGTATCATCATTTTATATTTTAGATTAAGCAATAAGAATACAATTTGATCAGCTAAATCCCAAATTGACAACCCATTCTTGTTTGTTCAGTATCCAGGTAGAATGCTAACAGCATGCACCACAAAAAGGTGAGGATTGGGCATAAGGTGAGAAGCCCTGGTCGTTTCTCCACATTCCTTTAAAGGCTATGTGGAGGTCTCCTGTAAGTTATACACTTCATGCCTCCATTAAGCAGAGTGATAGGACAGCTTAATAAAACTGCCAATTACTGAAGAGATCTTTACTCAATTGATAAATCAGCAGCTCCTTATTTTGATTATAATCAACTTTTTGATTATGAAGTTTTGTAATCTACTTTTCAGGAACTATATTTCAAAATTCTCCCAGAATGAATATAAAGTCTCATCAGTACATTTTTTTTTTTTTTTGATTTGCTGTGATGTTTTTTTTTTTTCGTGTTTATGAACAAAGAAGATGGCACTATTTCCTCAAATGGTTGGACACCTAAAGATGTTGGAAGTTTTTTCCACTTGGTTATAATAAACTTTCTCTAAATCCAGAGTAATTTAATAATAAGGTGAGATGCCTTTTGGCAACTCGTATAGGTAAATATGACTTCTCCATTACTTCCACCTTACTATCACCACCTCTGGATCTGGCTCCCACTGACGAGACCTCAATAAAGGTCAAAACTGGTCTGGGTAGTGACCCTTCCCTTAATGCATAGCATTATACATGTCCGCAAGGAGATGTACTTTGTATTATGGGAGATACTAAAATAAGTGATGAGAGCTTAGTCCACCTTTATCACGAGTTGTCTCAGTCCTGAAGATACTTCAGGCGCAAACTTTGTTTGCTTACACTTGGATAAAGGATTAAACTAAATTTATTATAGTCTAACCAAGTGGGAAAAAACTTCCAAAACTTAGGACATGCATATATGCAAACAAAGTCTGTTCATTTTCAACATATTATAGTCTAACCAAGTGGAAAAAAAATTCCAAAACCTAGGACATGCATATATGCAAACAAATTCGTCCATTTTCAACATACACTACTCAAAAACAAAGTTTTCATCTGGTAGGTGTTCTCAATCTTTGATAATCTGTACTTTCCTATCTGAACACCTGAGATTTCACTGACTTCTCAGCATATGTTAATAATTTCATTGAAATGGTTTCAACTTCGAACAATACCAAATTACAGCCACTGTCCAAACTGTCCAAGTTGAAGAGGGTGTGTTCTGAATACATGGTTAAGTTGAAAACAGATTAAACGCCTTTGTTTGAATCATCAGCATACTTAAAGGGATCTATTTTTGGGTTCATCCTCCATCTAAATAACAAGCAACATCTCCATTTCGAGGATTGGTCCTTTTCTTTGCTGGGTTCATTCTGTTACCTATAATAATGTAGTATCCTAAAGTAGCATCTATAACACAATCATTATCTTTTATTATGATACCAACCATGAATTCTGACAGAATTAAAGATGTGTGCTAAAGAAGTTTCCATTTGACTGACTCAATACTGTTTCACAGTGGCTAGCTTTTAGAACAAAAGTCGCAATGGCTTTTCTCTACCTCTTATTACTATACAAGTCACTATCACTTTGATGTTTAGATGATATTTGGGATTATTTATTTATTATTTATTAATAAAAATGATAAAAATAAGAGTTTAAATAAAATATATAATAAGTAAATAAAAACTAAATGTAATGAAGAGTCAAAGAGCATGCATAAATAATCATTTCAGGAAAGCTTTAGGATGTGAAAGAAATGTCACAGGCAGTTAAATTAAAGCAGAAAAGGATTATTGTTATTTGGCAATCAGAAGTAATTTATGTTATCTATCTATAATAGGTTAACAGTAGAAAAAAAAAAAGTGCTGTAAGAACCAGAGAAATTAGTTTTATGTCAGTTCATACTCACTCATCTGCCTGTGTTGTCTAAGCACTTTTATGAAATCAAACTGATTAAAACCTAGAAGTAATACCAACTGATTTTCGGCATCACGATCATCAACAGCTGTCTAGAAATGAAAAATATAGATAATAGAAAGCTTAATACATTTTAAACAGAAATAATAATTCTACAAAATGCACTAATATTTTAAAATATTATTTTTATTATTATGCGGGCACCTCCATGGAGTCCAAAGACTCATCATGGGAGACCAAATCAATCATAGTTCTTCTTGAACCCATTAACAGACAAAGCACTCACAAATGACGCTGGCAATCCATTCCACTCATTCAAAACCTCTACAAGCAAAAAATCTAGTCATCACACCTTACTAACCACACCTTTATTCAACTTCCAGAAAGGACCCCTTGTTCTGGTCCCTCTATCCTATAAAACCCTTTAAGCAACTTAAATGTTTCTATCATATCCTCCCCCCTCTTTTCTACGAACAACAAACCTGCAATCCACACACACCTCCAATCTATCCTCATAGAGCACATCCCACAAGAAAATCACCATGTTGATCACTTGCTTCTGAATCCTCTCTACTGCCTCCTCATTCCCAAGAAACCCAGGGGACCAGACTCCAGCAGCACAGTAATCCAGATGTGGGGGTATCAAGGCCTTATAAAGAGGAATAATGACTTCCTTATCACTATTTGTTAATGTGTTCTTCAACAGCCAAATGATCTTACGTGCTGCCTTAGTTTCATCTATTTCCTGGAGTACAGTGGCATCAATGTGACAAATGGGTTGTAATTTATTTATCCCAAAATACATAACTTTACATTTCTAAACATTCAAGTAACACCCATTACCTTTTGCCCATACTGACAGCCTATTTAAACCATCCTACAAGCTCTCCAAATGGAACTTGATTGAATATTACTCTACCTAATTTTGCAACATCAGCAAACAACTGAATATTTTTTCCTTTCAGGTCACTTCCTATATCATTTATGTACAAATTAAACAGCAATGGTCCCAGCATTGAGCCTTGTGGCACACCACTAGTTACCTGTTTTCACGTCGATTCTGCCCCTCCATATATCACTTTTTATCTGTCCACATCCACCCTCTTATCCACTTAACCAGTGTCATTTCCATCCCAATTTGTGTAACAGAGTTCCATGTGGTATTCTGTCAAATGCCTTTGCAAAATCATCTTGTATCATTATTCTCGTGGAAAGGCTATTTTACTTTGGCCAAACAGGCAGGACAGCCAATATCAGAATTTCAGAACACAAGGACGGTTTCACCAGTACAGCCACTCTGGTCTTGCTGACCATGCGCTGGATACCTGCCATAGAATACGGTGGAAGAAAGTAATGATAGTACACCGTAGTAAATACAAGTATGAAAGGCTTTTCATGGAATCAGCTTCAGCCCTAAGAAACAATCCAAACCTCAACAAATTTGACTGCATGAGACTGCCTCAAATTTGGGAAACCTACATCAGAAGACCTTCAGGCCAATCACCCAAGAATACCAACATTGTCTGCCAGGGGGCACCATCAGGACTTTAGGAGAAATAATAGCTTCTTGCTTCTTCCTCATTTACTGTTTGTTGTGCCTGCGTGCACGTGTCTTGTTCTTAGGGCTGAAGCTGATTCCATGAAAAGCCTGATTCCTTGAAAATGGCAACGTGACGTTGCCGAAATATTAAAGTATATTAAAATTTATTTTAATGTATATCCTAGTGACGTTGTAATTTTCTTAAATTACTTAAACACATCTTGTATCCATTTCCTTTATCAAACTCAGCTGTTACTCTATTATTAAAAGTTAGTAAATTGGCATGACTGACCCATCACAAATTCATGTTGATCTTCATAGAGTATCAAATTTTTATGTACCCATTCTTGAATTCTCCTTTTTACTAATTTTTCTAGTACTTTTATCACCATGCCTGAGATACTGATTGGTTTATAATTTGCTACTGCAGTCTTAGATCTTCCCTTATATTACTAACTGTAATAAAACTGCACTCTATTTGAAATATTTCATTTTGAATGAAGTTCATAAATAGTCTACTGCAATGGTTTCTGTATACACTACTTTCTAAACTTATTTTGCTGCATAGGTTTAGAAAGTTAAGAGTGGTAGCACATCAGTGTTATGCTACCACTCTTAACTTTCATACAGTGAAACTGATATGAATTTTGTATTGCAGGCTGATAAGCCACATGACGGTCATGTGACATCACTGTTATATACATGTGTGTGTGTGGAGCCTCTGTAGCTCAGTCAGTATAGATGAAGCCCTGAACTTGATTCCTGTCCATGACGTGAGGAATCTTTATCAAGTCTTTCCAACTAAAGGTGATTTAACTGGTCTTTTGCAGAGGTGGAGGGTTTTTCATTCCTCAAAACAGACGAACACTTCCCGTGACCACACACAGTCATAAATACTTATGGTATGGCAACAAAGGCAACGCGAAACCACCTTGCTTCATAATCATCTCCCTGGTATAGTAACATATTGTTACCCAACCAACCACACACAAAATGAATAAATAAATATACGTATGAATGCATACAATTTTTATATTAATTGTATGTGAATTATTGAATAATTTTATATGTATAGACATGTCTGAAGACAGAGAGAACTGATTGTTCTAATTTTTTATCTTTTAATGACTCTGTTTACCAATATTTCCTTAAGGGAAAGATGACAACATGGCAAGGTTGGCAGAGCATTTTGATAACCTTAATATCCAGTCTTGTGATCAAATTTTTATTAGTGAAGAGACTAGTTCACCTTTCCAAAAGTCCCATTACACTTTGTAAGGTTAAATTGGCTATAAATAAATTAAGACTACATAAATCAGGAAATTATGAAATTACTACAGGCATGCTAAAATGAGGAAAGAAGAGCATAGTGACTTGATTGACCAAGATCCTGAGCAGTTTCTATCAAAGTAGCAAAGTTCCAAGAGACTTCACCAGATGATAACACTCCTCAATTTCTTAAAAAATGAGACTGTACAGTGTATGTGTAAGAATACTGCTTATTCTAGTTAAGGTATGCATTGTTATATTCACAGGATAAAGGACATGGTTGACAAAAAACTTAGAGATAAACAGGATGGATTCAGAAGAGGAAGAAGCTGAACAGACCAAATATTTTCAGAAGTAACTCAAGAAAATATCTGGAATTTCAGAAACCTATGATAGAAGAATGTAAGAGTTAAGTACAACTTGCCAAACTTATTAATATTAGGACTGCTTTATATAATAACTGAATGGTTTAAAATCACAACAGAGTAAGCCGGGGGGGGGGGGGGTCCCCCTCATCTTTCTCTTTAGTCTTGTAACTGATTTTTTGATGAATAAAACTGCAAGGGAAGGAATGAGGATTAAAGCGGTTTCAGAATCTTGGAATAGCTTAACTTGATTATGCTGATGATTTGGTCTTACAAATAATGTGGAAGAAATGAGCTACTTTATTGTCACAAAAATGATGATGCCAAGAGTCGAGTAGGTTTATTATTATTATTCAGGCCTCCATGGAGTCAAGAGACTCATCGTGGGAGGACTTTCCTAGGAAACACAAAGTCTATCATACCACTCCTTGAACTCATTGACCGTTCTTGCTCTCACCACTCTATCAGGCAATGCATTCCACGATTCAACCACCCTCCAAGCAAAGAAACCACTCCTCACCCTCTTTGCTCACAGCTTCCTTTCGTAACTTCCAGGGATGGCCCCTTGTCATCACTCCTTCCCGCTGTTCCACCAAGTGAACTCCCCAGTGTCAGCCCTGTAACTGCCTTTCAACAGTTTAAAAGTCTTGATCATATCACCTCTCCTTCTTCTATCCACCAAACTCTGCAGTCTGCATTCCCTCAGCCTATCCTCATAACTAACATTGTACAATCCTAAAATGATCTTTGTTATCCTCCTCTGTACCCTTTCCACAGTTAATTTATCCCTTTCAAATCCTGGGGACCAAATTTGACAACAATAGTCTAAGTGTGGTCTGATTAGAGTCTTATACAATGGAATGATAACTCTTTCATCTCTGCAGGTCAGCATCCTTCTCAGTATTGCAGCAATCCTCTGGGGTACCTTCACCACCTTTTGTGCAATATGCTCCCTGAATTTCAGTTTTCTATCAATCATCACCCCAGATTTTTTGTCTCCCCTTCTTCCTCCACTACAGCTCCTGCAACTGAGTATGCAGCTTCCCATCGATGTATCCCAAACTTCAAGACTTTATATTTTGCTGCATTAAAACGACCCCCCATTCATTTGCCCATCTGTCCAGTTTATTCAAATCCTCTTGAAGGGCTGCCATATCTGCACTATTACTAATACCCATTTACTAATTTTTAATAATTAGTAAATGGGCATTGCTAATACCAATTTATGCCCAGTTTCACATCATCTGCAAACAACTGAATATTCCCTAGCAATCCATTGACAATGTCATTGATATAAAGGTTAAACAATACAGGTTCCAGTACTGAGCCCTGTTGAACCTCACTTGTAACCTTGTCTCCTTGATACTATCCCACCATACACAACTCTCTGATACCAATCAGACAGCCGATCCTGAATCCAGTTGACTAACCTGACATCTAAACCCATTGTGCTGCAACTTAAGTATCAGCTTATGTGGTACCTTATCAAATGCCTTTGCAAAATCCAAAAAAATGGCAGTATATGCCTTTCCCTCATCGACTGCTCTTGTCACTTTATTATAAAAGACAATCGTATTACTAAAGCAAGAGCACCTACTTAACAGTTCTTTAGAACATTCTCTCACAACCGGTGGTGAAATACCATCCAGTCCCACAGCATTACTGACATCCAGAGTACTCAGTATTTGGAACACACTCTCCTCTTGCCCCTCTAAACTGCCCTATCCCTCTAGTATTAAAACCTATTTCTCCAGGATGAAATACTCCAGTGAAGTGTTCACTAAACAACTCCACTATATCCTCTGCATCCGTCACTCTATTCCCATTTTTATTCCACAATCATTTCTCATCCTACTGGCCATACAGCTAAAAAATTCCCTAGGATTTTCTTTGGATCTTAATGCCAATCTCTTCTCATATTCCAGTTTTGGCTTCCTCACCATACTAGTCACTCTCCTGGTCTGAGTCTAATATTCCTCATGCATGTGCTCTCCACCCCTCTCCTTATATCTCTTCCACAATCTCTTTTTCACCTGCAGTTCCTGTTTGATATTGTTTGTCATCCACTTTACACCAAATTGTGTTCTCTTCTTCACTAATGGAATACTGCTTACTATTGCTGCTAACAAATATTCCTTCACAATTTCCCAAGCACTAATGATATCTCGCCCTTCTAATTCCTCCCTCCACGGAACTGTTCCAAGTTGATATCTAAGACCATTATAATCAACTGCCTTATAATTCCACATACATTCCCTTTTCTTTGATACTCCTGAATGTCTATTCATCTTCCAAGTCAAAACCACATGGTCACTCTCTCCAACTGGGGTGGGGGGAAATGTCATCTCAGTTATTATCAGCTCTTCTGATGCTATGAGGAAATCCAAAATTCTTGAACTTCTTGTTCCCTCTATTACATGTTGCCTAAGACATTTGTCCCTCAAGAATTCTAGAAATTCCATTCCCTTATCACTACATTCCCCTACTTATCTGCTGTCCTGGCATCACTCTATCCCTGGTTCCAACACTCCCTTGCATTCTTTTCATTCTCTCCTCTTCTAATGTTCCCATACCTCTCTCTCATTCCCTCTCTTCTACTGCTCCTATTCTCTACTCTTCTATCATTCCCATAACTCTCTCTCACCCCTACTCCGATTCGCCTAATCTCATCTTTCATATTTCTCATCTCATTCCCGTGACATTCCACCATCTCTTTCAGCTCATCTATCTCTCTCCAAGTTAGCCACTTTCACTCGCCATTCATCCTCCCAAACATGACCATCTCCGAAAACTTCACAATCGTTCAAGCCTTCCCCACTCTTATTTCTTCATTCATATTTTGCTGCTTGCTATTCTCACTTATCACACTACTTGTCTCTCGAAACTCTCCCGCTCCTGGTGCAACGAAGTCGGATACTGTAGCATCTAACTCACTGAATTCCTCCCATTGTCATTTTATGCATATATGCACTCCCCCTTCTCTCACCTGCCACATATCCATCTGCTGAGACACATACATGCCACAAAATCCATTATTATGTTATGCAAAATAGAGCCCTTGAATGGGGAAGGACTTGGTGACATGCCATTTTTAATTGGATCAGCGGCAGCCGCCATCATTTAAATTACGCCAAGGAACTACTATACAACTAAAACGCTAAATACTAAATATTACTGCAACTAAACCTAAAACTATCAATATCTGATTATCAATATTGAAAAAAACAAAGATAATGGAAGGTGAAAAAGATCAGAGCCTGCTCTTGAACAGTTCTATCACTTTAGTTATCTTAATAGCTGTTTTGGCTAGTTGGTTGATTTATGATTTACTGGTGCTAGGACAGTAATGGTGATATTCAGCTTGCAATCAAGTGAGATCTGGTTGGAGATGGCAATGTCAGGAAACACAGCCAAAAGAGGTCTCGGATCTTAAAACATCAGTATAGATGGGCAAGAAATCAGAGTGGAATGCTCTGTGTGCATTAAAGAATTGCAAATAGACAGATAGTGGAGCATGAGCCTGCCATGGTGGAATGCTGTTATATTTGGTGCAGGTAAATGATTCATATTCCTTTATATTTTACTCACCTTTTTAGTACAATATGCAACATTCTAATGTTGAGTATTCAGCTGGAGAATTGCTTTAAGGAAACTGATACTACATCCACCATTAAAGAATTGCAAATAGACAGATAGTGGAGCATGAGCCTACCATGGTGGAATGCTGTTATATTTGGTGCAGGTAAATGATTCATATTCCTTTATATTTTACTCACCTTTTTAGTACAATATGCAACATTCTAATGTTGAGTATTCAGCTGGAGAATTGCTTTAAGGAAACTGATACTACATCCACCCCTTTTTAACTCTCATCGTCTCCATCCTGATGCAAATTTGCATCAGAATAGCAGAGTATTATGTGAATGAGACTTTTGTCAGAAGTTTATTTATTTATTCGTATGGAGTTTCCTCCCTTTTTCTCCCCGTCTCTAATGGGGCGAGTCGAGCCCCCCCTCATGGGGGGGGTAAGAATTTATGACTGTAGATCTGTGTGTGTGTGTGTGTGTGTGTGTGTGTGTGTGTGTGTGTGTGTGTGTGTGTGTGTGTGTGTGTTCACGGGGCCGGTTTGCCTGCTTGCGGGATGAAAAACGCCAGATAAACTGACAGACAAAACTCTACTGCCTGTGCCCAAGACCGGCTAACTTGGCTGTGGCTGAGGAAGATCCTCAAATTCCTCATGTCTTTGATGGGAATCGAACCTGGGACAATCCTTCCCCAGTCATAAGGTTGCGAAGCGTCATATGACTGGGGAAGGAGTGTCCCAGGTTCAATTCCCGTCGAAGACGCGAGGAGTCAATTGTACAAGTAAAATAAATTTCAGATATTTCAAGAGTATTAAAAAACCAAATACCTTCAGTATTTCCAAAACTTCAGCTGCCTTTGTCTGAGCTACGACTGGATCATCATAAAACTTACTCAGCTTTCTCTGAAGCCAATAAGCATCTATTTCTCGAGGATGAAGACCTTTAGATCCTTTACCCATTGATTCTTGGCTTATTCCAAGCTAAAAAGATATTGAAACAATACTAAAATTAACACCTGAAATTCCACCTTATACATTAAAAATTGCATATCTTCAAAATTTATTATATATAGCATTCACACAATTAGACTTCATTTAGTTGAAATTCTGCAAATCAAAATTTTCTAAATAACATTATAAGTTTATAAAGGTGAATTAAATAGGCCTAGTTCTGAGTGTAGTGCATTTACAATTATACTCCAGTGTTAATCCCAAAACTAAAAAACTTTTTGACATAATTTATTATGGGAAAATGTAACTCCGAAATTATTTTATTTGGAAACTAAAGTCCATGCTGACAACAACAGACAAAAAGATAAAGAACTAATGGGTAGAGTTTGTTAAAGTAAAACGATAACACCAATTTGTTTTGTTTCTCTGCATTTCCAATTGTATATCAAAGAAACAGAGCAATGGTACATACAGCTATAAAAAAAAGTAAGTCTAGTAGTAATATTACATGCACCATTACAGAATTAATGGTGTATGAAGCTTGAAAATAATTATATTCATACCGGGATGAGGACTTTTAACTTCCACAATCAATGTCTCAAATACTGATCTCCTAGCCATATATCAATGCAGTTAAAACAACTTTGTCAACTTCAGTACCACCAAAAACAAAATACCCTATTTCATTCAAACACCACACTTCACCTTCCCTACCTTTGATTATAGTCAGATTTCCAGAAGAGATCCGTATCTCTCGTTGGACTAACTTATACCTTTATCATAACTAATTAACACCAAAAACACATTAATTTAAATCTTTTATTTATATAATTTTTGGCTTTTCAATATGATTATAGGAAAACAATCACAAAAAAAATTTAAACTGTGTAATATTATCACATGCTTTCAACTGAATTGATGACTTTTTTTTTGTAATTGTTTTCCTTCTAATTAATAATGGAAATATAAGTTAAATCTTTTTATTTGTAGAATTTTCTGCTGTTTCATAGCCATTTTCAATATGATTATAGGAAAACAATCACAAAAAAAATTTAAACTGTGTAATATTATCACATGCTTTCAACTGAATTGATGACTTTTTTTTTGTAATTGTTTTCCTATAATCATATTGAAAATGGCTATGAAACAGCAGAAAATTCTACAAATAAAAAGATTTAACTTATATTTCCATTATTAATGAGTTATAATGAATTCTTCCATGAACATCTTGATTTTTAGATCAACTTATGCTTTCAGCCACTGTCAGTGTAAGCATCACATTCATATTATTATTACGTGACACTTTCAAGGAGTCCAAAGACTCATAGAAGGAGGGCACCTACTCTACAACTCTCAGGCTCCACCACCCAATCCACCAACTACAGTGAACCGCAACTACCATCATCATATACACCAACGCCATCCACTCACCATCATCACTAGTATTTTCACAGACAATCACAAACATCCATACCCATGGCAGGATTCAAACCTGCAGCCTTTTGGCTGGAGAGTGGATACACTAACCACTTGACCAACCAGGCCAGCATATCCTTCTCTACAACCAAAAAGCTAAGTGTTCTTTCGCACTCACAACATTATTTCTCACCTGAACAACTTATAACACTATATAAATGTCAAAATGTTTCACATTTATACAGTATATCTGTTCTCAAATATCAGGTAGCCCACCAAAAACCTCTTTAAATATGCTTCATGATATACAGAAGATGATCTGGTTGCTGGCGACCATTCTCTCACAAACTCACTAGTCACTATCTCATAGATGTTGTTTCTGTGTTAAGTCTCTTCTAGAGGTATTTTCATAGACACTCTTCGAAGGAACTCACTGACACTACTCCTCCACTTATCCTTAACCCATAAATACAAGAGCAGCTGCTGTTCAAAATCCATTCATTATAGAGCTCCAACATATTGAACCAATTTCTCATTGCCCTTTCTATCCCTTCTATCCCATGTTTGGAGATGTCATTCCCATATAGTTTCTCATAAGGACCACAACCTGTTCAGAAATGTTATCAACATGTTCTTTCTTTCATTAGACCACTTATGATGTGCTATACGTTTTGCAACCTCTCGTGTGTGGGATTGATAAAAAAAGAAAAAAAAAACCCTACAGTTGTAATTGTGTCAGTTTGGTTTGTGGTTAATTAAAAAAAAAATTACACAATTTATGACAGCCAAAGGCCAGAGGCAAGTTTAAAAAATTTGTCATGAATCAGAGGAATCACACAGGCATTCATGATTGTTGTGTGCTTTGAGGTCATTTGATCTTGTGAACATAGGATTTCCATTTTACTCAATCTCATCTCTACTTTTTTGCAATAATTTCAGGGTGGTAAGTTCCTTTATATTGTCCATCCAACGCCTTCACTGTCTTTCTTGTGTCATGAATCTTCCCTAATATAATTGCTTTTTCCAGTCATTCATCTCCTCATAATATGTCCAAAGTGCACTAACTTCTATTTAGCAGTCAATGTATCCAAGGTACATTCTCTCTTTATGTTCTCTAAACCTTATTATTAACATTTGCACTTTAGGGGATTCACAATAGCATCGCCACATCCACAAGAAAGAGAGAAAGTGAACTGATTCATTATATGAATCAATTCATTTTCTCTCTTCCTTTTTAATGACATTCTTCATCTTGATTTTATCTTTGTAACTGGCCATTATTTCTTATTCCAGAATCCAGTAAATCATAACTTTCAGCAACCTCTATTTTATCTCCCTTGATTATAAATTCATCCAAATTACCAAAAGCCATCACTTTAGTTTGGCTGATATTTCAATTAGGCCCGATTCCCTCTCCCACCTCTTGGATCCCAAAAATTGGCCTTTCTCTAATCATATTCAGTCTCAGTCAATCTTTTTAACCACGCCCTGAATAATGGGGAACTCTTGCTACTTAGTGAAGGCTTAAATTTTGCAGTAGTACCAAGGACTAACCAATTAGATTTTATATACCATATTGAAAGAAGCTTAAAATAATTTCTTCCAACCACATAGCTGATAAAATATGATTGAAAACCTCGAACACTTTAAATAATACAAAAACAATAACTAGCAACCTAACCAAATCTGAATTGGCAGCTGTGAAATTGTTAAAATCAAATCAGGACATCATAATCACTAGAGCTGATAAAGGGAGTGACACTGTCATTTTAAACCAAATAACATACTTGGACAAAATGAATCCATTAGTCTCAGACAACAGTACCTATCAACTTGTTAACTATAACCCAACTAATTGGATAAAAAAGAAAATGGAAAAATTACTTAAATCAGTCACTTCCTGGCAAGTGGATACAGTTAAAAAAACTATTTCCACATTACACTCATTTCCTGAGAATTCACAGTTTACCCAAGATTCACAAGCAGAATGTACCGCTCGAGTCAATAGTTGAAGGTATAGACAGTCCCAATTATCATCTAGCTAAGAAATTAGCATCAACACTCAAGGAGTTGGTAGGTCATTTTCCCTCCTATACTAAAAACACACAACACTTTGTAAACAAAATTAAAGACATCACACTAGGAAAAAAGTGATTTATTAGTCGTTTTGACGTCTCTGCCCTTTTCAAAAATTTCCCAATCAATGCCAATTCTTCTTTTACAGGATGCAAAAGCTATGCCAAGTGCCGACTGTGGATCAGACCATAAACTTGTGAGAATTACAATAAATATAAAGTTAAAAAAGATAACTAACAGATTTAGAACATTCAAGTGGAATACAGATAAACTAAGTAACAGTAACACCAACAAGACTTTATTTGAGAATAATATAGCACACTATATCGAAAAGAAAGAAAACCACAAGAAATAGATCAAGATAAAAGAAGCAATACTGACTGCAGCAGAAAAATGTACTAAAAAACAGTAAATTAAAAAAAAACATGGATGACTGAAGAGATAATACTAGAACTAGTGGATAAAAGAAGAACCTGAAAAAATAACCCGAATGTAAATGAAGAATATAAAAGATTAGATAGACAAATAAAAAATAAATGTAAAGAAGAAAAACAAGGATGTATCAATAATAAATACTTAGAAGTAGAGAAATTATATTGTAGAGTTGCATTAAAAAATAAAACTTCTTAATAACCCAAAGAAAATAACAGGACACCAGTTAAAAGATAAGAATATTATTATAAATCCAGAAGACAAGATACAAAGATGGAAAGAATACCTAACAGAACTGTATAATGACTACAGGCCTGGCAAACCTACGACCAGTGTTCATTCAAAAATTCCAAGTATGCTTAAAGAAGAAATAAATGCAATAAAATAACTATCTAATCGCAAAATGACTGGATGTGATGGAATATCAGCTAAGTTAATAAAAGTGACAGAGGAAAAAGGAAAAAAAAAATTAAAAGAAATAATACAGAATATATATAATACAGGCATATCACCAGAAGACTTCATAAAATCTATCTGCATTCCAACAGCAAAAAAGAATAATACAGCAGAATGTAAAGATTTCAGAACATCTAGTATCATAACCTATACATCAAAAATACTACTGAAAATAATAAAAAAACAATTAAGTATAGTCTATGGTAAAAATCCCATGTTACTTCTCTTAAACACTATTATTATAATTACGGCTATTATAGTCTGTTTTTGTTTAGGAGTGACCCTTATTTAACTACAATGGCTATCAATACTCAAGAGGGGTATATATATTTAGGGCATTATTGGTGAGTAGAAGGCAATTAAGGTAGAATAAAAGAGGTGGAAAAATTTGGTACATACCTTTTTTTGAATCTACGATGTCTTCCACTTCCATGATCTCGCTGAAGGTTGTTTATAAGCGGGGGGGGGTTGACGTGGAAAATAAGTTTGGATAACCCGGGTTAAATGTATACATATATCATTTTGAATTAGGGCACATTTTTGTGTGTGTGGGGGGGGGGGGTAAAACTATAGTGGTAACTGGGGCAGGGTTAATGGGGTGTGGGACCGTTTAGGTTGTGGGACCATCTTCGGAACTTTGTCGGAAATGAGTGTAGGGCTATGTCAGGGCAAAATTGTAATAGCCAAATAAGGGCATTAGTTGTCGCTACATGGTCAGAGGCATGGCTTAAATTGTAAATTTTGGATCGTCCAACATTTGGAAATTAGGTAGGGGCGGTGGACGTTGATAGAATTTTCATCGCATTTTATGGCAATAGTTTCGGATATTCTTAGCATTGTTTCGTTGTCTTGTTTGTCTATGATTATGGCTTTGTCAATTTGGGGGATATGTTTTAGTTCAAGGGCATGAGCTGCAATCTCAGTCTTCCCTGTATTCTGTGTTTTATTTTTCTTTTTGATGTTGCGATGTTTTTTTGTGTTCAGATATTCCGCAATGGGAATATTGCAATCTCTGAAGTGCTCTTGTAATCTGGTCCATAGGGACCTAATCGTAGAGCCAGTGTAGGTGACATCGCAGTCCTCTTGACAAGGAAATTTGTAGATGACGCTGTGGAGTTCGAATATTTCTTTGTGTGTGTGAGAGATCTTTTAGGTTATTTATAAAATAATAAAAAAACAATATTTTTTTATTATTTTATTGCAAGTCCAAAAACATAAAAACATGTTTTTGGACTTGCAATGAGTCAAAATATTAGTAGCTTACTTGCAACTAATGCTGGCCTGCTGAGAAACAAAACAACTCTCTCTCCCTTCTCAAAGGCATTTCTTTTTATGGTGGGTAAGTCAATGGTATCCTATGTATCAGTAATGAATGTTTCATACTAAAATTATTTCACTTATTTCACCTTCAGTCACATATTATAATCTAAACTGAATACAAAAAAAGAAAAATCCATGAACTTTTTTAAATTTACGAGATCGGAATGCTACATCAATACAAAATATACCATAAACCCACAAATATTAGTAATTAACTGCATTTTTCATTCTATCATCCATACTGTATCAAGAAATCTGTTCTACCAACATAATTTATCAGTGCTTACAGATATTCTTCAATAAACACTGCTTAAACCAAATTCCATGCCTTAAAGATATTCTTTCATCTTCAAAATCTATCCTTGCTCAAAGTTTCAGACCGTGCATGCATATGTCCAAAATTGTGTTTCCTTTTCGTAAAATAACACATTCAAAACTTGTACAACATTAAAATTCCAATATATTTACTACACACAAATGTATAATGAATTATCCTGTAATACCAGGAAAAAGATAATGATATTGAAACATGGTAACAAAAAAGTTTTGCTAATCACACTTACATTTGTTGCATGTAAGGTACTATCAACAACAGCTTCTTCACCTTCATTTTCATCATTAGAATCTTCATCTCTAACTTCTCTGCATATGTCCTCTTCCTAAAATAAAAGGAACTCTATACTACAGACTGCAAATAAATGCTTAACTAAATAATGGTAGATATTTGAATGTGTGTACACATTTTTATCATCTTAATCATCTTTATCTGTACTGTTTACAGTGCACATAAAAATGATAAAAGTACAGTACCATCAGAAATAAACATAAAATGCAACTACTAACACTATACAATCCAGCATTAAATAGCATATGTTCTTGATGCTTTTCTGCTGCTTCTGGATTCTGAAGTTTGTATTAAATGCTCCTCATGATAGAAATCTTTACATCAAATAAACATGCATATACATTGTTGTCCAAAACCAAAGGATTTTGGACAAAAATTTTCATGACATAAATTTATTGTCAGCATACTAATAAATTATATTACAAAAAATATGTTATAAACTTTATACAAATTCAACTGAAAGGCATTTTTGGAAAAAGTTACAAATATCCTAAGGATGTAGTTAAAGAATTAATGTACCTCATGATAGAAATCTTTACATCAAATAAACATGCATATACATTGTTGTCCAAAACCAAAGGATTTTGGACAAAAATTTTCATGACATAAATTTATTGTCAGCATACTAATAAATTATATTACAAAAAATATGTTATAAACTTTATACAAATTCAACTGAAAGGCATTTTTGGAAAAAGTTACAAATATCCTAAGGATGTAGTTAAAGAATTAATGTACTGTGCTTACAGAAAATTATGCAGAAAGACATTTCAGTATGGAATATGTCCACCCCAAACTGCGATGCAGATCTCACAATGTTGTACCATGCTTAGTACCAAGTTGTAATATTTTCTGTTTCCTTTACGTAATATCCAGGTGATGCTGCAACAGTGTAATATATCGTCACTTAATTTTATACGTTCCCCTTTTTATACTCTAGATTCCTATCTTCTCTATTTTGTACTCCTTCTACACAAGAGTAATGGAAATATTTATTTAGATTTTTGACTGTGCCATCCATGCCTTGATATTGTGCAAGAAATATAATACTTTCAGTAGGTTATTAAATCTTTCCCAGTTATCAATTTGCTTCGCAGTCCTGGCCCTTTTCTCACTTACTATTTATATCAGCGTTTCCCGCTTAGGTTCGATTTTTATTTAAGATCAATGCATTGCAATTAAAAATAAGATCAGGCAAAAACTCCGTTAAAAATGCAACATAGGATTTAATAGTTAACAAACAGGCATAGATTTTACACTATAAGACAGAGGGTGATCCTCTGTAATTCTCAAAAAAAAACTCTAAAAACAAACTTGCATATCTCTCTACTTCAATTAATACAAGGCACACATCATGTTATCTATCTAGCTTAAAGAATTATCATTAATAAACTTCTCAATATCTGCATATATCTCTTTTTAATTAATACAAGGCACACATCATGTTATCTATCAAGCTTAGAGAATTATCATTTAACAAACTTCTTAATACCTGCACATATCTCTCTTCAATTAATACGAGGCACACATCATGTTATCTATCTAGCTTAAAGAATTATCATTTAACAAACTTCTTAATTCATAACCCAAAATATTTCCTAGGAATTAGCTATACTCATTCTTAGATGCAATCATCAAAATCCAGACAGAAAAAGTTTCTAAAAGTTATTCTGGCTATTAATGTCCCTCTTACATGCATATTTTCGGTTCTACAACCTATTCTTATAGCGTCACACAGTCTAAATAAAACAATATTTTAACTAACATGGGCTGTCTTCTGTTGGGTTACACTCTCTAATTCCATTGGCTGTGACCTCCTATGTTTCCTTTTCTTCGTCTCGGGTTTTTTGATCTCTCCTCCTTCAGGTCCTTGGGATACCAGCCATTCATCAGGTTGGCTCGCGGGATGTGGGTGACGATTCATCGGCATGATAATACGCTGGCGAAGGGGGCACGAATTGTCAGGGCCTTCATGGACTTAGATAAGCGGAACGGCTCATAGACAAGTTCGGCTGCTGCTCAGATGATTCGTCCCCTGGTCATCTACACTTCTGGGCTAAATGACGGCTCGCGGCATGGCTTCCTCCTTGACACGTCAGGATATCACTCTCAGGCTTTCTATCACATCGTCTCCTCGTATGCTCATTTCTTCTCTGTGCAAAAAAACTCTGTGTCTCTAAAAGTCCCATCTTATATTCCATTCAGTTTCGAGACCCTAGATTCAGTTTTTGAACCCTGTGCACTCCTTGCGTGCACTTACGCAAATCCTTTACTTTGTCATATGATTCCTGGAACCTTCGACAAGCCCTTTCTTCTCCGTCTTCGTATTCTAATCTCATTAAGTCGGCCAGCAGAACATCCGTTTGAATTTTTGCTGCCTCCTTTTTGCATTGACCTTGAGTCACTTAGGGTTGAACTCGTAAACAAAATTTCAAAGGGCGTTCTGACTATAGAGCATTTCCCTTAGCCTTGAAAGTTTTACATCTTTTGTTCAAAGAGATAGCTAATTCCCGTTGGGCTGTACATGTTACATACAATACAAAATGTTTAAAGAAAAGACTATTTACAGGTGTTCTGGGTTCTGCCTAACTGTAAAAACTTGATGCGTTCATTATACAAAATTTATTCTTGTTGCATCGAATTTTTACAAAGTGATAACTGGCCCACTCCTCCTTCAGAGCAAGGATAAGGCCTTGTTCATTTTCTGGAGGGGAATTTTTATGCATCTCCCTACTGCATTCCAAATGTGGTCTATGGGGCTGACATCTGGGTAGCATGATAGCCACTCAATTCTATTAATATCCTTGGTCTCCAGAAGTATAGCCATTACTTGTTTACAATGTGGTATGGCAATGTTATTCATAAAAATGAATTCATCTACATCACCAGAGAACAACTGAACATGACGTTGAAGAATTTCGTTCACCAATCGGTCCTTTTTCCAGCAGTTGTAGTTGGGTGAGTCCATGAAGCATAATGTCTCTCTACACCACAACCCCAGCACCACCATATCTACCCTTTTCAGTAACATTCGTGCGACAGTGACCTGTGTCACTTTCAGGCCAGATCGAGTGTAATCTAAAATTGAAGGAAATACTAAAACAACTCTAATCTGTTAAGAGTATATTTGCCCATTGGTGTCTTCTCCGATTTTTATAGATGCAACACCACTGAAAACGTGATATGATGAGCTGTGAATAAAGGGACACAGATTTGTGCTTGAATGGAGCTGACTTGCAAGCTGACCTGCCATGGTGCATCGATTACATTTTGCTGTTATAACCAAAAACCTATCTTCATGCTTCATGGTCTTAGAGCAAGGATGACCGCTTAGCAAACATCTGGAACACATTTCATTGTTCTGAAATGCTGCCCAGAGACAGGATACAACACTATGTTGGATTCCAAACTCTCTGGCAACATTAATAATTCTGTGGCCTTCTTCAAGCTTTTGAATAATCTACATCATCATCAAATTCCTGCCATGTACCCTCAAGGGGTGTACAGGATATGATAGTACTATACGAAAAATTTACATCATTACTAACTTCCTATCTACAATATTCCTCCAAATCAGTCTGTTACTTGTCAAGACTCCAACATTATCAGATCTTATTTTTCTAACATCTAAGGCACTTTGTACGTATCGATCCACCTATATCTTGGTCTTCCTCTGGGTCGTTTTCCTGCCAATCTGGCAGAGAACACTTGTTTTGCTAATCTTTCCTCGCCCATTCTGTTTAAGTGACCATGCCACCTGAGATTACCTCTGCTAACGCATTCCAGGATGCAAACAACATCAAGTTCTTTCTAATTTTCCTCGTTTTTAATATGATATGCCATCTATTCACACTTCTAATCTTTCTCAGGACTATCATATCTGCGGTCTCTACTCTTTGGTCAAGTTTTACTTCTGACCCAGTTCTCAGATCCATAAGTTAAAACTGGCTTGAACACTATCTTGTATACAGCTAATTTACTGTTCTGGCTAATTTCTCTCTTATTCCATATGAATTTATTCAATTAACTTCCTACCATATCAGCTTTGTTGATTCTGTTGTCTATTTCTATATTTAATTTACCATCTTCACTAAAAATCGTGCCTAAGTAGCTGAAATGTTTTAATTGTTCCACAGGTTCTCCATTCATAACACAGTTGACATTTTCAATAATTCTGCCTATTTTCATTATCTTTATCTACAAGTCGGCAAGATTCACTGACTAAATTGAATAACTGTTGTAATAGATCTGGTATGAAGGTTAGCAGATTTATTTAGAAGTATAATGTCGTCAGCATAAAGCAAAGAGCTGACATTAACATTCACAATTTTGATATCATGTTTAATACCACTTTCCTTCATAAAGTGATCCATATAGATAATGAATAACAGAGGGGATAATATACATCCTTGTCTCACACCAGATTTAACATTGAACCATCTTCCTGTACTTCCTTCAATTCTAACTGCTGACTTACAACTCAAATAAAGACTAAGTATTGCTTGATATAATGCCCCACTGACACCATATAACTGTAGCATATTGAATAGCTTCTCTCTCTTGGCACCTTGTCATATGCCTTTTCCAAATTGACAATACTTAAATACAGATCTTTGTTATATTCCCATGATTTCTCCACTATTCGTCGTAAAGTGAAGATCTGATCCTGACACCCTCTATTTGACCTGAATCCAGCTTGTTCTTCACCAAGCTTTTCTTCCATAATTCTTCTCAACCGTTTCTCAAGTACACTTGCATATATCTTGCCAGGAACTCTCACTAGGGAAATACCTCTGTAATTCTCACATTCAGTTTTATTTCCCTTTTTATATATGGGTACTATGAGAGCTCTACTCCAATCATCAGGAATTCGTCCCTCTGTCCAAGCATTCTGAACTATGCAGTGCAGCCACTATAAGACTTTTATACCACCATATTTCAGCATTTCTGGTCGAATATCATCTACTCCTGCTGCCTTTCCACATTTCATGCCTTTGATGGCTTTTTCTACTTCAAGTATGGATATGTATTCCTGACTGCATGCCTGGTCAGTGTTTTTTACCACTGTGCTGTCATCACTGCTTGTTTCATTTAGCAGGTTTTCAAAGTAATTACTCCATACTTCAAGGATATCTTTTTCTCCCGTTTTCATGTCACCTCTAACTTCTTTTACAGCACTCTTTCCTCCATTCCTAAGTTTCTTCAATAACCTCCAGAATATTTTGCCACCTTCTTGATATTTATTTTCTATGTTCTTGCCAAAGTCCTCCCATGACTTTTGTTTAGCTAGTTTTATACAGTGTTTAGCTTTCTTACATTTGTCTCTGTATTCTCTAAGAGCACAAGTTGCCTTATTTGCCAAGAACTTTTGATACACTTTCTTTTCCTTCACTGCCTCTTTAACTTCCCGTGTCCACCATGAAGTTCTAATTTTTCTATCCTTGCAGAGAACTTCACCACATGCCTCTCTGGCTGAATCAATCAGGATTTTCTGCAAGGCTTGCCACTGAATCTCCAAGGTTTGGTTCCTGTTCTCAAACTCTTTCATTTTTTCTTCAATAATCTTTGTGCATTTTAGTCTACAGTTCTCATCTGAGAGTTGCTCAACTTTCATTCGCTTTAAAACGTTCTTACATGTTATTCTTTTCAATATGAAATTCAATTTTATCCTGCTCAAGACTAAATAGTAATCACTTCCAATTTCAAATTCTCTGTACACTCTGGTGTCCTACACCAGGGAGAAAACATCACTATCAACAATAACATAGTCAATGAGACTTTTCTTATTCCTTGCCTCTTCTCTCCATGTGAATTTGTGCACATTTTTATGTTGGAACATGGTGTTAGTAATAACCAGTCCATGTCCTGAGCAGAAATCTGACAGGTATTGGCCATTATTATTGGCTTTGCTCTTTTCTCCAAATTTTTCCTTTTTCATTTTGTCAGTTGCTTTTTCTAAAGCCTCAAAAAAATTCCTCCACTTCTACCTTAGTAGAACCTTCTGTGGGACCATTGGCACAAATAAATCTCATTGTCCAGTTCCCCATTCTCCTATTTGCCCACATTACTCTACTTGAGACTGTCTGCCATTCAAGAAGATTAGCCTCGTATTTTGTGTTGAATACTATGGTTACTCCTTCTTTTCTTTGATTGTCATTGCCTGAATATAACATTGTGTATTTATTGCTCAGAAAGATCTCATCAGTTTTGTCTTTTTGTTTCAGTCACCCCTATTATGTCGATCTGATACTTATCTAATTCCTCAGCTAGCTCCATTTCTTTGCCATTCAGGCTTCTTATGTTATAGTACCGATCTTTAACTCTGGTGATTTTTTGGATATATTTTCAGATTTGTTCCAGTAGCTGACTTTTCGCTGTTCACCCTGGTTCCCTTGCAAAAACAACGGAGGGCCTTGTTTAACTGAGCAACACCCCAGCCAGCATGAAATTTTGTCATGTTGTACCATCATTTTGTATTTTCGAATAATTCTTTCCCATATGAAATCATCTAGATTTGAGACGAAATCCAAGTTTTCAACTTTATTCCTTCACGAAAAGAGCTTCCTATAAACATGATTTGCTTTTATCCTGTCATGTGCTACTACATGACCCCCTCCTGCACACGATTCAAAAATCTGAATGTGGAATGCTTTCTTCTTGCAATCATCAGTTATATAAATCACCATAGACCGATTTGTCTGAATTTGCAGTTGTAATCTTCCGAAATAATGTTCAACCTTACATTTTGGACATCAGTGTAAATATCTGTGGTTGTAGTTGTCTTAGAGCATGAGAGGGTTCACTCAAAATGCTATTGATAGTTCTGATATTGCAACCATTTTTTAGAATGTCTTTAATAGAAGTTATTTGTTTTATTATTATTTTCATCAATGGATATATTATTATTATTATTCCTGACACCTCCAATGAGTCCAAAGACTCATCGCGGGAGGATACCTACAACTGTCTCAACCACCACACTGAACCGCTACTACGAATCATCTCCATCAACTGCCCACTTCTGCCACCACCACAACTAGTATTTTTTGTCTGTAAATTGTGTGTGTTCTGAAGGGCCGATTTGTCTGTGTGGAGGATGAAAAACCCAAGTTTCAGGGAGAAAAACACTGCTACCTCCGTATGAGATTGGCTAACTCACCTTCGATTGAAATCGTCCAGATAAAGATTCCTCACCTCTCAACAAGAATCGAACCTAGGCCTATTCCAATTGAAGGGTGCAACGTACTGTCATTCTTCCAATTGCACTACGGGGAATATCGAACAGTTCTCTTTCAGAGTTTTGATGACAACTTACTTCTGTGCTGGGAAGCTGGTGGCTGATAGACATTAGGGGATGGTGTGGTGGATGACTAGTGGATTGCCTCTGTACTAGTGTTAATAATTGGTGGATTTATAGAGAGAGTATATTCATAGATATTATATCTTAATATTAATCCTACCATAGAGAATGATCTCTGTTTCTAACAATTATTTTTTAATTCCGAGTGTACCTATATATTTTTTATATGCACAAGGGTTCACTCCAATTGGTACAATGATCTTAACTCTTTCTTTCAGAATCCAATTAATCACTGATTCAAGAAAATACAAAATAAACACATTTAATATAACAAAAACAATATATATACACTTCAAACAATTATTACACAACTAACTACAAATTAATTGGATCCAAGGCCTTTTAAAAAATAAACTTACACTTAAGATTAGACTAAACACTTTGTTTGCACAATCACAAAATGTTCATAGCCAGTTTCTTTCTCTGTCAAGGCCTTTTTCTGAAGATATATGACTCCATTCTTCATTTACACAGGATCCTTTTCATCACTCAACACACATAAAATTTTCCTGACTTAATTCTGTCTCTTTTCTTCAGTAGAAATAATAGTCAAATCCGGCGTCCTTAATACAGATGAAACTTCCTAATCAGCGTTTTCTCGAACATTCCTTTAGAACGTAAACAGCAAATTCTTCTTTTATTCACTAAATGCTTATTGACAGTCTTACTCTTCCAATTAAAAAAACTTAGAGTTCTACAATTCCCTTTTTGGAATCTACTATAAATCTTTCAATCAGTATTTCCTCCAATATTCCTTTTAAAATGATTTATAGCAATATTTCCCTTTTATTTATCCACATACTTATTCCACATTAAAACTTAATAGTTCCACGATTCCTTTTTCGGAATATACTATTAATTTTCCTCCGACTGTCACATAAAAAAACTCAAGTTCCTCCGAACCTAAATATCTGCCAGCCTGTGTTCTAAAATCCTTCCGAACGCTCTCTTGTTTACAGCCGTTACTCAGATACCGGACGCTTTCTTGTCAGCTGTCAATCACTCATCAAACTTCTCCGCGAGCAAGCGCACTCCGTGGCAAGCGAGAAACTAAGTACTGTATAATGGCTGACACGTTGTCTCCATTAGCGACAAGAGAATGTCTTCATAAAACACAATCTTTGATAATTTTAAATTACAATAAAATTATTTTAAGTAATACAAATATCAAATATGGTAAGTACATCAATTTTTAACTGTTTTACATGTCACTTTTAACAAAACAATTTCCATAATGGGCACATCGCAAGTGCCGACAATGCGTGTTATGAAAACAAAACTAATAAACATACTAACATAAACAATACGTAAAAATATTCAGAATTTTAATTATGATTATTTTTACACTAGGACTACTACTCTTTAATTTATACATTAATAATATAGCAGAAGACTTGAAAGGAGGGGTATACAGTTGTTTGCTGATGATGCAATACTAGAGAGGGCAGAAGTTGAAAGTTTATTTTTTCACTTGGTTAGAGTATAATAAAATTAGTTTAATCCTTTATCCAAGTGTGAGCAAACAAAGTTTGCGCCTGAAGTATCTTCAGGACTAGGGTAAAGTGATACAACACCAGGGCAACTCGTTGCAAAGGTGGAGAAAGCTACCAACACTCCTAACTCAGTATCTCCTATAATGCAAAACACATCTCCTTGTGGATATGTCTAATGTTATGCATTAAAGGAAGGGCCACTACCCAGACTAGTTTCGACCTTTATTGAGGTCTCTTCAGTGGGAGCCAGGCCCTAGTGGAAATACCAGGCAGAAGCATTAGCAGGTCATCTCTACCTATAGGAGTTGCCAAATGGTGTGCCACCCTTTTTTAATAAATTACTCTGGATTTAGAGAAAGATGTTGAAAGTTTATTTTTTCACTTGGTTAGAGTATAATAAAATTAGTTTAATCCTTTATCCAAGTGTGAGCAAATAAAGTTTGCGCCTGAAGTATCTTCAGGACTAGGGTAAAGTGATACAACACCAGGGCAACTCGTTGCAAAGGTGGAGAAAGCTACCAAAATGTTTTGCATTATAGGAGATACTGAGTTAGGAGTGTTGGTAGCTTTCTCCACCTTTGCAACGAGTTGCCCTGGTGTTGTATCACTTTACCCTAGTCCTGAAGATACTTCAGGCGCAAACTTTGTTTGCTCACACTTGGATAAAGGATTAAACTAATTTTATTATACTCTAACCAAGTGAAAAAATAAACTTTCAACATCTTTCTCTAAATCCAGAGTAATTTATTAAAAAAGGGTGGCACACCATTTGGCAACTCCTATAGGTAGAGATGACCTGCTAATGCTTCTGCCTGGTATTTCCACTAGGGCCTGGCTCCCACTGAAGAGACCTCAATAAAGGTCGAAACTAGTCTGGGTAGTGGCCCTTCCTTTAATGCATAACATTAGACATATCCGCAAGGAGATGTGTTTTGCATTATAGGAGATACTGAGTTAGGAGTGTTGGTAGCTTTCTCCACCTTTGCAACGAGTTGCCCTGGTGTTGTATCACTTTACCCTAGTCCTGAAGATACTTCAGGCGCAAACTTTGTTTGCTCACACTTGGATAAAGGATTAAACTAATTTTATTATACTAGAGAGGGCAATAGGTGATAAAGGTGATGTAGATATCTTACAGGATAATTTAAACAAACTGGCAATGTGGGAAAAGGACAATGGTTATCAATTTTGCCAGCTCTTGCTGGAAAAAATTAATAACCATTGAAAGTAGTCCTCTGAGCTATTGAAAATTATACTGAAAGTAGATCTGAGCTATTTTGCAGCTCTTGCTGGCAAAATAGCTCAGAGGAATACTTAGATGCCGAGAAACACATTGACAAATAAAGATGAATTTATTATTCCTCTTTATAAGGCCATGATTTGGCCACATGTTGTCTATTGCGTACAGATTTCGTTATCTGCATTTCTTGGGGATCAGGAAATGGTGGAGAGAATTCAGAGACAAGTGACAAACTGGTGATAGGTCTGTGGAATGTTCGTATTAGGACAGATTGAGGTTACTAAAGAGATTCTATAAGGGGTCACACTTGAAAGTTGTCTAAGAGTGTGTGGACTATGTGCTTTACTGAAAGAGTGGTGAATGAGTGGAATGGATTGCCAGAAGTGGTTGTGAGCACCCCAACAGTGAATAGGTTTAAGATGTATGATAGGTACTATGCTAATGGATAGAGTGTGACTTTAACGATGAGTCTTTTGACTCAATGGAGTGCTCACATATATAATCATGGAAGGAAGTGTTTCTTCTGAGTTTGGCCAAATGATGAACACATCACCTACATATTTTATCCATAATCTTGGTTTGGTATGGCATCTCTCAATAGCTGTTTGTTCAAAACTTTTAATGCATAAATTAGCTAAATGCAGAGAAATTGCTGCACCTATAGCCAAGGCTGTTTTAAAAATCCTGAAATTTGAAGGAAGTGTTCTCTAGAAAAGTTTTACAGTATCAGGTGGAAAGATATCTTTTAAGATTGCCTTTTCTCCTTGAACACTATGCAGATAATGAGCAGGAGGTACATTATCTCTACTCTTATTCAACATCTATATGGATGGCATTAAATCTGATATTAAAATTGGAGATAACAAACTCTTAGCTCCTTACTTTATGCAGATAATGTACTCCTAAACACATTTAGTACAGTGTACAAGCAAGTCAACAAGATTCTTTAACTAAATTGAATAACAGCTTTAACAAATTTGGCATGAGAATCAGCAATAAAAATAACAAAACTATGAAAACAGGCAGAAACACTGAACACATCAACTGCATTCTGAATGGAGAGGCTATAGAACAAGTAAAATATTTCAGCTATTTATGCACAGTTTTGGGTGAAGACAGAAAGTGAAATCTGGAAATAGACAACAAAATAAGCAAAGCTATACCAGTTTTGCTAATTGTGTTGTCTATTTCCAGGTGGGTAGCCAGCTGAATAAATTTATATGAAATAAGAGAGAAATTACCCAAACCACCAAACTAGCAGTGTACAAACCAGTTTTAAGTTGTCAGTCTGCAGTTAGAATTGAAAGAAATCCAGGAAGATGGTTTGGTGTAAAATCCATGATAAGAGCAAGATGCACATTATCTCCATTCTTATTCAACATTGATATGAGAGATGAGTTAGAAATAAAGCACTTGATCATAGACTAGACACCACAGATATAAGAGTTTGACTGAGAGGTGAACAGATAACATCAATGGCAGAATCATATTAAAAATAAAGATATTAGATTAGGAACTTGACATTATTAGCAATCGAGAATGTGTCTGCAGAGCTAACCTAAGCTGGTATGATCACTTAAATAGAATGAATGGAAAAAAGCTACCAAAACAGGTGTTTAATGCCAGGAAAAAGACCAAGGTTTAGGTGGATTGACTCAGTCAGAAATGTCCTAGAAGTACAAAATGTTGGATACAACAATATTAGCATGTTGACAAGTAACAGAGTAATTTGGAGGAAAATTGTTGATAGGAGATTAATAATAATATAAACTTAAATCATGTAGTGCTGTCATTACAGTTGCCACCTTAAGTCTAAAGAGGGACACACTTATAAAACATGAAAGTCTTCCCCTCCCCTATATGCATAAAATGAAAAAGCCAAAGTTGAATATGTAATTCTAACCTTATAAAAAATTAAAAGATTGAATACATTGGTACTGGTATTAGTGATTTAATATTATTTGTATTTTAAAGTTTAATTTGTATGATTTTACCTTAAAAATTAACAAACTTCACTACAATATAACTTGAAACACTTTTAATGGGAAGAAAATACTGAGAAGCACAAGTCTACCTGTTCTTGAAATTCAGATTTGAAATCGTACTTCTTATTGGATTTGTCTGCTTCTAAAAGCTGTATGATTTGTTTCACTCTCTCACAAAATAGTACTTGCAAGTATTTGTAACATTTTTTGAAATGATGGTTTCACTTTTTATGAGATCAGCTGAGCACTTGTTTCTTGAGTCTGTCATTTTAAGTTCATAAGAGAGAACACCTTTCTACAAAGGCATTACTACCAGGAATGCTTAAAACAAACCGTATGAGTTTATAGAGATTGGGAATGTTTTCTTTACCAATATTCTGAATAATCTCCTTGCATTTCATACCTAAGGTCTCGCCTGCTGTGTAGTCCACTTCAGTGGTATTTATTTTGTCATAACTCAAGCAGAATTCCTTGTATAACTCATCCAGGCTAATGTCAGATTCTAGATTAAGTGCCTTCACAGTCTCTTTGAGATGCTTGAAAGACAATTCATTTTGGAGGTTTAAGTTCTTCAGCAGACTAAAAAGATTGTTTTCTATAAAGTCAAATGACTTCTCCAAATGGCTTAAAGCTTTCTCATAGAACTTAAGAAAGTCTGACTTGCACCGATTGCTTTCTTTAGGGATCATGGCCTCTAATACTTCTTCAGTGGCATTTCCAAAGAACCTGTCCTCTTGTCTTTTAAGAAGTTTGTTTCATAAAACACTGACTACTTCAAATGCCTCTGATGCACTCAAATCTTCTTTTTCTAGGAGTTTAATATATTCTTCAAAAATGGTTGAAACATTTGAAAAAAAAATAAAAAGTAGAGTTTGGCTTGCCGGATGGCCTTCTTGTCATCAAATATTTTCCTCAGCAAAACAGGACATTCTTCAATGCTTTTAAATTAGCTCTCGATAGCATCCCAGTTAAGTAAAAATCTATCAGCTGCAGGTTTCAAGGAAAGCCATCTAGTACAAACATGCCTCAGAACCTCTTGCCATTCTAAATCAACAAACTCAAAATAACTCTGCAACTCATCTCTCCTTTTGGCAGAACAAGAAAAGTGGTTGTAAACTTTGAGAACAACTGTTTCTATATCTATATTTAGTGCATCACATGCATGCTTACACATGTTACATATGATGTGGGCTGAACAATTGGCTTTTATTATTTTGTTATTTGCCTTAGATAATAACTGATACACTGAATGTTTCTTCCTAAAATTAATACTGGCATTGTCTGCACTGTAGCTTGTGACATTGTCTAGGCTCAGGGAATACTCTTGAAGCCTACTTTTGATATTTAAAAAACTGAATCTGAAGTCTCTTCTGAATCCACATAAAAATTCAAGAACCTTACATTCAATGCCCTTTTCAGCTGTGAAATATCTTACACACAGAGGCCACACCTTTTTGTTTCTTTAATCAGTAGCTACAGAAAAGTAACCTACTTTTTTTAGATCTCTGGTTACTCTGGAAACTGATCCAGGGACCATTACATTGCAGACAAGCATTTCAGCCTTTGTCCTACCACTGAACCTTTAAAGCAATTTTAGTCATTAAATATCAATGTCATCTACTGTCCACCGCCACTACTAGTATCTTCACAGACAATCACCAACATACATTCCCACGGTGGGATTTGAACCCGCAGCCTGTTGGCTGGAGAGGGGGTACACTAACCACTCAGCCAAACTGGCCGGCAAAAAATATCACAAACAAAATGTCAAAAATTCTTTTCTTTCATGCTGCTCCGGCCAAAAAAGGATATCTGCAAACCTATAGTACATTTTGTCTTGTGGATGGGCTATTTTTTTGTCAAATTTCTCTATACACATTTTGTATTTTTAATTATTTTTTTTTACCAGGTCCAGAAACACTGCTCCAGATACTTAACATGAAACTTTTTCTAAGATACTTCAGTCCACCAATAAGAAGGGAAGTGGTCTCGCATCATGCGATGAGATTCATATCCCACCTGCAACAATATAACTTAAAAGTTGCCTCAACCATCTAAAAAGTATCTGAGATGTTAAGATTGCCAAAACAACTTTATCCATCCATCTATAAAGAGACCAGAAACAATAGAAGAATCTTTTTAATTGCTGTGTTTGTTAGTTTGGAGAAATCCATCAAAATGAACGTCAGAGAAGTGGAGGAAAAATGTGCACATAAATCTGGAATAGCTTTTCACACCACCAATCAATAACATCTAGTTAATTGGCAACTCACTAAAATACAGTACACTGAATTTAATAATAATTATTATCATTATTATTAGACCTCCAGGGAATCAGGAACTCGTCGAGAGAAGCCATTCATCATTCACACCACTTGTCACTTTTATTAAACTCATTTCTACTAGATGCATTGACTACTTCAAGAAGCATGCTGTTCCACTAAGAGAGAAAAATCTAGCTCTTACCCATTTCTTGACTGCAAACAAACTTCCACAAATGCCTCCACCTTCCATATAAAGAAAAATTTTATCAACTGATATCGTATAATTTCTTCTCAAAAGTTTATCTCTCTCTATCATATCACCCCCATTTCTTCTGCTTACCAGTGTCTACAGACCACATAATCTCAATCTATCCTTATAATTTACATCCATAATCCCAATATCATTTTCGCAACTCTTCTTTGAAGTCTTTCCATAGCTTCTTTATCCCTTTTCTATTCAGGAAACCAAATCTGTGCACAGTAGTCCAGTTGTGGTCAAATCATGGCCTTGTAAATATACAAAATATACCCAAGTGGGAAGTTTTCAGTAATGATACCACATTATGCTATAAATAGAGTTGAATAAATTCTCCTAAATAAATAAAGTATCAGTACTCCTGATGACTTACATCATCAGGAGTACTGATATATAAACGTTTTATATAACAGAAGCCTATTAACAATTAATTACACATATTAGATGTTTTTCATAACTTCACAACTGTTACATATAACTGATAAATGAAAATACAAATGGTAAATTCGATATTGTATGCGTGTTGGAACATAGTACATAGTTCTTGCAATCACATTCTGTAGTATATAGATGAAGAGAATGACTATCTAAACTTGCTAAGATGTGTGAAGGTTCTATAATTATATCCTTTACCTTTTAATCATCATCAAATTCCTGCCATGTACTCTCAAGGGGTGTACAGGATATGATAGTACTACATGAAAAATTTACATCATTACTAATTTCCTATCTACAATTTTCCACCAAATCAGTCTGTTACTTGCCAAGACTCTAACATTATCAGATCTTATATTGCTATTGTCTAAGGCACTTTGTACTGTATCTACCTATATCTTGGTCTTTCTCTGGGTCGTTTTCCTGCCAATTTACCAGAGAACAGTTGTTTTGCTAATCTATCCTCGCCCATTCCATTTAAGTGACCATACCACTTGAGAATAGCTCTGCTAACGGATTCCAGGATGCTGACAATATAAGGTCTTTCCTAATATCCTCGTTTTTAATAAGATATTGCCAATGATGCCATCTGTTCACACCTCTAAACTTTCTCAGTACTCTCATATCTGCAGTCTCTAGTCTTTGGTCAAGTATTTTACTTCTGACCCAGGTCTCAGATCGATAACTTAAAACTGGTTTAAACACTGTCTTATATACAGCTAATTCAGTGTTCTGACTAATTTCTCTCTTATTCCATATGAATTTATTCAACTGACTTCTTATCATACCAGCTTTGTTGATTCTGTTGTATATTTTCATGTTGTATATATGGGCACCTTGTCATAATTTACCATCTTCACTAAAAATCATAGATGAAATGTTTTACTTGTTCCATGGGTTCTCCGTTCACAACGCACTTGATATTTAAAACAATTCTGCCTACTTTCATTGTCTTTTTATTGCTGACCTTCATACCATATCTATTACAACAGTTATTCAATTTAGTCAGGGAATCTTGAAGACTCGTAGCAGATTTATTTAGAAGTATAACATCGTCAGCATAAAGCAAAGAGTTGATATTAACATCTCCAATTTTGATATGTTTAATACCACTTCCATTCATAATGTGATCCTTATAGATAATGAATAACAGAGGGAATAATGTACATCCTTGTCTCACACTAGATTTAACATTAAACCATCTTCCTGTACTTCCTTCAATTCTAAGTGCTGACTTGCAACTCAAATAATGACTAAGTATTGCTTGATATAATGCCACATTGACACCATATAATTGTAGCATATTGAATAGCTTCTCTCTTGGCACCTTTTCATATGCCTTTTCCAGATCAACAAAACTTAAATACGAATCTTTGTTATATTCCCATGATTTCTCAACTATTTGTCGTAAAGTGAAGATCGGATCCTGACAGCCTCTATTTGGCCTGAATCCAGCTTGCTCTTCACCAAGCTTTTCTTCCACAATTCTTCTCAACCGTTTCTTAAGTATACTTGCATAAATCTTACCAGGAACACTCAGTAGGGAAAAGACCTCTGTAATTCTCACATACAGTTTTATTTCCTTTTTTATATATGGGTACTATGAGAGCTCTACTCCAATCATTAGGAATTCGTCCCTCTGAACTATGCAGTGCAGCCACTGTAAGACTTTTATACCACCATATTTCAGCATTTCTGGTCGAATATCATCTACTCCTGCAGCCTTTCCACATTTCAAACCTTAGATTGCTTTTTCTACTTCAAGTATGGATATGTATTCCTGGCTGTATACCTGTTGTGTTTTTTTACCACTGTGCTTTCACTACTTGTTTCATTTAGCAATTTTTCGAAGTAATTACTCCATACTTCGAGAATATATTTTTCTCCCATTTTCATGTCACCTTTATCATCTGTAACTCATTTTACAGCACTCTTTCCTCCATTTCTAAGCTTCTTCAACAACCTCCAGAATATTTTGCCACTTCTTGATATTTATTTTCTATGTTCTTGCTAAAGTCCTACCATAACTTTTGTTTAGCTAGTTTTACACACTGTTTAGCTTTCTTACATTTGTCTCTGTATTCTCTAAGAGCAGAAGCAGACTTATTTGACAGGAACTTTTGATATGCTATCTTCTTTTTCTTCACTGCCTCTTTAACTTCCTGTGTCCATCATGGAGTTCTGATTTTTCTATCCTTGCAGACAACCTCACCACATGCCTCTCTAGCTGAATCAATCAGGATTTTCTTCAAGGCTTGCCATTGAATCTCCAAGGTTTGGTTCTTGTTCTCAAACGCTTTCATTTTTTCTTCAATAATCTTTGTGTATTTTAGTCTACAGTTCACACCTGAGAGCTGCTCAACTTTTATTCGCTTTAAAACTTTCTTACATGTTATTCTTTTCAATATGAAATTCAATTTAATCCTGCTCAAGACTAAATAGTGATCACTTCCAATTTCAAATCGTCTGTACAATCTGGTGTCCAGCACAAGGGAGAAAACATCACTGTCGAAAATAACATAGTCCAGTGGTGGACTATGTTATGTAGTCCACCACTGGACCTTTTTATGTAGGCGTGCTAAAAGTTTACAAATTGAGTTGCTGACGTACCAGCGTGTGCCAAATATTTACAAATTAAGTTGCTGACATGCCGTGAAGTTTTTAATAGGGGAAAAATTAATACAAAATTAATTGCAGAATTTTATTGAGACAAGTCTAAAAATTAACATAGAATTTCATAATAATGAAAACATAATGTGACATACACATTGTCATATACAAATCAATATTAACCTATTATCAATATATTAATTTATCAATATATCAATTTATTAACGAGATTTTTGCTGTTGTACATTAGATGCCAAATGCTTTATATCAGGTTCATATTTTGTCACTTTTAGTAATACACATGCGGAAATAGATTCATCAGTCATTCTATTTCTTAAACTGTCTTTTATAAAATTCATTTCAAAAAATAATGACTCACAAGCATATGTAGAGGAGAAAATTGATGATATAGCCATCACTAATTTTTTTTAAACAACAAAAGGTTTCAGGAATGGCATTCCAGGTTTTCAATATTTCCTCTTCTGCATTCTTTTTAATTGCACCCAATAATCGATCATTTTCTATTATTTCCAAGTCATTTCTCAAATCGACAAACTTTTGTTTCCATATAGAACTAGATTGAAAATCGATTAGTTGCATTTCTATATCTTCCAAATTCAGCCACTCGAAAATCTTCAATGAGTTTTATCTGCTGAAGTTGTGTCTGGATGGAAAATAAATTTTGATGTCTCTGCAAATTGCCTGAACTGCGTAAATCTTGAAGAAAATTCATTGATTATTGACTGAATAACTGTAGAAAACTCTATTTAAATTAAGGGGATATTAAAGCCCACATTGTTTTAAAGCCGAATAAGAAACTCAAAGATAGGAATCAAAGAGTTTCACGCCGAATATAGCAAACTATAAGTTTCGGTGGATTGTAGCGTACACTAAAGCACGTAGTTCAACACTGGGGCAACTCGTAGCAGAGTTGCCCCAGTTTTGTTCTGATCTAAATTTAAATAATGTTTGCAGCGCCGAATTGAAACCTATTGGCTCTTTATATTTATGTAGAAAATTTTTTTGTGAATTTAACTTGATCTGTTTTTTCATGAAATTCTAGATCTGCAAAGAATTTTTTGTATTTGGAAAACATCGGAAGGTATTGGAAATAACATCACGATTAAAAATTGGTAATTTAGCTTTGAATGCTTTGATTAAATCAAACATGACAATAATTGTCTTGTTAACACCTTACAGTTTAACATTTAATTCATTTAAATGTACACACAAACCAGTAAAAAACATTAATTTCGAAAGCCATTCGACGTTCATTAACTGATTGTATTTTTCAATGATTTTCTCATTATGTAAAAAAAGTCACTTCATCTAAACATTCAACAAATCTTTGAAGAACTTTCTCCCGACTTAACCATCGGACGTTGTTGTACATAAGTAAAACCATTGTACACCGAGTTTACCTCACTTAATAATTCTATAAATTTTCGTTCATTTAAAGCGTGTGCTGATATAAAATTTACCAATTTTGTTACAATGCTCATAATATCTTCCAGTGGCTTGAAACTAGCCTTTGCGCATAAAACCTGCCAATGAATAATACAATGAAAACCCAGAACTGAATGTCCAATACATTTGGTAAATAAATTGATGAACCCATTTTCCTCTCCAGTCATACTGCGAGCACCATCAGTATTTACTGATACAATTTTGGAAGGATCTACATCTCTTTCAGCAAGTGCATTTACAACTGCATTGCAAATATCAATTCATTTTGTTGTTGTTGCTAATGATGTTAAACTTATCAATTCTTCTTTGATATTATTCCCAACAGAATAACGAATAAAAATTGCTAAACGAGCTGATCAAGTTATGTCAGTATTCTCATCAAGACAAAGAGAAATTAAACCAGAAGATTTTATAACTATTTTTTGCTGGTGACTTATATTTTTAGCCATTTCAATGATTCTATCTTTCATTGTTTCTAGCCAAAGTCATATCTTTTATTCTTTTAATTTTTTCCTTGTTTTCAAAATCTTCAAAGAGAACTGGTGGGCATTTTAACCATGATTCTTTTATATATTCCCATCACTAAAAGGTTTCCCATGTTTGGCAATTACATTTGAGGTATAAGCACTAGCATCAGTTATATTTGAACGACTGCCGATAAATTTCATTAGGGTTGTTGACTGGATATTCCTATTTTTAATTGCCTGAGCAATAAATTCTTTCTGTTTGTCCTTGCTTTTCTCAAGGAGCAATTTATGGTTTGTCTCATAATGCCGTTTTACTAACGACATTCTGCACACAACTGTCCCGGAACATAAAACACATATTGCTTTATTGTCTTTATTAATTATGCCATACTCTTCAGTCCACCAACTTTGGAACTCTCTGCTGCTTGACTGTGATAATTTTTGTTTTCAATTTTCGCCAGCCATGTTCAGTAGAACTGTAACAAAATAACTCAAAACTTATATCAAATGCATTTTTTATAGTTTCAAAAATATCAACATTTTATTATATGCCTAAATTAAATTATCTTTATAATTCCCATTTACAATAGCAAAAACAAAACAGTGCACATGCGCAACAATAATGCACTTGCAGCTGCTTATCTCTGCCTACTGGCGGATGCTCGGAGCGAAATGCATAATGAACGCACGTGCAATTAGAAAAGGGGAAAAAGTCAGGGAATCCTAAGGACCAGTTGTTTTCAATTCTTATTCTATAATACTGTATTTATATTTATTCTTACTGTATTGGAGGGCCCAGTCCCAACAAACTTACTCGTAAATACCGTTCCCATTTTTTAAAAGTTCATACATTAAACTAACATTTAATGTTGGATTTAATATCCACTTAATTTATATAATTTTGTGTCGCCGATGTGAAGCCTTTTGGCTATTTATTTTAGTAAATAAGTATTAATAATTAATTAAGGAATAATCAGAGTATTAGTACACTTATGTATAGGGTGTAGCATGTTGAGAAATATAAAAGTACGCATTTAAATTAGTTATCAATCACAGGACTAATGCTACAATATTAGTTTCCTCAGACCAACATCATTAAATTAACATGTGGTAAGTTTCACTGACATATCCCATTCTGATCACAAAAAATTTACAATATTATTCAGTATAAAATTGATTATTGTATTATTAAATTGATTTTAATGATGTTGGTTTGAAAAAAAAAAAAAACGGCAGTGAGAAAAAAAAATATTTATGCATTGAAACTCACCATCGAAGTTAGCTGAGCAAGGGAAACAGCAGAAGGATGTCGGCGAAAGCTTACCATTGAATATAACTTGCCCTCGCATATAACTGGCACCCCTGATTTTACTTTACGAAAAAAGAATTAAAAGGTTTTACATATATACCTCCCACACAAAAACATCACGCCCTCCCCAACAGCCTAATTATATACTGCAGATGCAAGAGAGAAAAAATAGTTTTATTGTATGCCTGAATAAGTCACAGAGGCTTTTGCAGTCTGTGTAATATATTTCTCAACAAATAGTGCAATTAGAGACAGCTGGAATAAAAACGGCGCTAACTAATGAATCACATGTACCCCTCTCACAGAAACTACACTGTATAGATGCAAGCAAAACCATATATTGCACCAGAAACACAGTCTAACTAAAACTCTTGTCAAATTTTTCAATTACATGAAGCAAGTGTTTGTTTGATTGCATTTGAAATTCTTGATGTCATTATGACAGATCACAAAGGCTTACTTCAAATAAAATTCTACCACGAATTGAAGCATGCCATATAATGCTTGTGTGAGTTCCCCTTCCAGCTCAAACGCAAACAAAGCAATAAAAATCAACCAAGGGTTGAAACTTTGTGTGAGTAGAGCCTGCCGGTAATGAGAAGTTCTGTCGGAATGATAAACAACACTCCGTCGTGAATGTCTTAAAACTAAGAAATATATAGTGAATGTTGTTATGACAGTTGCAGATGTTATGGAATTCGGTTGAAGAGAATTAGCATTTCAGCTCAAAAATTGTCGGTTCCATTTGTCTTTAAAGGGTTGCATGATCTTATGTTAATACCACACCAATAGAATTCATGTCTTCATAGCTGCTCTCTCCTGTAAAACAAAATTTAACTTGTACGTATTGTAACAATTAAAAAAATGGTTGAATAAGCATATAAAAGGATACCATATGTAAATCGTTGATGTGCCAGCAAAATTCTCGGACGTGCCACCTCTGGCACGCGTGTCATTGGTTCGCCAGCCATGACAAAGTCGATGAGACTTTTCTTATTCCTTGCCTCTTCTCTCCATGTGAATTTGTGCACATTTTTATGTTGAAACATTGTATTAGTAATAACCAGTCCATGTTCTGAGCAGAAATCCTGTTGGATTTCTGCTCAGGACATGGACTGGTTATTGTATAACTGGTACTCTGCTATACGAGTTTGACAACTCGTATAGTAGAGTATATATAAGTTCTTTTTCGCTATACCCTTAGTATTACTTTGGTCTAGCTACTCACTGATGAGATCTCAATAAAGATCGAAACCGGTCTGGGTAGTGACCTCCCACCATAATGTATAACATCAAACATCTCCTAGGAGATGGGTTTTTACATTATAGGAAATACTAAGAATAGCGATCAGAACTTTCCCCACCTTTGCTACGAGTTGCCCTAGTTTGTACTATGTGCTTTAGCTTACGCCAGTAGTCACCAATACTTTTATAGTCACTATATTCAGCATGAAACTCTTTGATTCCAATCTCTACATTTCTTATTCGGCTTTAAAACAGTGTAGGATTTAATATCCCCTAAATCTAAATAATATTTACATCGTCAAAATGAAGCCTATTGGCTCTTTATTTTAAATAAATCACACATGTTATCATTACAGAAAATACAGAAAAAGTAAAGGATATAAATACAGAACCTTCAGGCATCTCAGCAAGATTATATGTAATCAGTCTCTTCGCCAATATACCAATAGGCTTTTGTTGTATAAAACTTTTATGTACCAGTACTCCTGATGATGCAAGTCTTACGACTTATGAAACTTGTCAGGATTTAATTGCTTACTTTTATTCAATTCCTTATTTACATCATAATGTGGTCTCATTACCGAAAACTTCCCACAGAAACTTACATTTGAAAATATATCCATGTTTAACTATGAAATGCCACAGCCGGCACGAAATTCCATCATGCTTTATCATTAATTTGCATTGGTTTTAAGTCAATAAGAATACAATTTAGTTAGCTAAACCTCAAATTGCCAACTCATCTGGACAGTACCTATTACCAGGTTGCATTATGAGAAGGTAAAAGATTGACCTTTAGGTCAGAAATCGCAGTTATTTCTCTACATTCTTTAAAAGGCACGTGCAAGTTTCTTCTCAGTTATTTAGTTTTGATCTTGAAGTGACCACAGTATGTTAAATCATTATTCATAATATGTCAGACATATTCCCCTCCTCCACTCCCTAAAACATTTAGATATTAACCTGGACAAGATTGTGGTCTGTGTTATAAGGAGGTGAGTTGAAATATATATAATGAAGAAAAACAGGTTAAGAAAGTTCAAGGATGTCAGGAGGATGGTAAGGGTTATATGGAATTCTGGTGGATCGGCAGACAATTTGTATCAGTTAACACAAACCAAACTGCCTCTATACCAGAAATTGGCAAACTGTCTTTGCCAATACATTTATAATAATTAAATAAGCAAAGAGGAATTAAAAGGTATCAACCATAAAAAGATATGTACGTAGTGTATTGTATAAATACTTCTGAATCACATATCCTGTGTGTGTGTGTGTGTGTGTGTGTGTGTGTGTGTGTGTGTGTGTGTGTGTGTGTGTGTGTGTGTGTGTGTGTGTGTGTGTGTGTGTGTGTGTGTGTGTGAGAGAGAGAGAGAGAGTGAGTGAGTGAGAGAGAGAGATCATGACTTAAATTCATTTATGTAACACTACATAGCATCTTCACCCAGGCTCTATAGAACAGAAAGCTTACTGAACCTTTGGTCAACCTAAAGAATTAGACCTTTAATGGGCAGAATTGAGATTTATAATTAAAACATAAAACAAAAATGTACTGGCATTAAAAATATAATACAAACCTCTTCTTCTGATTCTTCAAACTGCACATTTACACCATATGTTTCATCTATATTTTCATCTAATAAAATAAAATAAAAAAAATAGCATAACTTATACTTCGAATTCACTGTTTCCCATTTGTAATTTTGTACAATATATAAAAAATTATCATAAACAAAAAATTATCTATTTTAAGATCTGCTGCATTCATTTGTGCAACTGCCAGACTGCTGCATAGAATTCTGTATATCACAATTTCCATGGTACATGCTCTCAGCTACTCTGGTATGGATGCTTAGATGTTGATTATCCCCTATGCTGATGTTCAATAGAATAAACACAAGTTTATAATAGTAAATACTAATAATATATAACAGTTAATAAATTATTATAAAAATACTGAGGCATCTTCATTGGCACAAAGAAATAAACTAAGGACATGCAAGCAGACACATCGGCAAGAGAGCAAACAGACTGGGTGTGAATGGTGGAATTCTTAAGTCCTAACTGGTGTCCTCTATGAATATTAGGCCATTCAAAGTCTCATGATGACAATCTCCCAGATTTTAAGAATGTCTCTTAGATTTATAACCGCACCTGGCAGTACTGCAGGTACTGTACATAGTTAATGTGTTCTTCCAGGTGGATATTAGCTGTTCTTCCTGTCCAAAGTAAGATAGAGCAAGGGATGCAGCAGACCTAATCTAGGTGATGGAGAGGATCTTTTATTGAACAGATAAGGGTAGCCAGTTTCTGGTATGGCTTGAAGGAGATCAGTGTGCTGTACTTGTTTAGAACATGCGAATTTTTTGTTTATCTGAGATGCCCTGGATATAAGGAATGGCAACGAACTTTTTATATTCTGAATTGGGGGGGGGGGGGGGGGTGAAGCTTGGGAGATCAGCAAAGAGTTCATTGATTTCGTGAAAGGAAAAGATATGATTGGTTTATTCAGAGTAAATGGTTCTAACTTTGATTTGCTAAGGTTTTGATGAAACCATATTTCAGGGAGAGGTGGTGATGTGATAGATGATGGATGTACCTTCCAGTGTGGAATAGGTTTTCTGTAGATAGAAAAGGATAAGGATCAGTTGGGTAGTAACAATGTCAAGGAAGGGAGATTGTTTTCTTTTTCGATGGTGAACCAGATACTTGGGTGTTAACTCTTGAGATGTGAGAAAACATTTTCAACATATCCCTGCCAAATAGCGAACACATCATCCCTTAGCACAGCCATATTATGGGTTTGATATGGGTCGGGTTTAGGATATTTTCAAAATATTCCATGAAAACAATGGCAAGGGAGGTTACATTGTAAAACTGAATAAAGTTGCTATGTCAGGCAGATGGATAATGAGAAGAATTTTGAAGTTTTTTTTTAGGGATACATTAGTGAAGTGGAAGGCTATGTCAAAACGTAACATAATGTCAGTATCTTTAGGACCACATCTGACAAGTAAGATCTGAAGTGCACGGAATTTTTAACAAGGAAGTGTGGCCTGTAATGAGAGAGACAGCTCTTAGCTAAGTGTTGCTGACACATTCATGGAAGCCCACTTCCATGAAGGTGTCAGCTAAGAATTTGGTTGCTGCACATGACCAGAGTCCACAAAAGTTCAGAATATATCCTACTATAGTGACATGAACATCAGTTCCACCATTACATTAATGTTTATTATTAATTTCAAGTTTTCACTTCTTTTATAAGTCACTTCATATATTTTTGTCACTGATTTTAATAATAAATTCATCAACAATAGATGAAGATTTATAATATATGGAAGAAGTAAAAAAAATTATCTAAAACAACAAACTGGTAATATGTAAAGCAATGATCGAACCATTCACAACTGTTTCACAATTTAACAACACCTGGATTCCTAATATTTTGCTGTATCAATATCTTTAGAGCACAAATGACACCTGATAAAACAGATGGCACTCAATTACCGTTGACAATACAATTCAAATTGTAATTGAAAAGGAACTAATGTCCTATCAAGGTTTCCTCTAGTGGATGAATAAAAAACGAAGTCAATTCATAACAGCATGCCGAATGTGGTCTCAGAATGTCTCTCCCACAGATATTTTGCATCTGGAGAGAGACATTAAAGCAGCTATACTTATTCAAAGGGTGCTTAAGGGTCAAAGCTGTATAACTGAGAGGAGACCTCCACATAGCCTTTAAAGGAATGCGGAGAACCGACCAGGGCTTCTGACCTAATGTCCAATCCTCACCTTCTCGTGGTGCACGCTGTTGAGTATCTATTTGGATACTGAATGCACGAGGATGGGCTGGCAATTTGGGATTTAGCCGACTAAATTGTATTCTTATTGGTTAAACCAAAATATAGAATGATGGTACAACATACAAAATTTCATGCCGGCTGGGGCGTCGCCCAGTTAAACAAGGACCCCGTTGTTTTCGCATGGAACCAGGGCGAACAGCGAAAAGTCAGCTACTGGAACAAATCTGAAAATAAACCCCAACTCAACATCACCAGAGTTAAAGATCGGTACTATAACATAAGAAGCCTGAATGGCAAAGAAATGGAGCTAGCTGAGGAATTAGATAAGTACCAGATCGACATAATAGGGGTGACAAACAAAAAAGACCAAAACTGGTGAGATCTTTCCGAGCAATAAATACAAAATGTTATATTCAGGCAATGACAATCAAGGAAAAGAAGGAGTAGCCATAGTATTCAACACAAAATACGAGGCTAATCTTCTTGAATGGCAGTCAGTCTCAAGTAGAGTAATATGGGCAAATATCAAAATGGGGAACTGGACAATAAGACTTATTTGTGCCTATGGTCCCACAGAAGGTTCTACTAAGGTAGAAGTGGAAGAATTTTTTGAGGCTTTAGAAAAAGCAACTGACACAATGAAAAATGAAAAGTTGGTCCTTGTTGGGGATCTAAATAGCAGAGTAGGAAATGACTGTGAGACATACAAAAATATTTTGGGAAAATTTGGAGAAAAGAGCAAAGCTAATAATGGTAAATATCTGTTAGATTTCTGCTCAGGACATGGACTGGTTTTTACTAACAACATGTTCCAACATAAAAATGTGCACAAATTCACATGGAGAGAAGAGGCAAGGAATAAGAAAAGTCTCATTGACTATGTTATTGTTGATAGTGATGTTTTCTCCCTGGTGCAGGACACCAGAGTGTACAGAGGATCTGAAATTGGAAGTGATCACTATTTAGTCTTGAGCAGGATAAAATTGAATTTCATATTGAAAAGAATAACATGTAAGAAAGTTTTAAAGCGAATAAAAGTTGAGCAGCTCTCAGATGTGAGCTGTAGACTAAAATACACAAAGATTATTGAAGAAAAAATGAAACAGTTTGAGAACATGAATCAAACCTTGGAGATTCAGTGGCAAACTCTGAAGAAAACGATTGATTCTGCCAGAGAGGCATGTGGTGAGGTTGTCTGTAAGGATAAAAAAATCAGAACTTCCTGTTGGACACAGGAAGTTAAAGAGACAGTGAAGGAAAAGAAGAAAGCATATCAAAAGTTCCTGTCAAATAAGTCAGCTTGTGCTCTTAGAGAATATAGAGATAAATGCAAGAATGCTAAACACTGCGTAAAACTAGCTAAACAAAAGTCATGGGAGGACTTTGGCAAGAATATAGAAATTAAATATCAAGAAGGTGGCAAAATATTCTGGAGGTTGTTGAAGAAGCTTAAGAATGGAGGAAAGAGTGCTATAAAAGGAATTAGACATGATAAAGGTGACATGAAAACAGGAGAGAAAGATATCCTTGAAGTATGGAGTAATTAATTTGAAAAACTGCTAAATGAAACAAGCAGTGATGACAGCAGAGTGGTAAAAAACACTGACCAGGCATGCAGTCAGGAATACATATCCATACTTGAAGTAGAAAAAGCCATCAAAGGCTTGAAATGGAAAGGCAGAAGGAGTAGATGATATTCGACCAGAAATGCTGAAGTATGGTGGTATAAAAGTCTTACAGTGGCTGCACTGCATAGTTCAGACAGAGGGACGAATTCCCGATGATTGGAGTAGAGCGCTCATAGTACCCATATATAAAAAGGGAAATAAAACTGAATGTGAGAATTACAGAGGTATTTCACTACTGAGAGTTCCTGGCAAGATCTATGCAAGTATACTTGAGAAACGGTTGAGAAGAATTGTGGAAGAAAAGCTTGGTGAAGAACAAGCTGGATTCAGGCCAAATAGAGGCTGTCAGGATCAGATCTTCACTTTACGATAGTCGAGAAAGCATGGGAATATAAAAAAGATCTGTATTTAAGTTTTGTCGATCTGGAAAAGGCATATGACAAGGTGCCAAGGGAGAAGCTATTCAATACGCTGCAGTTATATGGTGTCAATGGGGCATTATATCAAGCAATACTTAGTCTTTATTTGAGTTGTAAGTCAGCAGTTAGAATTGAAGGAAGTACAGGAAGATGGTTTAATGTTAAATCTGGTGTGAGACAAGGATGTACATTATCCCCTCTGTTATTCATTATCTATATGGATCACATTATGAAGGAAAGTGGTATTAAACATATCAAAATTGGAGATGTTAATGTCAGCGCTTTGCTTTATGCGGATGATGTTATACTTCTAAATAAATCCGCTACAAGTCTGCAAGATTCTCCGACTAAATTGAATAGCTGTTGTAATAGATATGGTATGAAGGTCAGCAATAAAAAGACAAAGACAATGAAAATAGGCAGAATCATTGAAAATGTCAACTGTGTTGTGAATGGAAAACCTGTGGAACAAGTAAAACATTTCAGCTATTTAGGCACGATTTTTACTGAAGATGGTAAATTAAATATAGAAATAGACAACAGAATCAGCAAAACTGGTATGGTCGGAAGTCAATTGAATAAATTCATATGGAATAAGAGAGAAATTAGTCGGAACACTAAATTAGCTGTATACAAGACAGTTTTCAAACCAGTTTTAACTTATGGATCTGAGAGCTGGGTCAGAAGTAAAACACTTGACCAAAGACTAGAGACCACAGATATGAGAGTCCTGAGAAAGATTATAGGCGTGAACAGATGGCATCAATGGCAGTATCATATTAAAAACGAGGATATTAGGAAAGAACTTGACATTGTCAGCATCCAGGAATGCATTAGCAGAGCTAATCTCAGGTGGTATGATCACTTAAACAGAATGGGGGAGGAAAGATTAGCAAAACAAGTGTTCTCTGCCAGGTTGGCAGCAAAACGACCCAGAGGAAGACCAAGATATAGGTGGATTGATACGATACAAAGTGGCTTTAGATGATAGAAATATAAGATCTGATAATATTGGAGTGTTGACAAATAACAGACTATGATGATGATGATACTTATTCAAATTAGGGAAGTGTTTCATAGCTGATTGATTCCAAAAACAGTCTCTTGCCTTGTTAGGATATTAGTTAATCTCCAATTGCAATTTGGATTTTTCTGACAATCTAACTGAGTACTGTGTCTTTTATCAGAGCTGTAATTTGTGATCTGAAGTGGTTAGAAATCAGCAAAATGTTACTAACTTAATAAATTATTTAATTTGTTCTACTATTGCTGTTTATATTGTGAAGCACTGCTTTGAATAACCACGGATATCTAAGTCAATTATTAGGTATAGTGTTCAAATCAATTTATATAGTGATCCATATATTAATAAGGATCTTTGAACTGAATTAGAAACACCACATATGTCCAAAGACCAGAAGCTAGAGGAATTTGCTGATAGCATAAGTGACAGTGTCATACTAAAAATTACTGTTATCAAAAAAGAACTCATATGTTGCTAATGAAGAATATCAGCATGCAAATGTAATCCAAAGTATTAAACCTCGGATTATATTTGCATGTCACTTGTCACGTAAGCTTCTGTAGGAATTAGGACATTTTTAGAACTATTTTTCCAGTTTAAAAGCACAAACAAAGATATCAAATAAAATCTGTTTTTATTTTGACTAGTTTCGTGAAATACCTTGTTTCACTTCATCAAGAAATAACACGAATGAAACTAAAAATTAGAAAGGAAGTGATAACAGTTAACATTTATTTTAATACAGCGAAGTGGTGGCCATACTACTGGTAGATACAAGTGTGTCATAATGAACTAAGGAAGAAAACAGGCTTCATTAAAATCATCTCTTGTTTTTTTGTTACACTGTACAGGATGCTTCATCATTTCAGCTGATTCTTTGAATGCTCTTGAGTAAAAAATGGTATTCAACGTGGAGCATTTCAATTTGTTGCCATTCTACTTGGTATTTTGTTTCTAATGCACAGTATATACAGCCAGCCCTGCCAACTTTCTTTCAACCTCAACATCCTTGAAGTGTTCCAATTGGTGTATCTCACCAGATCTGCCAGCTTAATATCTCTGAGCATCTAACACCTCCTTAACCTCCACATCTACCACTCAAAAAACCAGGTTCTACAATATCAGTTTCTATTGTGGTCTACAATACATAAGGGTGACTGGGACACTTAAAGGATATTGAGAATGAAGGAAAGCAAAAATCAGAACTGGCAGAGCAAACAAAGCACCAAGTAGAATGGCAACAATCTGAAATGCTCCACATTGATTAACATTTTTACTCAAGAGCATTCAACGAATCAGCTGAAATGATGAAATATCCTCTATAGTGTAACGAAAAACAAGGGATGATTTTACATCAAGTTTGATCTTCGTTAATCCATGACGACACACTTGTATCTACCAGAAATATATTACAACAACCCACGAACCAGCAGTCAGCATAATAGCGAATGCACGTTTTCCATTGTTTAAACGTTTGCAAATATTTTTCACTAGAAATGTTAACTTGTTTTCTAGTTTTTACTTTATTCGTGTTATTTCCTGATGAGGTGAAACAAAGTATTTCATGAAACTAGTCAAAATAAAAACAGTCTTTATTTCGCATCTTTGTTTGTGGTTTTAAACTGGAAAAATAGTTCTAAAAACTGAGGCAGTGTCACTTTGAAACAAGTATCAAACTGGGAAAGCAGAAACAAAATCTAGATGTACTCGATTCCTCTAATGTGAGAAATAAATTTGGAAAAAATTGTAATTATACTGGAGTATTCATAGTATCCTGTATTCTTTGAAGGTACACAGCAGAAAATTATGATAAAAACAGATAACATTTAATTTTTTTTTTTTTTTTTGGCTTGCCTACAAAACATGTTGAAGCAAGAATCATATCCATTACTTTACAAAGATACAATTCACATATTTATATGCAATACTTTAGAGACACAGAGACCACAGACTGCAGCTGGTCTGGTTAACCAACAGGCTATGGGTCAATACATTACAATATGGATGTTTGTGAAAGCCTTTATGTGGTAGATGATTAACATCATATGCAAAATTACCAATCTATTTATGAGAAGCCTGAACAAATTACCACGTTTAGTCAGTAGAGCAAGATTTCACATTTATGTGACTTGAAGTTCAACCAGAGTACTAATGTGAAATTAAGTTTCCAATCTCTAATGCATTATATTATCATATATAAATATATAAAATGAAATTAACCAAAGTCAATATACTGGTTGACCCTGAGAAATTTGGATTTTCTATCAAATATCTATAGAAATAAGGGATTTTTAATCTTTAAAAATAATACTAAGAACTTGTTTATTATGGGGTGGATATTAGTTAATAAAATTTTAAATTTAGTAATTAACAAAAACTAAATTTAGCCAAAATAGAATTCAATTAAATATATGAAATACATTTATACAATAAATACAATAAAATATAAAATAATATAATATAAAATAAAATATACAGGTAACCCTTGTGTACAACGTGGTCTACAAATTGTAGTAACCCTTTATTTTTTCATATATTTTTCAACGCGTGACTTAAAAATCAAATTTTATCTTCATTAAACTTGTGTCTGCCTCTATCACGCATGTAGTTATAAGTAGCGAATTTATATTAGGGGAAATACAATCATAAACATCCTGCCATGGGCATGGATGCTTATGATTGTCATTGAAAATACTAGTGGTAATGGTCAGCGGTAGATGGCGTTGGTGTAGTTACGGTCAGTTGGTGGATTGTGAGTGGTGGAAGCAGAGCTGTGGAGTAGATGCCCTCCCTCGATGAGTCTCTGGACTTCCTGGAGGTGACTAATAATAATACCCTTTAGCATACATGTATGTCACTTGTCTACCGTATAAAGTGTTTATTGTTGAAAATTGTCTTTGTTTTCTGCCAGGAAAGTGCATTAAAAATCATGTGTTAATCTCAAGCTGAGCACTTTTATTTTTTGGTGAGTTACATACAATATGTAATGCTTCTTCCCCACCCCCAAAAAAATAATAATTTTTATAGTAATGACCACTTAAAGCACTTTTGCGATATGGTTGAAAATGAAATTAGTGAATTAATTGATGAGGAGGAACTGGTACAATTAATAGATGATGTCGAACCAAATGGCGGGGAAAGTTCTGCTGAAGATTCTGATTGCGATGAATCCGTTAAAGAAATTAGCAGAAGGATTGAACTTGGCAAGAAAGTTATTTTATGAATAATGATCTCTCAATGGAGCACTCCGGAAAATTCACCAGACAACTGGATATTTGTTTACCTCTGTATTATGAACTTAATAAAAAATTGCATAGTGGTAAGCAAGCCCTTATTACTGACTTCTTGATAACTAAACCAGCCAAAATATGCAATGAAAATTATACAAATGATGCCCAAGAGATTTCAAGTGATGACGATTAAAATATGCACTTTATTTTATTTTGCCTAAAACACTTATGCATTATGTGCAATGAAGTTTACGTACAATTTATAATTTTATACTATGTATTTGTTTCGTAGTTTATGTTTTCTTAACTTACCTGAATTAAACAAAGATATATTTTTGTTAGGTATGTCACTGTTGTTTATATAATTAAAAAAAAGAAGTGATTTCAGAACATAACCCTACTTTTTCCATGTGATCTGAGTCTCGCATAACGTGATTTATATAACACAGCATTTCTATGGAACCTAACATCCGTGTTATATGAGGGTTACCTGTACAATAAAAATATGAAATGTGTGTCATACCAACTGTCTGACTCTTTTCATCTACCCCATAATCATTAATCTTCTTGCACAAATTAACAAGGACTGCATATCGTTCCTCTGCCAGCTGACCAAGTAATGCCTCAGTTTCTTTCCTTCTCTCCTTATCTTTTATTTTTTCATTTTTTAGTACTGCAAGAACTTCATCTGCTGCGCCACAGAGAACATCACGGGGCTGTACACCAAAAATTTCCATATAAATAAAATAACAAAATTCATCCCTTTAAATAATTTTAAAGCTATTTAATGTTATGGAAATATCATTAATTTGATATTTTAGGAAATTTTAGGTTCTTTAATTTATTTTGATAATGTCAATCATAATACACTATTACCTCTGTAATAACAAATCTGGTATGAAAATATGAAGAATACAGAAAAATCAATTGCATTCCCAATGAAAAATCTACAGAGTAGGTAAAACAAACATTCCAATTATTTAGGTACATTTTTAGTAAAAACAGTAAATTAAATATGAAAACAGAAGCAAAGGATGGTATGGGGAACTAGCTGAATATAAATTTACAAGGAATTAAAGGGAAATCATGCAAATTAAAACACTAAACTACCAACAAGTGAGACAGGCTTCACACCAATTTTAACATATGGATCTGAAAGTTGAATTAGAAATAAAACAGCTGATCAAAGGCCACAGACTACAAGTGTGACAAAAATTAGACAAATGAACAGATTAAATCCATATTATTAAAAATGAAGACATTAGAAAGGAAATTTACATTGTTAGCATTCAGGCACATGTGAGCAGAACTAATCTAAAAGTGTGGTAACTTAAACAGAATAGGAAAGAAAAGGATGACAAAAGAGGTGTTTATTGGCAGGAATTGAAAAAAAGATGACCAAAATCTAGATGGAATGATACAGTTAGTAGTTCTATGGAAGAAAATAATGCAAGATTTAATAGTATTAAAGACCTGAAAAAATAACAGATTTTTTTCAGGTCTCTAAACGTTTTTTAACAAAAATAACACATTAATTTGAAAGAAAAGTGTTGTCAGGATGCTAGTAATATAAACTTATATAGGCACTATCACAGTGTCCTGTATATCCCATTGAGAGTGATATCGAGAAATAACAATAAATATTAAAGAACAAAATGCACTTTATCACATGTGTTCCTATCATTAATAAAATAAATTACAGTGGTACCTTGACTTACGAACATTTTCATATCCCATTTTGACCTCTAGATACGAACCATGATATTTTTCTTTTCAAATGAACTAACGCCTGCTTTACGTTATACTTTTTTAAACTTTTTATGCACGTTTAGCTGAGCGCGCATTGAACCGTCTCTAGTGTAACGATTGTTGTTACTACGTCGTATTTATCTGAAATACGATGAACACTGTACGTATTTGCTTTTTTTTGTGTAAACAAACAATACACTCCATGAAGATTTTTTTTAGGTTTGTATTTATTATGTGTACCATACTATATGTATTTCTTTTTATAAGTGATGTGTTTTATTGTAGCTCATGTTTATTTTCTGAATAATCTACCGTGAGATGCTGATCAGTGATCGTCATTTCGCCGATTAGTGAAATTACGCTCAGTGAGATGAGCGTCATTTCAATGATCAGTGTATTATTTTCAATATGGGGGCCAAAGAAAACTAAGGGAGAAGAGAAGAAAATCACAATAGAAATTGTGGAAAAATATGAGAAAGGAGTCAGGCAAAGTGATCTGTGCAAGCAGTATGACTTGTCCAAATCCACCATAGCTACAATTGTGAAGAAAGCAGATTTTTATAAGGAACTGGATGTGGCCAAAGGAGTATCTATCATGTCACCTCGAAGAAAAAAAGTTATAGAAGAAATGGAAACTTTACTACTCGTCTGGATTAATGAAATGCAACTGAAAGGTGATAGTGTATCTCAAAACATGATCTGTTTACAAGCTCAAACTTTCGCAAAACTTGCCATCCACTAGTAGTAGTAAAGACATCGGTGAAGAGTTTAAAGCTAGCAAAGGATGATTTGAGAAATTCAAGAATAGAACTGGTATCCATAGTGTTGTTAGACATGGAGAAGGTGCTAGTGCTGACACAGAAGCCGCTGAAAGGTTCGTGAAGGAATTTCAGAAACTGATGGAGTCAGAAGGTTAAGGACCAGAACAAGTGTTCAACTGCGATGAAACTGGGCTTTTCTGGAAGAAAATGTCTAAGAGAACATTCATCACTAAGGAGGAAATGGCATTGCCAGGACACAAGCCAATGAAAGACAGGCTAACTTTGGTTTTTTGTGCCAATGTCAGTGGTGACCTGAAGATATAACCTAGAGAGGTAACAGCAGAGCCTGGGTAACCAGGCATTTCTTCTGTGAGTGGATGACAGAGGTCTTTGCTCCCACAGTGAAATGGTATCTACAAGAAAAAGGTCTGCCTAAGAAAGTTCTTATAATAGACAATGCTCCAGCACATCCACCACAGTTAGAAAAAAAGTTTAATTTCATCAAAATTAAGTTCTTGCCTCCTAATACTATACCACTCCTACAACCAATGGATCAATATATTATTTCCAACTTCAGAAAGCTTTATATCAAAGCTCTTTTCCAAAGATTTTTCAAAGTTATCGCCAACACAGAATTAACCTTCAGGGAATTCTGGAAGAATCACTTCAATATTCTTCATTGTTTGTGTCTTGTTAGTCGGGCATGGGAAGATGTTTCTGTGAGAACTCTAAAATCAGCCTGGAAAAAGTTATGGCCCGACTGTGTCTGAGGAACTGCATTGGAAGGACCTGAAAGCAAAATTGACATTGTAGATACAGTTGTCTCCCTAAGCAAGACCATGCATTTGGAAGTTGATGAAGCAGATGTAGAGGAGCACAATGTTGAACTGACCACTGAAGAGCTACAGGAGTTAAGAGAACAGGAAAAAGAAAGGGATGAGGAGGAAAAGCAAATGTCTTCGGAGGACAAAGAAGATAGTAACAAAAGGGAGAAATTCCAACAAGTGACGTAAAAAATTTTGCAGCACTGGGGTGAATTGCAAGAATTGGTTAAGAAGTGGCATCCAAATCAAGGTGTTGTTTTTAGAGCCACCAATATCTTCAATGACAATGTCATTAATCACTTTACAAGGGTATTAAGGAAGCGACAGAGTCAGTCAACGTTAGATAGGTTTTTTAAACCTCCCTCACCTAAGAGAGGAAAAAAAGCAACTGATGACAACAAATCGAAAACTCCTGAACCACAAAACCAGCCACAAGAAAATTGATTTTTTTTTTTTTACATTTTAATGGAAGATGATTTTCATAGAAATCATCTAAAACCAAAGATTTCATAAATAAAAATTAATATGTAATGGTATACAAAATGCATATTTATAGTGTAAAAATGCTCCTCACTCCTCCATTTCTTTGCATTTTTTTCATTTAGTTGAGAAGAGTTTTTTTATTTTTTGAATCTGGGAACGGATTAATTGATTTCCCATAAGATATAATGGAAAATTTGGTTTTAAGATATGAACCATGGTCAGGAACAAATTAAATTAAGTTCATAAGTCGAGGTACCACTGTACTTTTGATCTTGTTAGAATACAGGCACATGTGAGCAGAACTAATCTAAAAAGCCGTTGACTTAAACAGAACAGGAAAGAAAAACTTTTAAACTTTTTTTTTTAATTAACCAGCCATTTTTTTTTAAATCACAGGTATGGAATTATGATCACAATAATGGTAATACAGTACATGTTCACTACGCTGATTACAGAAATAGTTCTTTATAGTGCAATATTTGCTATAGCATTTGGAGGGGGGGGGGGGATGAGTGAAGGTATTTCCTCTACAAATGGCTTTCAGGAATATACAAAAGAAAATAGTTTAGGTGATGGGATATATCTCAGTATTGGTGTCTCTAGCAAATTCAGGAAAGCAATAAAACAGTAAAAGATTTAAAAATGAATTCAAACCAAATTTATGATCCTTCATTAAGCATTAATTAAGGATAGCCCAAGTAACAATAACAACAGTGTTCAAATTTAGCAAAAACATTTAGATAAAAGATTTAGTTCCGAGAAATCAAATCACAGAAACTATGAGTTTAAATCATTAAACCACAACTTAGAAATTCCCTTAATATGTCTCATTAAGCCAGTTTCTGAACTGTGGCTTAGTGAGTGATTCCTGATATCAAACTGCACAATGATAATTACATTATGATGAAGAGGATATTTGTATGTTGCTGCATATTAGATTAGGATTATGAGATTAATAATATACTAAAGTCCAATTCAGAGGAGAAGTTGAAAAAACTCTGGTGCTTAATAAGCACTGAGGCTGTAAAATCGCGAGAGTAAGTGCAGTAAAGTAGTGATATTTTCATCAACCAGATAGGACAGACAATGGAGATTATGAGTGCTAAATATTAAACTAGATGTAAACAAGACTGTCTTAAAACCATTTTTAACTTATGGATCTGAGAGCTGCATTAGAAATAAAACATATTTCATATTTAGAGATATCAAATCCTATTTCATATCTCTAATCAAAGACAAGATATGAAATAGGATTAACCACTCTCTATCATAGCATTAATTAGCTTTGCACAAAGCCACCTGTCTCTTAATCATGAATCACTGAGGTTAACATGTAAAGAGAAGATGGCAATAATGAAAACTTATCTGGATTGGACTATTACACTATACTGTGTGAGATGATACTCTTATGATATACTTCCTAATAACATCTAAGTCAGATGACAATAGGATTAAGAAGGGAATATTCTATGAGCCAGATAGAAGCAGTTACACCTGTATTTGGTATCAGAGCCCAGAAAGAATAGGAATGAATATTTAATATGGACATATTAAGTATGTATAATTTGGTAAGAAGACTAGATAAATATATGGATTTGATATTTTAACTGATAAGGAATCATACTTACACTCATGAGCAGTTGAATTAGAGATACCTGCCTAGTAGCAGGTAGCACCCACTTTCACCTTGATGACGGCGGCAATGTGGCGTGGTATGGACTCCACAAGGCACTGGAAGCGTTGAGGAGCCAAACTGATCTATGACTGCTGCACAGCCTCCCACAATGCACAGAGATTGGTCAGAGCAGGGTCCAGGGCTTGTTTATCTCTCTCAACAGCATCCCAGATGTGTTCAATAGGATTGAGGTCGGGGGGAGGGGGGCTCAGGAGCCAGCCAAGCATCCGCATGTCCGTAGAGTGTTCATCTACCCACTTGGCCACAATTCGGGAGCAGTGAGCCGGTGCATTGTCTTGGTGTAGGTACAGGTCTTCTCCAGGTTGTTATGTAGGCGCAGAAATGGGTGCACATGATCTGACAGAAGGTCCCTGTATCGTTCGCTGGTAGATGTATCAGGGGACCCATTTCATCCCACATAAACAGTCCCCATATGAGGATACCACCACCATAACCGACCTAAACTGTACCCTGGTGGTACGAGGGATCCATCGCTTCATGTGCTTGGCGACGCATTCGTACCCTGCTATTGGCGTGTACCAACATGCACCTCGACTCATCAGTCCAGGCGACCTTTATCCATGCGTCGAGGGTCCAATGGTGGTGTTCCTGTACCCATGCTAATCGTTGTGCCTTGTAACGTGCGGTGAGCAGAGGTACCCAACGTCGTTGTTGTTGTCCAGCATTAAATTGGCAAGTGATCTGTGGCCTGTCTATCCGCTGTTACTATCCGAGCTAGCCGACAGCGCCCCGTCATCGACACGTTGTACACCACAGCAGTTTTCCCTGGCGGCTGTGGTTTTACTCAATTCCATATACTCATGGTATACTCTTGACACAGTGGCCTGTGAAAAGCCCAGTGCCTGTACGACTTCAGAGATGGAGTGCTCCATACACCTGGCTCCGACTATCTGGACGCGATTGAATTCGCTGAGATATCAAGTCTTCCCCATTATGTGCTCGACTATTACTCAGACGGTCAGTGCAAGGTCTGACGACATCCCTGTCACACACCACTATTCCATTCACTGGGGCGACCACAGCACCATTTCTCCAACATGGCAGGTACCTCTAATTCAACTGCTCATGAGTGTATAAGACTGCAGGCTTATTTTATTTTTAATATTAATCTCATGACAGATTTCAGAACCTGTTGCATATGAATATATGTAAACAAGAATAAGAGAAAAGGATTTTTTTTTTTTTGAACAAATGAATAAGTGAAGAGGATGTTCCAAAGAATATGTTAGGCAGAATGAAAGAGAACTGGAAGAAGTAACATCTTGAGTAGGAAAGAAAGGACACTAAGTTTTTATAAGACTGAGGAAGCTACAGATGACAAGCATTTGTACAGAAAAGGTTAATTAGGGGTGTCAGTCCAAGAAGGAGAGACTTTGGTGTTGTGTGAAGATCTGGGTATTACAAAAAAGTAAAGAGATCAACAAATTTCCTTTGTGCAAAGAGACAACTGTGTTCTGGTAATAGTGCAAGTGACTAGCATATCATCAACCCACCGAAGAATGCTATACTGATCTGTGTTTAAGTATTTTCTATAAAAGACCTTAAAGACTGGCATGTTTGCACTTCAAAGTTGGTGAAATCAGAATGAAGAATAGATCATAAACTAGCATCAGCAAAACAATGGATAGGATTTGAGATCAGGGAGAGAAAAATCATCTGGGTATAAAAAAAAGAGAGTAAGCATCATATGCAATAACCCAGAAGTTATGCATGCAGTGAACAACCAGAGAGGAAACTGACTACCTAATAACAAAGCCTGAAAGGCAGAACCAAAAGATAACAATTTCCTCAGCAACATTCTAAGAGAGACACCATAAAATACCTTGGAAATATCAAGTGCAATAGCACAGAGGTAGGAGCTGTAAGCAAGGAGATTTACTGTAAATCGAGATCCAGTAAGTCATTAACTGAATAGTCTCTGGGTGGTGAAGAATTAAAAGATGCTTCATTTATAAGAAAAGAAATGATAATACTCGTACATGTCTCCAGTCAGAAAGAATGATAGTTGGTGCATGCAGTATGTGGCCTACCTCGATGAATACCTGACTCCCTGGAGGTCTCTCTTAATAATAATAATAATAATAAAGCAGAATGTGATAATTACAGAGGAATTTTTCTAATGAATGTTCCAAGTAAGATTTATGCAAGCATACTTGAAAATAAGCTGAGAAAAATTGCAGAAAAGAAACTTGGTGAAGAACAAGCTATTCAGGCCAAATAGAGGTTCTCAGGATCAGATTTTCACTTTACAACAAACAGTTGAGAAATCATGAGAATAAACCAAGGATCTGTATTTACGTTTTGTAGATCTGAAAAGGATATATGACCCAGATAAAAGCTTTTCAAAGCACTACAATTACAGGCTTTTTATGGGATAAATGGAAAATTATATAGAGTAATACACAGGCTATATTTAAGTTGTAATTAGCAGTTAGAACTGAAGGAAATACAGGAAGATGGTTTGATGTCAAATCAGGTGTAAGACAAGGGTGCACATTATCTCCACTCTTATTCATCATCTATATGGATCACATTATAAAAAAAGGTATCATTAAATCTGATATTAGAATCAGATTTAATGATACCTAATTTAATAAATTAGAATAAACTTAGCTTCTTGCTTTATGCAAATAATGCACTCCTAACAAGTCTCCAGGATTCTCTAACTAAACTGAATAACAGTTGTAACAAATCTGGCATGAAAATCAGCAATAATAAGACCAAAACTAGGAAAATAGGCAGGAACATAGAAAACTTCAGTTGCATTCTCCAAGGAAAATCTATACAAGTAAAATATTACTGCTATGTAGACACAGTTTTTAAGTGAAGATGGCAATTAAAATCTGGAAATAGACAAGTGAATAAGCAAAGCTGTATAGTCACAAAACTAGCTGAATAAATTTTTATGGAATAAGAGAGAAATTAGCCCAAACACTAAACTAGCAGCATACAAGACAATGTTCAAAACAGTTTGATAAATAAAGATCAGCTCACTAAAAAAAGGTGGGGGTTTATCTGTGTTGTGTTTGGTCACTTCTTAAATATCAAACTGGAACTTTATATTGGCTTTATTAGTTGACCAGAGATTTTTGTAAAATATACAAGAAATTGGCTACAAGTTTCACCAGCAGTTCTGTCTGGCTTCTTCAGGACATGTGTAACGGAACATGGAACTAACATTTACTAGCAAACATTAGTTCCATGTTCTGTAACACATGTCCTGAAGAAACTAGATAGAACTGCTGGTGAAACTTGTAGCCGATTTCTTGTATATATTTTATAAAAATCTCTGGTCAACTAATAAAGCCAATATAAAGTTCCAGTTTAATAAGGTGGGGGTTCTTTTTGTGAGAATTACAATTGCCTGAAAGTATAAATGAATTCCATTATCAGCAAACATGCTTATTTATGCCTGAGCCTCTCATAGGGTAATGACCTTGATAACTAAAAAAATAAATATAAAAGATTAGAGACCACAGATATGAGAGTTAGGAGAAAAATCAGTGATCTGAACAAATGGCAAAAATGGCAGAATCACATTAAAAATGAGGATATCAGGAAGGAACTTGGCATTAGCATTCAGGAATGTGTGAGCAAGACAAATCTAAGGTGGTATGGTCACTTAAACAGAATGGATGAGGAGAGGTAGAAAAACAGATGTTTGATACCAAGATGGCAGGTGAAATACCAAGAGGACTGATTCAGTTAGAAGTATCTTAGAAAACCAAAATGTTAAATACAAGAATACTGGAGTGCTGACAAGAATAGAATAATTTAGAGGAAAATTATTCATAGGAGATTAATAATAATGTAAACTTAATCATCTACACTTGTCATAGTAGCCTGAACACCCATTGAGAGTAGTTTCACTATCAGGGAATCAATGATGAGTTTATTGTACTTGGCTAAATCATATTCTACCAGCAGCAGTCAGTAGTAAGCTAGTAAATTAACAATCGGCTCAATAAAGGGAAAAAAAAAAGTGGGGGTTCTTTTGTGAGAGTTACAACCACCCCTGAAAGTATTAATGAATTATCAGCAAACTTATGCTTTTTCATGATTGAGCCTCTTTTCATAGGGTAATGATTGAGTTCACAATTCTGGAAATGAGAAATCTTTGGTGTTCAGCATGAGAATTAAGAAGAGGTTATTAAAAGCACCTTTTTTTTTCATAACAGAATGCCAATAAGAGAACAGGATCAATGAGATAAACAACTATGTTACATTGTAACCTAAAACAGATGTACAACTTACAACAAAAATTAGTTTATTTTATACCAAATGATGAAATATGCAGAATTTCATCACCATCATCAAATACCCTCAAGGGGTGTACAGGATATGACAGAACTACATGAAAAAATTACATCATTATTAACTTCCTATCTACAATTTTCCTCCAAATCAGTCTGTTACTTGTCAAGACTCCAACATTATCAGATCTTATATTTCTATCGTCTAAGGCACTTTGTACCGTATCAATCCACATATATCTTGGTCTTCCTCTGGGTTGTTTTCCTGCCAACCTGGCAGAGAACACTTGTTTTGCTAATCTTTCCTCTCCCATTCTATTTAAGTGACCATACCACCTGAGATTAGTTCTGCTAACACATTCCTGGATGCTGACAATGTCAAGTTCTTTCCTAATATCCTCATTTTTAATATGATATTGCCATTGATGCCATCTGTTCACGCCTCTAATCTTTCTCAGGACTCTCATATCTGCGGTCTGTAGTCTTTGGTCAAGTGTTTTACTTCTGATCCAGCTCTCAGATCCATAAGTTAAAACTGGTTTGAACACTGTCTTGTATACTAATTTAGTGTTCTGACTAATTTCTCTCTTATTCCATATGAATTTATTCAATTGACTTCCCACCATACCAGCTTTGCTGATTCTGTTGTCTATTTCTATATTTAATTTACCATCTTCAGTAAAAATCGTGCCTAAATAGCTGAAATGTTTTACTTGTTCCACAGGTTCTCCATTCACAACACAGTTGACATTTTCAATGATTCTGCCTATTTTCATTGTCTTTGTCTTTTTATTGCTGATCTTCATACCATATCTATTACAACAGCTATTCAATTTAGTCAGAGAATCTTGCAGACTTGTAGCGGATTTATTTAGAAGTATAACATCGTGCATAAAGCAAAGAGCTGACATTAACATCTCCAATTTTGATATCAGGTTTAATACCACTTTCCTTCATAATGTGATCCATATAGATAATGAATAACAGAGGGGATAATGTACATCCTTGTCTCACACCAGATTTAACATTAAACAATCTTCCTGTACTTCCTTCAATTCTAACTGCTGACTTACAACTCAAATAAAGACTAAGTATCGCTTGATATAATGCCCCATTGACACCATATAACTGCAGCGTATTGAATAGTTTCTCTCTTGGCACCTTGTCATATGCCTTTTCCAAATCGACAAAACTTAAATACAGATCTTTGTTATATTCCCATGCTTTCTCGACTATTTGTCGTAAAGTGAAGATCTGATCCTGACAGCCTCTATTTGGCCTGAATCCAGCTTGTTCTTCACCAAGCTTTTCTTCCACAATTCTTCTCAACCGTTTCTCAAGTATACTTGCATAGATCTTGCCAGGAACACTCATAGGGAAATACCTCTGTAATTCTCACATTCAGTTTTATTTCCCTTTTTATATATGGGTACTATGAGCACTCTACTCCAATCATCGGGAATTCGTCCCTCTGTCCAGGCTTTCTGAACTATGGAGTGCAGCCACTGTAAGACTTTTATACCACCATACTTCAGCATTTCTGGTCGAATATTATCTACTCCTGCTGCCTTTCCACATTTCGAGCCTTTGATGGCTTTTTCTACTTCAAGTATGGATATGTATTCCTGACTGCATGCCTGGTCAGTGTTTTTTATCACTGTACTGTCATCACTGCTTGTTTCATTTAGCAGTTTTTCAAAGTAATTACTCCATACTTCAAGGATATCTCTTTCTCCTGTTTTCATGTCACCTTTATCATCTCTAACTCCTTTTAGAGCACTCTTTCCTCCATCCCTAAGCTTCTTCAACAACCTCCAGAATATTTTGCTACCTTCTTGATATTTATTTTCTATATTCTTGCCAAAGTCTTCCCATGACTTTTGTTTAGCTAGTTTTACACACTGTTTAGCTTTCTTACATTTGTCTCTGTATTCTGTAAGAGTAAAAGCTGACTTATTTGACAGGAACTTTTGATATGCTTTCTTCTTTTCCTTCACTGCCTCTTTAACTTCCTGTGTCCACCAGGAAGTTCTGATTTTTTTTTTTTTATCCTTGCACACAACCTCACCACATGCCTCTCTGGCAGAATCAATCAATGTTTTCTTCAGAGTTTGTTACTGAATCTCCAAGGTTTGATTCCTGTTCTCAAACTCTTTCGTTTTCTTTTCAATAATCTTTCTATATTTTAGTCTGCAGTTTACATCTGAGAGCTGCTCAACTTTTATGTGCTTTAAAACTTTCTTAAATGTTATTCTTTTCAATATGAAATTCAATTTTATCCTGCTCAAGACTAAATAGTGATCACTTCCAATTTCAAATCCTCTGTACACTCTGGTGTCCTGCACCAGGGAGAAAATATCACTATCAACAATAACATAGTCGATGAGACTTTTCTTATTCCTAGCCTCTTCTCTCCATGTGAATTTGTGCACATTTCTATGTTGGAACATGGTGTTAGTAATAACCAGTCTATGTTCTGAGCAGAAATCCAACAGATATTTGCCATTATTATTAGCTTTGCTCTTTTCTCCAAATTTGCCCAAAATATTTTTGTATGTCTCACAATCATTTCCTACTCTGCTATTTAGATCCCCAACAAGGACCAACTTTGTCTTTTTCATTGTGTCAGTTGCTTTTTCTAAAGTCAAAAAAGTTTCTGTTTCAGTCACCCTATTATGTCGATCTGGTACTTATCTAATTCCTCAGCTAGCTCCATTTCTTTGCCATTCGGGCTTCTTACATTGATAGTACCGATCTTTAACTCTGGTGATGTTGAGTTGGGGTTTGTTTTCAGATTTGTTTCAGTAGCTGACTTTTCGCTGTTCGCCCTGGTTCCCTGGCGAAAACAACGGGGGCCTGGTTTAACTGGGCAATGCCCCAGCCAGCATGAAATTTTGTCATGTTGTACCATCATTTTTTATTTTGGTTTAACCAAGAAGAATACAATTTGGTCAGCTAAATCCCAAATTGCCAGCCCATCCTCGTCCGTTCAGTATCTAAATAGATACCCAACAGGGTGCACCACGAGAAGGTGAGGATTGGAGATTAGGTCAGAAGCCCTGGTCAGTTCTCCGCATTCCTTTAAAGGCTATGTGGAGGTCTCCTCTCAGTTATATGAAGAATTTCAAAAATTTATTTAATAGCGAGGCTATTTAAACTTGGAAAGTTAGAATATTACAGATATATATTTTATTTTCCTAAAAATATACGATTTCCTTATACTGATTCTAAAAATATTATCTAAATGGGTTTTTTTTTTGAATGTTCTTAATAGCTACAACATCAGATAACACCAAATGGTCAAGTACCATCCAATAATGTTTTCAAAATTTAGAAAACTCACCAAAGTAGTTAATATTTGTGTAGACTTGAGGATTTATATAGTGTTTACGATTTTAAATGTTTTTTCATCCGACATCTGTTTACAAGAAGAATAAATCCAAATTCAGAAGAAATGAAGACTCGAAAACCTAGATTAACTCTCTCTGTAGAGGTAAAAGTGGTGAAATCATTAGTCACAAACAACCTATACTCAGAAATGGACAGAACATTTTAATGCCCTATTGAATGAAGAAGCAAAAGAGTTAATTTTATTATACTTAACACCAATGAAGAACCTAATAAACATGATCATCTGTGGATAAAGTTAAGACAGCCATCAAAAAACTCAAAAACAATAGAGTGCCTGGACTTGATGGTATAATACTAGAATTGCTAAAAAAAAACTATGGACCTGAACTACTTAAAAAGATACATGAACTGATGGTTAAAATTTGGGATACTGAAAAACTTCCATTAGACTAGTTTTCAAGCATTATTTGTTCAATACTAAAGAAAGGAGATCCCATGATTTGTTCTAACTACAGAGGCATTAGCCTCCACTGCACATGATATAATTTTTTTTTTAAGTATACTCTTTGAAAAGCTATTGACAAAGTTGATCAACAAATTGGGTATTACCAAAGTGGCTTTTGTAAGAGAAAATTTACAGTTGATCAAATATTTAGTTTAAGACAGATACATGAAAAGACTGTGGAATATGGCATTGACACTCATCATTTATTTGTAGACTTCAGAGCTGCCTTTGAGCATTACTAGGAATAAGCTACTTGAAGCAATGCAGGAATTTTGTATTCCTCCCAAACTCATTAGGTTAGTTAAGGCTACAATAGAGAAAACAGTATCCAAAATTCAAATACAAGGCAATCTTTCAAATGTACTGTGCATAAAAATTGGAGTTCATCAAGGAGACTCCTTATCATGTTTACTATTTTTCTAGAAACAGTCATAAGAGACTCTGGAATTAATACAAAAAGAAACATCGTCTATAAAAATTTGCATAAAAAATGGAGTTCATCAATGAGACTCCTTATCATGTTTACTATTTAATGTCTCTCTAGAAACAGTCATAAGAGACTCATGAATTAATACAAAAGGAAACATCATTTATAAATCTGTACAAATATTTGCCTACGCACAACACTGATTTAGTTGCAAGGACAATCAATCATCTTAAGGAAGTCTTTCTTGCATTTGAGGCTACTGCAAAAAATATTTGTTTGAAAATAGATCAAGATAAAACTAAATATATGTGCTGCACCAGAAACAAATACCAAAACAATCTTCCTTTCACTGAAATAGGATTACACACATTTGAAAGTATCTATAGCTTTATCTACTTGGGGTCTAAATTGAAGTGCCAAAATAAAACTTCACCAGAAGTACAGAAAATAACTGCTGCTGCTAATAAAAGTTTTTATGGTCTTAAGAAGCGAAACATGGATCATTAAAAGGAAAGATGAAAAACGAATTCAACCAGCAGAAATGAAGTTTCTCAGAAAAACAGCTGGATATACCACGTGAGACCATAAAACAAATGAAGAAATTTTACAATCCCTGAAAATAAAACCAATTAATTACTACATAAGATATTATAAACAAAAATGGCTAGAACATTTAAATCGAATGATCAACAGCAGACTACCAAAAATATTATACCCATACAAAATAAGTGGAAAAAAAAAATTGGAAGACCAAGAAAGTGTTAAATCTTGAATGATGGTTCTATCAAGAATAGAACAGCTCCATTCAAGATTTAACAAGAACAACCACATAAAGCAAAAGCACACTTGTATTCTTGGCAAAACAGACATAATATATAAAAATGCAGAGGTTAACTTTGTTAAAAAACGTTTAATTTTCTTGTACAATACATTCATATAGCATGGATGATCTCACTTGTTGTTATTTAGGAACGTTCTATAGTTGGCACTATAATTCAGTTCTGGCGAGTTGAAGGATCTGATAAGGGTCTTCCAGATCATGGGTAAGATTAGTCCTTGGTTCCTGTTAAAGGAACATTAGGCAAAAAGAACATATAGGTGACGTCAATAATAACAGAGAAGAAAAATCGGGTTTAGCTTTTCATTTCTCAAGAACGAACCATACCATAGAGTGGGATAAAAGCACAATTCCTTACATGGAGGAGGACTTCCGCTCCCGAATTTTAAGGAGGCCACAACAGTTGCCCGCTGTACACAAAACCTTAACAGGAACCAAGGACTAATCTTACCTGTGATCTGGAAGACCCTTATCAGATCCTTCAACTCGCCAGAACTGAATTATAGTGCCAAAGTGCTTAAGGGTCAAAGCTGTAAAACTGAGAGGAGACCTCCACATAGCCTTTAACGGAATGCGGAGAACCGACCAGGGCTTCTGACCTAATGTCCACCTTCTCCATCTAATCTTCACCTTCTCGTGGTGCACCCTGTTGGGTACCTACTTGGATACTGAACGAACGAGGATGGGCTGGCAATTTGGGATTTAGCTGACCAAATTGTATTCTTATTGGTAAAACCAAAATAAAAAATGATGGTACAACATGACAGAATTTCATGCCGGAAGGGGCATCGCCCGGTGAAACAAGGCCCCCGTTGTTTTCGCCAGGGAACCAGGGCGAACAGCGAAAAGTCAGCTACTGGAACAAATCTGAAAACAAACCCCAACTCAACATCACCAGTGTTAAAGATCGGTACTATCAATGAAAGAAGCCCGAATGGCAAAGAAATGGAGCTAGCTGAGGAATTAGATAAGTACCAGATCGACATAATAGGGGTGACTGAAACAAAAAAGACCAAAACTGGTGAGATCTTTCTGAGCAATAAATACAAAATGTTATAGTCAGGCAATGACAATCAAGGAAAAGAAGGAGTAACCATAGTATTCAACACAAAATACAAGGCTAATCTTCTTGAATGGCAGTCAGTCTCAAGTAGAGTAATGTGGACAAATATGAGAATGGGGAACTGGACAATGAGACTTATTTGTGCCTATGGTCCCACAGAAGGTTCTACTAAGGTAGAAGTGGAGGAATTTTTTGACGCTTTAGAAAAAAAGCAACAGACACAATGAAAAAGGAAAACTTGGTCCTTGTTGGGGATCTAAATAGAAGAGTAGGAAATGATTGTGAGACATACAAAAATATTTTGGGAAAATTTGGAGAAAAGAGCAAAGCTAATAATAATGGCAAATATCTGTTGGATTTCTGCTCAGGACATGGACTGGTTATTACTAACACCATGTTCCAACATAAAAATGTGCACAAATTCACATGGAGAGAAGAGGCTAGGAATAAGAAAAGTCTCATTGACTATGTTATTGTTGATAGTGATGTTTTCTCCCTGGTGCAGGACACCAGAGTGTACAGAGGATCTGAAATTGGAAGTGATCACTATTTAGTCTTGAGCAGGATAAAATTGAATTTCATATTGAAAAGAATAACATGTAAGAAAGTTTTAAAGCGAATAAAAGTTGAGCAGCTCTCAGATGTGAACTGTAGACTAAAATACACAAAGATTATTAAAGAAAAAATGAAAGAGTTTGAGAACAGAAATCAAACCTTGGAGATTCATTGGCAAACTCTGAAGAAAACATTTATTGATTCTGCCAGAGAGGTATGTGGTGAGGTTGTCTGTAAGGATAAAAAAATCAGAACTCCCTGGTGAACACAGGAAGTTAAAGAGGCAGTGAAGGAAAAGAAGAAAGCATATCAAAAGCTCCTGTCAAATAAGTCAGCTTGTGCTCTTAGAGAATATAGAGACAAATGTAAGAAAGCTAAACATTGTGTAAAACTAGCTAAACAAAAGTCATGGGAGGACTTTGGCAAGAATATAGAAAATAAATATCAAGAAGGTGGCAAAATATTCTGGAGGTTGTTGAAGAAGCTTAAGAATGGAGGAAAGAGTGCTGTAAAAGGAATTAGAGATGATAAAGGTGACATGAAAACTGGAGAAAAAGATATCCTTGAAGTATAGAGTAATTATTTTGAAAAACTGCTAAACGAAACAAGCAGTGATGACAGCACAGTGGTAAAAAACACTGACCAGGCATGCAATCAGGAATACATATCCATACTTGAAGTAGAAAAAGCCATCAAAGGCTCGAAATGTGGAAAGGCAGCAGGAGTAGATGATATTCGACCAGAAATGCTGAAGTATGGTGGTATAATAGTCTTACAGTGGCTGCACTCCATAGTTCAGAAAGCCTGGACAGAGGGACGAATTCCTGATGATTGGAGTAGAGCTCTCATAGTACCCATATATAAAAAGGGAAATAAAACTGAATGTGAGAATTACAGAGGTATTTCCCTGTGAGTGTTCCTGGCAAGATCTATGCAAGTATACTTGAGAAACGGTTGAGAAGAATTGTGGAAGAAAAGCTTGGTGAAGAACAAGCTGGGTTCAGGCCAAATAGAGGCTGTCAGGATCAGATCTTCACTTTACGACAAATAGTCAGAAAGCATGGGAATATAACAAAGATCTGTATTTAAGTTTTGTCAATTTGGAAAAGGCATATGACAAGGTCCCAAGAGAGAAACTATTCAATACGCTGCAGTTATATGGTGTCAATGGGGCATTATATCAAGCAATACTTAGTCTTTATTTGAGTTGTAAGTCAGCAGTTAGAATTGAAGGAAGTACAGGACGATGGTTTAATATTAAATCTGGTGTGAGACAAGGATGTACATTATCCCCTCTGTTATTCATTATCTATATAGATCACATTATGAAGGAAAGTGGTATTAAACATGATATCAAAATTGGAGATGTTAATGTCAGCTCTTTGCTTTATGCAGACGATGTTATACTTCTAAATAAATCTGCTACAAGTCTGCAAGATTCTCTGACTAAATTGAATAGCTGTTGTAATAGATATGGTATGATGGTCAGCAATAAAAATAGGCAGAATCATTGAAAATGTCAACTGTGTTGTGAATGGAGAACCTGTGGAACAAGTAAAACATTTCAGCTATTTAGGCACAATTTTTACTGAAGATGGTAAATTAAATATAGTAATAGACAACAGAATCAGCAAAGCTGGTATGGTGGGAAGTCAATTGAATAAATTCATATGGAATAAGAGAGAAATTAGTCGGAACACTAAATTAGCTGTATACAAGACAGTGTTCAAACCAGTTTTAACTTATGGATCTGAGATCTGGGTCAGAAGTAAAACACTTGACCAAAGACTAGAGACCATAGATATGAGAGTCCTGAGAAAGATTATAGGCATGAACAGATGGCATCAATGGCAATATCATATTAAAAACGAGGATATTAGGAAAGAACTTGACATTTTCAGCATTAAGAATGTGTTAGCATAGCTAATCTCAGGTGGTATGGTCACTTAAACAGAATGGGTTAGGAAAGATTAGCAAAACAAGTGTTCTCTGCCAGGTTGGCAGCAAAACGACCAAGAGGAAGACCAAGATATAGGTGGATTGATACGGTACAAAGTGCTTTAGACGATAGAAATATAAGATCTGATAATGTTGGAGTCTTGACAAGTAACAGACTGATTTGGAGGAAAATTGTAGATAGGAAATTAATAATGATGTAATTTTTTTCATGTAGTACTATCATATCCTGTACACCCCTTGAGGGTACATGGCAGGAATTTGATGATGATGATGATGACTATAGAACGTTCCTAAATAACAACAAGTGAGATCATCCACGCTCTATGAATGTATTGTATGCGCTCTGTTCTTTGTTTAATATAATTGGAATCAGTTGATTTTAGTTTGTAACAGTTTTTTACTTTTTAGTGCCTTACATCAGTTATGTACCCTGAAGATGCCAACAGACTTAGTTGGTGAAACTAGTTGGTATAACTTAGTTGTTTATTATATACACTTGATCAATATAATCCCAATAAAAGTTTTTCCAGATGTTAACTTTGCTTAAGAAGGGAATTAAAATATAAAGGAAGAAATTGAATCCTAAATTAAAATGAAATTGAAGAAGGAAATAAGTATTAGATTGTACTATGTTTAAAGTATTGTCTAAAATAGATGGAAATCTTAAACTTTCAAAAGGACCAATATTAAACTATGTCATGTATAAAATCGCATATTGTCGTGCGAACGAAAGTACAATGAACGGACGAATGATGAGTAGGCATTCTTGGAAGGTGCTCGAATTTCGCATTTCCTGAAGAGAGCGATCCTCGTTCAGCGAGGAGGTGACATAATTAGAAAGGAAAGATTAGCAAAACAAGTGTTCTTTGCCAGGATGGCAGGAAAAAGAAACAGAGGAAGACTAAGATATAGATGGATTGATACAATAAAAAAGCCTTAAAGACATAAACATAAGATCTGATAATATTGGATTCTTGACAGATAACAGATTAATATGGAGGAAAATTGTTGATCAGGAGATAGATGGTGTAAATTTTTCATAATTATCATAATAACTATCATAATTATCTTCTCCACCATTGAGGGCACATATCAGAAATTTCATGATGATGGTAAGTGATAAGACTAATTTGGAGGAAAACTGTTGATAGCAGATTAATAATAATTTAAATTTAATCATGCCATGCTGTCATAGTAGCCTGAAGATCCCTTGAGGGTATATACACCCTCTGTCCAAAATAGAAGAAACTAGTGGCACCACCTGTTGTATCTTTTTGTTGTCAAGCGCGGCAACCTTCATTAGTGTTGTGTCAACTGTTTATGACATTTGTATCATTAGAAGCTGAGTTATAGTGCCAAGATCGACAGTGTGTTTTGACGAATGGTCAGAAAACGAGTTTCAAACAGAAAGCTGAGATTGACTTTTGTTTTAAACTTGGTAAAAGTTTCACTGAAATGCATCAAATAGCATACATGAATGCTTATCCCATACTCAAGTTTACGAGTGGTTTAAGCGATATCAAAGTGGTCATGAGACGCTTGAGGACGACGAAAAGCCAGGCCGTCCAAAATGTGCGTGATTTCATCAAAGAAAACCCGAAATTGTCTGTGAGATTGATTGAAGAGGAATTGGGGATTCAAAATCAACTGTGCACAACATTTTGACTGACAGTTTAGGCCTTCATAAATTGAATTCGCGATCTGGTCCCCACAAGCTGACGACGACAAAAAAATGTATCGAATTGAACACTGCAAGGACCTCATTAAAACCGCACGTAAGGGCTCAAACTTCCTTGAAATGATCGTTACTGGTGACAAAACATGGTGTTTTGAATATGAGCCCGAAACAAAGTGCCAGAGTGCTGAGTGGAGACCACCAGAAGAGGGGCATCCATAAAAAAGTCGCTTGGAGAAGTCAAAAGTAAAGACAGTGCTGATTTGTTTCTATGATTCCAAGGGCATTATCCACAAAGAATTCGTTCCGCCTGGCCAAACGGTCAATGGTGAGTTTTATCTGGAAGTTTTGAAGCGATTGATAGCGAGAATTCGGTGCGTACGGCATGAATATCGTGATGAGCAGCTGGCCACTTTTGCATGATAATGCACCATCTCATCATTCTAACATTGTGAGATAGTTGTTGAGCAAAATCCCAGTTCGTGTGTTAGATCACTCGCCGTATTCACCTGATTTAGCACCCTGTAACTTCTTTCTCTTCTCCCAACTTCATCTGCCGATGAAAGGAAAGCGATACAACAACACCATTGAAAACGTTCAAGCGGCAGTAACCACGACCCTCAATAATATCCCAAAAACCGATATAAAAAACTCATTTAACGAATTAACTCACTATGCCAAACGCTATTTCGAAGACGAGGGAGAGTATATTGATTGAAATAAATGATTTGAATAATTATAATTGGCCTGTGTTTTATTTTCTATCAAACGTTCGATTTCTTTTTGGACAGAGGGCGTATATATATCAGGAAATTGATGGTGTCTGTTTATAATGGCAAGAAGAATCTGTTTCATTTTCTTTTCATAAAAGTTATTTGGAATATACAATACATAGTAGAAGTAAGAAAACACTGAAACTGATAATTTATCAGTAATAAGTAATAATAAAAGTAAAGTATGTATCACTGATAAAATGAGCTTTTCTTTAATGTCCCATATAAACTGACTAGTATGATATTTGATTGATTGTTGGAGCCAGCAGAAAAAATAAAAATAAAAATATAAGTCCTGATAATAATAATAATAAATGTTGCTATATTTCAGAAAATTATGATTTTAAAAGACCCTTTAAAAAAATATAATTTGGACTCTTCTAGCATCTGATATGTAAAACATCCAATCACAAAAAACACAAGCAAACATGATAATTTCTAATTCTACATGCACTTAGGGAGAGAGAGAGACTTAGTCAATAAATATAAATAAATAAAAAATAATAATAACATAAAAACATGCATACTTGATCACCAAGGGCTTCTTGAATAAAACTCAAAAGAACTTCATATGTCTGTCGCGTTTCTGGTGTTTTGGGTCTATACAAAATGCCCACCATATCCTCTATACCTTCAGAGAGTAATGTCTGTCCTTTAAGTTTTGAAAGATCATAACGGTTTTCATCTCTCTTCTGTCTCCTTAAAAATCAAAATGTAATAATAATAAAAAAAAAAAGATAATCAGTAAAAATAAGTTTATTTTTGAACAAAGTGCTAATGTCTTAAATACATACATACTAGTTTCTTCCAAATTTCAAATAAATATTATTATTATATAAGTCCTATAGGGAGTCAAGGACTCATCGAGGAAGACTATAAATCATCCAAACCAGCTATCATACCTTCCCTCAAATCATTCACACTAGATGCACTCACTTCCCCTAAAGGTAAACTATTCCACTTACTCACTGCTCTCTGGGAGAAAAACCTTGCTTACACTTGAATAAAGGATTAAACTAAATTTATTATAGTCTAACCAAGTAGGAAAAAACTTCCAACGTCTTTCTCTTATCCAGAGTAATTTAATAATAAGGTGAGACACATTTTGGCAACTCTTATAGGTAAATATGACTTCTCTGTTACTTCCACGTTAGTATCACCATCTCTGGGTCTGGTTCCCACTGATGAGACCTCAATAAAGGTCGAAACCAGTCTAGGTAGTGACCCTTCCCTTAATGCATAGTATTATACATGTCTGCAAGGAGATATGCTTTGTTATGGGAGATACTAAGACAAGTGATGAGAACTTAGTCCACCTTTACTACAAGTCGCCTCAGTCCTGAAGATACTTCAGGCGCAAACTTTGTTTGCTTACACTTGGATAAAGAATTAAACTAAATTTATTATAAAAACAGTTAATTTTGTGTAGCTATGATTTAATACTGCATCCTTACGTTTGTTTACATTTCTCTCGACTGCAAATTGCCATGTACAATCTGTAAGTGTTTGTGTGAGTATTTTTGATAAATTTTAACTTTTTATAGTATTTGCATATATTTTATGGTAGTAAATGATAAAAGAGACTAGTATTTATATATATTTTATGCATTCATGACATACCTAACTTTTTCTTAATTTTTTCTATATTTATAGGCTATGGGGTTTATTTGTGAATTTTTTTTAAATTGTTGCAAATCCCGAAAAATTTTTTCCAATATATTTATTCGAAAAGAAAAAAAAAGTGTATAAGTGGAACTGCGCAGTTCAAATTCAAACTCACGTTCTTTAATGGTCAACAGTATATTCATTTTGATAACAGAGCTGAAACATTATGAAAAATGCATATTTCTGAATAGTTTCTTAGTTATTATGTTTTTTTTTTAATTCCATGAAGGGAACTTCATGGAATTTAAAAAAGGCATAGTAGAGTAACTATCTCTTTATTGTGAGAGTCATTTCATAACTTAAACAGATTTGTTATTAATGTACAGGATCTCAGTAATTTATTAGTCATGATTAATTACTTCTGGACTGTTTTGAAATCAAAGAATTAGCAGAAATGCATTACAAATACCACAAAAAAGGAGTATAAGAAGGTTTAAAAAAAATCAAGCTGCTTTCAGATGTAAACTGTAGATTGAAATATAATGATATAAGAAAAAATAATTAAAAAAAATAAGCTTGAAAACAAGGACCAAACCTTGGAGACTCAGTGGCAGACTTCGAGGAAAGCATAGCATTGACTAACTGAGTGAGAGATCATATGGAAAAGTGTTGTCTGCAAGAAAAAAAAATTATCAGAACAACCTGTGGATTCAGGAAGAGATCAGGCAATCACAAAAAAAAAAAGGAAATCAAACTGAAGTCAGCACGTATTTTGAGAGAATACAGAGAAAAATGTAACAAAGCAAAGCAATGTGTAAAAGGAGATTAAAAAAAAAGTTATAGGAAGAATGGTAAGAATAAAGAAATCAATATCAGCAGTAAGATGGCAAAATTTTTTGGAGACTACTGAAAAAAATTAGAAATGGAAAGGGCAATATATAAAATGAATCAGAGATGATAAACATCAGGGCCGGCTGGTGGCGTGTGCGAAGTGTGCAATATACATAGGTGCCGCAGAAGAAAAGGCGCCTAAAAGATGTCAAAAAATATGAGATAAGAGTTTAAACGAACAACGAATGGTGCATATAATTATGAATGTACGTCATCTTCTGTTCGGGCCCCTTCAGATCTTCCTGGAAACGAACAAATAAATTCGGAAATTGTATCCTGGACCCAATTATATCACTGTAATTTTTGATTAAAATTTACGAAAATATACCTAAAATAGTTCTTCTTTATTTTTTTAATGTATCATAAATCAACTTATGATTAATTGTTGAGTTCCGTGTAAAAAAAACTGTATAAGCAGATCCGTAGGTAACATTATACTGCAAAGCGGTTTTCATTTGTTTTTCATTTCCTGTTCATTTTATTCACACTTTATTCAAAAAAAACTTTTTTGGAAAGGCACCGAACATTAATCACACACACAAGAAAAAGGCGAACATTAATTGCACACACTAGGTGCCAGCGCTGATAAACATGATATGAAAACCTGAAGATATGTGTGTCTAGCATAATAACTTTGAAAGATTATTTAATTCAACGAGTTAAGAGTGAAAGAAAACATTTTAGAGGAATTTCAGGAATACACATCAATAGTCGAGACAGAAAACGCCAACAAAAACTGGAAATATAGGGAGGCAGCTGGATCTATGATATTATTATTATTATAATAGGCAACTCCAAGGAGTCCTTAGATTAATCGAGGGAGGCCCTAAACATTACGTCAAGAACTATTCAGCACTGACACAGTATCTATCATATTTTGCTTTTAACTCATTTACAATCATGGCACCCGCAACAGACTCTGGCAACCTATTCCACTCATTCACCACTCTCCAAGTAAAAAACCTAGTTCTAAACAGCCTTACTAACTACACTCTTGCTCAGTTTCTATGGATGGCCCTAGTTCTCCCACCACCACACCTATTCTGAAATCCTCTGAATTAATCTTGTAAAAATCTCAGTAATTTGAATGTCTCAATCATATCACCTCTTTTCAGCCAGCTTCTGTAACCCGTAAAACTTCAACCTGTTCTCATAAGGTTCATTCCATAGACCTGCTACCATCTTGGTCACTTGCCTCTGGATCCTCTCTACCACCTCCCCATCCCCAAGAAACCCTGGTGCCAGATCTACACGCAGTGGTCAAGATGAGATCTTATCGAGGCTACATAAAGAGGAACAATAACCTGCTTGCCTCTGCTCATCAAAATATTCTTCAGTAACTAAGTGATCTGATGAGCTGCTTTAGCCACTTTTGTTATGTTATCCACTAACATTCCCAAGTTTCTGGCTTCATCAATTTCCTGAAGTATGGTTCCACCAATGTAGTATACTTCTGATAATCTTTTCACTCCAAAATGCATAATCTTACACTTTGCCACATTAAACTGACATCCATTCTCCTTATTCCAGTCTGCCAGTTTATCCAAATCATCCTGCAAAATTTTGATATCATGTGTATCAACTATTGCTTTACCCAACTTTGCATCATCGGCAAATAACTGAACAGTTCCTCTCGGATCCTTTCCTATATCATTAATGAACAAATTAAATAGCAGTGGTGCAAGAACAGAACTCTGCAGACACCACTAGTCACAGGCCTTCTTTTGGACTCTACTCCTGAATAAACTACACTCTGATATCTCTCCATCAACCACCACATTCACCATATTCAACCAGAAATGCTCAAATATGAAGGTATGGAAGTTTTGAAGTGGCTGCACTGCATAATTCAGAAGGAATGGTCAGTAGAGGTTAAATTCCAGATGGCTGGAGTAGAGGTCAAACAGCACCCATCTATTAAAAGGGCAATAAAACTGAATGTGACAATTACAAAATAGAAAGTTGGAGAAGAACAAACTGCATTCAGGTCAAATAAGGGTTGTCAGTATTATATTTTCACTTTAAAGACATACAGTTGAAAAATAACGGGAATATGACAAGGATCTGTATTTAAGTTTTACAGATCTGGAAAGGCATGTAAATGTTGTAAATGGGATATCATATCAAGCAATACACAGTGGATGTTTGAGTTGTAAGTCTGCAGTATCAAAAAAAAGATACAAGGAATTTAATGTAAAATCAGGTATAAGACAAGGATGCATACTATCACCACTGTTATTTTATTATCTATATGCATGATTTTATGAAGGAAGATTGATATAATATTCTTAAATAAATCAGACAAGTCTCCGGGATATTTTAATTAAATTGAATAACTGGGTATAACAAATCAGGTTTGAAAAAAAAAAAAAAAAAAATGCAAGAAAGAACACTGAAAGTATCAGATGCATCTGAAATAAGAAACCTATATATAGAACAAATAAAATATTTCAGCTATTTAGGCACAATTTTTAATGGAGATAGCAAATTACATATTAATTTCAGAATCAGCACAAAACCTACAGGAAATGATAAATGTACAAAACAAGAAGATAGGTCCACAAATAAATAGAGAAAAAACAAAAGTTATGTTTAATAGGAATTAAGAGCAAAAACAATAAAACTTCATGATAAGCCAATAGGAATAGTCTCCTCTTATGTGTACTTTTTTTTTTTTTTTTTTTTAATGTTCAGCCCATCCTCAAGGGCTCACTTTAGTGAGTACGGGCATGGCAAACCCGAGGTACCTAATGCGGGACCATGCCTTACTTCATGTAATATATATCTGTTATATTATTCTGTAGACTGGTCCCTCCTCTTCTTTCTTTGCTTCTTTCTCCTCTCCTTGCTCCTTCCACCTGATGCTATTAGAGTATTCGAGGGCTAGGGGTGAGTCTTTCCTATCTTGCTAAGTCATTTCGTCTTATGCAGCCACCGAAGGAGGCAAGCTAGCCTCAATAGGTGCCGGTCCCAAGCCCGGATAAATGCGAGGGTTGATGTCAGGAAGGGCATCCGGTCAGAAAACTTCAGTGCCAACTGAAACTATGATTATGAGTCGAAGAGAAAATGATATGAGGGCTAGGGCGTACCCCTTAAGCGACGCGCAGCCACATCACCCTACAGCTGTGAGAAGTGGACGAGGGCTACCGCATCAAGGGCGGGTGCGGTTAAAGAAGCGAGCCCAGCTGGTGGAGAGGATGTTGCGAGTGGGAACACTAAATGTTGGAAGCATGACTGGAAGGGGAAGAGAGGTGGCAGACATGATGAGGAAGAGGAAGTTGGACATTTTATGTGTGCAGGAGACATGGTGGAAAGGGGGAAAGGCAAAGGAACTGGGAGATGGATATAAAGTGTTCTACTCTGGAGCGAATAACGAGGGAAGAAATGGTGCAGGAACTGTGGTGTGTGGCAGAATGAAGGGTGAAGTACTGGACGTGGGTAGAAGGAACGACAGGATCATGCGAATGAAATTGGGTCTTGGAGAAGAGCGGGTGGTCGTATTATGTGTATATGCCCGCAAGTTGGTTGTACAGCAGAGGAAAAAGATGAGTTCTGGAACGTGTTAGATGAAGAAATGAGGGAATTGGAAGAAAATGAGATGGTGATTGTCGGAGGAGACTTGAACGGGCACATAGGAAGACAGAATAGAGACTGTGAAAGGGTGCATGGTGGCCACGGAGTGGGAATGATGAACCAGGAAGGAGAGAGGGTTGTGGACTTTGCAGTAGCGTTTGATCTGGCAATTGTGAACTCGTTTTTCTTTAAGAGGGAAGAACATTTGATAACATTTAGAAGTGGTAAAAACAGCTCACAAATTGACTACATTTTGACTAGAAGAAAACATCTTAAGGTTGTGACAAATTGTAAAGTAATTCCAACAGATCAAGTAGCACAACAACACCGACTGCTGTGCGCAGCCTTTAAAATAAGATCGAAGATAATAACCTCTGGATGCCATGGGATGAAGACAATTAAGTGGTTTCGCTTAAAAGAGGAGAGTGTGAGGAATCATTTTAGGGAGAGAGTGTTAGAGAGGATTTCGGATGGACTGGAAAGTATACAAGATTGGTGGAAAGATTAATTCAAAAGTAATCCTGAGCTGTGCAATCGAGGTGCTTGGTGAGACATCTGGAAAGATTAGAGAGCAGAAGGAGGGTTGGTGGTGGAATAATGATGTACAAGTGGCAGTGACAGCTAAGAGGAAGGCAAAGCAGAAGTGGGATGAGTCAAGAGTGGAAGAGGACAGAGAGGTGTACAAAGAGAGAAAGCAAGAAGCCAAGAGAGTTGTGGCACAGGCGAAGGCCATGGCATATCAAGATCTGTATGATCAATTAGAAACAAAGGAAGGACAGAGAAAAATTTACCAACTAGCAAAATGTAGAAATAAAGCAGCTAAGGACATCTTACATGTGAGGCAGATCAAAGATGCTGAAGGAAGAGTATTATGGAGGGATGTGGACATAAGAAACAGATGGAAAATATACTTTGAGGGACTTTTGAATGAGGAAAATGCAAGGACTCACAGAGGAGATGGGCAGCCTTCTGAGGGGATGGTGCAGAACATCAGTAGAATGGAAGTGATGGAGGCCATGAAGAGGATGAGGAATGAAAAAGCGGTGGGCCCGACAGAATTCCAGTGGAGGCATGGAAGGCACTGGGGGAAGAGGGAATTGACCTGCTGTGGGACCTGTTCATGAAAGTTTGCCAACAGGAAAATATACCCGAGGAATGGAGGGAGAGTACTCTTGTTCCCATCTACAAGGGTAAAGGGGATGCACAAGACTGTAAAAATTACAGAGGAATAAAGTTGATGTCCCACACAATGAAGATCCTAGAAAGGGTTCTTGATGGTAGATTGAGGGAGGAGGTGGAGATTGCAAAGGAACAATTTGGCTTCATGCCTGGTAGATCAACAACAGATGCTATCTTTGGGTTACGACAGATGATGGAAAAATATCAAGAGAAACAAAGGGAGCTACATCTGGTATTTATTGATCTGGAGAAAGCATACGATAGAGTGCCAAGGCAAGAAGTCTGGAGGTGTCTGAGGGAGAAGAAGGTGCCGGAGAAATATGTCAGGTTGGTGCGGGAAATGTACAGAAATGTGAAGACAAGTGTTCGGACCTGTTTGGGACAGACAGAAAGTTTTCAAGTAACAGTTGGCTTGTATCAAGGGTCAGCATTAAGTCTGTTTCTGTTTAATATTGTGATGGAGGTGGTAACAGAGGAGGTGAGAGAAGATGCACCTTGGACAATGTTGTATGCAGATGACATCTTGCTGTGTGTGTAGATTCAAGAGAAGAAGCGGAAACTAAACTGGAAAGATGGAGAAAAGTACTGGAAGAGAGAGGTATGAGACTGAGCAGAAGTAAGACAGAGTATATGTGTTGCGCAGTGGGCGGTAGCCAGGAGACAGATCTGGAGCTGGAAGGAAATGTCATCAGGAAGGTGAGAGACTTTAGATACTTAGGTTTAACAGTGGAAGAAGATGGAAGAGCTGAGAAGGAAGTGGGATGCAGGATACAAGCAGGTTGGAGGAACTGGAGGGAGATGGCTGGAGTGTTATGCGATAAGAGGGTGCCGATCAATCTGAAAGGCAAAATTTATAGGACAGTAGTGAGGCCAGCTATGACATATGCTATAGAAACTGTGGCCCTGAGGAAAAATAACATCAGTAGGATGGAAGTAGTAGACATGAGAATGCTTAGGTGGATGTGCGGTGTGACCAGAAAGGATCATCTGAGAAATGACTATGTCAGGGGAACAGCAAAAGTTACGAACTTAGGAGCGAAAATACAGGAGGCAAGGTTGAGATGATTTGGTCATGTGATGAGGAGGGAGGACGAATATGTGGGAAGAAGGGTCATGCAGATGGATGTGCAAGGAAGGCAGAAGCGTGGGCGGCCAAAGAAGAGATGGAGGGAGCTGGTAGAAGAGGACTTGAAGATGAAGAACTTGGATGTGGTGACAGCCCAAGACAGGAAGGTGTGGAGGAGACTCATAACAAACAGTGATCCCACTTAAGTGGGAGAAGCTGTAGAAGAAGAATGTTCAGCCCATACATGAAAGGTTGGTTGATCAACCTATAGTACGTTAGTACTGTATGTGGATAGTGGGTTGAGAAACAAGAAACTTGTTTACATTTGATTTCAAAGCCTGTATATTGTATTCCTGAGCAGCAGCTGCACATGCAGCTTGCAAATTATTGATGCTATTTCAGATGAACATTTGACATGGATGTATCTATAGAATACACAAATTGCAGAGACCAAACATCTATGTGAAAGTGAGAAGAGTGCATTGATAAAAGATAGGTCATTTTACCAGCCTAACTGCTATCTTTTGTATTGAGACAAGCATTTTGAGGGAGCTTTTAGGAACCCCATTCCAAATGTGAGAGTAGTATTTGATAGATGGGTGGATTTCTGATTTGTATATGGTTAATAGCCATTTACATTAAGAGATAAGAAGACAAACATCTGGTTAAGATCTCAAACAGGTGTCGTGGATATTGTAAAATACATTAAACAGGCTAAGTGGAGATGGGCTGGACATATTGCCAGATGCAGTGACAGGAGATGGACTAGAAAAACAACAGAGTGGAGACAAATGGATGGAGCAAGACAAAGAGGAAGACCGAGAAGAAGGTGGAGAGATGAACTGGAACAAATTGCAGGAGTGAGATGGATGGGAGAAACAGAAAACCAAGTGATCTGGAAAATCATGGGGGAGACCTTCGTCCAGCAGTGGACAGAACCAGAAGGTTGAAGATGAGAAGAGAATAGCCATTTAGAGGTGAAGAAATGTCTTGAGAGAAAGATAAATCCTAGTTTTTTTGGAAGCTGAGAATGCAATGGTTGTGATGTGTTTATGCCAGGATAGGCCTGATGTCAGGGTAAATCCAAGAAGAGAAATCTCATCTTGTCAGGAAATTTCAGGAATGTCAGGAACCCTCCCCTCCTAGTATTATCAGAAATAATACTAGGAGGGGAGGGTTCTTTTTTGTGAGAAATAAGACAGAACTGGATTTTACTAGCAATGAAGTTTATGAGGTTATCTCAGCCCCATTGGAGGATGGTGTTGTGTCCCAATTTATGATTTTTATTCTATCTAATAATTTCCTCTCATCTATGTTCTACTATTATCTATGCTCGAGATATCACCAAAAAATTTACTAATACTTAAGTTATTTCTCCCCTTAGTACCCCTAATATTTGTATTATACTACGCCTTTTGGGATATTTAGTTTGAGATATTATATACAAAAACAAGGAGAAAGAACTAAAATATGTCTGTAAGTGAAACAATGTTGCAGTCGTGACACTTTATCTTGTTTCTTAACACATCAATTTCCCGCGTGATTAGGTTCGTAATTTTCAAGTGGTGCATTGGACAGCAATTTCAGACAACTGTTTTATCATTGGACAAAAGATTTATTAAATTCCTTAACATGGTACAATTCAAATTTTAGTTATCATTCAATTCAATGCTATACTAAATATTTACAAACTGACATTAGCTTACCATAAATAATTAAGCTATGATCCTATAATGGGTATTACGATCATGCCGCCATACACATTCAACACATAACTTCATATGACATGGACATATAAGGTTAATTCACACTATTTAACTATCCAAACTTAAGTAGCTTAACTAAACCATTTATTGCACTAACACATAACTATGACATTTAAACTTTCTTATACAATATAATAGACATGCAAAATTCTCAGGACACTTAATAACTCATATAACATTAACACTATATTAACGCTTACTTCCAATATATTCTGTCAGATACTAAAGTCCTAGTATTGTTTTCTTGGTCACTTCAACAGTTCAGTATTAAAATAATGATAACTAATACAGACGAATCTTAGTTAACACGAGATATAATTTACAGTACCTTTCTTTCCTGAGTTTTCCATATGGGCCTCTATCTTTTTCTGATTGAAGTATCCTGGTATAACCACTTCGATAATCTGCTTCTCATATGTTCCCTTTTGAAATGAACTTTGCCTACGCGGTTTTTATCTTTCATTATTCAGGACACACTTTGAATCGTCTAAATAACAGCTGTGCAACTCGCAATGTGGATATCGATTTCTTTACAGCTTTCCCTTTTTCGTGGTTGTCACTGAAGTTGAAACACAAAGAATATGCTTTCTTTTCCTCGACTATATGGCATTCTTCGCTTCTTACTTAGGAAATACGGAACCGAAATTCCGCTCACTTTTGTTTCCGTGTTGTGACGGAGGAGATATAACCCCAATCTCACCACTTAGGAAAACACCGTGAAACCCATACAAAGGAGCTCGCGAAGAACTCTCCTGGAACAGAACCAAAAACCAAAACGGTCTAAAAGCCTACTCTCCTGTGTGTGTGTGGGGGGGGGCTCTCCAACCCTTTTATACTTGCTCTCTTAACGGCACCTTCTATAACTTCTTTTCTCTGCCCCCTACTTGATTTTACTTCACCGACCAATTAGGGTGGCATTTTCTGCCAAATGTCCTTTGGTCGGCGAGCCCGTAACGATGTCTTAATCTGGGAATCGGCCCTGAGCGATAGTCTGTTGTTTTTCTTTTGCTAGCCTCTACCTTAATCCCCTTTCCAAAATTTCTCTATGAACTTACTTAATATTTTAATCTCTAGCCTCTCACATACCATCTCTTATGACTAATCCTTTTCTGTCTTATTTAGTTAAATATTCTCTTTTATATCATATTACAACATTAATATATTCTTTCTTTTTGTTAGTTAGTTCAACAAACACCTTTTTATTATATATATTTTATTGGATGCAAGAATATTTCTTTTTCTTTTAATTAATTCATCTATTATCTTTTATGCAGGGTTTTTAATTTATTTATTCTTCATGTTACACCATGATAGTTGAGAATTCTACATTCTTAAGATATCAGGTGTAACAATGGCTTGGAGGTCAGTACTGCAGGATAGTGGTGGTTGATGTTCTATAGGTTAAAGTGAGTTGTAGAGTGAGTTGTGTACAGTAAGGTTTGTCAAAGGGAGGAATGCATTGTGCTGTCATCTGCAAAACTGTGTATTGGGTTGGAGGTCGACTGAAATAGGTCACTGATATACAGAAAGAAGAGGGATAGCTTTAGAGATAAAGTGCAATCACTTGCAATTCACCAAATTTCTTCATTACATTTGTCCAATATGGTGATATATAAGAGTAGATCTCCTGCTGATCCGAGCGACAGAATCCATACTGGTGGTTGCTTAATAGCTGGGTGCCTTCAAGGTAGTGCAGGAGTTGAGAATTGATGGTTTTCCCCATCACTTTAGGTAGGACTGAGGTGAGTGAGATAGGGAGGTAGCGATTTGTCACCCTTCTTAGGAATGGGTTGAATATAGGTCAATTTCCAGGCTTTGAGATATATATACAGGGTGTTCGGGATAAATTTGACATATTTATAATTAATTATATTTTTCCGTAAGTTACATGTATTAACACACACTTCTCTTCATTTAAAAGTTTGGACCCTTCTTCATTCATATACAAGATGTCAGAAAGGATGGATAGCTGGAACCCACCTGAATCATGGAAGAGAATAACTTGTATCATGATGATTCGTGCCCGCCATCAAAATAAGGATATTACGACTGCTGCCCAATGCTCCCTGAATACAGTAAAAACAATCAGGCATGAACTAGAGACTTGCAATGGTGACTACGAGGATGTAGCAAGAAGAAAGATCCCTAGCAGACGATCTGATTGCGTTCGTACAGCAGAATTCCTCGCAAATCTGCAGGAACAGGTGTTGAAGAACCCTGGCATTGGAATTCGGGCTTTGTTCGTGGAGTTGCTAACTGTAGTCAAGCCCTGGATAACAAGGGTAGCCAATGGTAGGCCGTATGTATGGCAGCAGGATTCGGCCCCTTGCCACACCTCTGGGAAAAGTCAAAAATGGTTGTCTGAAAATTTCTACGACTTCACCAGTCCAAATGTTTGGCCTCCAAACTCCCCAGACCTTAACCCCATGGATTATTTTGTATGGGGTGCAGTTGAAAAAGACACCAATCGCACTTCCAGTAATACAAAAGCCCAGTTAATGGATAAAATTAAAACAGTTTTTGCGGCCCTTCCCAGGGAGACTGTAGCATCAGCTTGTTCGAGGTTCCGAAGCAGAATTGAAGCTGTGATCGATGCTAATGGTGGTTATTTTGAGTAAATCTTGTTGATAGTATTGTAATTAACTCTGCCTGTAATGTTTTTTTGTCAATTCATTAAATTTAATAGATACAAAGAAGATTTTCTTTTTCCTTACGAAACTGTCAAATTTATCCCGAACACCCTGTATATCAGAACACATTATTATATGATCATTATTGAGTACAATTTTAAATTTAGTATTTTGAACAATTATAACATGGAAGTCTAAGTTCTTACTTTGGCTTTTTTTCTTCTGTCTTATATGGCTTTGTGCGCTGATAACGGTCACCCATTCTGGTACCCTCCAATTTCCCAACTAGTGATACCACTTCACCTGTTGCTTCATCTCGTGGTCGACGTTCAATAAGTCGAGTATCTGCTTGTAAAACAAGATTGGAATTCTAGATACATGGGGGGAAAAAAAGAGAGAGAAAAGAAGAGATATGAAGAGCATTAGTAGATGAACTCTAATTCTGGCATACTATCATTGTTTACTCTGCCCATATAAATAGAGTTCAAAGAATTCAGAAAGTACATACCTGTACATGCATTTAAATGAAGGAATATGCAAACAGAGCTCATTACAGTAATCCTCTCTCTCATGAGGATGTTGAGTCCTGACTGAATTTAGTTGGTTAGTGGACAATAAGTGCATTTATGTTATAAATGTCACATTCTAATGCAATACATTTTGTGATCTGAAAATGTTACATACTTCTTCTTTGAGCGCCATCTCCTATCAGAGGTCGGCAACCACCTTGGCAAATTTTGAGCGATTCTCAGAGTTCATGCCAGTTTACTTTCTGATGTCTGCCAGCCAAGATTTTCTTCATCTTTCTTGTCCTCTTCTTCCATTTATCTTCCCTTTTATAATCAACTGAAGTGTCTGAAATTTTTCTTTACGAAGTAGGTGACCAAGATATGCAGTTTTCCTTCTTTTTATGATATCTAAAAGTTTACATGATTTCCCCATTTGTTCCAGTACTTCCTGATTGGACGTTTTTGCTGCCCATGGGATTTTTAACATTCATCTGTATAAACACATCTCAAAGGTTTCAAGTCTTTTTATTGATGTTGTCTTCAAGGTCCAAGTTTCTGCACCATACAGACCATACATAGCATTTAACCATGCATACTCTAAGCTCTAAATTTAAACTGCAGTTACACAGTGTTGATTTCATCAAGAAAAATTTTTTCTTGCCATTTCAATTCTAACTTTTATTTCCATTTCTGGATTGCAATCTTCATTTAACCAGCATCTGAGATATTCAAACTTTGCACTCTTTCTATTTGTTTTCCATTTAAAGAAAGTGCTGAATTAAGAATTGGTTTCTTGCTTATGACCATGAATTTAGTTTTGGTGATTATTTTTAATCCCATTTTATCACTCTCTTCATTCACTAGTTCCAGAAGATTTTGAAGATCCTGAATATTGTCAGTCAGGAGATATGGACCTTAAATGAGGTGACCTGATGATTTCACCATTTACATTAATCCCTTCCTTTCAAGACTTTTTTGAAATATGGCTTCTGAGTATATGTTAAAAGAAGTGACAGTACACATGCTTGCCTTACTCCTTGTTTGATATTAATGAAGTCTGTAATAATGTCATCAACTTGAACAGATGCCTTTTGATTCCAATATAAGTTTTCAATGATCCTGATGTCTTTACCATCTAACCCAAATCTTTTTAATAGTACAATCATTTTAGCATGTTGGACTTTGTCAAATGCTTTCTCGAAGACGATGAAGCAAATGAATTATTATTATTATAAAATTAATAACGGAAAAACTCAGGTAAAAAGATTATTTAATAGTATAATTTTCGCCGGTGTGTCACAGGCATCTTCAGTAAATTTTAAGCTCAAATTAAACAATAACTGACAATTCCAAGCACCACCTAAGTAGCTAATGCAAGATAACTAAAAACGTTAATAAAAAAAAAATTATATATACAATAAAAAGTTAGAAAAGATTAGCTGATTTATAAAGTACTATCTCCCATAAAGGGGATAGACGTAAACCATCGGATCTGTTTAAAGTTTGGAGAGTGAAGTAAAGTTTCACGTTTCTTTATAAAGCCGTTCCATGAGGAAACGACTATTGTGAAGGACTCTTGTCTTTTTCCAATGAACTCTATGTCTAGTGAAGATGGCATGTTCTGCAAGTCCAGACTGTTCAGCTTTAAGGTACTGAATATAAGACTGGTGTTCTTCTAGCCGAATAGAGGCAGATCTTCCTGTTTGTCCGAAATAAGACAATTCACAAGAGCAAGGAATCTCGTAGACACCTGGAAAATTAAGATGTGAAAGCTTGTCCTTAGGAGAAGTGAGAAAGGTGGAGATTTTTCAGAACGTTCAAAAAAAACAAAATTATTCAGTTGTTTTAAAACTTTTGCTATACGTTCACTAATGCCTTGTATATAAGGGATAGGAATGCGCATTATTTCTTCTGCATTTGAAGAGGAAGGCATATTAAAACTACTCAAAGCTCTTTTGATGAAGGAATTCTTATATCCATTAGATAGAAAGGAAGCAGTAATATATTGCAGTTCTTTCTGTAAAAGAAGATCGCCTGAAGAACAAAAGGAGTGGGCCCGATGAACCAGTGTTTTAATAGTTCCTGCCTTTTGGCTGGGATGGTGATGAGATTCAGCATGGATATAATGGCCTGTATGAGTCTTCTTTCTACAGACTGAGAAATATAGGTTACCATCTGGTTGGCAAAGAATTAGAAGATCTAAAAAGGCTAACTGCTTATTTGATTCTACTTCTAGAGTAAACTGGATCCTTGGATGAAGTGCATTTAACTTAAACTGCTGAAGTTCATCAAAAGAGCCATTCCATATAGCAAAAATGTCATCAAGATACATTGTTCAAAATGTTCCATAAAGAAGTTGGAGATAGCAGGAGAAAGAGGATTGCCATTGCTGTTCCTTCAATTTGTTGATACAACTTATTTTTAAAGGAAAAATAACCAGAATGTATTACAAAATCAAATATTTTTTACAATGTCTGAAGGAAATTCCTGTTGCAGTAATTCAATGCTTTCAGATAAAGGAACATTTGTAAATAAAGAGACAACGTCTAAACTGATCATGATATCCGAAACGTCCAAATGAAGATTTGAAATTTTATTTTTGAAATCCAAAAAGTATTTTTTATATAAGTATCAGTTCTTCTAGTTGAAGAAGTGAGTAAATTTGATAAAAATTTTGTAAGTGGGACAACCTATACAATCTACAACTGGCCTCAACGGAATGCCTGGTTTATGAACTTTCGGAAGACCATACAATCTAGTTGGATGACCAAAGAAGGTTTTAAGTTTTTTCTTTTGATCTTCATCTCATGTAGATACATTATCTATGAGAGAATTAAGTCTCTTCAGTTGACTCCTGGAAGGATCCGATGTAAGAGGCCTATAAGTTGAATAGTCGTGGAGTAATGGAGACATTTTTCTCTCATATTCCTTCCTATCTGGAATAACGACAGCCTTCCCTTTGTCAGCTTTTGTAATAATTAAAATTCTCCTCATCCTGAACTTTCTGACTCTCAATTTAAAGCTTTGAAATCATTGAAGAAGAAGAATAATTTAATTATTACAACAGCTGACAAAGGGAAGGCTGTAGTTATTCAAGATAGGAAGGAATATGAGAGAAAAATGTCACATTGCCATCTTCAAAAGGAACTTACAAAAAAGGCATGTAGACACTACAATACAGTAACTGAGAATGAAGTGAGGAAGCTATTGTTCTCCTAAAAGTCCTGATGGTGCACCCTAGTGGGCTATGTAGGTGTTCTTGGCCGCTGGGCTGAAGGTCAGCTGATGTAAGCCTCCCAAATTTGGGGCAGTCTAATGCAACCAAATTTGTTGAGGTTTGGAGAGTTTCTTAGGGCTGAGGCTGATTCCATGAATAGTCTTTCGAATTTGAACTTGCTATGGTGTATTATTGTAGCTTTCTTCCACCGTATTCTGTGACGTGTATCCAGAGCATGGTCTGCAAGACCAGAGTGGCTGTACTTGTGAAACCGGATGTAGTCCTTGTGGTCCGAAAATCCCCCCCCCAACAACAATATGGAGTGGTGAAAACACTATAGAACAGGGCTAAACTAATCTGTTCAAACGACAAGGCCCTAAACACTGAACTAAATCACATCCTCAACACTTTCTCAGCCAATGGCTACTGCTCCCCAAAAAAATCGAAAAAATATTGGAACCAACAAACCACAACAACCCCCCCCCCCTTCACAACATGGATTACTCTAAATCCATCACCATTCCCTACATCCGAGGCACCTTGGAAAAAATTCCCAAAATCTTAAAAAAAAACATGACGCAACCTCCTGTTGCTTATCCGCTCCACTAAAGACCAACCACTTCTCCTAGACCTACCTGGCGTATACCAGGTCCCTTGCAGCTATAAACTGTCTTACTTTGGCCAAACAGGTAGGACGGTGAATATCAGAATTTTGGAACACAAGGACTACATCCGGTTTCGCGAGTACAGCCACTCGGGTCTTGCAGACCATGCTCTGGATTCCACAAAATACGGTGGAAAAAAGCTACAATAATACACCGTAGCAAGTTCAAATTCAAAAGCCTATTCATGGAATCAGCCTCAGCCCTAAGAAACTCTCCAAACCTCAACAAATTTGGTTGCATGAGACTGCCCCAAATTTGGGAAGCTTACATCAGCAGACCTTCAGTCCAATGGCCAAGAACACCTACATAGCCCACTAGGGGGACACTATCAAGACTTTTAGGAGAACAATAGCTTCCTCACTTCATTCTCAGTTACTGTGTTGTAGTGCCTACGTGCAAGTGTCTTTTTTGTAAGTTCCTTTTGAAGATGGCAACATCATGTTGCCAAAATATCGGAAATATTTATTAAAGTGTTATTTAATTTATATTCTTACATACGTTGTCAATTCCTTAAGTGATTTAGTTATTCAATAATGGGAGGTCATTATTTTCAAGGATTTGTTCAATGATACAACCCCTTCCATTTGTGTTAGCATCATCAATTTTGATAATCATCATCATCATCAAATTCCTGACATGTACCCTCAAGGGGTGTACAGGATATGATAGTACTACATGAAAAATTTACATCATTACTAAGTTCCTATCTACAATTTTCCTCCAAATTAGTCTGTTACTTGTCAAGACTCCAACATTATCAGATCTTATATTTCTATCGTCTAAGGTACTTTGTACCTTATCAATCCACCTATATCTCGGTCTTCCTCTGGGTCATTTATCTGCCAACCTGGCAGAGAACACTTGTTTTGCTAATCTTTCCTCGCCCATTCTGTTCAAGTAACCATACCACCTGAGATTAGCTCTGCTAACATATTCCTGGATACTGACAATGTCAAGTTCTTTCCTAATATCCTCGTTTTTAATATGATATTGCCATTTGATGCCATCTGTTCACGCCTCTAATCTTTCTCAGGACTCTCATATCTGCGGTCTCTAGTCTTTGGTCAAGTGTTTTACTTCTGACCCAGCTCTCAGATCGATAAGTTAAAACTGGTTTGAACACTGTCTTGTATATAGCTAATTTAGTCTTGATAATCTTATCTTGCAATTGCCTGAGCCCATACTTCTTATAGACAACCGTAATGGACACAACACCGATTTCATTTAACTCAGCATCTGGTGGTAAATAAACTGAACATACTGTAATAAGAAATTCCATGGATAGGCGAATCACTACCGCATCAAGGAAAGTATTAAGCCAGATATGGAAATGAGTATGACTGCCCACCAGGACAACTAATCTACAATGAGCAGAGCCATCTCCAATTCTGTCCTTGCATACAACAGTGAAATTACCCTGTAATGATGCTTAAGATAGTGTCATTACAGGGTTTTAAATGTTTCCTGCAGACAGAAACAGAAAGGTTTGTATTTCTGCAGCAAAATCTTGATATCATTCATATTTTGGCAAAAAACTACATAAAATCTGGTAAAATTCATTGTAAAAAATTTCCCAGTTTTGGCTTCATAGACTTGTTTGATTTCCAGGAGGTTGAGGTCTTATCTTTGTAAGGTTTATATTTATCAACTGATTTTAGGAAGTATGGACAGTTAGTGTCCATCTCTTGCTATGAAAAAATATTCAATATATCATCTGATGTGTCAGGATCATTTGGTAAGATTAATTTACTTTCAGTGGATACTGAAATATCAATTTTTTTTCTGTGAGGATGTCTGGTGGATTATCTTTAAGTAATACCCTTGCCATTATTTATGGTCAGGATCTCATGGCAAATATCTCATCTGGAGTAAGGCTGTAGGTCATGCAATTGACACAATCCACAGAGAAGCATTCACAATCAGGTATGGTGAAATTATCAGATGGTGGAATAGACATGAGTTTGAGTTGCTGTTTCTTAATTGCCACTTTCTCAGTATAAAAGAATCTCAAGAGAGGTGTAATGGTATCTAACTTCCTTTCTGCATTAAGATATATATATATTTTTTTGTTTAACCTTTTGTATTTCTTTTTCATCTGTCCATACTAAAATGCACAAAAGTAAGTTGGATTATCTCTCTGACAGTTGACACATTTATCTTTCTCTGCAGAAGAAAATTTGTAATCATGCTCTATATTACCACATCAGGCACAAGTGGCAGAGCCATGACAGGAAGTTTGGGATTGTCCATAATTCTGATATTTAAAGCATCTTGGTGGATTAGAGATGTAGAGTCTAACAATACAGTTGAAATAAATTTCTTTCATGGAGGAGGCTGAGATGTATCAAAAATAAGGATGATGTTCCTGGTTGGAACCAGGTGACCATCCCTACATATCAGGATGCAGCTCATACCTTTCACTCCCTAATCTTTAAGCTCTACACATATCTCCTCATCAGAAACCTCAAGGATATTCCTATCTGATATCCCTCTTCTACAAGAAATGAGTGTTTTATGGGGTGTTCCTGTGATTGGTATATATGAGAATGGCTAACTTAGATAAAGACCCAGCTGAAATTAAGACTGGTGGTAGAAATAAATAATTTAAGATATGCAGATAATACAACCCTCAAAGCAGAAACTATGGAAAATCTAGAGTGGTTGGTTTTATTGGTTAAGAGGGAAAGCAACAAAGCCAAATTTGATTTAAACATCTACAAAACAAAAGTGATGGCCTCTGGCAATTTAGATAAATTTATGATAGAGGGAGATAAAACAGATTGTTGTTCTGATTTACTGGGGTCCAGATAAGAAATGATGGTAAATGTGAAAATGAAATTAATAGGTTAGTCAAGGGAAAAAAAAAAAAAAAAGCAATGCTAAACCTGAAAAAAATTATGAGACAGAGGTGCATGTAAGGCCACAAAAGTTAGACTTACGAACACAGGAAACAAATTGATTCATTTGAATTATGGGAATGGAGGAGACTATTAAGAATCCCAAGAGTGACTGATAAGGTTTTAGAGAGTATAAAGGCAGGATGTTTCTTGGAGGCAATGATTGCTAAACAGAAGTTAATATACTTTGGCCCTATTATGTGAGCAGATGATTCATTGCAAAAGGCAGTTATGTTAGGTAAAACTGTAGACATGAGAAGGAGAGGAAAATTGCAAATTAGTTAGATGGACAAAAGAAAGGAACTTACCAACTTGAACTTACAATTGCTGAAAGAAAAGACAAGAGGCCAAGTGTGTTTAGTTTCAGATAATGTGGTTAAGTCATCACATTGATTAACTGCAATGCTGAAGAGAATACTAAATTGAAGGAAGTAAGAAAGTCATTATTCCACTCTGCAAGCCTTTAATAAGACCACAGCATGACTACAGTACTCAGATCAAGTCACCAGGGTTCAGAAGAAATCATGAGTGTTGAAAAGGGTAACCAAGATGATATGTGTTCCATGGAATTGTGCACAAGGACAGACTGAAGGGATACAGTACAGACACAAATAAGATTTTACAACTAACGGCAAGCGGTTAGGAAACTTATGGTAATCCCTGGGAAATGAATAAGACTATGGCTAAGAACTGTATGTTAAATCCAGTTCTTCTCATGGCTTATGTGTGAAATAAGCTACTGCTGGACATTGTGAGTATATTTTTTGATGAATATGTCAAAGAAACATATGATAGGTATTTAGGCATGGTGCAGAATGGACATGGTCCATGATTCCCTGGTAGAACCTGCATAATAATATTGCTAATGTGATACACCTGAATGATGATACTTCGTTTATAGACCTGACAGTAGTTCTTAAATGAAATTTTTATACACACAATATTGTATACACAGATTAAAGATTAATCAACATATGGATTATTTGTTCAATGGACTAAGAGTTCTTTTTCATGGAAAAGTTTGGGAAGGTCTAGCATCCCATATGGCAGGAGCACTTCCAATTTTCTCTCTCATAAGTATCTTCTCATCAGGTTGTTTCTTGCTATTCCTTGATGATACTATACTAACCCATGGCCGGTTAAGAATATTTTACACATCATACAGACTCTTTCTCACAGATGGTACGCGTTTAACACCTACAATAATATACTCATGATCATCATTACACCCTTACTGGTATTTCTAGATTCACTGTTGAGGTTTCCTCTATCTTGCTTTCTGTCATTTATTTTTAATTCATCATTTATCAATACTCAGGCTTCCATTTGTTTACTATTACAAGAGAAATTTCTCCCTTGAACACATTTTTCCAACTTTGAAGGAATGGCCCTTTGTACAGTGTATTTAGCCTACATCTGTTAAAATATTATGATTACATGACCACCTCAAAGGAACCATCACAGGAGGACACTACTCCACCATACATAAGTCACCATCACTCCTATTAATCCTCTAACTACACTACCTCCAAGACATTATTTACGACCAACACACAATGCCATCTACTGCCTACTACCACCAACAATAATATTCTTGTGTTTGTTGTTGTTCTCTCTTCTGTCAAAACAGGCTGAATACTTCATGAATCCACCTTCTCCACTCTTCTCTTAATGAAGTCTTTCTTGAAAGATCTTGAAGGTTGATGATCTTAGCAGCTTTCTTAATATTAGTGATTTTGTATTATATTTATATATGAGGGTATATATTTATACCCTCATATATGGGGGTAGCAGGTTAGGAGAAAAACCCAAGTTTCCTTCCAGGGTTTTTCTCCTGGAAACTTGGGTTTTTCATCCTGCAGACAGATAAATCAGCCTTCAGAACACAACAATTTAGACAAAAAATACCATTGTTGGTGGTGATGATGGGCAGTAGTGGAGACAATGAGATGTATGTGGCAAAGTAGAGTGAGTGCCTTCCCGCTATGAGTCCTTGGATTCATGGAGCTGTCATGTAACAATAATAACTTGTACAATTTAGTGCAGTCTGATCAAAGTATAGTACAGCAGCAGCATAATTTCCTCATTACTGAATAATCTTGTATGTTTTTCTACTACTTTTTAACGTATTCTTGAATTTCCATTCACCCATTATAAATGGGAATGAGAAAATTTCTTAAGCATGTCAACTTTGTGATACAAAGTGCAGCCCGTTACATATATACAGCTATTACGAGTCGCTGTACCAACGTGTCATCCATTAATTTCTTCATTAATAACCAATGAAGCCTCCAAAGTAGATACATAACTATTCGCCGTCCTAACCACTAGCTGTCCAAAACCCATAAATTACTCTCAAAAAGGGTAAATATAGTGCCATTGTTAAACTTGAATAATTCAATTAAGGTAATATCTGCAATGAGTCTTTTGATTTCATAGTGTTGTAATAGTAATACAATATCATTATTTCTGTTTAGCTCACTAATTTAAAACAGATACAACAGAGCAACAAATAAATTATTAAATCTGCATTTAATATCATTCACTTACAGCTTTATATTCATACTGCAAAGAACGAGCCGCTGCATCAGCCATGTTCAAAACATTACCTACTTGGTTTAGAGCGTTTATGAAACGTGTTTTTCTACGTTGAATACGAGAGTATTCGTAGCTTCCGGTAATGCTCGTGACGTCCGAGCTTCCGCGTTGTAGTGGTTCCTGGATTATCTGCAATAGCAAAGAAGTTGAATTGGCGTATCAAAAGTATTAGAAATATAGTTTTTGTGATACCGTTTAAAATTTGTATTTGATAGTGCCAAATTTATAACTGAAATGGAGACGACATCTGTTAATGAGGATAAACCAAATACCGGCCAGGTAAGCAAATATTTATAAATGAAAAGACCTGCTGTGGCCGAAGTTGAATGTAAAGCAGATTAACTTGTCTCTTTCTTTATCTGTCTAGAAATGGGGACTTATACATTTTAGGAGAATCTGCAGGTTTACTATATATGTATATATAATTAAATAAATAAATAAAAAAAAATATATATATAACATAGATCTCGAAAGTTGAAGGCCTTATAAACAATGTTTATTAGGCCTTCTATGATTCAAATTGAAATTAAAAGCCTTGGTACTGGCAATAAACTTGGGAGAAGATGGGTTGTAAATATCGGCTGATTCGTGTTAACGTGTGTTCTTTACTGCCAATAATGATCCAAATGAAAAACCTTAAAATATGCTAGGTTCCAATAGGGAATTATGTATTATAATAATTCGTAACAAAGATGGATCTCGTGCTCATGATAACCATTGCTTCTAAGCCATGCGTAGCAATCACATTTAATCGAACTTTTTGTTTACAAAGTTCTACACATTTCCGGCTGTTTTAGTTTCGTGATGATTTTTCTAATAATAGATTAATATTCCCTAATTGAAAAGTTCGGCTCAAGCAGGAACTGTATGGCTCAAATTAAATTTTTTTAAAAGAGAAAAGAAAATGGTACAAAATAAAATACAACGTATGAATTTTGTTAGTCACCTTAATGAATTTCTTTCATTCACCATTCCCTTTAAGAAAAGGCTATTCTTTATTCCATTACTCACCGTATTGCTTAACCTCCAGGAAATAGGTTCATGTTTTTCTTGCTAATTATGTGAAGTGTGATCCACTTACAGTGTGTATATCCATTGTAATTCCCCTTTTATTCTGTACCCTAGATTTCTCCAATCTGTACTTAAATTCTACATTCTGTAGTTCAGATATTACATCATCTAATTTTGCTCCAACTCCATTGTATCCCAGTTACCAGGAAAATCAGGTGCCAGTTAGATTCCACTAGAATGAGGACTAATCACAGTAGAGTAATAATGTTCATATTGCTAGATGCTAATGTTTTTTTGTTTGTTTTCTCCCATAGTAAAACCTCATGAAGGTTTCCATCTGAAAAGATCTGGTTTACTATGATGAATTACTAAATGTTCTTTATTCTTAATTCAGATAGTTTGCCTGTTTCACCTGCATTAAGGCTGCAAGTGCATCTAATTTTTTTGACTACTGAGTAGCAGTGGATCCAAATAGGAGTGATCGCTCTTTTCATGAACCCATGCAAAATAATAGTTGCTCCATAATAATATTGGCATTTTAAATGTACAAACATTTGGAAGAAATTGAGTTATGTAACAAATAATACTGTGAAGTACAGTTCTGAGTATAAAGGGTTTTTGGAGCACAAACTGTAGCTATAGAGTTCTTGGTTTTGTCTTTCAACTCTTTGTAGCAAAATTATCTTTACTGTGTGATCACTTATTCTGTCTAAAATCTTAAGACAGTGTGATACCTAAAAAAAATCATTCCTTTTCTTCCCCCTATCATAAAAGAGATTATGGCTTTTGATGAACTGTCATCATATTGACACCTACCCACACACACAGCAGTCATGTTATAGGGCTTTGTGACCTCTCATCTATGGAGTTGATTAAAAAAAAATAATAATAGTAATAAAACACATAATTAGAATGGGTCTCAGATAATCAGACTGTCTTAAATTATTATTATTACTATTATTATTATCACCACGTGACACCTCCAGGGAGTCCAGAGACTAATTGATGGAGAGCACCTACTCTACATCTCTGTCTCCACCACTCAATTCACCAACTACAATGAACCACACTTGTCATCATCATCATCACTATATAATATAATAATTTGAAAAATATATACTGCCATCTTTTGTGTATCTTTTGAATTTATGTTTTTAATAAACCTTCCACTGTTTTTGAATAAATGGTATTAGTGAATTTTGGGTTACGACAGATGGTAGAAAAGTTTCAAGAGAGGCAACAGCAGCTACATATGGCATTTATTGATCTGGAGAAAGCGTATGAGGAGTGCCAAGGCAAGAAGTCTCCAGGTGTCTGAGGGAGAAGAAGGTACTGGAGAAATATGTCAGGTTGGTGCAGGAGATGTACAGAAATGTGAAAACAAGAGTTCGAACCTGCCTTGGAGAGACAAAGTTTTCCAGTGACAGTTGGCTTGCATCAAGGGTCAGCATTAAGTCTGTTCCTGTTTAATATTGTGATGGAGGTGGTGAGAGAAGATGCACCTTGGACTATGTTGTATGTAGATGACATCGTGCTGTGTGCAGAATCAAGAAAAGAAGTGGCAGCTAAACTGGAAAGTTGGAGGAAAGAACAGAAAGAGAGAGGTATGAGACTCAGCAGAAGTAAGACAGAGTATATGTGTTGCAAAGTGGATGCAGCCAGGAGACAGATCTGGAGCTGGATGGAAATGTCATCAGGAAGGTCAGTGACTTTAGATACTTGGTTCAACAATGAAAGAGGATGGTGAGGCTGAGAAAGAAGTGGGATGGAGGAACTGGAGAGAGATGGCTGGAGTGCTATGCGATAAGAGGTTGCCAGTAAATCTAAAAGGCAAAATCTACAGGACAGTAGTGAGGCCAGCTATGACGTATGCTATGGAAACTGTGGCCCTGAGGAAAATAGCATCAGCAGGATGGAGGTAGCAGAGATGAGAATGTGCTTAGGTGGATGTGCGGTGTGACCAGAAAGGATCGTCTGAGAAATGACTATGTAAGGGGAACAGGGAAAGTTACGAACTTAGGAGCAAAGATACAGGAGGCAAGGTTGAGATGGTTTGCTCGTGTGATGAGGAGGAGGAAAGAAGAGTATGTGGGAAGAAAGGTCATGCAGATGGATGTGCAGGGGAGAAGGAAGCGCAGACGGCCATATATTTCAGCCTGAAAATTACAGGCTACCATAAAAAGTGGCAAAGGGTAGTATAATGCAAAGTAGAATGGCAACAGTCGATTGATTTGAAATAATGAGAGCCATGTGATGTTATACATGAAATGACACAAAGGCATAACTTAGGGGACATTGTTATTAATTATAAATGAAAGATACCAAGAAATTATATACTTGTTTTAATCCTTTATCCAAGTGTAAGCAAACAGGTTTGCACCTGAACTATTTTCAGGACTGGGGCAACTTGTAGATAGAAGCGTATGACTTCACATCGCTTGCCTTTCCCATAATGCAAAGTACATATCCTTATGCCCTTCCCATAATGCTATGCATTATGGGAAGGGCAGACCCAGAGGTGATGCCAAGATTGAAGTAATGCAGAAGTCATATTTTTATATATCTTCCCATAATGCATAGCATTATACATACCAGTAAGGATATGTGCTCTGCAGTGCTGTCGCGTGATCATTTCAGTTAGGTGTGCTGTCATGTTTTCCAGGAAGTGGGGGGGGGGGGCAGAAGCTTGGAGACAAATGATTACATCAATAAATTTTTATAATTATTGATTTAATTAAATAATTACATCAATAAACGTCTTAGCTTTTTTTTATGTAATTATTTGTCGATGTAAACTATAAATACATTATTTTCATTTTGCATCGATTTTAATGATCTTTAATTCTTGGGGGGGGGGGTATTCAGAATTAATATTTTTTAGCACAATTTCATATATTAAAAAATTGACCGGCATATTTTATTAAAAATCAACTAATTAATTAATCCTAATTTAATTATTTCAGTTTAAAAGCAAAAAAATCATAAAACTAACAAATAAAATAATATTAAATTACATGCCCTTACCTTTCAAAAATGTATTTTTTTTTTAAAATTTGTTTCACTATAAATTTACAATTCACACTTCACTCTGTAACTTACTAGACAGAAGGCAAACTAACCGGCCACTGTTCACAAATCAGAAAAAGATGCAAAAACAGGAACACGTGTTTTATTGCAGTAATAAAACACGTGTTCTATGGCTACCCCGCAATAGGCTAACCCATAATAAAATTTTAAGGCAGACAAAGCGTTCCCAGGGTCGAAGATGTAAGAGTACATATCTCAATCAATTTTACAATTATAATTTGTGGAATTTTTGAATTGATCCCAGGGAAAAGAGCCCCCCTCCATGCGGACGCCTATGACCATGGGATTGCATTTTATCGATGTATGAAAGTTTTGAGAGGACATAGCGCATCAGCAATCATCTTAATTGGTCCAATGCAATTAATTTCAGGTTAGCATTGAATACTTCTGCATAGAGTGGGGGGAACAATCTGTTTTATGATTAGAAAACAACAATGAAGCAGAATGCTATATTTGGTTGGTATATTTGAAATACTCAAAGATGAAAATATGTGAACCATCATTTATAAGACATGTGAGAATAGGAAGGAATAAGTATGAGTAGAAACACTTTGATTAATGGTAAATGAATAATTATCATTTGTAATATGTGTGTCCTATAAGTTGCTGGGTAGAGCGAATAGCATGATCCTATAAATTCTAAACATGAATAAGTGAATTTATGATGGCATAGTTAAAAAAAAAAAAAAATTATGAGAGAGAGAAAGTATTGCAGGAATAAATATGGCTTGATGGAGCAGCAAATGATAAATTTGTTGCACATGTTATGTGTATTTCTCTGGTTTGTGGATGTTTCGCTCCGTTTTCCAAGAATCCGATCATTATCGGAAGTATCCACATTTTCGGGAATCCTAAATTCATTATTTTTTATTTATTTATTTTTTTTTTTTTAGTATCAGCGGTTCTTCTATCTTATCAATCTCACATATGCTGGTATTTTGTTGTAGATCAACAACGTCTTATAATACATAGAATATTCATTTTTATTCAGGAATAGATATATTTTACTGTCTGTTGTTTCCAAAGACTAGAATAAAAATGTCTCTGTACTGTTGAAAAACTTTGCAACCTCAACAGATGCTGTACTGCACAAGCAAAAGAAAAAACAATTAGCATTTTCCTCCTAACATCCACTTTCAAATTTTCAGTTCCAGAAATCATCTGTAACAGCTGTTTGTAATAAAGCCATCGGATATAGTAATCTCTCAACTCATGACGACATTCAATTGGATTGGTTGACACAATAACCAATCACAGCCGCTAGGTGCTGAGTGAATTCAAAATTTAAGCTTACCTAGTCACGCCTTCTCAGTGGTTTAAAAATTATATAACACTAAGAATTTGACAAGCTGCACCCTCTTTACATCTTTTTGAATGGCTCAAAGGTGTATGCATTTTGAAAGCATACCTGGGCTATTAACGCAAATGTGACGCAATGTTTACACGGCAAAAAGCACCTTCTTCATGATACACTAATGCTTTATTATCCTCGTGAAGAGGACAGTGAAGCATTAGTACATTATATTGTGTTCAATTTTAGGAATCACGCAAAGTCTGCAAACAGTTGGGTGAGTCTTTAATGGGAATAAATGCAAAAATATAATATCGGTGATACTGATATTTTGTGGATGAACACCGCACACCTGGAATATTCGCCCCTGGTGCTTTGCATTATGTGAAGTCATAAGCTTCTATCTACAAGTTGCTCCAATAAAGGATTAAACCAAGTATGGTGTCTTTAATTTATAGTATAACTGAGTGGAAAAACTTCCAACAAGTGTTATTAACTGTATTATTAATTAAAACTATTGATGTGTAATAAAATAAACGTCTATAATTGTGTCTCACAGAGCTGTAATTTGCATTTGTTACTATCCCTAAATGGGATGGATTCCTTAGTTTAATGCTTTGAATGTAGTTCTTAAGTTATAGATCAGAAGTAGTTAGCCAGTTTTTTCCCAGGTATTGCTTTGTTATAAATAATGACCGTAGATATTCGAATATTAACAAATAGTGTATGATTTTCATGCATTGATCATTATTAATAAACATGATCAGATTACTTGTTTTCTGTCTCACCGATATACCCTTTAACCATACATAGTTTATTCACAATATGATACAATGTGAAAAGGGAAAAGAGATTTATATTAAAAATTAAATATTGCAAATTATGGTCTTCCAAGTCTCTCTATCTTGAGCCAATCTGTAGATGTCAGATGGAGTTTTGCAGTTCAGCCTACTGATGATTTCACATATGTATTGCCAAAATTGTTTGCATGTCTTCCTCTACTGCGTTTGCCATCTTCTGGTTTGTACAGGATGAGAGATTCCAAAAAGGGCAAGACTTGAGAATTTCTGAGTTGTAGTTTTTTGATTATTACTGACAAGTGGCCAGATTTAGCACAGCAGAGTTAGTGAGTCCATCCAGGTGTATCCAAGAATCAAACTGAGACATTTAGTTCCAAAGGAGTTAATTAGATCTGTAGTTTTTTTGGTGCATATTGTCCAGGTTTCAGAACCATACAAGAAGATGGATCTACTGGTTGCATGATATAGTCTTATTTTTGTCTTTAATGATACTAATGATGATTTCTAGATGGGGCAGAGTTTGTTATGGAAGACTAGAGCCAGCTGTTTACATTTTCTGATATCATTTTGTGTATTGCTGATGCAAAATCAAAGGTATTTAAAGTCCTTTACTCTTTCTAAGGGTTTATTGTTGATATGTAGTATAAAGTTTCACAACCTATTGAGAATACGTTGGACTTTTGGATGTTGATCTGCAGACCAATAAGTTTAGCTGTGCCTCTAGTAGACTGAGATGTTTTTTTGCATTTGTTAGTTCTGTATCAATAAGCACAACATCATCAGCAAAGCTAAGATCAGTTATTTGCATTGTGTGGGTGGATGTTTTAATGTTAATACCAAGATCTTCTATGTTGATGGTCCAGAAGATGTAGTCCAAGCATATTAAAAACAAATAAGGTGCTAGTACATCACTTTGCAGGACTCCTGTTGTCACTGGAAATGATTCAGATGTTTCTGTTTTTGTAGCATTGTAATCTTTATAAGGCACTGTGATTGCTGGTATGAGTTTTGAGGGTAGACCATAGAAGCTGAGTATTTTAAACATTGCTTCTCTATTAATTGAGTCAAAGGCTTTTTTTTTTGAAGTCTATAAAGGTTAAAATGAGTGGTAAGTTTTTATCCTGTGAACCTTCCATGATTCTTCCGATGCAATGTATCTGTTCTATTGTACATCATTTTTTTAGAAATCCAGCTTGGTTTTTTTCTTAAAAGTAGTGTTAAGTAATCCATATTTACGAATTTAAGGACACAAAACACACTTGTTGAAATGATTATTTTACTTATTATTAATGAAATAACATGATGTTTCGACCCCCGTATTGAGGTCATTATCAGAATGATACATGTGTATAGGAAATCAAGCTACATGCTCTTGCACTCTATAAAGGTAAAATAAATCTACGCTGTTAATTAATCTTTTTCTTAGCCTGACCTCTAGTGATAAAAAAAAATATATAAAAAATTAAATAAATAAAAAACTACAATAAACTCTGCTAAAGTCCTCCTATACTAAGATTCTTCTGGATTTGTAGAGTTCAGATTGTTATACTACAATTTTCTTCTGGACATGTAAAGTTCAAGTTGCTATTGAATATTAAGGGGGGGAAAAAACACTTCACCAAGTCTTCTTGTATTGGGATTTTTCTATGGCTTGTTCTGGTTGCAAATGGGTCCTCCACATTCTTGGAATGGTTAGGCCATCATTTTTGTTCAGATTTGGATTATGCTTGAGCATTTCACATGCTTCTTTAAATTTCCTCTCGAACCAGGTTTTGGTGCGGTGTAGGGACTTGTTACCTTTCCAATCAATTATTATTATTTCGGGCAACTCCAAGTAGTCGACAGACTCATCAAGGGAGGCCCTAACATCATTTCAAGAACAACTATTCGGCATTCACACAGTATCTATCATACCTTGTCCTGAACTCATTCACGGTCATAGCACTCACAACAGACTGGCAGCTTATTCCACTCATTCACCACTCTCCAAGTAAAAAAACCTAGCTCTAACACCCCTGCTAACCACATTCTTGCCCAGCTTCTATGTATGGCCCCCTAGTCCCCCCACCACCAGTCCTATTCTCAAAATTATCTTCTGAATTAATCTTATAGAAACCCTTCAGTAATTTGAATGTCTCAATCATATCACCCCTGTTCCACCTATCAACCAATTTTTGCAACCAACAAATCTTCAACCTGTTCTCATAAGGTTCATTCCACAGACATGCTATCATCTTGGTCACTCATCTCTGGATCCTCTCCACCTCCTCCCCATCAAGAAGAAACCCTGGCACCCATATCTGGGCACAGTAGCCTAGATTGGATCTTATCAAGGCTCGATACAGAAGAACAATAACTTGTTTGTTTCTGCTTGTTAAAGTATTTTTCAGAAGCCAAGTGATTTGATGAGCTGATTTAGTCACTTTTGCGATGTGCCCCCTAAACTTCAACTCCCTATCCACCAACACTCCCAAAAAATCCCTGGCCTCATCAATTTCCTGGAGTACGATTCCACCAATGTGATATATTGCTACTAATCTTTTCACCCCAAAATGCATAACCTTACACTTTACCACATTAAATTGACATCCATTTTCCTTAGCCCAGTCCTCCAAACTATCCAAATCATCTTGCAAAAGTTTGACATCCTGTGCACTCACATTTGCTCTACTCAACGTTGCATCATCAGCAAACAAATGAACACTTCCTCTCAGATCCTTTCCTATATCATTAATGAACAAATTGAAAAGTAGTGGTCCAAGAACAGAACCCTGCGGCACACCACTAGTCATAAGCTGTCTTTTGGACTCAACTCCTGAATAAACCACTCTCTGGTATCTCTCCATCAACCACCCTCCTATCCATCTCACCAACCCTATCTGCTCCCGTTTACTGATTAGAGTTCCGTGTGGTATCCTGTCAAAGGCCTTGGCTAGGTTCAGTAGAATCCCTGTAAACCCATTACCCTTATCCAGTTCAGCCGTCACTGTATTATAAAACGTGAGCAAGTTACTGAGGCATGATCTACCCTTCACAAAATCATGTCCCCCATACAGTATCCCATTTTCATCTATCCAATCCTGTATTCTTCTCTTGACTAATTTCTCCAAGACCATGACAATGATTCCTGATATGCTAATCGGTTGTTAATTTACAACAGCAGTCTTGGAACCTCCTTTATGCAGTGGAACTATTTTCCCCTCTTTCCACCTCCTCGGGACTAACCCAGACCTGAGACTCAAATTAAACAAAATTGTCAAGGGTACTGACAATTCTTTAGCCACTTCACGTACGACACGAGCTGGTATACCATCCAATCCCACAGATGTATTGACACAGAGGTTTTGCAATAGACTACTCACCTCCACTTCATTCACCACAATTCCCGTATAATCTATTGGTTCATTCATTTCTGCAATGTCACCACCTGGATGATATATTCTTGCAAAGTGCTCGCTCAGTAATTCAACTATATCAACTGATTTGGTTACCTCCCTACCATTGGCATTCTTTAAAATCATTCTGCCATATACATTTTTTCTTTTACTTGCAACATATAGAAAAAACTGTTTGGGATTCTCTTTAGCCTGCATGGCCGATGTTCTTTCATAATCTTTTTTTTTTTTTTTTTTTGCTTTTCTTACCATACTCGTTATCCTTCTGGCCTGCGCTTTATACTGTTCATGTGCCTGCCGGTCACCTTTCTCCTTAAATTCCCTCCATAGTTGTTTCTTTTTTTGCAGCTCAAGCTTAATGGTGTTATTCATCCATTTAACCCCTACTTGATTTATTATTCGGACTCTAGGTATACAGTCAGCCATTGCTTCATGCAAACACTTCTTAACCGCCTCCCATGCACTATCAACTTCTAGCCCTTGCAGTTGTACGTGCCATGGCACTGAATCAAACTCCTAAGCTTGTCATACTTACCAGCCCGATAATTCCACATGTACCTTGTCTTAATTGTAAATTCCACACCTTTAGCCACCTCCCAAGTCAAGACCCTGTGATCACTCTCACCAATTGGTGGCAACGTGGTCATATTCATTACAGCGAAATTCTCAGATGCTGTTACTAGGTCAAGCACTCTCGAACCCATGGTATTTTCCATTACATGCTGTCTCAGATAGTTATCCCTTAGTAACTGAATAAAATCCAATTCCTTCCTCACATGTGTCCTTTCCTCCTTCCAATCGATGTTACCATAGTTGAAATCCCCCATAATAATTACCCTCCTTCCACTCATTTCAACAGTTTGTCTATGCATACTATCTCCACTATCTATTCCATCACCTGGTCTGTAGCAGCACCCAACTATACATTTAGTTCCACTAGTCTCAATCTCACACCAATTAGCCTCAAATGAGCTCTTTTCACTATCCTGCAATACAATGTCTATTCTCCTTGGCTCATCAGTTCATCATAAAGTTCATCAGTTGTCATCAATAACACTCCCCCCCCCCCCATTTTATTCTCCCTGTCACTCCTGAACACACCATACCCCTCACATTCAATGACAATAACCTGTGGTCTGGAAGTTCCAACCAAGGCCAAAAATTCTCCCTTCTTGTTCCTAATACTTCTGGCATTAGTATACATGAATTGCAGAAACTGATTTGTCCCATCTCTATTTTGATGCCTTATACTAACTATCCCATTCTGGTCTTTCCTACTCACTTAGGCATATTACACACACTCAACTGTCTCCCTCAAGTCTGCATATCTACTCCTCCCCCCCCCCCCTTAATGTCTATTCTCCTTGGCTCATCAGTTCATCATAAAGTTCATCAGTTGTCATCAATAACACTCCCCCCCCCATTTTATTCTCCCTGTCACTCCTGAACACACCATACCCCTCACATTCAATGACAATAACCTGTGGTCTGGAAGTTCCAACCAAGGCCAAAAATTCTCCCTTCTTGTTCCTAATACTTCTGGCATTAGTATACATGAATTGCAGAAACTGATTTGTCCCATCTCTATTTTGATGCCTTATACTAACTATCCCATTCTGGTCTTTCCTACTCACTTAGGCATATTACACACACTCAACTGTCTCCCTCAAGTCTGCATATCTACTCCTCCCCCCCCCCTTAATAACTCTAGTTTTCCTGATTCTGCACATTCACTTCCACTACATTTGACAACACCTTTTCAAGTCTCTGTACACCAAATCCATTCAAATGTAAACCATCCATTTTATATAAATCCTTTCGCCCATCGAATTCATTCCACACATCCACAAATTCCACACCACTCATCCTGCATAATTCATGCATAAAGTCATTAGCAATTATGGCCCTCCTTCTATACTCTTCACTGTCATACCGCAGCAACAGACTCACCATTCTAACTCTCTCACTCTTTTCTTTTGCTACCTCAAGCAATTCCTTCACATCCTCACTCATACCATTTTGTTTCCTTTCAAATCATTTGTACCTGCTACCACTATCAATTCTTTCACACGCTGCTTTTGCATTCTAATTGACTCGCTTACATTCTTAACGTTCGCACCAGGTTGGTACGATTTCGTTGAACTCTCAACTAACACACCTCTTACAAAGGAATCTCCATACAACACTCGAATTCTGTGGTATGTTTGGAGTGCGTCGTCAGAAAGGCTAGTTTTTCCAAAATGGAGGTATTTAATGTTGTTTGTGTTCGTCCTTCCTAATTGGGATGGTTAGCCCTGTTTCCCCTATGTATGATAGGTTATATGTGCATTGTATTTTGTAAATTCCTGGGTGGGCTAGGTGTGGAAGAGGATCTCTGGATGAACTGAGTAGGTGGCTTAATTTTGTTGGGGTTTAAAGGTGGTTTGTATGTTGTATTTGTGTAGTGTTCTGTCTAATTTTTCGGAAATTCCTCTAACATAAGGTATGGCAATAGCATTATTGAAATCTTTTTTGTTTTTACTAGTATCTCTGTGGAGGATCTTGTGAATAGTTTTTTTACTGTATCCATTTTTTTTATAAATGTATGGTTGATGATCTTGCATTCCTGGTTTAGAGCTTGTTCATTTGAACAAATAGTTTGAGCTGTTTTGTTTAAGGTGCTTATGATCCCTAGTTTTTGTGTTGGGTGGTGATAAGAATTTTTGTGTATGTACTGGCCTGTGTGTGTAGGTTTGCAGTAGACTGAGAAGGAGAGACAGTCTGAGGGAAGATGTGTGTCTAGGAATGGAAGAGAGTTTCTTTTTTTTATTTCAATGGTGAATTGGATATGTTTGTGTTGTTTGTTCAGATGGTTAAGGAATGTGTTTAGTGCTTTGCGGCTGTGGGGCCAAATGGTGAAAATATCGTCGATGTATCTGAGCCAAATTTTGGGCTTTACACACGCTGACTCTAGAGCTCATTGCTCTAAGTCTTCCATATAAAAGTTAGCTATTGGTGTGTGTGGTGGGGGGGGGGGGGAGTGGTGAGACCATGGCTGTACCCTTTTTTGAAGGTAAAAATTGTTTTGCCACACGAAATATCTGGAGCGGAGTACGTGGGCATAGAGGGCCCATGGTGTCGTGTGGAAATATGTTCTCTAGGAGCATGGTCGGGACATTGGTGAAAAGGGAAGTTATGTCATAGCTGACTAATAAATCTTGGTTGTTGAGTGTAATGTTTTTAATTTTGTTTACGAAATGTTTTGTATTTTTTTATATAGGAAGGGGACTCACCTACCAGTTCCTTGAGTATGGCTGCTAATTTTTTTGGCTAAGTGGTAATTTGGGCTGTCGATATGTTTTCCTTCAACAATCAGACATAGTGGTGTGCCATAAATTCTGGGCATGCAGGCATAATGAGGTATTAGTTTTTTAGTTGTTTCTTCTGGCCATGTGTTAATGAATTTAATTAATTCAATTGTTTTCTTTTTGATGCATTTCGTGGGGTTAGTTTACCATTTGGTAAGTGTTGTGGTCCGATACCAAATGGTTATTTTTTCTATGTAAGTTGTCTGATCTAAAACAACAGTGGCATTCCCTTTATCTGCTTTTATGATTATGATGTCCTGGTTATTTTTTAGGGATTTAATGGCTAGTTTTTACATTTTGTTTAGGTTGCTGTTTGGTTTTTTGTTTGAATTTAGTATACAAGATGTTTCTATGCATATTTTGTCAGTTAGATTGGCAGGGAGGGATCTTAAACCTCTCTGAATATGATAAATGATATCAAGTTTGTTTACTGACCTCGGAATTCTATTTTGAGAGAGAAAGGAGAACTAATCCATTTTTCTCTATATAAATTTCTTAAGGCTTGTTCCTCAAAAATGGCTTTATGCTCCAGGGAAATCTTCTTCAACTGGGGTAACATCCCTTATTATATTTGTACATTATTTATTAACCTTTATTTTATATCCACCTGTTGGGTTTTAGCTTTTTTTTTCCTTCCCCACAATGTTCATTTCTACGGAATGAACCTGTATTATTTCATTTTCATGCGTATAATTTTATTTGTGACTCTCAAATTTATTTTCTTCCTTTCAGTGTGATGTGGATGTTCATTCAAAGTTGTAAGTTTTTCATCCCATAGGACAGTCAAACTGGTCAGAAAAATACATACAATTAACAGACATAATATACTTGTCTCTATCATTAGTTGCCTTGGCATAATTCAGTGGATGAAATATTTCCTGATATGTATCCTCAAGTGATGTTCAGGTTATTATGACAGCAGTAAATGATAAAATTTACATTATTATTAATCTTCTATCAACAATTTTCCTCCAAATTAGTCTATTACTTGTCAGCACTTCAGTATTGTCATATCTAACATTTTGTGCTTCTGAGGCACATTTGACTGAATCAATCCACCTAGAACTTGGTCTTCCTCTGGATCTCTTTCCTGTATTCTTGATATCAAATACCTGTTTTGCTAATCTTTCTCATCTATTCCATTTAAATGGCTATACCACCTTAGATTAGCTCTACTGACACATTCTTGAATGCTAACAATGTCAAATTATTTTCTAATATCTTTATTTTTAATACGATTCTGCCATTGATGCCATCGGTTCCTTCTAATTTTTCTCTGAACCTTCTTATCTGTGGTCTCTAGTCTTTGATGAGATGCTTTATTTCTAACCCAACTCGCAGATCCATAACCTAAAGCTAGTTTGGTGGTTTGGCTCTCTCTTGTTCCATATAAATTTGTTCATCTAACTACCTACCATACCAGCTTTGTTTATTCTGTTGCCTATTTCCAGATTTAACTTGCCACAAGCACCTCCATAGCATAAGTGGAAGAATGAAGGTATATTGCATCTTTCGATTGGAAAAGGCCTAAGATCGATTCTCATCATTAAGAGAGGAATCTTTTATAGGCTGTTTTTTTTAAGTGAGTTAGCCAATCTCATATGGAGGTAGCAGGGAAACTGGGGTTTTTCATCCAGCTTGCAGTCCAATCAGCCTTCAGAACACATGCAGTTTACAGACAAAAAATACTTTTGTTGATGGCAGTAGGAGAATTAAGTAATAGGGAAGACAGTTAAGTGCAAGTAGAAGATAGGAGTAGAGTGCCCTCCCATGATGAGTCCTTGGTCTTCTTGGATGTGTCAAATAATAATAATAATCTTCACTGAAAACTGTGCCTAAACAGATGAACCATTTTCCTTGTTCTATAGGATCTCTAGTCAGGATGCAGCTGGAGTTTTTCATGATCCTGCCTATTTTCATAGTTTTGGTCTTTTTTTTGTTGTTAACCTTCATGCCAAATTTACTATGGATATGCAGTTTAGATCTCTGACTGTCGGAGAACTTAGAACTGATTCTGGCAGTCCATTCCATTCATTCACCACTCTCCATGCAAAAAATCTAGTCTGCACACCTTCCATGGATAACCCCTTGTTCTCTATTTGGCATATATTTAAAAATTTCCTTTGCATAAATTTTATAAACCCCCTTTAATGTCCTAAGCATTTCTATCATATCTCCTCTTTTCTACCTACCAACTGAACTTGTGTAACCCACACACTTTCAGCCTATCCTCATAGGGAGCATTCCACAGACTTGTCGCCAGCTGAGTCACTGGTCTCTGAATCTTCTATAGAGAAGATTCATAGATGTTTGTGATTGTCTGTGAAAATACTACTGGTGGTGGATGGTGTTGGTGTAGATGATGAAGGTAGTTGCATTTGATGGATTGGTGGAGACGGAGAGTTGTAGAGTGGGTGCCCTTCCTCGATGAGTCTTTGGGCTCCCTGGAGGTGTTATGTAATAATAATAATATACTTTAATTGGTTTTTAAAATATCATTTCTGTCCCTGTATTTTACCTTGTCTTTCTTTTTAACAGTATATTTCTGAACCATATAATAGAATTGACTTAAAGTCTCCATTACTTTATGATATTTAAGCTAGGTTTCTCATCTTGTTTTTACATTCAGTGCTCTTTACTGTTCTGCAAATTTTCTGAAATTTAGTTTATTTTTTTGTAAGTCAACAACTTAGTTGGTTGGGTGGTTAGCATATCTGCTCTCCATCCAAGTTGTGCATTCAAATCCTGCTATGTGCATGAATGTCTGTGAATGTCCTTTGCTGGTAAGTGAATTTCATCACCTGGTAAGAAATCATCACCCCACTTGGAGGCCTGAAGGAGCTTGAAAAAGTTTCATGGTTGGTCTCTAAAGCACAGTTTCCAGATTACGTCAAAAAATAGTTTTAAAAATATATCTTCTATTACTATTTTTGATATGTAAGCTTAACCGACTTACTTTTGTTAACTATGACATCCATCTTCATTTTAATTAAACGCAAACAAACTCATGTTAATAAAAGCTTAATCAATCATGTAATTGAAAGTGTTTAACAGTAAGCATTTGCAAATATCAAAGTGTAGTTTAAGTTGAACAAAAAAAACACTACATTGAAACAAATAAAATAAAAACAGTAGCACATATCCATGATGTCACTTCTTTTCAGTTCTTCCAGTAAAATAGCATGTTGATACCGTATAATGTTTCGGTCCTTGGTTTGAAACCTCTGCACCTGCAAACAATACAGGAATTAGTGAGGCTGTCATTCTTTTGGCCTCACTGGTGTAACTGCCTTCGTACATCTTAATAAGGCACGTGTAAAGTAGCGGGTATAAGCTAATTGAATGTATTTCTGCAATTATTTGATAATTTTGTTGCTTTATTGATAACTTGCATAAATAAAAATCAACATTTTAGTAGTATTTTTCTGACTGCCACTTGCAGTAATAGAAAAACGTCAAATGTAGCTTAAACCATAATATTCATCTAACCTTCTGTGTTTTACAGATGCTAATGCAGCATTCTTAGTAGTCTGCTATATCTTATTTGTATATTGGTTTGCAAAACTGTACCTCATTTATTTAATCAGACCTGGTGTAAATAACCATGTCAAACTCTGTATAACCATTCAGATAAGTTTACTTTTGCATTTTGATATTTAATAAGTATTATTATGACAATTGCCCTCTTGAAAAGATAATTGTAGTTATGCATAGAATAAAATAACCATTTTGAGTCTCAGGTGATTGTTTGCACTCAGTATCTGTTGCTTTTCCTATTTCAGACAAACAAGCAAAAGAAAAGGCTGTCTGACCAAAGTGAGGAGACTGTTATATTTCACTTCAATACACTCCTGGTTAATTTTCCTCATGGTGTAATGCCTTCTGTGACCTAAGAAGTCTTGAGGTTTGCTGTGGACCAATATTTAAAGAGATTTTGAAATTTACATATTCAGTGAGTGAAAAGAAGAGAGATGCCATTACCATCCTCAAGTTTGAGAAGAGAAAATGTTATATAATATCAAACACAACAGAATATGAAAAGGAAATTGTTATAATCCTGGGAAAGAGAAATTCATCCTTCTGAAAACCAGGTGACAAAATCTGTGCACAGTGTCCATATGTGGCCTAATCAATGCCTTATATAGTGGAAGCAGAATTTCGTTACAAGTCAGTGTTTCCCCCCCCCCACATCATTGTATCCACTGCACTTTCCTCACAATGTGTCCTCTAAATTTTGAGCCCTTATCCACCTTCAATCCACAGATATCCTATTTCCTTCACCTCCTCTAATATATCACCACCAACTGTATATATATTTCTTCCGATATATCTGACAAATTATGTGCTCTTCATCCCATCTGAACTTTGCATTATCTGCAAACAGAATATTCCCATTCAAATATTCCCAAGTATCATTAACACACAAGTTAAACATCACTGGCCATTAAAATAGACCACTGAGCATAGTACTAGTGAATTTTCTCTTTCAGGATATTGCTCTTTCCCCACACACGACTTGCTGATGTCTATTAGATAGCCAATCTCCAGCTCTACTAACTAATCTATTATCCAACTCTGTCCATTTCAATTTAACTGTCAACATCGTGTAGCAGTTTATTAAAAGCCTTTGCAAAATTTAAGTATACCACTTTATATGCATCTCCTTTGTCCAATGCACCTTTCACCTTATTATAATAAGTAAGCAGAATTAGTAAAACTCGATCTTCCTTTAGCAAACCCATACTGTCTATCAAAGAGAATGATGCTACTGTTGTCAACTCAATTCAGGATCTTGATCCTCACTGATGTCTCCAACACTTCAACCACAACACTAGACACATAGATTGGCCTATAAATTTGAAGTTTGAGCCTTGTCACCTTCTTTATGAAACAGTCCAATCTTGCCTTCCTTTCACTCCTTTGGAACTAGGCCTAATGTAAGACTCAAGTATGTCAATGCAGATATCAACTTCCTGAGACATTACCTCAAACCACATAGTAATATTATATGCTCAAGTTCTGCAGCCTTATTAACATTATTTATTTCTCCATGTATCTCCTGCTCACTCAATCTCTTCTCCTCCCTTTTCACTGCACTAATAAAACTATGTATGATGTCACATTTATATGGGATGAAATACTTTTATGAACTGCTCATTTAATTTTATTTATTTTATTCATGTGGGGTTCCCCCTGTTCCTCGCCCACCCCTCAGAACTGGTTGATCCCTCCTAATGAAGGATTAAGTACTATATCCTATGACTGTAGCCTGTGTGATCATGGGTCCAGTTTGCCTGCTTGCGGGATTAAAAACCCCAGATAAACTGGGGGAGAAAAACCTGCTGTCCATGCCCAAGACCAGCTAATAATGGCTCAGAAAGATCCTTTAGCTCCTCACATCATCAACGGGAATCGAACCTAGGACACTCCTTTCCAAGGTATATGATTGCGAAGTGCATAGCCACTAGACTAACCGCGCGGACACTCATTTAATATTTCAGCTACTATCTTCACTCACCCCATCATCCTTCCCAATTAACATATGCATGTTTCGTTCAGAAGAACAGAAAAGAAAGTTAAAATTTCAGCAACCTCTTATTGCAAGAATATATGAATCTTCAAGGCATCTTTGTAATGCTCAAGACATATCCTAGGAAAGACAGTTAGTTATATAAAAAAATTCAGGTGATTTAATGAGAAAGCTACAAGATCCAGAATTTTATGATCTTGAAAGCTAGAGATTGTATATGTGCACATAAGTTACAATTTGCTTCTTTTTTTTTTTCCTGCAACGGCCTAATTCAGAGCATTGTGTTCTTACCACGGTTATAATTTTTGTTCTGAAAAATATGGGTTAGAAATCTAGAGCAATATTTGTAACATAATAAATGTTTATTCAGGGCTATGGATTGTTTTTCATCATCTTCATCACAAATTCCTGATATGTACCCTCAAGGGGTGTACAGGATGATTATGATAAATTTTCCTCCAGACTAATCTGTTATATGTCAAGATTCCAATATTATCATTTCTTATATTTCTCTCTCTTAAGGTGCATTTTACTGTATCAGTCCATCTACATCTTGGTCTTCCTCTGGGAAGACCAGGAACCTGGCAAAGAACACTTGTTTTCCTAATCTTTCTTCTTCCATTCTATTTAAATGACTATACCACCTTAGATTAGCTCTACTAACACATTCTTGAATGCTAAGAATGGCAATTTCTTTCCTAATATCTTCATTTTTAATGTGATACTGCCATTAATGAAACCGCTCTACTAATCTTTCCCAGAACTCTCATATCTGCAGTCACTAGTCTTTGGTCAAATGTTTTATTTCTAACCTAGCTCTCAGACCCATAAGTTAAAATTGGCTTGAATGCCATCTTATATACTGCTAACAATGCCAGTTTCTTTCCTTACATCTTCATTTTTAATGTGATACTGCCATTGATGAAATCGCTCTACTAATCTTTCCCAGAAATCTCATATCTGCAGTCACTAGTCTTTGGTCAAATGTTTTATTTCTAACCTAGCTCTCAGATCCATAAGTTAAAATTGGTTTGAATGCCATCTTATATACAGCTAATTTAGTGTTTTTACTAATTGCTTTCTTATTCCATATAAATTTATTCAGCTGACTTTACTAATTCTATAGTAAATTTAGTTTAATCCTTTATCCAAGTGTAAGCAAACAAAGTTGCACCTGAAGTATCTTCAGGACTGAGGCAACTCGTGGTAAAGGTGGACCAAGCTCTCACCATTCCTTGCCTTAGTATCTCCCATAACGCAAAGCACATCTCCTTGCGGACATGTATAATGCTATACATTAAGGGAAAGGCCACTATCCAGACCGGTTTTGACCTTTATTGAGGTCTCGACAGTGGGAGCCAGACCCAGAGGTGGTGATACTAAGGTGGAAGCAATGGAGAAGTCATATTTACCTATAAGAGTTGCCAAAATGTGTCTCACCTTATTATTAAATTACTATGGATTTAGAGAATGATGTTGAAAGTAGGTTTCCCACTTGGTTAGACTATAATAAATTTAGTTTAATCCTTTATCCAAGTGTAAACAAACAAACTTTGCTCCTGAAGTATCTTCAGGACTGAGGCAACTCGTGGTAAAGTTAGGCCAAGCTCTCATCACTCCTTGCCTTAGTATCTTCCATAATGCAAAGCACATCTCCTTTCAGACATGTATAAGTCCTGAAGATACTTCAGGTGAAACTTTGTTTGCTTACACTTGGATAAAGGATTAAACTAAATTTATTATAGTCTAACCAAGTGGGGAAAAAACTTTCAACATCATTCTCTAAATCCAGAGTAATTTAATAATAAGGTGAGACATTTTTTGGCAACTCATCTAGGTAAATATGACTTCTCTCCACTGCTTCCACCTTCGTATTAACACCTCTGTGTAGTGGCCTTTCCCTTAAAGCATAGCATTATACATGTCTGCAAGCATGTATAATGCTTGCAGATGTGCTTGCCTTAGTATCACCCATAATGCAAAGCTCATTTCCTTGTGGACATGTATAAGTCCTGAAGATACTTCAGGTGAAACTTTGTTTGCTTACACTTTGGTAAAGGATTAAACTAAATTTGTTATAGTCTAACCAAGTGGAAGAAAACTCTCAACATCTTTACTAATTCTGTTGTCTATTTCCATATTTCATTTACCATCTTCACTAAAAATTGTGCCTGAATGGCTGAAATGTTTTACTTGTTCTATAGGTTCATCGATCAGGATATAGTTGATATTTTCAATTATTATGGGTTTTTTCCCTTATTTTTATTAATTTAAAATTTTTTTTGTATTTTGATCATTTTTTCCCCAACTCCAGAAACCCTGCTCTAGAAACCAAACACGGAACTTTTTCAGGCCTCCAGTAAGTGAGACAGTGGTCTCACACCATAATAATAATGTGTGATATAAACAAGTTCATATCACACCTAAAGACAATCACAAAACATCATGCTCATTGCAGGATTCAGACATGCAGCCTGTTAGTTGAAGAGAGGACATGCTAACCATTTGGCCAGCCATGCTAGCATCTGGTGTTGATTATACCATAAAGCATTATTAGTAATAATTACCTAAGCCTATGAGTATGTTTATATGTAGAATTAATATTCAAGTAAAGATGAGTGAATTAATCTGACATGTAAGCAACATAGTTTTTCCACCTGTAGAAGAATATCTAGTTATAGTATGTTTGTTTACAGACACCAGTTTACTACAAAAATGTAATTAAATGCTATAACATTTCCAAAGTTAGCATTATAAAAATAAAATTTAAAAAAAATTAAAAGTTACAAGCCTTAGAAGCATTAAGGAAATATTTGATTTGGAAGTTCTAAATGTGTTTGTTTATTTTTCAGGTTCCTATAACAGTTTTATATGATGTCTCTAGACGTAATGAGTCATCTTCAGAATTTTCTAAAGAAAGTGACACTTGTATAAAATATTTTGAGAAATGGACTGAACAGGATCAAATAGAATTTGTTGAGTTAATGTTGTCAAAGATGTCACATTATCAGCATAGTCATGTTAGTATGTTCCTGAGACCTATGCTCCAAAGAGATTTTGTGTCACTTCTTCCAAGTATGTCAGTTCTTTTTTGCTTTTATTGAAACAAAAATAAATAAATAAATTTATTGTTCTCTAATAATTACAATAATTGATGAATGTGTGTATTCCATTTTTGCTTGTTTTCTCCATGATAAAACTTTTTATTTATTTATTATTTTTTTTAGCACATGTATACACAGTAGAACAAATTTTAGTATAACAATAGGATATTCTTTTGGAGGATTATTATTATTACTGGCCACTCCAAAGAGTCCTTGGGCTCATCGAGGGAAGCCCTAAAAATCATTTCAAGAACTATCCAACATTTGCACAGTAGCTATCATACTTTGCTTTGAACTCATTCACAATCATGGCACCTACAACAGACTCTGGCAACCTATACCACTCATTCACCACTCTCCAAGCAAAAAGCCTAGTTCTTAACACCCTTGATAACTACACTCTTACTCGGTTTTCATGAATGGCCCCTAGTTCTCCCTCCACCAGACCTGTTGTAAAAAAATTTTCTCTGAATTAATCTTGTATAAACCCCTCAGCAATTTGTATGTCTCAATCATATCACCCCTTTTCTGCTTATCAACCAATTTCTGTAACCCACAGATCTTCAATCTGTTCTCATAAGGTTCATTCCATAAACCTGCTACTATCTTGGTCACTTTCCTCTGGATCCTCTCCACCTCATCGTCATTACCAAGAAAACCCTGGTGTCCAGATCTGCATGCAGTAGTCAAGATGGAGTCTAATCAAGACTTGATGAAAAGGAAAATCTGAGGAGCTGCTTTAACTACTTTTGCTATGTGTCCCCCCTCCCCTAAACTTTAACTCTCTATCTGCTAACACTCCCAAGTCTTTGGCTTCGTCAATTTCATGGAGTACAGTTCTACCAATGTGGTATATAGCTGGTAATCTTCTCACCCCCAAATGCATAACCTTACACATTGTCACATTAAACTGACATCCATTCTCCTTTGCCCAGTTTGCCATTCTATCCAAATCATCCTGCAAAATTTTGACATCATCTGTATTAACTATTGCTCTACCCAACTTTGCATTGGCAAATAACTGAATAGTATCCTTTCCTATATCGTTAATGTACAAATTAAACAGTAGCTGTCCTAGAACAGAACTCTGTGGCATGCCACTAATCACAGGCTTCTTTTGGACTCTACTCCTGAATAAAGTACTCTCTGATATCTCTCCATCAGCCACCCTCCTATCCATCTCACTAACCCTATATCCATTCCCATGTGCTGCACATTACGGATTAGAATTCCATGTGGTATTCTGTCAAAGGCCTTTGCAAAGTCCAGCAGTATCACTGTAAACCCATTACCTTTATCCAACTCATCTATCACTGTATTATAAAACATAAACAAGTTACTGAGGCATGACCTGCATTCACAAAACTATGCCGCCTTTAATACAGTATCCCATTTCCATCTGTCCATTCCTGTATTTTGCTCTTTACCAACTTCTCTAATACTTTGACAACAACTCCTGATGTGCTGATCAGTCGGTAATGTGCTACATCACTCTTGGAGCCTCCTTTATGCAATGGAACTATTTTCCCCTTGGGACTAACCCATAGCTGAGACTTAGATTTAACGATATGGTCAAGGGCACTGGCAATTCCCCTGCCACTTCATGTAAAACTCGAGCTGGTATACTATCCAATCCCACAGCTGTATTCACTTTAAGGTTCTGTAATATGCTATGCACCTCCATTTCATTTACCTCAGTTCCTATATAAGCCTTTGGTTCTCTTGTTCCTGTAGTATCACCACATGGATGATACTCTTGCAGAGTGTTCACTTAGTAATTCTACTATTCCAATTGATTCAGTTACTTCTCCACCATCAGCATTCATTAAAATCATTCTGCCATATACATTCTTTCTTTTATTTGCAGCATATTGGAAGAACTGTTTGGGATTATCTTTGGCCTATATTGCTAACTTCTTTTCATAGGATGCTGTAACTAATTTTCATCCCATGCTTATTCTGATGTATGTGGTTTGACAAAACTGACTTAGCATTTGTAACTGCTTATTTAAAAAAAAAAAAAAAAAAGAGAGAGAGAGAAAGAGCAGAAATCCTTGATACCTTTTCTTTTCTCAAAGGGAATAGGCAGAACTTAAATCACCAGACAGCCATCTCTACCTTTAATGATCATTTGGTATTTTGAGTTTACATCTACTGACAATTTGCAGACATATGTGACAAGTAAAATGAACAACTGCCACAATCTCATTTTCATAACATATTGCTACTACTGTCATCTGAAATGGTGATTTTTGCAATCAAATTTTGTGTTTGCTGGTATAAACCTGAGTTTTCAAGAGCAGGACCTTATTTGCTTGCACCAGAGATCGACTGTCTCAGCAACCTGCTGAAGAAATGCTTAGAAAAGGCTCCTGTAAGTAACAAATAGATTCCAACTTATAGTGGTCTTTCTTCTCCTCATGTTGCATCATGGCTTCATAGCCACTAATTATAACAAATCCTTCAAGATATTTTTCATATCTTTGTTATGAGGGTGGGGGGAGCTAGAATTACATCTGTCTCCAAGGCTAGTGCTATACCAGAATGTTATGATAGAACAATTAAGAATAACAATTTTTTAAATTTTCAGAAAATATAAACCATCATTTTAGTGCAGATTAGGATAATAAAAGTTCATTAAATGATCTTTCGTATTTTTAATTGCTTTGGTATAAGAATAGGGTATTCTTTTGTAGGACTGTAATTAATGTCCATCTCATGCTTATTTTGATTTATGTGATTTGATGAGACCCACTTAACATAGCCTCAAGTGCTTGACTTTGTTTTGTCAATAGGTTGTAGATTTGAATCCCACTGTAGCATGTTTCCTCATGAATGAATATGTTTAGGCAGTATATGCTTTTCATCATCTGGTGTAAAACCACTTATTGGAGACCTGAAAAGGCTTGACAAAGTTCTAGTTTTGGTCTCTTCAACAGAATTTATAGATTATTTAACCATTGGCCTATTCATAGTACTAATTGTACTGTAGATTTACAACTTTTTTGTGGAGTAATTCACTTGTTTGAAAAAAAAAAAAAAAAGTTTTTTCTAGAATGACGAAGTTATTCAAATTAGGAAAGATCGTGGGATTGGATATACTCTAGAGGGGAAATGAAGTAAGTCTACTCTTGATTGAAGGCAACACTTAGACAACTTGCCTTCACTTTTAATAGTTCATCATTAAACTCCACATTAGTTTGTTCTTTTTGTTTGGAGAATCCAATATTGTCAGATCTTGTACCTTGGCACTACTAATTGCATCTGTCCACCTTTTCCTCATGGTATTTTTTCTGGCATCAAACACCTGTCAATAACTTTTCCACTCCCATTTGATTTAAGATACTATAACACCTTAGATCAGAGGTACCCGTACATTACTTAATGTTAACATCGTCAAGTTCATTGTCAATTTTTTAATACAATGATCCAGACAGCGTCCTACTTCCTTAATTTTTCTCAGAACTCTCATAATCTGTGGTTTCTAATCATTGAATCAACTGTTTTATTTCTAAACTGACTCTCAGATCCATAAGTTAAAATGTGTGTGAGAACACAGTTTTTGTATAAAGCTAGTTTAGTGTTCCAAATAATTTCTCTGTTATTCCACATAAATTTATTCATTTGACTCTCTACTATACTAGATTTGTTTATTCTGTTGTCTGGTTTCATTTTAATTTGCCATCATCACTAAAAATTGTGCCTAAATAGCTGAAATATTTTACATCTCTGAGTTCTCCATTTAAGATACAGTTGATGTTTTCCATGTTCTTTTCTATTTCTTAGTTCTCGAATACATCATGAATTTGGATTTTTTTATCCTTGCAAGCAACTTAACCACACCCCTCCATACTTATATTAATGTTTTCTTCAGATTTTAACAGTAGGTCATCAAGGACTGCCCACTGTGAAGGAACAGTGATGGGCAGTCCCATCTCGCCCACTTTATCTAATTATTTTATGGAACATCTAGAAAATTAAACTCTTCCATGCCATTTTCTATGAACCTTGTATTTTGCTTCATTTTGTTGATATCTTTACAGTTCACTCCACTCAGAAACAGAATTACTACATTTCCTGGATAAACTTTATACTCCCATATCAAGTTTACTATTAAATGTGAATCCACAAACAGTCTTCCCATTTTGGACACCTTAATTCAAAATCCTGCAGTTCACGTCGAATTTTTGGTTTATCAGAAACCATTATTTATTGGCAGATACATCCATTCATCATCACACCATCATTCATTACAGAAGATAGGTGTTATCAAAAACCTTGTACATATAGCTCATGCAATCTGCTCTTCTGATTCCCTTCTGTTAGATAATCAAATAAAATAAAAATCACTGATGACTAATGGGTACAATGAAACTGCCATTCAGAAAATTGTCAGTTGTTATCTGTCAGTCAGATTACAATGTGATATGAGAAACATTTTCATGCCATTGCTTAAAGGAACATCTGAACAAATAGTTTCCATCAAAAGTTTTAATCAAAAATGATTCCATCAAACCAGCTTGGAAACTGTCTTCTTTTCTACCATCTATGAAGGACAAATTACTACCTCCTCACCAGGGCTGACCTGGTTGGCCAAGAGTCTGGATGTTTGTGATTGTCCTGTTAACTCTTAGTGGAAAGGGCATCTGAAACCTCTGGAGTTCACTCAATATAGACAAAGCCCTTTGGGCAGAAAGATCTGGGTTGGTTCGATTCCCATCAGTGATATGAGGAATCTTTATATTGTCTCTTTGGCCTATTCATGGTACTAATTGTACTGTAGATTTACAACTTTTTTGTGGAGTAATTCACTTGTTTGGAAAAAAAAAAAAAAGTTTTCTCTAGAATGACGAAGTTATTCAAATTAGGAAAGATCATGGGATTGGATATACTCTCTAGAGGGGAAATGAAGTAAGTCTACTCTTAAACTCCACATTTGTTTGGCGAATCTAATATTGTCAGATCTTGTACCTTGGCACTACTAGGTGAGTTAGCCGGTCTCATACTGAAGTAGGGGAATTTTTCACCTGGAAACTCGGCTTTTCATCCCCGAGAACAGGCTAACCGGCCTGTGAACACACATCTACTGACACGGAGGCATATGTCTAGACACCTTATCCTTGGGTTCTGGTTACAAGAATACTTACCTTGATACTGTAAAGATAGAAGAGGAGGATTAAGTAAGAAAGAAAGAAAGGAAAGGCATCTGTGACCGTACCACTTCTTCTAGCAGAAGTCTTCACTTCCATATGACGTCAAATGATGTCACATGTGAATAATTAACTAACTCCTTACCAGGTGTCTATCAAGTACCCTATTCATGTGAGCTTTGTTACTTTGGACACACTGGTGCTCTGCTTTGATTAGAATCATAGAACATCAAGACCATATTACATTTTTTGTAATATTTTTGGAATCTGACAAGTCTGATCTTGCTTCCCATGCCATTGACACTAGACAAAAAGCTCTTTGGATCCAGGTCAAGATTCTGCATTCCATCATCATCAAATTCCTGACATGTACCCTCAAGGGGTGTACAGGATATGATAGTACCACATGAAAAATTTACATCATTACTAACTTCCTATCTACAATTTTCCTCCAAATCACTCTGTTACTTGTCAAGTTTCCAACATTATCAGATCTTATATTTCTATCTTCTAAGGCACTTTTTACCATTTCAATCCACCTATATCTTGGTCTTCCTATGGGTCGTTTTCCTGTCAACCTGGCAGAGAACACTTGTTTTGCTAATCTTTCCTCTGCCATTCTATTTAGGTGACCAAACCACCTGAGATTAGCTCTGCTAACATGTTCCCGGATGCTGACAATGTCAAGTTCTTTCCTAATATCTTCATTTTTAATATGATATTGCCATTTGTTCACACCCCCTAATCTTTCTCAGGACTCTTATATCTACAGTCTCTAGTCTTTGGTCAAGTGTTTTATTTCTAACCCAGCTCTCAGATCCATAAGTTAAAATTGGCTTGAACACTGTCTTGTATACAGCTAATTTAGTGTTTTGACTAATTTCTGTCTTATTCCATATAAATTTATTCAGTTGACTTCCTACCATACCAGCTTTGTTGATTCTGTTGTCTATTTCCATATTTAATTTACCTCTCTCTCTTTATGTTCACTGGGCATTTACAGATGCCGTATGGTCACTCCGATGCTTGATGATGTTCCACACCAGGCCTTGCCATGTAGTCCTGTTGTTTGCTTTTCTGGCAGCCTCAACTCTCTGAAGATAAGTCACTCCACACACGCCATCCATCCATCCATCTCATTGATGGTCTACCCCTGCCTCTTTTTCCAGGAACTTTACCTTCTATTACTGTTCTGAGAAATCCTCCTTCCATCCTTTCTATGTGTCCAAAATATTTTAACTTTCTTCTGTCAATATCCTTAAAGAGCCTTAAAGTTCTACTAATCTTTTCTAACACCCATTCATTTGTACGCCTTTCAGTATATGATATCCTCAACAGCCTTCTGTAACACCACGTCTCAAAAGCAGATATCTGTTTCTTATCTGACTTCTTTAGGTTCCAAGTCTCGCATCCATAAGTCGCTGTTGGAAAAACAACTGCATCTAAAATCCTGAACTTTGTTCCCATGGAGATAGATCCATCCTTCCAGATTTTAGACAGGTCTCTGGCTGTTGTTTTAGCCATTCCTAACCTTTTTCTGACATCTTCTGAACAGCAATTCTTCACATTAATAATGTATCCCAAGTACTCAAACTTGCTGGCTTCCTCAATTCTTTCTCCATTAAGATACACTTGTTTCTCAAGAGCTTCTCTGTTTGTTTTTCCTTTGAGAACCATGATCTTTGTCTTGCTAGAATTGAGTTGAAGTCCTCTGTTATTACTGATCTTGTTAACTTTGTCAAGAATTAGTCCTAGTTCTTCCATGTCATTACAAAGGCGTACTGTATCATTAGCATACCTCAGATTACTGATCAATCTACCTTCTATCCTAATTTCTGTCCTGAACTCATCCAATGCTTCACGCATGATGTCCTCTGCATATATACTAAACAAGAGAGGAGAAAGTAAACATCCTTGTCTAACTCCTTTTCCAACTTGAAGCCAGCCAGTCAATCCAACACCTGTTCTTACTGTGGCTTCTTGCTGAAATGTTTTACTTGTTCTACAGGTTCTCCATTCACAATGCAGTTGATATTTTCAGTGCTTCTGCCTATTTTCATTGTCTTTGTCTTGTTATTGCTGATCTTCATACCATATCCATTACAATAGTTATTCAGTTTAGTCATGGAATCTTGCAGACTTGTAGTAGATTTATTTAGAAGTATAACATCATCCACATAAAGCAAATTGCTGAGATTAGCATCTCAATTTTGATATCAAGTTTAATATCCTGTACACCCTTTGAGGGTATATGTCAGGAATTTGATGATGATGATGAGTTTAATACCACTTTTCTTACATGTTCTTCTTTTCAATATGAAATTCAATTTTATCCTGCTCAAGACTAAATGTGATCACTTCCAATTTCAAGTCCTCTGTACACTAGTGTCCTGCACCAGGCAGAAAACATCACTATCAACAATAACCTAGTCATTGAGACTTTTCTTATAATTGCCACTTCTCTCCTTGTGAATTTGTGCACATTTTTATGTTGGAACATTGTATTAGTAATAACCATTATTATTATTAGCTTTGCTCTTTTCACCAAATTTTCCCAAAATATTTTCTGCATTTCAGTAGATTCAAATTTCATCTTTTCCTTGAAACATGTGAAACTATAAAATCATCCAAACTTTAATCACTCTGATTGTATGCAATTTTTGGGAGGTGATTACCATTAACTGATTATAATAGTTCCATTAAACTCTGATAGTACATTCCTGGTAGCTGTTACCAAGACACAAGCTAGTAAGCACATGCTACATGTCTTGTTCTTATGATTCATATCTTGGTTATAATTACCTATCATCTCTTCTTTCTCTCTTACGATATCTATGTCAAATTGGATGAAATATATTGGAGATTTTTCAATAAATTCTATATTTTTTTTTACATATATTACCCTATAAGTAATTTACAAATACAGTGGTGCCTTGGTTAATGACTGTAATCCATTCCAGGATTACAGTCGTTATCCAAGCCACGATTCCCTGTAAGATTTAATTGAAAATTGATTAATTTGTTCCGGCTCCTCCCCACAACCATAGTACATATTAAAAATTCAGATAAAACTCATTTAAAATGTCATAAAAATATGGTAAATAGCATTTATTTATTATACAGTATATGTATTTGCTACAAAAAAATTAACATTAATAAAATGAATTGTTCATGAAAACAGTTTTTAATTATCGATCTTCACCAGAAGGACAATTGGGCTCACTTCAGAGTTTTTTGACAAATGGACCTGAAAAAACATGTCTAGGGTTGTTTGCTTCTGCCTCTTTTTTAAAATGTTTCTGAAAAACTGCATGGATTTTTCATTAAATAGATCTGCAGTTCTGATAACCTCAGATTTGTTTGGATTCCATTTCATAGCAACATTTTGAACTTCCTCCCACTTTGCCAAAACATTTTGATTTCAGCAGTCGTAATTTGTTCTTTCTCTCCATCCTCATCTTCAGATGAAATTTCCATTTCCTTTTCTTCACATTGCTGCTTGAAAAGTTCTTTTAGCTCGTCAGTAGTCAGTTCTCGGTCATGCACCTCCAATAATTCTTCAACATCTTCTTCCTCTACTTCCAAGTTAAGATCATGAGCAGTTGCCACAATATCCTTTACCAATTTGTGTCCTTCATCTGAAGTTTCTTCATTACCAAAGGAAGGACACAGTTTCCTCCATGCTGCTTTGAGACATTTCATTGTTACTTCTTGCCAAGCCTTTACAATTAGCCTAATTGCTATGACAATGTTGAATTCTTCCTTCCAAAATTTTCTTAGGGTTATGTTGGTAGCCTCACATATTTCAAAGCACATGGTAAAAAGTGCCCTTGTGTAAAGTTTTTTAAAATTTGCAATTATCAGCTGATCCATAGGTTGAATCAGAGATGTAGTCTTGGGAGGAAGAAAAATCACCTTGATAAAATCTAATTCCTATGGTAGCTCTTCTTGTATGGCCAGGTGTGTTATCCAAGGTTAAAATGTCTTTTTGAGGCAGATTGTTTTGCTCAAGATAAGCTTTGACAGTTGGTCCAAACACTTCATGAATCCAGTCTCTAAATTCTATTCTTGTGACCCAAGCTTTGCTGTTAGACTTCCACAAAACACTGAGATTTGATTTAGAGACATTGAACTTTTTGAATGCTCAGGAATTCTCTGAGTGGTAGATTAACATTGGTTTTACCTTGCAGTCTCCACTTGCATTTGCTGCTAAAAGCAGTATTAACCTATCATTCATTGGTTTATGCCCAGGAAGTGTTTTTTCTTTTGTGATAAATGTCATGTTGGGCATTTTCTTCCAAAATAACCTAGTCTCATCACAATTGAAGACTTGTTGAGGTAGGTATTCTCCTTCTTCTATAATTCTTGTAAAGCTATTGGCAAATTTATCTACTAAAAAATTCACTCTATAAAAAAAAAGATACGCAAAATACGGTATTATTACAAATTGTACAACACTAAGACAAGGGATACAAAGAACATATCGTCACCTGAAAATAAAAAAAAAAATAAAAAAAAAAAAAAACTTTTTGAAATAAAAGTTAACACTTAAATTTGAAACCTGCAATTTTTGACTTAGTGCATTTTGCTTGTAAGGTGACGATATTAGATACAGCACTTACCATAACATACAATGATTAGCAGTTTATAGATACAACGATTATTATACAGATGAGATTTGATTTTTGCCTTTTGATGGCGAATGAACAGTGACATGCACCCGCTGACTTATTGTGTATATGAACCAACACATAAAAAATAAATGCTTAAATACTCATTTTCATCATAAAACACATTTTTAACCACAAATTTTAAAATAAAGCACAGTACACTACAAGAAAAGAAACAATAAAAGGAAAATGTAAACAGCTGGCTATGATGGGTCAAACATATCTGAGCTATGCCACGTGGCTGTTCTGTATTCGACAATATCTTCCCGTGCATGGCAGAGTGTGATCAGAAAATTCTGGTTTTTTAGATCAGATAGAGGTTCACATAATCGAGAGTCGTTAACCAAAGCCTGTGTTGTTAACCAAGAGATTTTTTTTCTTACAGCCACTCGTCATTAACCAAGTACGTTGTTATCTGAGGCTGTTGTTAACCAAGGCACCACTGTAGTCTTGTACACATGTTCCCTTAAAACATTTGTTTCACTTAGTATTAATTTCCTCTTTGCCATTTAGATCATACCGATTCTCCATTTTGAAATTTCTACACATCACCTTTCTTAAAATTACTTGCCATTCCAGGTGTATATTATCATGTCTTGAATGCTATAGCTGGTTTCTTTCTCTAATTATGCTAATAAAAAGAATTAGAAATTTTCTCTCTGTTCCACCAATTCTGTCAACTTGGTGCTTCTCCAGTTCTTCTGCTAGGTCTTCTTCTTTTCCTTTGATGCTTCTTATATGATGGTTCTTGTCTCGAATTCTGCTGATGTGTTTCAGTAGCAGAGTTTTCACTGTTCACCCTGATTCCCAGATGAAAACAGCAGTGGCCCTGTGAAAAACACTAGACAGTGGCCAGCTGGCATGAAGCTTCTTGATGATGTAAATCCCAAATTTCCAGACCATTCTCATATGTTCAGATGTGGATACCTGCTAACAGGATACACGAAAAAGGTGAAGAATGGACATTGGTTCTTTACTTAGTTACTGTCCTCTTCTGCCAAGGACAGGCTGATTCGTTTATGATTATTATTATTCTTATCTGAGACCTCCAGAGAGTCAATGACTCATCAATGGAGGCTATAAATCACCCAAACCAGCTATCATAACCTTCTCTTAAATTCATTCACACTAGATGCACTCACTATCCCTAATAGCAAATTATTCCACTCATTCACTGCTCTCTGGAAGAAAAACCTGGATGACATTGAACAAACTTAACATCCATGGATGCCCGCGTTCTCTCCCCACCTTCTATATAATGAAAAATTTCATCACTTGATATCCTATAACACCCATTCAAAAATTTATAGATCCCTATCATATCACCCTTCTTTCTCCTGTTAATCAGAGTCTGCAATCCATATACTTGCAATCTGGCCCCATAATCCAGATATAATTTTTGTAACTCTTCTCTGCACCCTTTTCATAGCTTCTTTATCCCCTTGGAACCCAGAAGACCAAATCTGCTCACAAGGGGATAAAGATCGCAATTATCCTCTAAGTTGTATTTGCAACTTTTGCTATGTGACCTTTGAACTTTAAATTTCTATCCATCAGTATGCTATGATTCCTTGCCTTTCAGTTTCTTGTAGCATAATCCCGCTAATATAATATGCTGCTGGAAATCTGATCACACCAAAGTGCAAAACTTTACACTTACTAACATTAAACTAACAGGCATTTTAGTTTGCCCAAATTTCCAGTCTATTCAAATAATTTTATAATTGCTCGATATCAGTCTCGTTCCTGATTGTCCTGCCTATCTTTGCACCATCGCAAACAATTGCACATCTGATGTTAGATCCTGCCTGATGTCATTAATGTATAGATTGAACAATAATGGCCCAAGTGCTGAACCCTGAGGTATACTACTGGTCACCTTAAATCTGGCAGATTCACACCCATTGTATACCACTTTTTGATATCTATCTGACAACCATCCCCTGATCCAAGTCAAGAGGTTATATTCCAATCCCATATTCTCCAGTTTATGCAACAGCCTTTCATGTGGTATCTTATCAAATGCCTTAGAAAAATCCAACATTATTATAGTGTATCCATTTCCTTTATCCAACTCAGCCTCATAAAATATGAGCAAATTGCTAAAACATGACCTTCCTTTAGTAAACCCTTGCTGTTCCTTGCAGAGTGTAGCATGTTTGTCTACCCATTTCTGAATGCAAGTTCTTACCAACTTCTCTAATATCTTCACTACCACACCAGAGATAGTGATAGGTCAGTAGTTAGACACATCAGTTTTTGTACCGCCCTTGTACAGTGGAACTATCATATCCTTCCATTCCTGTGGTATCATACCTGAGCTGAGACCCAAGTTGTACGAACGTGTAAAAGGCCTAGCCAATTCGGCTGAATTCCTGTAGCAAATGGTCTTATATGCCATCTATCTCTATAGACAATGTCCAATGCCTGATGCAGGTTATGTGACAGCTCCCCAACCTCATTTTCATGAACCTCTAACTCTTCATCCACTGTAGCAGTAGCACTGTGCACCATGTTACATACACCTGGTTGATATATCTTAGCAAAGTGAGCACTCATTAACTGAACAATCTCAGTAGTTTCTGATACTCGAGTACCATCTGCATTCAATAAAGCTATTCTTCCACATTCGCTCTTTCTTTTGCTTATGGCATAAATAAGAGTGAGAGGAGTTATAACACAGCTAGAAATATTTCATAACTCCTTTCACTCTTTAATTTTAATCTTTCTGTTACAAACACAGCTAGAAATTTTCACCATAGTGAACTGAATTTCCTCAAAATTGATGTCACAGTCAAGAGACAGGGAAATCCTGGGAAATAAACAAAAAGAAAATTGCTGAAAATGTAATAAAATAAAAATCACAAGAAATAAAACAGAAAAGATTAAATTATGGAAAATAAAAGAAAATTGTGGGAAGCAGAACAGGGGAAATGATGGAAGCAAAGCAATCGATTCTGATATTGAAAGCATAATTGAAAAAGTGCTCAAGAAATTTGGAAAATTTATATAATTAATTTTTATGGATCCTCTGATTTGCAAGTGAGGAGAAAGTGTGACAGAACCTGTTCTTATTTTTGAAGGAGGAGTTGGATATTATAGTCCTTGAAAAATACTAAGAATCTCTTTCCAGAGGATGAGAAATGGTTTCTTACTTTTGTTTGACAAATACTAAATGTTACATTTTTTATTTTATTTTCATTTTTATTTTTTTCAGAAAAAGGATTGGATCATGTAGCAGAAAATATATTATCATACTTAGATGCCAAATCACTTTGTGCAGCTGAACTGGTTTGTAAGGAATGGCACAGAGTAATATCAGAGGGCATGCTGTGGAAGAAATTAATTGAACGAAGAGTTAGAACAGATTCACTTTGGAAAGGACTAGCTGAAAGGAGAGGATGGTAAGTTTTGTGGGAGTGTTTCAAAAAAATTATAATATCAATAAAAAAATATATATATTTAATCAGGTATAAATAAAAGTTGTCTATCTCTATTTTAGTTTTACCTGTCTGGAAAGTGGCTTTCTAAAATTGGTTCATTGTAATTAGAACCTAAAGCTAATAAATAAAACTACTCTGTATAATGTAAGTTTAATATAATAATACTGGTTTTGAATGACATACTTGACTCTGAAGTCATTATTATACTAGAGAAATTGATGCTTCCACATTTATTGAATTTTCATAAAAGGTAATTCACATAGAAGTAAAACAGTGCAGGATTTCTAGATTTGAAACGTCCATTCTGTTGATTCTGATTCTATGTTAAGACTGTATACAACCATTTAAAACAATTTTAGATACAGTTTAGCAATAATAAATAAAGGTAAATTTTAGCAGTTCAATGGAATGATAATGATCAAAAATAAAGAAAATATTTTTATTCATAAAATGAAATATTATATGCAATTATAAAAGCATTACTGTAATTATAAAAACAGGGGATTAAAAAACATGTTTGCTGTATTAGAAAAAAGTTATTAAATTCAGTGATTATGCCACTGGGATATTTTCTTGTTGTATTGTGCAGTAATAATAGCAGTAATCTCATAGTATGTAGATTTATATTTTTTTGAAAATAAATTCTTTAAAAGTATCATCATCAAATTCCTGACATGTACCCTCAAGGGGTGTACAGGATATGATAGTACTACATGAAAAATTTACATCGTTACTAACTTCCTATCTACAATTTTCCTCCAAATCAGCCTGTTACTTGTCAAGACTCCAACATTAACAGATCTTATATTTCTATCGTCTAAGGCACTTTGTACCATTTCAATCCACCTATATCTTGGTCTTCCTCTGGGTCGTTTTCCTACCAACCAGGCAGAGAACACTTGCTTTGTTAATCTTTCCTCGCATATTCCGTTTAAGTGACCATATCACCTGAGATTAGCTCTGTTAACGCATGCCTGCATGCTGACAATGTCTAGTTCTTTCCTAATATCCTTGTTTTTAATATGATATTGCCATTGATGCCATCTGTTCACGCCTCTAATCTTTCTCAGTACTCTCATATCTGCGTTCTCTAGTCTTTGATTAAGTGTTTTACTTCTGACCCAGCTCTCATATCCATAAGTTAAAACTGGTTTAAACACTGTCTTGTATACAGCTAATTTAGTGTCCTGACTAATTTCTCTCTTATTCCATATGAATTTATTCAATTGACTTCCTACCATACCAGCTTTGTTGACTCTGTTGTCTATTTCCATATTTAATTTACTATCTTCACTAAAAATCGTACCTAAGTAGCTGAAATGTTTTTCTTGTTCCACAGGTTCTCCATTCACAACACAGTTGATATTTTCAACGATTCTAACTATTTTCATTATTTTTGTCTTTTTACAACTGACCTTCATACCATATTTATTACAACAGTTATTCATTTTAGTCAGGGAATCTTGCAAACTTGTAGCGGATTTATTTAGAAGTATAACATCGTCCACATAAAGCAAAGAGCTGACATTAACATCTCCAATTTTGATATCATGTTTAATACCATTTTCCTTCATAATGTGATCCATATAGATAATGAATAACAGAGGGGATAATGTACATCCTTGTCTCACACCAGATTTAACATTAAACCATCTTCTGTACTTTCTTCAATTCTAACTGCCGACTTACAACTCAAATACAGACTAAGTATTGCTTGATATAATGCCCCATTGACACCATATAACTGTAGTATATTGAATAGCTTCTCTCTCTTGGCACCTTGTCATATGCCTTTTCCAGATCAACAAAACTTAAATATAGATCTTTGTTATATTCCAATGCTTTCTCAACTATTTGCCATAAAGTGAAGATCTGATCCTGACAGCCTCTATTTGGCCTGAATCCAGCTTGTTCTTCACCAAGCTTTTCTTCCACAATTTTTCTCAACCGTTTCTGAAGTGTACTGGTATAAATCTTGCCTGGAACACTCAGTAGGGATATACCTCTGTAATTCTCACATTCAGTTTTATTTCCCTTCTTATATATGGGTACTCTTAGAGCTCTACGCCAATCATCAGGAATTCGTCCCTATGTCCAGGCATTCTGAACTATGCAGTGCAGCCACCGTAAGACTTTGATACCACCATACTTAAGCATTTCTGGTCGAATATCATCTACTCCTGCTGCCTTTCCACATTTCAAGCCTTTTGTGGCTTTTTCTACTTCACGTATAGATATGTATTCCTGACTGTATGCCTGTTGAGTGTTTTTTACCACTGCTCTCACTGCTTGTTTCATTTAGCAATTTTTTTAAGTAATTACTCCACACTGCAAAGATATCTTTTTCTCCTGTTTTCATGTCACCTTTATCAGCTCTAACTCTCATTTTACAGCATTCTTTCTTCCATTTCTAAGCTTCTTCAACAACCTCCAGAATATCTTACCACTTTCTTGATCTTTATTTTCTATGTTCTTGCCAAAGTCCTCCCATGACTTTTGTTTAGCTAGTTTTACATACTGTTTAGCTTTCTTACATTTGTCTCTGTATTCTCCAAGAGCACAAGCTGACTTATTTGCCTAGAACTTTTGATATGCTTTCTTCTTTTCCTTCATTGCCTCTTTAACTTCCTGTGTCCACCATGGAATTCTGATTTTTCTATCCTTGCAGACAACATTACCATATGCCTCTCTGGCTGAATCTATCAGGGTTTTCTTCAAGGCTTGCCACTGAATCTCCAAGGTTTGGTTCCTGTTCTCAAACTCTTTCATTTTTTCTTACAGCTGCTCAACTTTTATTCGATTTAAAAGTTTCTTACATGTTATTCTTTTTATGAAATTCAGTTTTATCCTGCTCAAGACTAAATAGTGATCACTTCCAATTTCAAATCCTGTGTACATTCTGGTGTCCTGCACCAGGGTGAAAACATCACAATCAACAATAACATAGTCAATGAGACTTTCTTATTCCTTGCCTCTTCTCTCCATGTGAATTTGTGCACATTTTTATGTTGGAACATGGTGTAAGTAATAACTAGTCCATGTCTTGAGCAGAAATCTAACAGATATTTGCCATTATTATTAGCTTAGCTCTTTTCTCCAAATTTTCCCAAAATATTTTTGTGTCTGACAGTCATTTCCTACTCTGCTATTTAGATCCCCAACAAGGACCAACTTTTCCTTTTTCATTGTGTCTGTTGCTTTTTTTCTAAAGCATCAAAAAATTCCTCCACTTTTACCTTAGTAGAACCTTCTGTGGGAACATAGGCACAAATAAGTCTTATTGTCCAATTCCCCATTCTGATATTTGCCCACATCACTCTACTTGAGACTGCCTGCCATTCAAGAAGATTAACCTCGTATTTTGTGTTGAATACTATGGCTACCCCTTCTTTTCCTTGATTGTCATTGCCTGAATATAACATTTTGTATTTATTGCTCAGAAAGATCTCACCAGTTTTTGTCTTTTTTGTTTCAGTCACCCCTATTATATCAATCTGGTACTTATCTAATTCCTCAGCTAGTGCATTTCTTTGTCATTCAGGCTTATTATGTTGATAGTACCGATCTTTAACTCTGGTGATATTGAGTTGGGGGTGTGCTTTCAGATTTGTTCCAGTAGCTGACTTTTCGCTGTTCGCCCTGGTTCCCTGGGAAAACAATGAGGGCCTTGTTTAACCAGGCGACGCCCCAGTCTGCATGAAATTTTGTCATGTTGTACCATCATTTTGTATATTGGCTTAAGTCAATAAGAATACAATTTGGTTGGCTAAATCCCAAGAACCTGAAATGTTATCAGTAGTTATTGATCTTAATTGTATACCTAAAATATCAGCCTATGGTTCCACAAAATGTTCTGCTAAAGAAGAAGTTCAGATTTTTGAAAGTCATAGAAAATTGTCATTGTCTGTGAAAATACTAGTGGTGGTTTTGGTGGACAATAGATGCCGTTGGTGTAGTTGCAGCTTGTTGTATTTGGATTGAGCGATGTAGACACAGAGCTGAAGAGTAGGTACCTCCCTCGATGAGCCTTTGGACTCCCTGGAGGTGTCACGTAATAATAATAATAATAAAAGTGAAGTTCACATGAAGAAAAATTGTTGTTGGTGATTTAAACAGCAAAATAGAAAATTAATACCAGACATATAGAAATATTTTTGGAAAATTTGCAGAAAATGACAAAGCATATAATTTGATATTTTAAGGATACTTGTGACATAAAGATTGTATAATATAAGCATGTACACACAAGAAAGATATTTAATTAGCCAAATATTTCGGTCTGAAAATTGCAGACCATCTTCAGTGGCAATACAAGAACAGTTTTAAAATACAAGGTGGAATACTAACAATAGATCATTTATGAATAGAACAAGCTGCGTGATGTTATATCACTAAGTATTAAAGACAATTTTAAGCAGAGACATGATTGAATTAAACATATTAATTAATATTTTCAATACTTTTAAATAACAAAATTAATATGAATTAATGAGTTATCCTGATTAGACTTTCCCAGATTTTTGATACAGATATACAGTCATTCTGATTCAGGTTAGGATAATGGAGTAAACTCTCTACACTTTCTTTGAATAAACGTTTAAATTTATAGCGGGATCTATGTAAGAGACAAGTTTTTGACCAAAGGATGTTGTGGTTAGTTTCAATCCTGTGCTGAGCCAATCCAGATTTTTCGGGTTTGTTGTGATGAATGGAGGATTGGTGTTCTTGGATTCTTTTTTCTAGAGAGCATCCAGTTTGTCCAAAAGTGCTCTTCTCATCTATATTCCATCAACCATCCTTTTGGGTAAGATTAGATGACATCTTTACTGTATGGCCTCACAAGAAAGACTCCATACCTTCTTTTGTAAACAGTATCAGTTCCTCAAATCATTGTTTACTATGGAATTGGAAAAAAACAACGAGCTATCATTTTTAGACATTCTCCTCATCCGGTCACCTTCAAATACTCTCACAACTACTGTTTACAGGAAACCAACGTTCACGGGTCGTTATATTCTTAAAGAATCTGCCCATCATCCTTGTCAAAAAACAGGAATCATAAAATGTCTAATCAGAAGAGCCAAACTAATTGTTCTACTTCTGATTTTCTACAGAAAGAACTTTCTAGTATCCAACAGCACATGAAACTCAATGGCTTTTCTGAAAAGAGTACACAACATCTTCTCGATTCTTATAATCCACCACTTAGCAACAAAGATTCAATACATCAAGTTCCAATTCCATACATCTCCAGGATTTCAGAACCTATTTCAAGAATTCTGAAGAAATATGAGTTATTCACGTATTAACAAATTATCTTCCCATTTTCCTTCTTCTAAAGACAAACGCTCAATTATGTCTCTTCCTGGAGTTTATCAAATTCCCTGCAACTGTGATCTCTCGTATTTTGGACAAACTCGACGCTCTCTAGAAAAAAGAATCCAAGAACATCAATCCTCCATTCATCACAACAAACCCGAAAAATCTGGATTGGCTCAGCACAGGGTTGAAACTAACCACAACATCCTTTGGTCAAACACTCGCTTCTTACATAGATCCCGCTATAAATTTGAATGTTTATTCAAAGAAAGTGTAGAAGCCTTACTCCATCGTCCTGACCTGAATCGGAATGAATGTAATCTGTATCAAAAATCTGGGAAAGTTTAATCAGGATAACTCATTAATTCATATTAATTTTGTTATTTAAAATTATTGAAATTATTAATTAATATGTTTAATTCAATCATGTCTCTGCTTAAAATTATTTCTCTTTAATACTTGGTGATATAACATCATGCAGCTTGTTCTATTTATAAATGATCTATTGTTGGTATTCCACCTTGTATTTTAAAACTGTTCTTGTATTGCCACTGAAGATGGTCTGCAATTTTCAGACCGAAATATTTGGCTAATTAAATATCTTTCTTGTGTGTATGTGCTTATATTATACAAAGCATATATTGATAAATACTTGCTAGATTTCTGTCTCATGACGTGACTAGTCGTAACAAACACTGTATTCCAACATAAAGAAGTGAATAAATTCATACAGAGGGAACACACAAGAAATAAGAAAATATTGTCTGTGTTACAGTTGATATCTTCACACTGGTTCAGAACACAAGAACATATAGGAAATTTGAAATAAAGCAGGACAAAATGATATAATGAAAAGAAAATATGTATTAAAGTTGAGTAGCTTTCAATGGTGAACAGTAGTCTCAAATAATCAGATATTTTTTGAGAAAAAAAATTAAAAATTGTGTTTACCGGAACCAAACCTTGGAAAATCTGTAGAAAACACTGATACAGCAAGGTAAGCTTATTCATAAAGTTGTCTGCAAAAGATACAAAAAACCAGAATGTCATGGAGGATTCAAGAAGTTGAGAAACGGTCAAAGAAAATAAATCATATCAAAAGTTTTTGATAAGTCAAAAAGTGGTCTGCAAGGATACAGAGAAAAATATAAAACAGCTACTTCGTGTAATAGTAGCAAAACTGTTTTGCTACTCTTTTCAGATTACATCTGAAATTGAGGCCCGCTAAACAAAGTACCATCCTTTGGTTTACCTGTGACTTTCTTTAATTGAGTGGTGATTTTTCTCACTGGTCATTCATTATGTGCCATGGTGGATGGCTTCCTCTTCAAGCTTAACCAATAATGCTAGAGTGACTCAGGAATCTGTTCAATCACCAACATTCTTTCCTCTCTAGATAAATAACCCACACTCAGTCTTCACAAATTCTGTTAACAGTTTAATGATGATAGTATACTCCATTCATCCTACTCATTTGGCAAACCATACAGTGCTCAGTCATCCCAAGCTTTGAAATCATCTTCAGCCAGTGACTTAAACACTGATCTTCATACCATTCATCTATAGGGCAAGGACTTTAAGTTTTTCAGGAAATGACAACGTATAGTAATATATTAATTAATCCTCGGTCCATGTCGTTGTTTTCGATCAATGTAAACCACGGTGGTGTGAGTTTTGTGTCCGGGGCTTATTAAATGATGTTTTTATTGAATAATTAAGCTGGCATTCACAGAGCACATTGTTAATATAATCCAAAACATGGTACAGTCAATAACAATAGCAAAAAAAATTATTTAAATAATTGTTTCAATAAATAAACGTCGAAAAAGACTGAAAAATTATAAAAATTCATGTCTCCGCTTGTAATAGACCGAAACCCTTGTTTTGTTTTGTTTTAGTTTTGTAGGTAAATGTATGTACATTGATGCAAAATTGTATCTTTAAAAGGGTAAAAAAATGTATAAATGCATGAATTTTTTTATTTACATGATTTATTTAATAAAAATATTCATTTAAAATGTATCGTTTACGTTACTTGCAACAGATCGAATGTTTTGAGTATGCAAAACAATAATGTTCAAAATATCATCCGTTATAAGCAAACTCCATGTGTCTAATGGACAGCGAATATTTAACACATCTCCTGATGGAGACAGGAAATGCATTTGAATATCTGATGATCGACAACCACATGTTTCCAGAGCATTTGAAGACCACTTGTGACCATTTCTACCCTGAATGTAAGGTCTTCGTCCCACAGTTGGAGTAACTGGCCGCTCGAAGCTCTCTTCGTCAGTGGAAAAATTATTGCCTTCTTTTTCTGTTTCTAAGTGTTCATCTTCTTCTTCGGACACCTCGCTCTCAACATTATTAATGGGCTCACGCTCGCGGAGAAAATAAACAATCTCATTTGAATTGCGAAGAGCCATTTTTGGAGCTAAAAATGTCGAAAAATGAGCATTTCTCAAAAACGTTTTTTTTTTTTTTTTTTGGCAAAAATTGATGTAAAAATTTTTTTTAACACTTACCTCACCCTTCTTAGTCATTTTTGCACAAATATATCACCAGACACAGTAAAAAAAGGAAAAAGAGCACAAACTCGATATTTCATTTGTCACCCGTTGCACATTTTGGCAGGACTTTTTTGTCCTTCAGCAACTTCGAGGCCTCTTTACACCTGAAAGGACAAACCGAAACTAACGGACTACCAGTCTAGTTTGTTGTGCTCGCCTAAAGTTTTTTTTACCGCTATCACAGATGGTGCTACCTGTCCCATCTTAAAAGATATTACAACCAGTAGTTTTTGGCTGGACAAAAAAGTCCCACCGACATGGACTGAGGGTTAAAAAACTTTAATCAGTACCTTCCTATATTTCGGCAATGTTACATTGCCATCTTCTGGGAACATAAAACTATGATGAGTTTATGCATTCACTAACAGCAAGCAAATGAGGCTGAAGAAAGCAACTGAAGTTGGTCCAAGAGTCCTAAAGGTGCCCCTATCAGGCTAAATTGGGTTGTTTTGGCTTTTGGGCTAATGTTCTTAGGATGCAAGCTTCCCAAATTTGGTGCAGTCTCATGCACCCTAATTCGTTGAGATTTGGGAAGTTTTTTAGAGCTGAGGCTGATTCCAGGAATAATCTTTCATACTTATTTGCTGCGGTGTAGTAAAGTGGCTTTCTTCCAGCATATTCTGTGTCTGGTATCTAGTGCATGGTCAGCAAGTCCTGAGTGGCTGTATTGGTGAAACCGGATGTAGTCTTTGTGTTTGGATATCCTGATATTAGCTGTCTTGCCTGTTTGGCCACAGTAGAACAGTTTTCAACTGCAAGAGACCTGGTATACTCTACGTAGGTCTAGGGGAAGTGACTGGTCTTTGGTGGAGCAGATAATGGATGGCAATTTCTTATATGGTTTGTAACAGGTAGTCAGGTCATATTTTTTTAGGATTTTTGTTAGCTTTACAGACGTGCCCCGGATATAAGGAATGGTGATAGATTTAGTGTAATCTCTGTTATGAAGGAGGGGGGGGGTTGTAACCGTTGGCTAAGAAGGTGTTAAGGATATGGTTAAGTTTAGTAGTTAGGGCATTGTTATCTGAACAGATTAATTTATCCCTGTTATATAGAGTTTTTATAATCTCATATTGTTGTGAGGAAGGGTGGTGTGATTGCTGGTGAATGTATCTACCTGTATGGGTTGGTTTTCTGTAAACAGACAAAACCAGGTATCCATCAAGCTGGCTTGTAATCAGAGTGTCTAGGAAAGGGAGACTGTTGTTTTCCTTCTCCAAAGTGAACTGGATTCTGGGGTGTTGATTGTTTAAATATGTTAAGAAGGTGTGGAGTGTATCTAAGCCATGTGGCCAAATAACGAACGCATCATCCACATATCTTTGAGTGGGACATTTGTGAATAAGGAGGGGACATCAAAATTGACCATTATTGGTTGAGAAAACCAATAATTGTTGGAGTGAGAGGTTTTCTATACTGGCCTTTAAAGTGGGCTGAGTTTTTTATGGCAACACGCCTGGAGTATACCAGGTGTGTGTTGCCAATATAATGAGTGAGCACTTTGGCTAATGTGTGTGTGGGGGAAAATCGATGCCATCCACAATGGGATGTAATGGCACATTCTGCTTATGGATTTTTGGTAGTCCATATATTTGGAGGAGGGAGTTAGATTTGAAAGGTTTTAGTCTGCTAGTGACTAGCAGACTAAAACCTTTCAAATAGTATGTTACTTCCATAGACTAAGAAGTAACATTCTTAGGAACCTTTGGAGTGTTCTGATTCCAGTTCACTATGAACTCGGGATATTTCGTTTGACAAGGAAAATTCTATGAACAGATAGAGGGGACAGCCATGGGTTCTCTACTCTTTCTGCCCCTGGGCAACTTCTTTATGGAGACCTTTGAAGAAAAAATCCATAAACTCAGCTCCACAAAAAAAAAAAAACTGTTTGGCTACACTATGTGGATGATGTGTTTGCTTTTTGGCCACATGGTTTAAATACACTCCACAACTTCTTAATGCACCTAAACAGTCAACATCCCAGAATCCATTTCACGTTGGAGAAGGAAAACAACAACAACAGTTTCCCTTTCCTAGACACTGATTACACGCCAGCCTGATGGATCCCATATTACAAACCATATAAGAAATTGGCATCCGTTATCTGCTCCACCAAAGACCAGCCACTTCCCCTAGACCTACCTGGAGCTAAACAGGCAGGACAGCTAATACCAGGATATTCGAACACAAAGACTACATCCAGTTTCACCAATACAGCCACTCAGGACTTGCTGACCATGCACTAGATACCTGTCACAGAATATGCTGGAAGAAAGCCACTTTACTACACCGCAGCAAATAAGTATGAAAGAAGATTATTCCTGGAATCAGCCTCAGCTCTAAAAAACTTCCAAACCTCAACAAATTTGGGTGCATGAGACTTCCCCAAATTTGGAAAGCTTGCATCCTAAGAACATCAGCCCAACAGCCACGACAACCCAATTTAGCCTGCTAGGGGGCACCTTTAGGACTTTAAGACTCCAACTTCAGTTGTGATCTTCAGCCTCATTTGCTCGTTGTTAGTGATTGCATGCAATTATCGTAGTTTTATGTTCCCAGAAGATGGCATTGTAACATTGCCAAAATATAGGAAGGTATTGATTAAAGTTTTTTAAGTAATATTTAAGTCATGTTTACAAAAACATACAAAAATATTTTGGGAAAATTTGGAGAAAAGAGCAAAGCTAATAATAATGGCAAATATCTGTTGGATTTCTGCTCAGGACATGGACTGGTTATTACTAACACCATGTTCCAACATAAAAATGTGCACAAATTTACATGGAGAGAAGAGGCAAGGAATAAGAAAAGTCTCATTGACTATGTTATTGTTGATAGTGATGTTTTCTCCCTGGTGCAGGACACCAGAGTGTACAGAGGATTTGAAATTGGAAGTGATCACTATTTAGTCTTGAGCAGGATAAAATTGAATTTCATATTGAAAAGAATAACATGTAAGAAAGTTTTAAAGCGAATAAAAGTTGAGCAGCTCTCAGATGTGAGCTGTAGACTAAAATACACAAAGATTATTGAAGGAAAAATGAAAGAATTTGAGAACAGGAATCAAACCTTGGAGATTCATTGGCAAACTCTGAAGAAAACATTGATTGATTTTGCCAGAGAGGCATGTGGTGAGGTTGTTTGTAAGGATAAAAAAATCAGAACTCCCTGGTGGACACAGGAGGTTAAAGAGGCAGTGAAGGAAAAGAAGAAAGCATACCAAAAGTTCCTGTCAAATAGGTCAGCTTGTGCTCTTAGAGAATATAGAGACAAATGCAAGAATGCTAAACACTGTGTAAAACTAGCTAAACAAAAGTCATGGGATGACTTTGGCAAGAATATAGAAAATAAATATCAAGAAGGTGGCAAAATATTCTGGAGGTTGTTGAAGAAGCTTAAGAATGGAGGAAAGAGTGCTATAAAAGGAATTAGAGATGATAAAGGTGACATGAAAACAGGAGAAAAAGATATCCTTGAAGTATGGAGTAATTACTTTGAAAAACTGCTAAATGAAACAAGCAGTGATGACAGCACAGTGGTAAAAAATACTGACCAGACATGCAGTCAGTAATGCATATCCATACTTGAAGTAGAAAAAGCCATCAAAGGCTTGAAATGTGGAAAGGCAGCAGGAGTAGATGATATTCGACCAGAAATGCTGAAGTATGGTGGTATAAGAGTCTTACAGTGGCTGCACTGCATAGTTCAGAAAGCATGGACAGAGGGACGAATTCCTGATGATTGGAGTAGAGCTCTCATAGTACCCATATATAAAAAGGGAAATAAAACTGCATGTGAGAATTACAGAGGTATTTCCCTACTGAGTGTTCCTGGCAAGATCTATGCAAGTATACTTGAGAAACGGTTGAGAAGAATTGTTGAAGAAAAGCTTGGTGAAGAACAAGCTGGATTCAGGCCAAATAGAGGCTGTCAGGATCAGATCTTCACTTTACGACAAATAGTCGAGAAAGCATGGGAATATATCAAAGATCTGTATTTAAGTTTTGTCGATCTGGAAAAGGCATATGACAAGGTGCCAAGAGAGAAGCTATTCAATACGCTGCAGTTATATGGTGTCAATGGGACATTATATCAAGCAATACTTAGTCTTTATTTGAGTTGTAAGTCAGCAGTTAGAATTGAAGGAAGTACAGGAAGATGGTTTAATTTTAAATCTGGTGTGAGACAAGGATGTACATTATCCCCTCTGTTATTCATTATCTATATGGATCGCATTATGAAGGAAAGTGGTATTAAACATGATATCAAAATTGGATATGTTAATGTCAGCTCTTTGCTTTATGCGGATGATGTTATACTTCTAAATAAATCCGCTGCATGTCTGCAAGATTCTCTGACTAAATTGAATAGCTCTTGTAATAGATATGGTATGAAGGTCAGCAATAAAAAAACAAAGACAATGAAAATAGGCAGAATCATTGAAAATGTCAACTGTGTTGTGAATGGAGAACCTGTGGAACAAGTAAAACATTTCAGCTATTTAGGCACGATTTTTACTGAAGATGGTAAATTAAATATAGAAATAGACAACAGAATCAGCAAAGCTGGTATGGTGGGAAGTCAATTGAATAAATTCATATGGAATAAGAGAGAAATTAGTCACAACACTAAATTAGCTGTATACAAGACAGTGTTCAAACCAGTTTTAACTTATCGATCTGAGAGCTGGGTCAGAAGTAAAACACATGACCAAAGACTAGAGACTTCAGATATGAGAGTCCTGAGAAAGATTGTAGGCGTGAACAGGTGGCATCAATGGCAGTATCATATTAAAAATGAGGATATTAGGAAAGAACTTGACATTGTCAGCATCCAGGAATGCGTTAGCAGAGCTAATCTCAGGTGGTATGGTCACTTAAACAGAATGGGCGAGGAAAGATTAGCAAAACAAGTGTTCTCTGCCAGGTTGGCAGCAAAACGACCGAGAGGAAGACCAAGATATAGGTGGATTGATACGTTACAAAGTGCTTTAGACGATAGAAATATAAGAGCTGATAATATTGGAGTGTTGACAAGTAACAGACTGATTTGGAGGAAAATTGTAGATAGGAAATTAATAATGATGTAATTTTTTTCATGTAGTACTATCATATCCTGTACACCCCTTGAGGGTACATGGCAGGAATTTGATGATGATGATGTAACCAATGTATAAGTTTTTTCTACAAGAACATAGGGTAAGGAGAACTAGTCATCTAATGTCACCAAAACACGGTCTTTTCTCTTGCAAAAAAAAAAAAGATCTTGATCACATCGCCTTACCCTCAATAATACACACATCACCAAATCTCTGCTTGAATTACCATTTACCTCAGCCTCTCCTGACACATTACGTTTATCACTTCTTAAAAAATAGTCATTCTCTTTGAGTCAGGATGTTGTTTTTCCCACCCAGCTACTAACCCTATACAAATCCCAAACCTTCCCATCCTTAGAATACTACTGACATGTTTGGAGTGGACCTGTTTCCATGTTGTTGGGTAGATGCCAGTTGAATAAGATAGATTGAAGAGGCTATACAGGATAGGTGTTAATTCTGAGACACAGTTTTTTAACACAATAGGTGGAATACCATTAGGACCAGATACCTTGTTTGTGTTCAGGTTTTCTGATTTCTTTTTGTCGGAAGACTATGGGAGTGCTGAAGGGATCTGTTCTTTGTGGAGTGGAGGGAACTTGGCTCAGGTCATCAATACAGGAATTGGAAGAGAAGAGTGATACAAGTAAGTTGGCCCTGTCTTTTGGTAAGGTGAGACTGATGGAAACCTGGGTGGGCAGAAGATGCGGCCAGAGGCCTTGGCAAGGGACCAGAAGAAGCGACTGCCATTTGTGCAGGAGACGAATTTGCTGCATTTGGCCAAAGGCTGACTTGGATTGGTGATGACTTGTACAACTGTTGCAGGCTACACTATAGGCAGAGAGGGCAGCTGGGGTTTTGTTAATAGGTTTTCATCGATGGATTCTAATATGTAATTAACCAATTTTCCTCGATACACCGTCTTTAAATTTTTTATTATCCCCATGTCCATTGGTTGCACTAAGGATGTCGTATTAGGAACAAAAAATTCCAGCCTTATATTTTTTAGATTATCTAAATGAGGGTGTGCAGCACAATTATCGAGAAGCAAAAAATTTTCCTCTGCTTACATTGTAATTCTACATCCCAACTCGTAAGCCAATTCCAAAAAATTTCAGAAGTCATCCACGCATTACTATTGGAATGGTACTCTACTGGTAAATTCTCTATTCTTAACCCCTTAAAGCATCGAGGCTTAGCATTTTTTCCTACGATTAGTAGTTTTCGTTTATCCGTACCCGACATATTTGCATAGCATAACACAGTAATGCGGTCCATTATACCCTGACAGTGCAATGTGCTTATAACACAGGGAGCTGTCTGGCATAGTACGATAATAGAGGCCGGTTTCATCAGCATTGTAAATATCATCTGAACAGAAATTCTCTAAAAAAGTAAGGATTTTAGTATTTTGCCATTGTTCAGCACTTACATTGTCGGCACTGCCCTTTTCGTCGTGCACTTTTTTAAATTTGATATTGTGTCTCACTTTCTATCGAGACAACCAACCAGCAGTTGCTTTAAAATCATTGTGGTCCAGCTTTATAGTGCTCTCCTCTGACTTCGCCTTCAACACTGGGCCGCTGATATTCACGCCTCGCTTGCTAACTATAGAAAACCATTGATCTAATGCTTCTTCGACGTCTGGATCCTTTCCATCACGTTTTCTTTTGGATGTTTCTGGAATTTCTTTCTGTAATGTCCACTCCTCACGCAGTTGATTTTCTTGTTGTAGGAGACGCGCTATGGTAGATTTTGGTACACCAGTTATATCAGCAAGTCTACGATGGCTTGTATTTAATGGCTGGCTTTTAATTTTATCCAGCAAAGCAATTTTACTTGAAAGTGTAAAATCATTTCTTGGCATCTTGGCAAAGATTTAAAAATTTTAAATAAAATTGACACAATAAATCGATATTGCTAGGTACAGTACATAGTAAGGGTAGATTCTTAAGTAGATGCATACTTGCCAGACACACGACGAAAGATAACTGATTCGCATCACGCAAGTGTTGCCAAATATTAGTGTATGTAGTGTTGCCATATTTTCAAAAAATCCTTAAAATATATCAAAAATTGCTAAATTCTTTTTCAGCTACTGTCCCAATTAAGCGTTTAAATTATGTATTAATATGTTGGTTTGGTTCCATTCTTTGAGATTTGGCCCAAAAAAGCGGCTTCCCCAACTAACCGGTGGCCTAATTAAACTGAATCGACTGTATGTATATGTTTTTAACTATTTTGTGTTTTGATATTGCAGCAAAAGTGCATTTCTTTCTATTGTAATTCATTGTGTTTCATGAGGAAGAGTTAAAATGAAGTGGGGCATGCAGTGAGAGGTGACAAACTCCCAAACATATTGCCCACACAAAAAGGTAGTCAGTCTGCTGTCCATATGTGGCTTCAACAGTTCCCCCTTGTAGCCACAGTATTTGGTCTCCCTTCAGTCACGAAATGGCAAAATACATGGTTGCAGGATGTTTTGCTAGCTGTTCAGGAAGCCTCCCAGTTCATTACTTCCTGGTTTGTTCCATGTACTAACCAGCGGCCAGCCTGCAGAACTATTTTACTGATCTACCCTCGAATGGGGGGGAGAGTCTGGGTCCCCGACAGTGAGATTCGTATATCTTTGAGGGTATCATTCTCACTGCATGTGGGAAGAGGGGCATCAGAAACTGAAACCCTTGCTCTAGTTACCAAACATGGCTGCAGCCACTTCAGGCCTCCAAGGTAGTGGTGGTATTAGTTACTTAACCCCTAGGTGTTTGAGTTGACATTTCCTTCAACTAGGGAAGATATGCCTTTACAGCAGCAATGCTCACCAGAGTCCTGTTTGTAGAAACAGGCTATATTGCTGGAAGGTGGGAGTGACTTGACTGTGAGAGGCTATATATTGTGCATCGACATCCCTTTAGTACTATTTGAATATCATCAAGAGTTGGTTGGGTGCAAAATAACTTCTTTAATATTAAAAAATATATTAAAAATTAAAGAATATACATAAGAGAGTTTAAGAATCATCTGATGTAGAACTTTAACTGACTGTGAGCTTTCCCCGTGGTTTAATGAAACAATCTAAAATCTTATGACTGTGTTGATTTGTTTTCAAGAGTACCAGACAGCTCTTGGCTGCTCTATATACATGATATATTTGTTATTTGGCCACAATGGCTGTAATCCCCAGAAAATAGATAAAATACTAAATGTTCTCCTCAATTAACCCAATAATAAAAACCTGAAAAGAAATATTCAATTGTTTGCTGATGATGCAAAATTAGGTAGAGTAATAGTTAAGCAATAAGGTTACTTGACTATTGAAGAACACATTAACCATTGAGGTTTCTTGGGGATGAGGAAGTGGTGGAGAGGATTCAGAGGCTATTGGCCTGTGGAATGTTCTCTATGAGGATAGATTGAGGGTGTGTGGATTGCAGAAGTTGGTTGATAGGAGAAAAAGAGGGGATATGATAGAAACGTTTAAGTTGCTTAGAGCGTTTTATAGGATAGATGCAGGGGAAAATGTATCAGCACTTGGCTATAGGGGACCAGAACAAGGGATCATCCCAGGAAATTGAATAATGGTGTGGTTAGCAGGCGTGTGGGGACTAGATTTTTTGCTTCAAGAGTTGTGTGAATGGAATGGGTTGCCAGAGTCAATTGTGAGTGCTTTGTCTGTTAATGGTTTAAGGAGAAATATGTTAGATTGGGTCTCCTGAATTGAATATTTGGATTCCATGGAGGTGTCCATATAATAATAAATCGTGCCCTTCCCTTTGATAATACACAAGACCACAGCAAAACTGTAACTATCCTATACAATCAGGGCAAATCTGAAAGGATGTCCAGAATGCATAATAAATGAGTTTCAAACTCCACTTAAACCATATATGAAACTGGCAACCCTCATCTGTTTACCAAAGGACAAACTTTCTCCTTTTTCACATCCAGGAGTATATGAAGTGCTGTGCTCTGTACTTGTGATTTGGATTACTATGGACAGACAGGAAGATCTATTGACATCTTCCTTGAAGAACATAAGAAGTTCATTCAACATCATTATGGCAAGTCATGCCGAGCAGAGCATGTCTTGGACACCCATTCACACAGAATTAGATGGAAGAAAACACAAGTGATAGACAGACATCATTACAAGTCAGAGAGATTTTTTGGAATCAGAAACAGCTTTAAAACATTCCCTAAACCTCAACAAGTATGGCTGTATCAATTTACCAAAAATCTGGGAGACAGTAATTTAAGATCAAATTAATACTTGTTTATCTCTCTCTCTCTCTGTAAACAATAGATCAGCAATTAAGACTTAGTTCTTTATGCTGTTGTCCATTACAATTTTAAACTGTTCCTGCTATATAAAAACTGAACATGAACTGCCAACACATTAGCTTGTCTATCTACCAATATCTATTTCTCGTGGAAAGGCTTAGACGTTGGTTATGTATTTTTTACTAAGTAATTTAAGGAAACTACAATGTCAACTAGGATATACATTAAAATAAATTTTAATATACTTCAATATTTCAGCAACGTTACGTTGCCATTTTCAAGAAACTTAAGAACAAGATGTGCACGCAGGCACAACAAACAGTAAATTATTTCTCCTAAAGTCCTGATGGTGCCCCCTAGCAGGCAATGTTGGTATTCTTGGGCGATTGGGCTGAAGGTCTTCTGATGTAGGTTTCCCAAATTTGAGGCAGTCTCATGCAGCCAAATTTGTTGAGGTTTGGATTGTTTCTTAGGGCTGAAGCTGATTCCATGAAAAGCCTTTCATATTTGTATTTACTATGGTGTACTATTGTGGCTTTCTTCCACTGTATTCTATGGCAGGTATCCAACGCATGGTCAGCAAGACTAGAGTGGCTGTATTGGTGAAACCGGATGTAGTCCTTGTGTTCTGAAATTCTGATATTGGCTGTCCTGCCTGTTTGGCCAAAGTAGGACAGCTTACAGCTGCAAGGGACTTGGTATACACCAGGTAGTTCTGGGGGGGGGGTTGGTCTTTATTAGAGCGGATAAGGGATGCCAATTTTTTATATGGTCTGTAACAAGAAGTTAAGTCATGTTTTTTTAGGATTTTTGTAATTTTTTCTGAGGTGCCTCGGATATAGTGTATGGTGATGGATTTAGAGTAATCCTTGTTGTGGGGGGGGGGGGGTTGTGGTTTACTGGTTTCAATATTTTTTTGGGGGGATAGCCATTGGCTGAGAATGTGGTTTAGTTCTGTGATTAGGGCATTGTCATTTGAATAGATAAGTTTAGCCCTGTTGTGTAGTGTCTGAATGACTCCATATTGTTGCAAAGAGGGCCTGTATGGGTGGGTTTTCTATAGACTGAGAAAACCAAGGTTCCATCAGGCTGGCAGGTGACTAGTGTGTCTAAGAAAGGAAGGCAGTTGTTTTTTTCCTCTTCCAGGTGAATTTGATTCTGGGGTGTTGGTTGTTAAATGTGTTAGGAAGGAGAGGATCCATCGGAGCCATGTGGCCAAATAGCTAACACATCATCAACACTACCAATATCTAGTACTATGTTACAGTTGACTCCGACTGTAGCAAACACCATTATAACAAACTACTAAAAAGTGTTAGTCACAGTGCTATTTTAAAGGAAATTCACTAAAGAAAACAATTAATTACAATGGGTTTTTTTTCCCCTATTTGTTGTAATGAGAGAAAGAAATAAAAAAATTCATTATAGCACACTCCTTCTATGGTCATACAACTTGGCTTTAGTGAGATTGATTATATTTGTGTGTGGTTTGTTTTGTAAGTCTGTGGTATGTTGGATCACCATATAAGTTTTCAACAAATTGCCTTCTCATTATTCTAAGAGGAAATTTCTATTGAAAAAATAGAAAAGTCACTTGCAAAAACTTTTTTGGTTGTTATTGCAAACAGAAAATTGAATTTTATGCTAACAAGTGGTGATTCTTCAAAACAGTAATTTTGTTTGATTTATATCGTATGGCTATAAGTTGTTAAAACTGATCATTAATTGGTGTTGTATCTTCATTAAATTCATTGTGTATTTTCTTATTATATGATCAGTTAATTGTTTATTTATCTTATTTACTTTTAATAGGATGAAATACTTATTTAAACCATCTCCTGGAGAGCAGCATCCTGATCATGTATTTTATAGAAGACTGTACCCAAAAATAATCCAAGACATTGAGGTAAGTTGTATTTAGTAAAAAGGGGGTAGAAAAATACTATTACTCTTAAAATTTTTGATTTTCAAACTTTCACATTGCCTGGAAATAAAAACGTTTTTGCATTCATGCATATCAGTATAAAATGCATACATTTAAAGAATGTACAAGACAACATAAATGGTACATTTTTGCTGTTCTGAAATTGTAAAAGGACAGGGGATGGAGGGTAAAGAATGTTTCATAGATTGATTACAAGAATATGGGAAAAAGGATCATGGCCTAGAGACTGAAAGAAGTCTGTTTTCATACTACTGTACAAGAAGGGAGATATGAAGCATTATATGTACTATAACTAATAGATTAAATTGATGACAAATTGATTTTGCTTGCATGACAGATTAAACTAATAGTTTAATCTGTCATGCAAGTAAAATTGTATTACAGATCATTCTAGATAGGATTGAGGCCAAAGTTGAAGCAGAAATGCCTGAGGAGCAAGCAGGTTTTAGAAAGGCAGGGGCACCAGATATCAGATCCTATGCCTTAAGTGTAAAGAATTGAGGTTCCCTATGATAATGTGTTTCATGCACTACTCCAGAGCTTTTGACTGTGTTCGGCATATGAAATTGTGGGAGATAATGAATAGAATGGGTTTTCCTCAACACATCATCAGGTTGATAGCTAATTTGTACAGTGAGCAAGAAGCCATTGTAAGAACAGGTGTTGGATTAACTGATTGGCTTTGGGTCAGCAAGGATGCCAACTTTCTCTTTACCTGTTTAGTATTTATGCTGAGGACATCACACATGTAACATTGGATGCGCTTAACACAGGAATTAAGATAGGTGGCAGATTGATCAGTAATCTGAGGTATGCTGATGATACAGTACTCCTTTGTAATGACAAGGAAGAACTAGGACGAATCCTGTACAAAAGTTAATGAGATCAATAAGAACAGAGGACTTCAATTCAATCCTAGTATGACAAAGATTATAGTTCTCAAAGGAAATATAGACAGGGAAGCTCCTGAGAAACGTGTGCATTAACGGAGAAAGAATTGAGGAATAGATTGGATTGGAGAGAGGAAAAGAAGCATGGCAAGATGGAAGTGGAATTTATACAGTTGCTAAAGGATAATCTTGAAACATTTATAGAGGAACCAGGGCTTTGAGAGTGTTGGATTTGGTAATAGTATCAGAAGATATATAATCAAGGTAGAGACTCTGCCTTCAATCTGGGAGAGTGGCCATGCAGTCTTTTTCTGGGAAGTTGCTAAACATGTGGAATTCTCTGTCAAGAAAGGATTTATGTTGAACTATACAGCTGATAATTATGAGAGACTTAGAAGGCATCTTGAAGCAGCACCATGGCTTGAAAAGCTACAAGTAAGGAATGTGAGTAGTGCATGGGAAATGGTCAAGGATTGTTTGAGAGTAGCAGTGTCAGACTGTACCAAGGTCATGAAGATAAAACCAATAGGAATTAGGTGGATGAGTAGAGATATAAAGCAAGAGCAGCAGCAAAAAAAAAAAAAAAAAAAAAAAAAAAGATGTGATTTTGCAGTTGATGACGTGACAGAAATGCATGTCTAAATTGAGGTAGATGAATAGAAGTTTATGCCCCAGACCAATCATATGAAAAGGAGGAATATAGTCAATTTCATGAACAAGAAGAAATCAGTCAAACAAGTATAAGAGATATACTGATTATTATGGGAGATTTTAATGCAAAGATTAATCAGTACTCTGAAGATAAAGCAGAAGTAATGGAAAATTTGGGAATGCGGAGATGAATGAGAGAGGAGAGGACTTGATTTTAATCACAAATACCTAATTCTACCACAGGCCACAGCACAAATACACTGGACATCACCAAACAATGAAATCAAAAACTGTATAGACTATATAATCATGAATAAGAACATTCGTTCCAAAATGTCAATACGTTAAAAAAAAATATTAGTTCATGGATACAGCCCATGAACTAATATCAGCCAAACTAAAAATCTGTTTCAAAAGAAAGAGAATAAATCATCAAAAACAAAAGAAGATAGACATCTCAAAATCAAAGATAGCTTGGCCAGATCTAACTATCAGAGAACATTGAAAGAAAAATTAAATATTATTGCTTTAGATACATTCTTAGAGTCTTGGAAAAAAGGTAAAGAAATTATTAAAGAAAACAGCAACAAAACACCTGGGCTACCAGACAAGAGTAAATAAAGATTGGCTTGCACCAGAGATTTTTGAACTTATGGGAGAGAAAAAGAATATCCAAAACTAACCTCTCGAAGGAAGATAATGAAGAAAATAGAATGTTATACAAAAATTTGAAAAAAGAAATAGACAAAAAATGCAGATTAGTAAAAATCACATATTTAGAATGAAAAACAGGAACGTGTGGAGAAGCATACAAAAAACATGTCTTCCAAGACCATTTATGAAGTAGTTAAATAGATAACTAGAACATACTCACCAAACTCAGTTTCAATATTGCAAAAGGATGGAACCACAACAAGTAGCAGTGAAACAATAAAAGAAATATGGACTAATCGTTTTAAAGAAACATTTGCAGCTGAAGAAAACATAGATCAAGATGCCTTCAACCCAGAAGAAACTTCTGACACAAAAGACATCCTAAATGAAGAAATACATAGAGCAATCAAACAAATGAAAAATTATAAAACACCAGGCATAGGCAACATTCAAAAAGAACTTCTGGAAAAGGGGGGAGAAAGGATAATATATTACCTAAGGAAACTGTTCAACAAAATACTATAGGAAGGACATTTACCAACAGAATGGAGAACAGGTCATACCCATCCACAAAAAAAGAGATGTTAGATCCTCCATTAACTATAGACCTATCACCCTTCTAAGCCACTGCTATAAAATATTTATCAGGTTTCTTCAGAACATAGTTAAATATTTCTATGAAGAACATATGGAAGAAGAGCAAATGGGATTTAGAAATAGAAGCACAATAGATGCAATTTTCATATTAAACAGATTAGCAGATCTTATGAGAGACAAAAAGAAAAAACTACTGCTCTTTTATTGACGTCAAACAAGCTTTTAACTCTAAACAGAAGCAAACTCATTAAAATTCTGGAAAGCAATGGATTTGACAAATTCCTATTAAATTGTATCAAGAATTACTATTCAGAAACACAAGCAGTAGTGAAATACAAAATCATAGAAACTGATCAAATAGCAATTTAAAAAGGAGTTGTGCAAGGCATTGTCACCACATTTATTCAACCTGCACCTAAAAGAAGTAGTAGACAAAGGACTACAGATGTGTGAAGTCATAACTGTAAATGGAAGAAATATAACACATTTAAAGTATGCTAATGACATAGTTATTACTACAGACAATCAAGAAAAATTAGAAAATATCCTGACCAAGCTGCATCAAACAATTAACAAAATAGGCAAGGACACTGAAAATATTGGCTGCATCCTGAATGGTGTACTTAATGAACAGTTAGCATTCTGCTGTTTAGTTACAATTTTTAGCAGTGATCACAAATTAAATATCAAAAGATATATTTCAGTGATTACACCACATTTTTTATTATCCAGTTATACAAAATACTGGAATAATAGTTCCCGACAAGTTTCGTAAATCGTAGGATTTACATCTTCAGTGGGTAAATAGTATAACTTAAAGTTTAAACAAGAGAATTAATAAATACAAATCATAACCGTCTGGCTATTCATTAACTCAAATAACAAAATGCAGATATAAAACGTTATTGACATTGAACAATACTGGACGATGTCACGTGTTCTTGTTCTCGTTCATACAGTCCGAGCTCAGATTGAGGTAGATTTTTTATTAGAGCTGACCACACTTGATGGAGAATTAAACCTTGATTTTTATTGCATTGGGTTGGGTTTTTTAGCATATTAGCAGCCTCTTTAAATTTTCTTATATAACTGTTGTTTTCTATTATGACATCATCATTTTTTGCCAGAGTACCTCGTGTCCAGTGGAAGTGGTATGGAAAGCAAGACCCGTTTTTTGTTCTCTTTTTTATTGTAAGCCTTTTTGGTGTTCAGCCATGCGTATTTCTCCAGATCTTCCTGTCTGTCCTACATAGCAAATCCCGCAAGAGCAATGGATTTTGTAGATTCCTGGTTTTTTAAGAGGATGATGAGGTGGTTTGGGTGGATGTAGGAATCTTGAGATTTTTTCCGTAGGAAGGAAGGCTACTTTTATGTTGTGTTTGTTCATTAATTTGGCTAGCTTCTCTGTAACATTTTTGATATAAGGAAGCGAGATTGCGTTTTTGTAATCCTGTTTTATTGTGTTGTTAGTTCGAGGCATTTTAAGGATTCTCTTGATGGTTTTTGTTTCATATCCATTCTGTTGGAGGATTTGTGTTAAGTATTTTAGTTCTTCATTATCTTTCTTGTGTGCTGGAGATATTGTATGCTTGTCTCGAAGAGTTTTAATTAAGCTTATTTTTTGTGAAGGATGGTGGTGTGAGGTTGCATTTAGAAATCTTCCAGTGTTTGTCGGCTTCCTATATACTGAGAAGGAGAGTTTACTTTCTTCATTAACTTCTAATAGAATATCCAGAAAAGGAAGTTTTTTATTTTCTTCTTGTTCTAAAGTGAATTTTATGGTGTTGTGCAAATTGTTGAGATAAACTTTGAAATTGATAAGTTCGTCTGTTGTTCCATTGAATATAATGAAAATCCACATAGCGTAGCCATATTTTTGTTTTTTTATGGTAATTGTTAAGAGCATTGTTTTCAAATTTTTCCATAAATAGGTTTGCTAATACCGGTGATAATGATGAACCCATGGCCAATCCTTCTTTTTGTTCCCAGATTCTGTCTTGATAGGTGAAAAAAGTATTGTTTATACAATGCTTAAAAAGATTTAAGATGTCCGGAGGGAAGAGGTCTTCTAGGAGATTCAAAATTTCTTGTCTCGGGATGTTTGTAAACAAGCTGATAATGTCTAGACTTGCTAAGATGAGTAAATAGTATAACTTTAAGTTATACTATTATTCCCTGAGGATGTAAATCCTACAATTTACGAAACTTGTCGAGAACTATTATTTCAGTATTTTGTATAACTGAATAATAAAAAATGTGGTGTAATCACCGAAATATATCTTTTGAACCAATTAGCCACAGAAGTCTACGCCTGCAATTACAAATTTACTGTGAGTGCTTTTGGCATAAAGTTCTACAACTAGAGAAACTACGCATTAAACATCTCAACTTCATTAACCATCTAATTTTCCTCATCCGATGCAGAGATAACGAAGTCATCCCGAAATTCATCAAAATCAAACGCATATTCCATACAAACAAGGCCTCCAGAATTTATCATAAAATGGAACTAGCTTTTCTAAGAGAAAGAATTACAGTCACTAGAGCTGAATTAGCATTAATTAGTAATAACACTTTTTCTCTTCATAATGAACCGACCACATCTCTTCCATCCTACCTATGGAACGACATCGATAGTATCACATTCAACAAAGCAATAGTGATCTCAGAACAAAAGAAACCTACATTAATTCATAAGTTCAGCTTACTCCTTCAGAAGAAGGAAATACATAAAAAACAACTAGATCATTCAAAAGTAGTTATTAACCTTTCTTCGAGAGTCCTAACAAAAGAAGAGAATAACCTTTTACTTAAGGGTTTTAACTTCACCTTAACCCCACGTTTCCTACCAAAAATTGATATCATAGCACAAATAGAAAAAGGAATTAGAAATCTACTGGACAACACGGCAGATCTTATCCGTATAGAAAGTACAGCTTTACTATTAAAAAGCAGATTACCTCATAGGAATCTACCTTACAATGAATATGCTTGCCTTAAAAAGTTAAAGGATGACAAAAATATTGTCATAATCAAAACGGATAAAGGCAACGCAACTGTCGTTGTAAATGCTACAGAATATGATAACAAAATGAAAAGTCTCCTGGAAGATACCAACACCTACAAACCCTTAGACAGAGACCCGACTTAGCATACACACAAAAAAAACAAATGATCTAATTAAAAAAAGTGCCTCTCTGGACGGAAGACTTAAAAAATACTTACAATCAAAACAATATATAGAACACCATATATTCTTGATACCAAGAATATATGGTGTTCCAAAGATCCATAAGACAGATATACATTTAAGACCAATAGTAGATGGAAGAGATTCACCGACTTCCAACTTGGCAAAATACCTCACCAACATGATCTCACAACATATAGGAAAAACATCTTCCTTCATAAAAAAAAATAGTAAACATTTCATAGAAAAAGTGAAAGATATACATATTGGTCCAACAGACATCTTAGCAAGTCTAGACATTATCAGCTTGTTTACAAACGTCCCAAGACAAGAAATTTTTAATCACCTAGAAGACCTCTTCCCTTCGGACATCTTAAAGCTTTTTAAACATTGTATAAACAATACTTTTTTCACCTATCAAGACAGAATCTGGGAACAAAAAGAAGGATTGGCATGGATTCATCATTATCACCGGTATTGGCTAACCTATTTATGAAAAAATTTGAAAACAATGCTCTTAAGAATTACCATAAAAAACCAAAAATATGGGTATGCAATGTGGATGATATTTTCATCATATTCAATGGAACAAGAAGAAAATAAAAACTTCCTTTTCTGGATATTCTATTAGAAATTAATGAAGAAAGTAAACTCTCCTTCTCAGTATATAGGAAGCCGATAAACACTGGAAGATTTCTAAATGCAACCTCACACCACCGTCCTTTACAAAAAATAAGCTTAATTAAAACTCTTCGAGACAAGCATACAATATCTCCAGCACACAAGAAAGATGTAATGAAGAACTAAAATACTTAACACAAATCCTCCAACAGAATGGATATGAAACAAAAAACCATCAAGAGAATCCTTAAATTGCCTCGAACTATCAACACAATAAAACAGGATTACAAAAACGCAATCTCACTTCCTTATATCAAAAATGTTACAGATAAGCTAGCCAAATTAATGAACAAACACAACATAAAAGTAGCCTTCCTTCCTACGGAAAAAATCTCAAGATTCCTACATCCACCCAAACCACCTCATCATCCTCTTAAAAAACCAGGAATCTACAAAATCCATTGCTCTTGCAGGATTTGCTATGTAGGACAGACAGGAAGATCTGGAGAAATACGCATGGCTGAACACCAAAAAGGCTTACAATAAAAAAGAGAACAAAAAACGGGTCTTGCTTTCCGTACCACTTCTACTGGACACGATGTACTCTGGCAAAACACGACGATGTCATACATAGAAAACAACAGTTATATAAGAAATTTTAAAGAAGCTGCTAATATGCTAAAAAACCCAACCCAATGCAATTAAAATCAAGGTTTAATTCTCCATGTGTGGTCAGCTCTAATAAAAAATGTACCTCAATCTGAGCTCAGACTGTATGAACGAGATCAAGAACACGTGACATCGTCCAGTATTGTTCAATGTCAGTAACGTTTTATATCTGCATTCTGTTATTTGAGTTAATGAATAGCCAAACGGTTATGATTTGTATTTATTAATTCTCTTATTTAAACTTTAAGTTATACTATTTACCCACTGAAGATGTAAATCCTACGGTTTACAAAACTTGTCGGGAACTATTATTTCAGTATTTTGTATAACTGAATAATAAAAAAATGTGGTGTAATCACTGAATTATATCTTTTGAACCAATTAGCCACAGAAGTCTACGCCTGCAAATTAAATATCGACATAGACATAGAATTAGGAAAGCCAATTCAAGGGAGCAAACTGAATAAATGTAGTTAAAACACCAATTTGAACTTATGGATCTATTAGTTGGATTAGAAATAAAACAGTTTTTAAAACACTGGAGGCCACAGACCACCGGCCTGGTTGGCTGAGTGAATTAGCATACCCACTCTCTAACCAACAAGCTGTGAGTTCAAATTCCACCCTTGGGCATGGATGTTTGTGATTGTCATTAGATGGCAGATACATTTCATCACCCAGTGTGAGACCACTGTCTCGTTTATTAGAAGCCAGGAATGACTCGAAAAAGTTCCATATTTGGTCTCTAGAGCAGTTTCTGGATATAAAAAATACATAAAATTAATTTTAAAAAATAAGGAAAAAATCATTAGCCACACACATTACAAATGTGATATAGGATTATAGTGAAAACCTTTCGTGTGTTTGAGCTACATTAAAAAAAAAGAAAAAGGCTATGAGAGGTTCAGAGAGACATTTGGATAGTGAACATGTAACATCAGTGGAAACATCATATTAAAAATGAAAATATTAGAAAGGAACTTGATATTGTTAGCATTAAGGAATGAAAGATCAGAGCTAATTTTAGCTGGTATGGTGAGTTAAACGGAATGGGATGTGAATGGTTAATAAAACATTTGCTTGATGCTGAGATGCGAACTAGAAACTCAGATCTAAGTGGATTGATGCATATGAAAGTGACTGAAGACTGAAATGTAAGATCTGAGATTATTGGAGTTCTTTGTGCATGACAGACTAATTTGGAGAAAAATTGTTAATAGGGCGTTAGTAATAATGTAAATGTTTTACATCGTACTGTCATAGTATCTAGACTCATTGACAGGACGAGGAGGATGTTTAGAAGTTATACAAAATAGTAATGTCTTGAACAAAAGGAGATGCAAAGATTTTTGTGGGTTATGAAGACTGGATGCGATACATTTATACGCCAAGAAAACTAGAGATTAATCAGCCTAAGATGAGAAACAAGATAAGACTTTTGTGAGTATTGAAGTTCACAAGTCTGATTTCACCACATTTGAAGATTATACGGATATTTATGTTTTAGACATTAGTTATTCAAGATGTTGGAATGTAGTGGTGGGGGTTATGTCCTAGTAGTGAATAGGTTGACTATTGATCTCTAGTGTTACAAAAAGATTGAGATAGACAATGTGACAATAGTTTAAATAGCTAACTTTAACTCCCATTGGGGGGGGGGGGGGGCCTAATGCATTCTTTTGGGTAAACACCATACAAATTTGACAGTTTATACTGATGATGTAGAATGAGTATCAATTCTTGAGCACAAATTTTGCACATTGTTAGGGATACTTGTTGGTAACCAAATTATAAGGATTCCATGGATGTCTCTTTGGCCAAAAGATAAGTGGAGAAAAGAAGTGAGCTATTCATAGCAAATTGGGAGGCGATTGATGTTATTATCATACAATAGTAGCATCAATTATACTACAATATCTTTACATCAATTATACATCAATATCTTTGATTGATGTTACTATTATACCATGTGAATATGAGACTGGTAATTGACTTAAGGAATTTACAAGAAATAAATATTAATTAAAAGAAACTTTAATGAATACCTTCCATATTTCAACAACATCACGTTGCCATCTTCAGGAACATACAAATATGATACGTGCATGCAGGCACTAACAAAAGCAAATGAGGAAGAAGGCAAGAAACTAATATTGTTCCTAAAGTCCTAATGGTGCCCCCCTAGCGGGCTAATTTTGTTGTCTTGGCCATTGCACTGAAGTTCTCATGATGTAAGTCTCCCAAATTTGGGGCAGTCTCATGCACCCAAATTTGTTGAGGTTTGGAATGTTTTTTAGAGCTGCTGATGATTCCATGAATAATCTTTCGTATTTGAACTTGCTGCGGTGTATTATTTTAGTTTTCTTCCAACGAATTCTATGGTGGGTATCTATGGCATGGTCTGCAAGCCCAGAGGTGGCTGTACTGGTGAAACAGATGTAGTCTTTGTGTTCTGAAATCCTGATATTCGATGTCCCGCCTGTGAGAGGTGGTAGGCTGTTGGGCTCATCAACATCATTAACCAGTTGCAGGCTGTGATGAGGACCAGAAAACTTCCATTTGAACAAGATGTAAGTTTTCTATATTTAGCTCCCGCTCCCCCCCCCCTTTTTTTTTTTTTTTTTTTTAATACATATTGTAGGCTGCAAAATAGTCCAAGTACACAGCTGAGGTTTTTGACTTCATTCACTTAAGTTGTGCCTTTTTTTACTGCTTTGGCACATTTTCTGGAGGCCCTATTGGTCAGGGGTTTGGGGTCAGTCCATGGAAAGGAGGAATAGAAATCCCATTTCTACTTTTTTTTTTTAAAGTAATATTGTAGTCCCAAAGAACACAAGACTGAGAATAAGTTGTTAAAAAGACATTCTGTAGAAGTGGAAACATGGACAAGAGCTTGAGTTACCAAGAGGAGAGCTGACATCTCTATTATATTTAGAAGGAAAGTGAGTTAAGAAAAGTCTAGATTGTTGGGAAGATATTGAGGATTATCCAGTATTCTAGTGGATAGATGTACAGTTGCATTAGGTCATTACTAACAGCAAATGCTTCGGTCTCTTCTAGTTTGATCAGTGGAGTTAGAGAAGGAAAGCTAGCTTAAGTTGTAATCATTCAAAGTCCTCAACGAAGATATTGTCACTGTTTGGTAATTGTACTGCAAAAAAATCAAGCTTTAAGAATGAATAATCAAAGAAGTCAGAATGACTGATGGCTGAATATACTGGAAAGAATAAAGAAACATGGAATGAAATAAAATGTGGCATGAAAATTTCGAACCAGAGGAGATATAAGGAGTGGATTCTTGATTTGATCTCATAAATTCATTTATGCAAATATATCTTCTTCTTTTTTTTTTTTATGGAAAAATTAAATATTTTAAAATTGCAAACATACTAGATTACTAAAAAACACGTAATAACCACAGTAATGACTATTTAATTCTTAAATATTTCATCCCGGGTATCTTGGGACATCATCAGTACAGTAGTTCAAACAATACTAGGAATAACATATACAGTTAGGGCGCATGATTACAATGGAATCTCAATATGTGTGCAGTAACATGTTATAGAAGTAAATTAAATATAACTGAAAAAAAAAAAAATATATATATATATATATATATATATATATATATACTGTTATATATATGCGTGCAGTAACATGTTATAGAAGTAACTTAAATATAACTGAAAAATATATATATGTATATACAGGTATCCCTTGCTTACCGTGGATTTGATTATCGTGGTGAAATTAATTGTGGCAATCCCTTGATATATGCCGCAAGAGTTTTGATTAACAAGCCTTTAACCCTGATCTGACAGATACAAGCAAAATGTTTGATATAAATATTCTTACACAATTCATTGTATGGCTTGGAGGTCATGAGTAGCTGTGCATTCACATGTTACAAGTGATATTCCGCACTGTTTTTTGCTGTCAGTTTGGTTTAACACATGTTATGTAAAGGTTTGTGATATTTGACAGTAAACTGTACCTGAGAGATACCGCGACCTCCGATGTCAGTATACTATGGTTTTTTTTGTTCAATAATTTTTAGATTGTAACTGAAAATAAATAAACCATCATGTATTATATTACAATAGAGAGCCAAAGACTTATTTATCATATATGTCCTCTAGGAGATGTGCTTTACATTTATCGAAAATGCTAAGGGAAGTGATCTGGAGCTTACTCCACCTTTACTACGAGTTGCCCATAAGGTTATTTATGCTTGCATCCGCCAAAACTTTTAGTTTCTATATATTCGGCACGAAATTCTAGTAGTTTCTCTATTCGGCTTTGAAATAATGTTAGATTCAATATCCACTTAATTTGTACCATCTTGTATTATATTTGCAGTATTTTTTCTTTATGTTTTATTGCTTGTTTGCCAAAGTATGGAGAGTCACTTTGCTTGTTATTGTAGAATTTATGCCGATAAGAAAAAAAACTAAAACTGCTTAAACGACACTTGATAACTTCTTTTGATAAAAAAATTGCAGTAAATAATGTAGGTACAAGCATTTATTAAACATTTACTTTGCATTCATTTTTTATTTTTCCTAAAAGAGTAACGCATAAAACGAATTATTGATACAGTAATCGATCATGGACGAATTATAATTTTTACCATTGATTATTAGATTTGATTAATGCGATTTTGATATACGCGGTAACATTGAGGGATTAATTAACCACGTTAATCGAAGGATACCTGTGTGTATATATATATATATTGTGTAAAATAATCTTTATATATATAAAGATTATTTTACACAATTTTGTATGACAATTTCCCATACTTTAGGAATAGTAAGAACATCGTTTCGGTTTAAATTTGGTCTGTGTAGTAGGCTTCAGCACTTTCTTTATATAAACGTTCATATTTATATAACGATCTGTGTAAAAGTTTTGCCTTCTCCCAATGGATCCTATGGTTTGGATTTTCAACTCCGTGTTGGGAGAGACCAGATTTCTGCCGTTTGAAAAGACAAATGTGGTCTTGATGTTCCGAGATGTGTTTCTGAACAGACCTACCTGTCTGACCAAAGGAAAACAATTTGCAGGAGCATGGGATCTCATAAACGCCAGGTAACATCTGTGGTTACTACGTGTGTTTTTTAGTGATGAATTCACCACAGATTTTGTTATATAAAAATACTAGATTACACACACTGCATTTGAAGATTAAAACTATAAATTATGCTCAGCTACATAATTATACACAATCAAATGACTGAAAGTTTTATGAAACTTATAAAAACAGATAAACATTTTTTCTAGCTTTTTAATAATATAGTAATTTTAAATATAGAGTATTGAAAACAATTGGAGATGTGGACGTCACAATCTACAGAGGATTAATTGCCGCAGTGAGAACAGTAAAGGAGTTTACTGCCTTCAGTATGATGACCAAAAAATAGTTAGTGGACTTCGTGATAACACCATAAAAATTTGGGACCGAAATACCTTACAGTGCGTGAAGGTAAAAAAAAAAATTTTTTTTCTCATTAAACCATAAAAAGAAAGTATCTGTGCAAATACTACTGTGATAAATGAATAATTTGAGTAAAATATTAATCATATGTATTTTAGACAAATTTGGCAACAGTAAATAAGTACCTATTTATTTCATGTACCCCACTCCTTCCAGAAGTCATGGGACATGTCAAATATAAGCAAACCATGACTTTATTGACAAATTAATAACATTTTTTTTCATTGTTGAGTGTAAATAGCTGTTTTAATGCCATAGAAAACTTTCTATAGACTAATTTCTGGTAAAATGTTGGTAGTGTGGTGCTTTAGTGAAGAAGTGGAGCAAAATAACATGTGACCTGGTTGGTCGAGTGATTAGCATATCTACTCTCCACCCAAAAGGCTGCGGGTTCGAATCTTGCCATGGACATGGATTTTTGTGATTGTCTGCAAAAATACTAGTGGTTGTGGGCAGTAGATGCTGTTGGTGTAAATGATGGTGGTGGTGGTGGTAGTTTTAGTTGTAGTTGGTGGATTGAATGGCAGAGACGGAGAGTTAGATGTAGAGTAGATGCCCTCCCACTATAAGTCTTTGGACTCCTTGGAGGTGTCACGTAATAGTAATAATAATAATAATAATAATAATAATAATAATGAATTCAGTAGAACTGTGGGATGGACTTTATGCTAGTCACCTCCAGTATTACTCTCTTTAAACCACATGTTCACAATTGTTGCTTTGTGACATGAAGCAGGATCATATTAGAAATCATAAATGCCATTATCATAAAATTGCCCCAGCGATGTAGAATATGAACAGTTGTTCAGAACATCTGTGTGGGATCTAGTATAGTCATTATTCCATGCCATATAACTAGTGGATCTAATTCATACTATGAAAAGCAACCATTATTGCACTGCCACCTCCCGACATCTCATTGGAACAGAGCACTCAAGTAAACAAAATAAATATTTAATTTATTTATAATAAAAATTCTCTTGTTATTCTACACATCTATCAGACTAGAAGTACATGAGGCATGGTTTGATGCATAATCACAGGATTTGATTTCCATTGCTCCACAGTTCAGGTTCTGTGAAGTTTGATCCCTACTAGTCTATGATGTATATTGTTAACAGCCATGTGGGCTGTCTTTCTATGTGCTGAAGAAACATATAAAATTGTTTGTGGCTACTGGAATAACATGTCCAGCTTTCTATAGGAGATTCAGTTGCTTTTAGTCAGTATTTTAGCCTTATGTGGTTATACTGTAAGGTCAGTGCAGACTTCCTATTTCTTCAGTATATTGCCAATTGCAGATTTTCTAATACTTAATTGCTGCAAATAGCATACACATGCATTTTCTTCAAATGCTATAATTTCTGAGTCAGTGTGATCCGAAATTCTTTAGCTCTTGCCATGTACTCATGACAAGAGCTAAATAATAGATTGAAATGATTTCTGAACAATCTGTCAGCCTCCTATATTAGCTACAAAATTTTCATATTATGCAGTCGTGTCCACTGATCCTGCAGTTTGAAAAGGCATCTTTTGATAAATATTTTTATAGGCAGGATTGCATGTATCACATTACCACTTTGGCTGGTAAAATATGCTGGTAAAATAACTAAATTATACAAAATAAGAAACTGCACTGTAATATTATACTATAATTGCTACCTTTTGGTAGCAATTATAGTATAGTCATTTCTGCTCACAGTCAGTGCCCCAAAGATCAGCTTCAACTTTTTTTTTGCCAACTTCAATCAGGCTGGCATAAACTTTAAAACACTAAGTTGATTCCCCGTCAACTTGGAGTTTTAAAAACATCGTTGATGGCATTGCTCACTCATACTTGATTGCATCAAAGGTACCTTGCAGCCACTTAAGATTTCACACTTCATTTCCCCTTATCTTGCAAGGAACTGAGCTGAGATTTGGTGACTGGATAAGTTTGTGAAGCAAGATACACTTACCTAAATGCTTCTGCAACCATTCTTGAACGATCTATAACCTGTACCTTATGACATGTTACATTGTCTTACTGGATAACACTGTTACAAGATGAATAAACTATGAGAGTAAAGGAATGTGCCTAGTCCAAACAGGTTGTGACAACAAGATGTTCTTCTATGTGTATGATGGGGGGGGGGAGGTGTGTTGAGAATCACCTTTTTTTATTATTATTTTTCCCCGCTCTGGCTTGCCCCATTCTTTATGATTCCTCTGCTGCCCCTAATTCTGGAAAAAATCATTCTGATATCTTTGAATTCTTTTTCTTGCGATCCAACTCCCAAACAGTGAAGATGTCTTTCTTTTTTCCAATTCTACTGATCAAGTTAGAAGCAAGCCAAAGTATTTGCTAGTTGCTTTGACTTTAAGCAAATTGTTTATCTATCAACCATAACACCAGACAGTTTTGTCTATTCACCCAACAATCTAAATCCTTACTTAATCAATTCTTTCACAGAACAGTTATGCCAGACTTAGGGTCAAAGCTGTATAACTGAGAGGAGACCAGCACATAGCCTTTAAAGGAATGCGGAGAACCGACCAGGGCTTTTGACCTAATGTCCAATCCTCACCTTCTCGTGGTGCACCCTGTTGGGTATCTACCTGGATACTGAACGAATGAGGATGGGCTGGCAATTTGGGATTTAGCCGACCAAATTGTATTTTTATTGGCTTAAACCAATATACAAATGATGGTACAACATGAACAAAAATTCATGCCGGTTGGGACGTCGCCCAGTTAAACAAGGTCCCCGTTGTTTTCGCAAGGGAACCAGGGCGAACAGTGAAAAGTCAGCTACTGGAACAAATCTGAAAGCACACCCCAACTCAATATCACCAGAGTTAAAGATCGGTACTATCAACATAAGAAGCCTGAATGACAATGAAATGGAGCTAGCTTGAGGAATTAGATAAGTACCACATCGACATAATAGGGGTGACTGGAACAAAAAAGGCAAAAATTGTTGAGATCTTTCTGAGCAATAAATACAAAATGTTATATTCAGGCAATGACAATCAAGGAAAAGAAGGAGTAGCCATAGTATTCAACACAAAATACGAGGCAAATCTTCTTGAATGGCAGGCAGTTTCAAGTAGAGTGATGTGGGCAAATATCAGAATGGAGAATTGGACAATGAGACTTATTTGTGCCTATGGTTCCCACAAAGTTCTACAAAGGTAGAAGTGGAGGAATTTTTTGATGCTTTAGAAAAAGCAGCAGACACAATGCAAAAGGAAAAGTTGGTCCTTGTTGGGGATCTAAATAGCAGAGTAGAAAATGATTGTCAGACATCCAAAAATATTTTGGGAAAATTTGGAGAAAAGAGCAAAGCTAAAAATAATGGCAAATACTTGTTGGATTTCTGCTCAGGACATGGACTAGTTATTACTAACGCCATGTTCCAACATAAAAATGTGCACAAATTCACATGGAGAGAAGAGGCAAGGAATAAGAAAAGTCTCATTGACTGTTTTATTGTTGATAGTGATGTTATCTTCCTGGTGCAGAATAACAGAGTGTACAGAGGATTTGAAATTGCAAGCGATCACTATTTAGTCTTGAGCAGGATAAAATTGAATTTCATATTGAAAAGAATAACATGTAAGAAAGTTTTAAAGCAAATAAAAGTTGAGCATTTGTCAGATGTGAACTGTATACTAAAATACACAAAGATTATTGAAGAAAAAATGAATGAGTTTGAGAACAGGAACCAAACCTTGGAGATTCAGTGGCAAGCCTTAAAGAAAATCGTGATTGATTCAGCCAGAGAGGCATATGGTGAGGTTGTGTGCAAGGATAGAAAAATCAGAAAACTGCATGGTGGACACAGGAAGTTAAAGAGGCAGTGAAAGAAAAGAAGAAAGCATATCAAAAGTACCTTGCAAATAAGTCAGCTTGTGCTTTTAGAGAATACAGAGACAAATGTAAGGAAGCTAAACACTTTGTAAAACTGGCTAAACAAAAGTCATGGGAGGTCTTTAGCAAGAACATAGAAAATAAATATCAAGAAGCTGGTAAGATATTCTGGAGGTTGTTGAAGAAGCTTAGAAATGAAGGAAAGAGTGCTGTAAAAGGAGTTAGAGATGATAAAGGTGACATGAAAACCGGAGAAAAAGATATCCTTGAAGTATGGAGTAATTACTTCGAACATTGCTGAATGAAACAAGCAGTGATAGTACAGTAGTAAAAAACACTCTACAGGCATACAGTCCAGTATGCCTGTAGAGTGTTTTAAGTAAAGTAGAAAAAGCCATCAAAGGCTTGAAATGTGAAAAAGCAGGAATCGATGATATTCGACCAGAGATGCTGAAGTATGGTGGTATAAAAGTCTTACAGTGGCTGCAATGCATAGTTCAGAGAGCCTGGACAGAGGGACAAATTCCCAATGATTGGAGTAGAGCTCTAATAGTACCCATATATAAAAAGGGAAATAAAACTGAATGTGAGAATTACAGAGGTATTTTCTTACTGAGTGTTCCTGGCAAGATCTATGCAAGTATACTTGAGAAACGGTTGAGAAGAATTGTGGAAGAAAAGGTTCGTGAAGAGCAAGTTGGATTCAGGTCAAATAGAGGCTGTCAGTATCAGATCTTCACCTTACGACAAATAGTTGAGAAAGCATGGGAATATAAAAAAGATCTGTATTTAAGTTTTGTCGATCTGGAAAAGGAATATGACAAGGTGCCAAGAGGGAAGCTATTTAATACACTACAGTTATATGGTGTGAATGGGGCATTATATCAAACAATACTTGGTCTTTATTTGAGTTGCAAGTCAGCAGTTAGAATTGAAGGAAGTACAGGAAGATAGTTTAATGTGAAATCTGGTGTGAGACAAGGATGTACATTATCCCTCTGTTATTCATTATTGTTGGATTCTGATTATATAGAGATTGGAGTAATTATTATTTGTTTCAGAATCCAACATAATCTTCCATCACATAGGCTAGACTTGTAAATATTATTTAATGTAATTCACTTGTTTATAATTTAATATTCATATAACTACCTTTAACCTTATTTAATATTTAATTATTTGATCAAGGATATGTGTATTAATAATGAAAAGACTGTATTAAATATTATTAAGCTATTTTATTTATTACTATGTTAATATTATAAGAATTTGTATTTGAGGTATTGCATAACACTAAACTTCTATAAATAGGAATAAATAAAGAATATTTAACTGCGCATTAATTGAAATGTAAATATTCTTTATTTATTCCTATTTATAGAAGTTTAGTGTTATGCAATACCTCAATTTTATTATTTTTTGTTTTGTTGTCATGGAGGCGTATGTAAGTGAGTGAGTACGTTTTGGAACACCACATGAGGAGAAGGTTTATTGAAAAGAGTTTTAGAAAAAAATCACGAGAATAATTTAGGCGCGAAGAAGAGATATATAAGCGATGAATGCTGAAATTATTAATTAATTAAGAGATAGATTAGAGATAGAAAGGAGAGGATTGGCATTAGGTTGGAATCGGAGCATTCGGGATTCACAGTACGATAATAGCGAGTCGGCAAGTCACTCAAGCAGCTAAATAAGGTCTACTAGTCGAGAGGAGGTTAGCTAATAAGTTGTAGAATGACATTTATAGCTACGGAAGACAGCTGAGTGACTACTAAATAGACTAGCGATATTTGAGTTGAGATTCAATTTCAGGGCTGACCTCTCAAGGACATACGGAACCTTGAAGCAAAGCACAGAGTTATTAGAGAAAAGTAGAGGCTGTAAAATTGAAGTTTACCGATAGCTGAGTTTTGAATTGTAGTGTCTAAAGAATTAATTAAATGCTGGACGAGTGAACAACTGTGTATATAAAACCTCAAGTTAAGGAATTATTGTGTGTTGCCTTATTTCATGAGTGATCAGTAGTACTTTATGCAACAACGTTTGTTTATGTGTATTGTGACTGATGATTAATTCAGTTATTGCTTAGAAGAATTATTTTAATGAGTGCCGTATACTGTTTAAGTGTTTACAGTTATAAAAAGTGTTTACGTATAAGTAGATGAAGAAAAAAGATTATCGGTAAGATTATTCCAACCGTTAATATTCCTATCCAGAAAAGTGTGAGAGTTTCATCCTAGAATTTCCTTATACTAACAGTAACTATTGAGGAAGTTAGCTAAAGTATAAATTTAAAAGTGTTTGTTTGTGAAAAGGTATTACTGCAATTTTTGTTGTATTTGGAACTTAAGGAACTGTGAGAAGACTGTATTATAGAGATAACAGATTTACCATTGTATGAGTTGAATGATTGAACTTATCTGAGAAGCAAATGTTTGTGATATCTTAATTACTGAATTGAAGTTAAGTGTAAAATTTGTGATTTTAAAATTAAATGTTTGTTTTTGTTAATCAAAAGTTGTATTTTTGCCTGAATCTCTTTTACTGCACCATTCATAAAATATTCGAACCAAGGCGGGAGAGATAAATAAGTTAAATATACTTGGCCAGTATATATAATAACAACATATAAAGGAAGATTAGTTGAGAGTTGATTTATCTTCAATTCTTGAAATAATTCAGATAGAAAGTGGCGCAGTCTTTAAATATAAATTTTTTTTATATTTGAATTAGAAATCAACTAGCAACTATTTTTTAGGTTAAGAACATCGTAATAACTGAATGTCGGATCCAAAATATAGATTGAGAGGAAGTAGGATCCAACATTATCTATATGGATCACATTATGTTGGAAAGTGGTATTAAACTTGATATCAGAATTGGAGATGTTAATGTCAGCTCTTTGCTTTATGCAGACAATGTTATACTTCTAAATAAATCTGCTGCAAGTTTGCAAGATTCCCTGACTAAATTGAATAACTGTTGTAATAGATATGGCATGAAGGTCAGCATTAAAAAGAAAAAGACATTGAAAATAGGTAGAATCGTTGAAAATGTCAACTGCATTGTGAATGGAGAATCTGTGGAACAAGTAAAACATTTCAGCTACTTATGCGTGGTTTTTAGGGAAGATGGTAAATTGAATATGGAAATAGACAACAGAATCAACAAAGCTGGTATGGTAGGCAGTCATTTGAATAAATTCAGATAGAATAAGAAAGAAATTAGTCGGAACACTAAATTAGCATACAAGACAGTGTTCAAACCAGTTTTAACATATGGATCTGAGAGTTGGGGTCAGAAGTAAAACACTTGACCAAAGACTAGAGACTGCAGATATGAGAGTCTTGAGAAAGATTAGTGGCATGAACAGATGGCATCAGTGGCAATATCATATTAAAAATGAGGATATTAGGAAAGAACTTGACATTGTCAGCATCCAGGAATACGTTAGCAGAGCTAATCTCACGTGGTATGGTCATTTAAACAGAATGGACGAGGAAAGATTAGCAAAACAAGTGTTCTCTGCCAGGTTGGCAGGAAAACGACCCAGGGGAAGACCAAGATAAAGGTGGATTGATACGGTACAAAGTGCATTAGACGATAGAAATATAAGATCTGGTAATGCTGGAGTCTTGACAAGTAACAGACTGATTTGGAGGAAAATTGTAGATAGGAAGTTAGTAATGATGTAATTTTTTTTCATAGTACTATCATATCCTGTACACCCCTTGAGGGTACATGTCAGGAATTTGATGATAACGAGTTATACCAGAAACAACACAGTGCATATTTTCTTTTGCTGTCTGCTAGAAAGGTATTAGAAGAACAGCCAAGATACCAAAAAGACTTCTTGTCCTGATATTCCCATTGTGCTTTGCTGGCATCCACATCACAACATGAAACCAAACCTCTATTTAACCCTTTCAAAAAAAAAAAATAAATAAAACTGCTAAGTACAGTTATTATTTGATTAATGCGCCTCTGAATTTACCATGCAAAAACATGCAAGCCTTCTGCTGTGAGCATGATGACATCATTCCTTCCTCGCAGCCGTGCTCCCAGAGCCTGAGTGCCAACCAATTACTTCACTGCCAGCATTAAGAGTGGGTGTATTACAAGCTCCAGTTGTTCTGCTGTACGTATTTACAAATTACGTTCTTCGTAAATTTTACAGCCCATTGATCAAGTTGAAGAATAAGAGCAATCCCACAACTAGTTATTAAGTGAACAAAAGAGGAAAATAATTACCGGTATCCCTTGATTAACGCGATTAATTAATCCCTCGATGTTACCGCATATATCAAAATCACATTAATCAAATATAATACAATAATCAGTGGAAACAATTGCAATTCGTCCATGATCGATTACTGTATTAATAATTCGTTTTATATGGTATCTCCTTTGGAACCTCATCTTCACAGTCCATTTGTTCGGTGTCTTCATATGCTTGTTGTTGTTCAATTTCAAGATTGTTACCACTGAAATCTTTTGAATTTGAATCCAATAATTCTTTAACATCTTCTGCATCAAAACCAAGGTCTTCGCCGCACTTGCTCCCATTACTTATGAATGTTTTCAGTTGTGTGTTTAATGTTAGAATTTTTACATTAAACACGCATCAGTTTAGAATCTCCTTTGCCTGATATTCCTTGTCCTTTTTTTTTTTTTTTTTTTTTTGGCTGGAATTTTCGAGCTAAATGCGATTAAGCTCCATAATACGTGGAGTTTAATCGCATTTTCTCCCATTGTTGTTTCTTTTACTGCCTTTTAGAATGTCTTTTTAAGAAAATAGACTGAAAGTTGCAGTGACGCCCATGTCCATGGTTTGTAGCAATGATGTCGTATTTGGAATGGAATTTTGATAAATTTAAAAGTGCATTATTAAAACTCTTGCCGCGTATATAAAGGGATTGTCGCAATAATCAAATCCCATGTTGATACCTGTACTTTAGATACAAAATTTGATATAATTAAAAAATGTAAACGTGGTGAAAGTAAAAGTAAGATCAAAAGTGAATTTGGTTTTAACGAGTCTACAATACGGACTAATTTATCCAAAGCTGATGTGTATTGCGAGCAAGGTAAATTTACATCTGCAAGTATTCAATTCACACGTAGCCGGAGTGCTATAATGGTTGAAATTGAAGATCTGTTGATTATTTGGCTGGAAGACTACAATCAAAAGAGAATTCCAATTAGTTCCCATAATATCATGGCCAAAGCTCTAAGCCTGTTTTCAAGACTTAAAGAGACTAAATATAAAGAAGACAATATTCAAAATTCCCAGTATTCGATAATTTTCTGCAGCTCAGCAGAAAATTATCGAAGAAAATGATTACGATTACCGCCAAATTTTCAATGTAGATGGAACTGGCCTCTATTGGAAAAATTGTCATCTAGAACTTTTATATCAAAATAAGAAACAGCCTGAGTATAAAGTATCAAAAGATCACTTATCTGTTATGCTTGGAGGGAATGCTAATGGAGATTTTAAATTGAAGCCGCTGCTTGTCTATCAAACTCAGAGCCCAAGGGCTTTAAAAGGATGTAACAGGAACTCTTTATCTGTTATTTGGCAGGCAAATCAGAAGGCTTGGGTTACCCAAAGTCTATTCGAAGATTGGTTTAAGTCTTATTTTTGCCCGGCAGTTGAAGCTTATTGCAAGAGAAATAACTTAGCTTTCAAATCTCTTTTGTTTTTAGATAATGCACCTGGTCATCCAAATTCTCTTAATGATCTGTGTGAGAATGTGAAAATTTTATTTTTCCCACCAAATACGACATCATTGCTACAACCTATCGATATGGGCATCGTTGCAACTTTCTAAACCTATTTTCTTAAAAGGACATTCTCAAAGGCAGTAGAAACAACAACAGGAGAAAATGCAATTATGCTCCAAGAATTTTGGAAAAAATGTAACATTAAACATGCAATGGAAAACATTGACTCGTGGGAGCAAGTGTTTCTAGCTGCATGAAAGCTGTTTGGAAAAACATTTTGCCAGAATGCTCTAATGACTTAGGTTGTTTTCAAAATCCTGTGAACAACGTGATTGGAGAAATCATTGCAATTGGTGAAGACCTTGGTTTTGATGGTGTTGATGCAGAAGATGTTAAAGAATTATTGGATTCAAATTCAAAAGATTTCAGTGACAATGATCTTGAAATTGAAAAAACAATGAGCATATGAAGACAACGAACAAATGGAATGTGAAGACGAGGTTTCAAAGGAGATAACAGTCAAAGAACTGGATGGAATATTTAACAGTTTAGAATCGCTTAAGCAGCAAGTGATGAATGGATTCAGATGTTAATCGAAGAATGCTCTTTTTCCAAGGTCTGGAGAGTCATTTCACTTGTTATTGTAGAATTTATGCCGATAAGAAAAAAACTAAAACTGTTCAAACAACTCTTGAAAACTTATTTTGATTAAAAAAAATTGCAGTAACTAATGTAGGTACAAGTATTTATTAAACATTTACTTTGCATTAATTTTTTTATTTTTCCTAAAAGAGTATCATATAAAATGAATTATTAATACAGTAATCAATCATGGATGAATTGTAATTTTTACCATTGATTATTATATTTGATTAACGCAATTTTGATATGCATGGTAACATCGAGGGATTAATTAATCACCTTGATCTAGGGATACCTGTATTTACCTGTTGCTTTCTACGCTAATGGGGAGGGTAATCAGCCTCTTCATCGCCCACCTCTTGACATATCATGGAAAGATTTGGAGAGATCTGTGCTGTTGCACTTGGCATTTCCAAGGCATATGATAGAGTTTGGCATTGAAGGGCTTCTCATGAAATTACCATCTCTTATGTTCATCTCCCTTCTACCCTTTATAATTCGGTTGTCAATTTTCTCTAAATCATTCACTGCATGAAATGGATAGTCCTCTCTTCAGATTTCTCTACTAATGCAGGTGTCACTGCTCTGTTGTGTCATCCACTACCTATGTATAGTTTTGTTAATGATAGCATTCTCCATTTCCCTTACTCATGACAAACCTTGCTGTTCTCAAACATGTGATATTCATCATCAAAATACTTCTTTTTTTTTTTTTTTTTTGTTTTTCAGGGAAAAAAAGCTGTATTATTCTCTTATTTTTGATGATACTCACCTCAGAAGTCAAGTTCAGATCTCTCTCTCTCTCTCTCTCTCCTCTTTAGAGAGAGATCTGAATTTATTCTACTAGCCTTTCCTGGTACAGACACATATCACTTCTATTACATTCTCAGCTTCAAGAGAACTAGGTCCTTTTTGATTCAATTTTTTACCTTGCTAGCCTGGTTTGCCAAGTGGTTAGTAATCAATCATGGATGAATTGTAATTTTTACCATTGATTATTATATTTGATTATGGCTGTTTTTTCTTCAATTCTTCTTTTAAATTGTCCAATAATGACGCATAATAGACTCGTGTTATTGTCTTACCCTTTTCCAAATAGTCTATCATGATAATTCCTTGGGAATCCCAAAAAACAGTGGCCATCACCTTCCCAGCTGACAAAACAGTCTTTGCTTTTTTCGGTGCTCTTTCACATGGCATTGTCCACTATTTTGACAGCTGCTTGGACTCGGGCGTACAGCGGTGGATCCAATTTTTGCCTACAGTTGCAAATCGACGCAAAAAATCCTGTGAATTGCGATTAAACATCGCCAAACACTGCACTGAAATGTCTTTTCTTTTGATCAAAAATGCATTGAAATGCATTTTTGATCAAACAATCGCAGCACCCACCCTGCACATTGCTTTTTCATGTGCAATTTTTTGTGCAGGATATTATATGCCCATTCAGTTGAGATGCCTACAATCTCAGCAATCTCACGCACTTTCAGCAGTCTTCCATAACGATATCCTCGTTATGGGTTTTGTCAATCATTTCCTTCGTAGTGATCTCAGTCGGGTGTCCGGAGCATACTTCATCTTCGATGGACTTACGACCACGTTTAAGTTCATTTATCCAAAAATAAATAGTCTTTAATGCTGGTGCAGTCCTGAACTGCATCTAACTCAGCTTTGATCTGCATGACCATCCACTTCTTTTTCAAATAGTGTTTTATCACTACACGAAGCTCGTTTTTTTTTTTTTTTGTTGTTGTTGTTGTTTTTTATGAAAAATGTGAACGTGGTCATTTTAAATGTTTGCCAAATGAGAACTACGTGTCGCACATAGCTAAAATTTTGCCAGAGTCATGAAAAAGGTGATATGTGCCGACACTGGTATGAATGAACGAACTCTGTGACCATCTATTGAAATTTACCAAACTTTTCAAACAACTCTCATAAAGCACATGGAGAAATCATTAGTCCTATGTACACAGGTGGACATACCCTGGAAATTATATGGGTGCAGCTGATTTTCATGCAAGACCTTCCTTACAACTGCATGAGAGATACCCTTTTCCTCTACCATCCTTTATGTGCTATCATGTCAGATCTTTGCCACTAGATGTAGTATGTTTTTCCTGTTTTTGGTACCTTCACAGTTTTACACCACCACCCCTCCATTTCATGGTGCAGAAACTGTCGTATTTACTAAAGCTGGTAATTGAAAAAAAAAAAAAACAAGTGAACGTTCAAGGGTATGGAATTTGGTGGCCAGGAAAAGCCTTTTGATAGTGTGCATTTTCATAATAAAAGGTGCATAAAAGCAAATTCAGTATATGTGAACTTATTGCAAAACTCCAACATAAGAGTCAGAACCATTGAAACAGTTAGCAGATTCCACTTACTATCTATCCCAGTGGCTTTAACAGGCCTTTAAGGCCCACAACCTTCCAAGCATGCTTGGATTTCGTAACCGAAATACGAGGATAGAATGGTCACTCCTATGCCTCAAGGTATTCTTGGCTGTAGATCCGTGTGTGTTCACGGGGCCGGTTTGCCTGCTTGCGGGATGAAAAACACCAGATAAACTGGAGGGAAAAACCCTACTGCCCGCGCCCAAGACCGGCTAACTTGGCTATGGCTGAGGAAGATCCTTCAGCTCCTCACGTCTCCGACGGGAATCGAACCTAGGACACTCCTTCCCCGGGCATATGGTTGCGAAGCACAAAGCCACTAGGCTAACCGTGCAGACGATTCCACTTACTAAGATCAAGCCTATTAAGCCGAACATAACTGCATGCACTTCTTATATGGAATTCTGGTTGTCTGCCATTGCATAATTTATTGATTTGTATTTATCTTCTTTGCATGTTGTTGGCATTCTCGGTGCACTACAAAGCTGTATATCTCAAGAATATGAGGTGCCCAGATCCATGTTTATTAGACCTTTTTTTGTTTGTTTTAATTTATGACAGGAGTGTAGTTCACATCACACAGTCAAACAAATGTAAAACAATGACCACTTTAGAATTATTCAGGATTCTGATGATCTTAAATTAGGTGTGACCATGCATCATTATTGTGCAAATTCTGTGTGTTCCTTGCATGTTTGGCTGGCTATAGCTAGGAGCCATTCCAGTAAATTAATACTAGGATTTATATTTAAGTTTATAGGGGAAAAAAAACAGAAATTCGGGGATTCGTTAGAAATGTTTTACGATGTGCAAGGAAGAAATATGGGATCTGGCAGTGTTGGAGCCTTGATGGGTAACAGATTGATTTAGAGGAAAATTGTAGATAGGAAGTTAGTAATGACACCCCTTGAGGGTAAATGTCAGGAATTTGATTATGATGTTTATAGGGACTAATAACATTTCTAATGAATCCCAGAATTTCTGTTCTTTTTTTGTAACACCTGTGTAATGGTTCAGATTCATTCCATAAAACTTGATATATCTTCTTTTTTGGGGCACCTATGGATCATCTGAAGAGAGCACACATGATGATAGAGGCATAACCTCATTTTTCTGGTATTCTCCATCTCTAACATATTCTTCAATGCATTACTCAATAGATTTCTCAAATATAAATGAAGATTTGTATGATTTCTGTTGTATATCTAAAATTTAGGAAAAATTTAAACTTCAATTGTTGTCATCTGAGAGTTGTGTGGGTTAAACCAAAATTTATAATTCATTTCAAGAGTTTATAAAAATCTGTTGAGTTGCTTATCTTCTTATTTTTCATCTTATTTTAAAGTTTTTTAAAATAAGATGAGGATTTTTAAAATTTTAGTTTTAAAATTTCATCTATTTGTATGATTGGGGCTATGCTAATAATAAATAAATATCATTGTGGAACATATACCCTCCCCCCCCCCCCCCCACCACCACCACCAAAAAAAAAAGTTCTAATCTCTCATGTAAGCATCAACATAAATTAATGCCGTTTGGAAACTGATTTCTCATCTTTTTCAGATACAAGTGTACTCACTCTCAACCCAACAGGCTTTGATTTCAAATCCCTGCTGGACATGACAAATATCCTTATGTTGGATGGAGAAAAATTTCTTTGTTGAGTGTACTAACCAAATAGTACTAATGTACTATATACAGCCTTTTGTGGTTAGAATCATTAAAAAACATAAATGATAAAAAGTAGTTCCTGTATTAAATTCTCTGATTCATTATTCAAAATTTTATTTATATTCATATTTGTTAGCATTAAATTCTGAATTTATTTATATTCAATTTTTTTTCATTTAATTTCTTTTCAAGGTTCTCACAGGACATACTGGGTCTGTATTATGCCTACAATATGATGAACGAGTGATTATTAGTGGATCAAGTGATTCAACTGTAAGGTAGAGTGGATTATATAGTTTGGCAACAATCAAATCTTTATCATACTATTAATATGCTTACCCTTGACTTTTAGAAATATTGTGACAATTTTTTAGTTTACATTTGGTCATTTATTTTATCATCAGTATTTTCCAAGTGGGATTTTGTGACATGAAAATGAGGGTTCTGATTGTTTTATACAAATGTAAATAATACAATAACATTTTGAGATTTAAAAAAATATTAATAATAAAGTGCAAGCATTTATAGATTTTGCCTAAGTAAAGTATTATATGGATATTTAGTGAACATCATCAATTTCTAATGCTGTGGAAAGATAAGTAATTTTTTTTTTCAAATTTTGCTAATAATACTGAGTTAATTTATTGTATTTATTTGTTTTATAAGTGTGTGAGATAGACTGAGTTATTTAGACTTAAGTGAAATATACTTAAATTATATATTGTCAGTTTGGCACCTATGCTTATCAGAACAACGGTTGCCAAAACTTCTTTGTTCAGTGAGCTCAATTTTTGTGATTTTGTTCGGTGTAAAATTTGTGGGGTGTGTTTGTTGCAGAGGTTGGAAAATTTGTGGAAGGAGAGCGAAACTGGTGAGTGTGTGTGTGTAATAAATGTTTCGAGGGTGAATGTGGAGAGAAAAAATTACATGATAGTAGAGAAGAGAGTGTTGATAGAAGACCAGGAAATGTAAATGCTGGTGGTAATACCGAAGGTGCAGTGGCAGAAGTACAGGAAAACGTAGATGACCTGAAGAAAGAAATAGCATGCTTACATGTAATCCTTCACAAGACAAAGTGCAAGAGTGAAAGGCTGCAGAAATAACAAGAGATTATTGGAAGTTTTTCCAATTGGTTATAGTATAAATTAAAGATACCAAGAAATTATATACTTGGTTTAATCCTTTATCCAAGTGTAAGCAAAACAAAGTTCGTGCCTGAAATATAATCAGGTCTGGAGCAACTCATATAGAGATGCTAATGACTTCACATCACTTGCCTTAGTATCCCATAATGCAGAGCGCATATCCTTCCGGGTATGTAGAATGCTATGCATTATGGGAAGAGTCACTACCCAGACGGTTTCGACCTTTATAGTCCTCTGGGTCCGGCTCCTGTAAAATAATGTCTTAGTCATTGTTAAAATATATGTCGGCTGTGGCGTTTTACTGCACCTTAACTTCTATCAACCCTACACAGATGAGACATTAACCTGCTTACCAGTTAATCTTACCAAGTCTAATTTCTGTCTCCCCCCACCGTTAAACAGATCTAAAGTTGTCAGCCTATTTAATATATGCAGTTCACCAACTCTCGCACAAATCAATCAGAAAAAAAAAAAATTTTTTTTTCAACTGCACCATTCTGAATGAATTAATGAAGTGTGAGAGTTAAGGTGAGGAAAACAGTAAATTTTAACTATACACAAATTTTACCTTAATGCAAGTTGTGGCTGACCAAAATTTAATATGCACGCAGGTTCGCTAATTTTTTTGAAGATAGTGTATTGGCTAGAGCAGTGCTTCCCAAACTTCTGGATGTCAGGGCCCCCTTTGCAAAAATTAAAATATTTCACGGCCCCCCTCGAAAAAAAATCGTTTTATATTATTATAATATTTATTGTATTTATATTCAATACAAAACATGCACAGCGAATATTGCAAAAATCAAATGCAAATATTACATTTTTTGCCTCTTACCATTTGATTCTGAAGACGATGCGGGCTGTTCTGGTAAAATATGAAATGCTGTCTTTTTTTTTTTTTTTTTTTTTTTTTTTTTTTTTTTTTTTTTTTTTGAGTCTGTTTCTGTTTGTTCGTGGGAATTTTTTTTTATTAATATAATTAACGGCTATTTTAGCCTGTTTTTGTTTAGGAGTGTCCCTTATATTTAATACATTGGCTAACATAACTCAAAAGGGGTATGTATATATTTTAGGGCATTACGGGCGAGTGTAGAAGGCAATTATGGCAGAATAAAAAATGTGGAAAAATTATGTACATTTTTTTTTTATTTTTTATCAGCCACTTATCCATCTCAGGGTTAAATTTTTTAATGTAGAATCGATCAAATAATATCACCACTTACCGATACTGGCACACCACAGACTGATAACATGAAATTAGTGAATATTACCTGAATAAGGGAATCCCTGGATCAGGAACATTTTTCTCTTTTGTGACTTTTCTCCCTTTACAGTAATTAAGCCTAACGCGAAACAGACAGAAAAGGCAGGTTATTAAAACGTGCATATGATTGGTGCGGTATTAACAAAAGATTGCGCAACCGAAAGATAAAAGCATAGCTGACAACTGAGTTGAAATGCTAACTCTCTTCAACCGAATTCCATATGTGAAACTGCCATAACATTCATTATATATATATATATATATTACTTAGTTTTAACACTTTTAGGAATTTTAACACGGGTTGAATTTTATTGCTGCCTTGGGAAATCGAATTCATGCACATCTAATTAATAACAATAGTTTTTAGTTAGACTCTGTGTTTGTCCATGCAACATATGGTTTTGTTTCAGTCTATACAGCATAGTTTCTGTATGAGGGGACATGTGATTCATTAATTAGTGTGTTTTTATCCCAGTTGTTTCTAATTGCACTATTTGTTGAGAAATATATTACACAGACTCCTCATACCTTATTCACTGGCATAATAAAAGTACTTGTTTTTATTGCCTCTGCAGTATAGTGACTGTTAAGGAGGGTGTGTTGTTTACCACTGCAAGCGAGTTACTATCTCCCCACATAACTTGTTTAAGCTTGTTTTCATGTGTGAAGTATATGCGAAACTTTTTATTGGTAACAGAAAACTAGCTTGGATGACAGTGATAATATAAAACGAGTTTTGATATGTATATAAAGTCAATATCAACAGTCCCTGATTACGAACGCGTGATGAAAGGGACAGGAAGATTTGGAGCTTCCCTGGAGAGCATTCGAAGTAAATACAATTAACCACTGCTTTGAAATGAAACATATGAATAAGCAATGTTTACTAATATTCATCAAGCGGCGAAATACACAGAAAGCAAAGTTTGTGAACCAACACCAATGTGTGCATTTTTCCATTAAAATATAAAAAATAACAAAAAAGAAATAATAAAAATTAAATACGTCTCTTTTAAAATAAAAAAATCTACTTAGTCTTAAAACATTTTAAATTTGTTTTCATTATTTCACGGCCCCCCTCAACAAAACCTATGGCCCCCAAGGGGGCTGCGGCCCACAGTTTGGGAAGCGCTGGGCTAGAGAACAGGCAAGGTAGTTACAAAACATTTTATTCTAAGCAAAAAAGTACTATACATATACAAATAAGAGAATTAATCTCTAAGCCCTTTCACTTACTAGGAAGGCAATATTAACATTCAAACTCACAATACACTCATTGCTTAGTAACCTCAATTTACAATACCAACTAACTTGACTTAAACAAACAGTAGTTCCCAACTAAGCACATATTCAATCTTTAAACTCGCAAGTTAACAATTTAAACTTCCCTTAAAGACAATGACTTAGTTACATACAATTTCCTATAAGCACACATAGAATATCGACTTGTAAGCCCTTGACATTAACAAAAACGGTGCTTACTTACATAAACCCTTGGATAGACTGGGAATTGCCATAGTCACTATGAAGTCTGCAAGTACCTACGCTTTCAAAGCTTGTCCTCTGAACCATCGTCAGGAAATCGTCTCTTCTAAACCCACATCGGAAGCATGTCCTTGGGACTGGACAGCACTGGGAACCTACTATCTGGAGACAAAAAAAAAAAATCCGAGAGTGAGCCAGAAGCAGAAAACAGCCTCTCTGGTTTGTCTCAGTCCTCCTTTGTTCTTTACCAAGTAGTTTATGGGATTAGCTGGCAGCATGATGATGTCATTCTTATCTCCTCCATTCTTGGTGCCTTTTTCTAACATCGCATAACCTTGCGACCTCTTGATGTTGCCTCATCATCACGATAATCTGGGTTAATCCCTTACTTATCCTTTTACATACAGGTCAATTTACATTGATGTTTTATGCACTTTTATAGCAGAATTATTTACTCGTTTGAGTACAATACAATTTCTAAATTAAAATATTCAGAAAACCCTGTAAAATTGAACACAAAAATTTTAACAAAAAAATTAATTATGTGAGAGATTTTACACTCCCACTGATGAGACCTAATAAAGGTCGAATCCAGTCTGGGCAGTGACCCGTCCCATAATGCTTAATAATAATAATATTTGAGTTAACAGCTTAAAAAGTTATCATGAATAATAGCAAAAACCTAAATGTTGCTACAATTAAATGTTCTGCTGAGTAATTTTAGTGATTCTATATCTTCATCTTGTATTTCTATTCATACAAAGACCAGTTCATAATGAAGCAATACCAAAGAGAAATAATTAAACAGCAGGTTTAATAGTGCCTCATAAAAAGTAAGTTTATATTGTTACTAACTCCTGTTGATAATTTTTTTTCAAAATTAATCTGTTATTATTGGTAGATTCCAGCATTCTTAAATCTTATATTGGGTCTTCTAAGGCACTTCTACTTATCGTCTTCATGAACCTCCTTTAATTCTAATTGTTGACTTACAACTCAGGTGTAGACTCTGCATTACTCAATGTAATGTCCCATTTATAGTATATAACTGTAGTGTTTTGAATATCATTTCTATTGGCACACCTTATGCCTTTTCCAGATCTGCAAAATTTAGAGATCCATGTTACATTCACTTTTTTTTCTCAACTATTTGTTTTAAAGTGAAAATCTGATGCCGACATTCTCTATGTGGCCTGAACTCAGCTTGTTCTTCTTATAGTTTCCCTTTTAAATTTTTCTCCTATCCTCTTCTGAAGTATGCTTGTATAAATCTTACCAGGAATACTTAGTAGAAGAAATGCCTCTATAAATTTTTGCATTCAGTTTTATTTCCTTTTTTGCAGATGGATATTAGAGCTCTATTCCAGTCATCTGGGATTTTACCTTCTGACTAGGGCTTTTGAAATATGCACATAGCTAATTTCAAATTTTATACCTTCATGTATGAACATTTCTGGTTGAATATCATCTACTCCAGCTGACATTCCACATTTCAGATTTTTGATGGCTTTTTCTACCTCAAATATTCATATGTACTCCTGATTGCATTCTACTGGAATATTTTTAACTACTGTTCCATCACATTTCATTTAGCAATCTTTCAAATCAGTTACTCCAGAAATCAAGAATATCCTTATCTTCAGTTTTCATGTCACTTTTATCATCTCTGATTCCTTTTATAGTACTTACTTGGGTAATATTTGTATATCTAAGTCTGCAGTTTACCTCTGAAAGCTGTTTGACTGATTCTTTTTAAGCACTTTTCTTTTCAATATGATATTCAATTTTATCCTGCCCAAAACTAAATAGTGATCATTTCCTATTTCAAGTCCCCTATATATATTCTCAGAAATCAGTGTGAATACTTCTTTACCAACAATAACATAGTGATTGATACTTTCCTTGCTGTCCCCTCATGTAATTTGTATGCATCTTTACGTTGCAACATAATAGTTGAGAAAGCATGGGAATATAACAAAGATCTGTATTTAAGTTTTGTCGATCTGCAAAGGCATATGACAAGGTGCCAAGAGAGAAGCTATTCACTACACTACAGTTATATGGTGTCAATGGGGCATTATATCAAGCAGTACTTAGTCTTTATTTGAGTTGCAAGTCAGCAGTTAGAATTGAAGGAAGTACATGAAGTTGGTTTAATGTTAAATCTGGTGTGAGACAAGGATGTTCATTATCTATATGGATCACATTATGAAGGAAAGTGATATTAAAAATGATATCAGAATTGGAGATGTTAATGTCAGCTCTTTGCTTTATGCAGACGATGTTATACTTCTAAATAAATCCAATAAAAACAAGTTTGCAAGATTTCCTGATTAAATTGAATAACTGTTGTAATAGATATGGTATGAAGGTCAGCATTAAAAAGACAAAGACAATGAAAATAGGTAGAATCGTTGAAAATGTCAACTTGTTTTGAATAGGGAAACTGTGGAACAGGTAAAACATTTCAGCTACTTAGGGAAAATTTTTACTGAAGATGGTAAACTAAATCTGGAAATAGACAACAGAATCAACAAAGCTGGTATGGTGGAAATTTCAGTCAATTGAATAAATTCATATGGAATAAGAGAGAAATTAGTCAGAACACTAAATTAGCTGTATACAAGACAGTGTTCAAACCAGTTTTAACTTATGGATCTGAGAGCTGGATCAGAAGTAAAACACTTGATCAAAGACTGAAGACCGCAGATATGAGAGTCCTGAGAAAGATTAGAGGTATGAACAGATGGCATCAATGGCAATATCATATTAAAAACAGGGATATTAGGAAAGAACTTAATATTGTCAGCATCCAGGAATGCGTTAGCAGAGCTAATCTCAGGTGGTATGGTCACTTGAACAGAATGGGCGAGGAAAGATTAGCAAAACAAATGTTCTCTGCCAGGTTGGCAGGAAAACGACCAGAGGAAGACCAAGATATAGGTGGATTGATATGGTACAAAGTGCCTTAGACCAGGGTTTCTTAACCTTTTCCAGTGGCATACCACTATATTTAATTCAAGATATTAGATGTACCAGTAAGACTCATGTACCACCAGTGGTATGCATATCATAGGTTGAGAATCCCTGCCTTTGACGATAGAAATATAAGATCTGATACTGTTGGAGTCTTGACAAGTAACAGACTGATTTGGAGGAAAATTGTAGATAGGAAGTAGTAACGGTGTAAATTTTTCATGTAGTACTATCATATCCTGTACACCCCTTCAGGGTACATGTCAGGAATTTGATGATGATGATGATAATATATCAACCTGTGACTTCTCCAATTCTTCTGTTGGTTCCACTTCTTTTGTGTAGTTGCTTCTCATGTTGATGGTGCCAATCTTGAATTTTGCTGTTGTTGAGTTTGAGTTTGTTCTAGTAACTGAATTTTCAGTGTTTGCCCTAGTTCCCTGATGAAAACAGTGGGGACCTTGTTTAACTGGGCAATATCCCACTTAGCATGAAATTCCATCATATCATGCTGTCATTTTATTTTGGTTTAAGGCACTAAGATGGCAATTTGGGCTGCTATATTCCAAATTGCCAGCCCATCCTCATTCCACTATCCAGATAGGTACTTATTAATGGGCATCACGAGCATTGTTTATTTTAAGAGTGGCTCATGTTGCTATCCTCTTGATATTAGAACTCACATCAGAGATACTGTACAGACTTACCTAACACATAATGTCAACCCTTCAGTTCTAATTACCCCCAGCTTTCCAACTTTTTACTTTAGTGTACAAGTATATATATCTAGAGGGGCTGGTGCCTACGCCCCACCCCTCGAGTTCTGGAATGGTGGGCCAGTTCTCCTTGAATTTTGAAGGCTTGAAATGGGGTTTCTCCCCCCCCCGTCTATGGTGCCCAACCCCTCGAGTTCTGGTCTGGTAGGTTGGTTCTCCTTGAATTCTGATGACTCGAAAGGGAATTCTGCCCCCCCTCCCCGAGTTCCGAACTGGTAGGCCGGTTCTCCTTGAATTCTGATGACTTGACACTCAGGGTAACCCCTGAATTTCAGATAAGTGACATAAAAAGGCTTATCATTTTATATATATAGGGTAGATATATCTGTGTTGACCATGTAATTTCAGTGTTTTGAAGTTTTTATATATCTTCTCATTGCCATTTTCAAAACATCACCATTTTTGGTGTATAACCACATGAGGTACAATATAACAGTTCAACACATTTTGTATTTAACACTTGTATCGTGCTTGTTTTGACTCTTTTTTTTTTTTTTTTTTTTTTTTTTTTTAACTTTCTCCCTTGTTCCGAATATTTTTGAACTGGATTTCTATTATTTTCCACATTTAATGTTCTTAATATAATCTTGCTGTCTTTATTAGTTTTGTTGGGTATTCTCATTATGAGAAAAACAATAATAATTTCTTACTTTTATTTAACAAATTCATGTGATTTTTTAGGAGTTGTGTTGTTGGATGCTGTATTTACTTAAAATTATTTTCTTTGTATTCAGAGTTTGGGATGTAAAGACAGGTGAAATGATGAATTCCCTTATTCATCATTGTGAAGCAGTATTACATCTTCGTTTCAGTAATGGCATGATGGTGACTTGCTCTAAGGTAAAATTATTTAATAAACAAATGTTGTTTAGTTTTTTAATCATTGCATAAAATTCAAAGTTAAAGCTGTAAGGTTTTAGAATTTCAATGTTGGATTTAATATCCACTTAATTTGTATAATTGATGATAGAAGATAGAAGGTGATAGAAGGTCTGTGGAATGAACCTTACGAGAATAGGCTGAAGATTTGTGGGTTGCAGAGATTGGACGATAGGCAAAGGAGGGGTGATATGATTGAGACATTCAAATTACTGAAGGGTTTCTATAAGATTGATCCAGAAGATATTTTTGAAAATATGAATGGTGGTGGGAGGACTAGGGGCCATGCATGGAAGCTAGGCAAGAGCATGGTTGACAAGGGAGTTAGAACTAGGTTTTTTACTTGGAGAGTGGTGAATGGGTGGAATAAGCTTCCAGAGTCTGTTGTGGGTGCTACGACCGTGAATGAGTTCAAGGCAAGGTATGATAGATACTGTGTCAATGTCGAATAGTTGTTCTTGACATGATGTTACGGCCTCCCTCGATGATTCTGTCGACTCCTTGGAGTTGCCCGGAACAATAATAATAATAATAATAATAATTTTGCATCACCGAAATGAAGCCATTTGTCTCTTTATTTTAGTAAATACTTTACACACCGACCAAGAGTTCACTTACAGAAAATGCACCTCTCTGGCGAAACCAGTGCATTTGAAACAGCTTTCAGACTAGTGAAATCTTATAAAATGAACCAATAGGAGGCAAATATACGGGGGGCTTTGAGCGTTTATCACTTCCTATAAGATTCAGCTAGGGCAACTCATAGTATGGCAGCGGTGTATTCCCGCAAGCTCTGTGGTCGATTTTCACACATAACTTTTATAGTTTCTGTATTCAGCTTTGAAATAATGTTGTATTTAATATCCACTTAATTTATATAATTTTGCATCGCCAAAATGAAACCTTTTGGCTCTTTATTTTAGTAAATACTTTATGCACTTACCTAGAGTTCGCTTATGGAAAATACACCTCTACGACACTTCAAATTCCTTAGTAGTGAGAGTTTTTGCTCTCTTAGGTTTCTACCTAGTCTCTGATGAAAACCAATGAGTTTGAAACAGCTGTCAGACTAGTGAAACCTTATGAAATGAACCAATAGGAGGCGAATATATGATCGCTTTGAGCGTTTGTCACATCCTATAAGGTTCAGCTAGGGCAACTCATAGTATGGTGGCGGTGTATTCCTGCAAGCTCACTGGTCAATTTTCGCATGAAAGATTATTCCTGGAATCAGCCTCAGCTCTAAAAAAACTTCCCTAGCCTCAACAAATTTGGGAAGCTTGCATCCTAAGAACATCAGTCCAACAGCAAGGACAACCCAATATAGTCTGCTAGGGGTACCTTTAGAACTCTAGGGAACAACTTCATTTGCCTTCTTCAGCCCTGCCTGTGTGCACATATCATAGTTTTATGTTCCCAGAAGATGGCAGCATAACATTGCCGAAATATAGGAAAATATTTATTAAAGTTGTTTAATTAATATTTTAGTATACATTGCTATTTCCTGAAAAATTTAAAGTCATGTGTAACCAATGTATAAGTTTATCTACAAGAAGATGTAACTCTTCATATAGTATTATGATAAGATCGTGTACATCCCTTGAAGGTATATGTCACGAATTTGATGGTGATGATGACAAAACTTGAATACTGATCTTTGTCATATTCCCATGATTTCCAAAGTATTTGTTACATTGTTCCCCAAGTCCCACTTCAGCAGTTTTACCAATACCTTTTTACATATTTACATATATTAGCAAAACAAGTGTTCTCTGCCAGGTTGGCAGGAAAACGACCCAGAGGAAGACCAAGATATAGGTGGATTAATACGGTACAAAGTGCCTTAGACGATAGAAATATAAGATCTGATAATGTTGGAGTCTTGACAAGTAACAGACTGATTTGGAGGAAAATTGTAGATAGGAAGTTAGTAATGATGTAATTTTTGCATGTAGTACTGTCATATCCTGTACACTCCTTGAGGGTACATGGCAGGAATTTGATGATGATGATGATGATGACATATATTACCTGAAACAGTGTAATTTCTGTTTTCTCGATGGATTATATGCAAGTTTCTACTGCATCAGGTCGTGACTAGCCTTCTGAATTATGCAGTATAATCCTGTAAAACTGTCATATCTGAATTTTTTGGCATTTTTGCTGAAAATCTTCTCCAGCTGCCTTTATTCATTTCAAATTTTTAATGACTTGTTTTAATATATATATATATATATATCATCAGCCATTGCCAATCCATTACTGGATTGGCAATGGCTGAAGGCCTTTCCAAGATTACTCTATTGCTGTGTCTGTCCATGGCTCTCTTTTCCTATGTCACTCATGCAAATGTGATGATATCAATCTGCCGTGATTTAGGTTGGCGTTGTGGTCATTTTTCCTCTCGTGGAATCCAATCCAGTACTTCTTTTGTCCATCGCTGATCTTGTCTTCAAGCAATATGCCCAGTCCATTCCCACTTCAGATGTTTCACTCTTCCTATGATGTCAGACACTTTGATTTTTGATTTCTTATCTACATATTTGTTTTGTGATCTAGTCTTGTGATACCAAGCATACTTCTTTCCATACTAAATTGTGTTGTTCTTAATTTTTGAATTTCCTTTGCATTTAGTGACCATGTTTCACAGCCATATGTCAATATAGGAAGAATACATTAGTTAAAAACTTTTCTTTTCAGGCATAATGGTAGTTGGCTTTTGAATATTGAATGTAATTTTGAATGTAGCTTTCCACCCAAGCATCATGCGTCTTTTAATTTCATCCATGATATTTTGTTTCATTGATATCTGTTGTCCTAAGTATCTGTAATGATCTATTTGTTTAATTTCATCATTATTGATTTTTATTATTGCTGGTTGGACATGGCTGTTGAACATAACTTGGGTCTTCTTTATGTTTATCTATCTATCTAGATATATATCAGTCTAAGACATGAACGGGGGTGGGGAAAAATTGTCAATAGTCTCTTTTTTTTTTTTTTGCTCTGCATTCATTTGGAATTGGACACTTAAAGGGTGTTAGACAGCTGCTATTTTTGTTTTAACAGGCTCAGTGTTTTGCAGATGAATGGTGGATGCTTGTTCTTTGGAGTGGCGTCCAAAGAACTAGGTTTTTTGGACACTGCTCTACACCGCAATGTAGAACTGGAAGTAGGCGTAGAAAGATAGAACTGAACCATTCATAAATTAGTGGTTGAAGTGAGTTGCTGAAAGTGGTATCTGTCAGCTGAATTACTTCTCTGCACTTCTATCAAATTTTGGAATTTTTGGTGCAATACCTTAAAATATTAATAGGATTCTAAGGTCAAACAGATTTGGTATTTGTACAGAGTTAGTAACTGCACAGGTAAAAAATAGTTTGGCATGGCCAGAAAGAATGCATAGTTTTTTAATGGCTCAGATAGTTATTGATGTGATGTGTTTATTCTGGAAAAGGCTAGAGTTAAATGTCATCCCAATGAGAAATCTGTTCCTATCTGGTGTATTACTGAAGTTAAGAAGATGAGCTGAATACTTTTGGATGAGAAAGGAGGCAAGACTGCATTATGGTATTTTTGAAGTTCCTCACCTCATTGAATTATGATATAAATGTACATGCTATTTGTTGGATGAGTAGAAGAAATGGAATGCAGCATCATCAGTAAAACTGTGACTAAGATTATAGGTGAATAAGAGTCATATGACCATTTATGTATAGAAACAATGCAGGTAATAAAAAAGGAGAACCCTGAGGTATATCTGAATTGCTTGTGAAGTTTGAAGAGAGAGGCATCCATTATGATGTTTCCTGAAAAATTTGAGATTGAGCAAAATGTACATACTGATTTACGACATTGTAAGTAAAACACCGGAAGATGTTTTTCACCTGCCATATGAATTAGGCATTGTATAATAAAGACGTTTTGCCCATATGTTCTTACAAATGCACTATGCATGCTAATTAAAATGCCCTTTACTGTTTGCAGTATCTGGCTCGCATGATGTCACTGGTGCAATCCCATTGATTGAAAATATAGAGTATAATATTGATATAGAATTGCTAATGAAAACAAAAAAAAGAAAACAGGAAACATTTTGAAATAATTCTTATTATCTCTCATTAAACAGTTAAACCTTGCAAAAGTAATCATTATTACTTTGGTTTCTGTTTAAACAGAAGACTGAATTTATTTGCAGTAAGATGGAACAGGTATGGATTCTCATTTAGTGCTTATGTGATGTGTTTGTGTGCAAGAATATTTGCTGTTTTCTGTTTCTCTTGAGAAACTTCCACAAATATAGATGCATAGGAGTTAGTCTAAGATGTGTGTGTGTGTGTGTGTGTGTGTGTGTGTGTGTGTGTGTGTGTGTGTGTGTGTGTGTGTGTGTGTGTGTGTGTAGTCTACAAACCTTGCGATTGTTTAATGTTATGTTCTTGATAAAAATTTTATCATATAAAAAATAATAATGTCATCAAAAATGACATTATTATTTTTTTTGTGATAAAATTCCTTTTTTTTATGTATGAAAAACTACAATTATGATTATATTTCTTAAAAAATATAGGTGTTTTTGTAAACCTTTGGTCCCAATTGTATGTTTGTATATATAAATTAAATGCAAAATTATACCCCGAGTTACGCGAATTCGACTTACGTGATTTTTGTTGCTCCCACCTACCGCGTAACTTCGGGGTTTTACTGTATTTTATCAGTGTGACTGTTTGGGTAGTTAAGGACCAGAGTAGCCAGTCTGTTGATACTTTTCTATGTATGTTGAATATAATTGTTCAATATGCTAACCTCTGGTATCTACAAGCACATTTGAAGATGATAGAAAAATAAACGTGACCCATTAACTTTAAGATATGAATGATTGTGAGTGTGAATGAGTGAAAGGATCATCATATTGTTTAATTTTCTTTTATATTGAATTCTCATATATATATATATATATATATATATATATATATATATATATATATATATATTCACACACACACTTTGATAATAAAATGCTTAAAAGACACATCTGGGTCTGATTCATTTCAATGCTAAAAAGTTAATCCTAAGTTTTAAGTGCATGTCATAGTGAATCATGAAATATATAGGCCTTGTGGAGGAAAACATATGCATATCAAAATGGAGAGAGCTAATGTTAGATAACAAAAGTAATTAACATAAAATGGTACGGCGTTAACAGATATATATCAGCAGCACAAGTGAATGATGAGAGAGAGAGAGAGAGAAAAGGTAGCTCTCACAGAGTTTAGAAGGTATGCCAAAAATGGCAATTCACTTAGTAGGACTCAATGCCAGACATGATCAAATGTCAAGGACAGCAACACATGTCCAATTCTGGTTATGTAGGCTCATTGATTAACTTTTCATCTAAGTAGTTAAGAAGATTGATTGGTGATGAACTTCTGCATTAGTTTCAAGTGAACAGGTGACGATAATAGTTTAATAATTTTAACAGCAGACTTTTTATCCATTTTTTGGAACAGGTTGGGTATATGTTTACTTCAGTGCATCAGGATAAATGCCAGCTGATATAAAAGCTGTAGAGATGAAATAGGACAAGTGTTTGTTCAAGGAAAATGCTTAAAGTATGTAGGCTGTTCAAGAATTTTCTGGTGTCTTTCTGGCAGAAACCCACAGGAAGCATATTGCACACTCATTCTAGTTGAAGGCAAAGAATAATGCCAGGAAGTCAGCTTTAAATACTGTAAAATAAAGCAGTGGTGCTATGTGGATGAGATAGGTCAAAGTGCAGGCAAGCACAAGTTGCATCCAGTGGTCTTTGCAAGGGACTAGAAGTCATGACTGCCATTTGGAGGTGAGCAAGTTTTCTGTATTAACACTTTTAAAGTCAGATTTGGATTTGCTTTAATTTTTTTGTATTGTTACTTTGCTTCTGTTTAGATTGAATATGAAGTTGATGTTATTGTTGATAGCCACCTACAGTATGCTGTTTTTGTTTTCTTTTTTTTTTTTTTTTTTTTTTTGTAACTTCCTTGATGATGCAGTATGGAATGAAAGCCTTCATGCCAATGAGAATAATTTCTGTAACATGCTTAGAGCAGTTATGTATTTCAATCAAGAGAAGTGGAAACGGTAGTCTGACCCTAAATGTGAGGACAATATTTCAAGTTTGGTCAGATCTTAGACTGTAAAGTATTAGGATTTGAATAAAATGGAAGTAATATTTTGAATAGAAAAAGAACAAGTTTTCTAGAGGTGTTGAAGGCTATTGATATAATACGTTTGTGTCAGAATAAGCTGGGTGTCACAGGCATCCCAAGAAGTGAACTGATCTTGAAAGCATGTCAGAACATTATCTAAAGTGAGTGGGAGTGAAGTGCAATCTTTCTTGCCGGTAATAAGATAGGACTAAGTTTTGATCACTAAATTGTCTTCACCCCACTTAAGAATAGCAAGGAGATCAGTATTTAAATCATTGGTTATGGAAGATCTTGAAGCTTCAATCATTTGACTATTACAGACTTTCTCAAATAAAGAAGAGGAATGTAGAATACAGTCATCAGCAAAACTGTGAATAGGATTTGAAATCAGAGAGAGAAGGTCATTAATGTAAAGGAGGAAGAGCATGGGTGAGATTACATAACCCTGTTATACTCCAGCATCGATAAAGGAATCTGATGAGGAAGCTATTTACCATGAAATAACAACAGATGACTGTAGAGGAAGCTAGCAGTCCAGTCATGAAGGGCACGAGAAAGGCCATAAGATAGCTTGTTTAGAAGGCCTTGATGTCAGACCTGTTCAGATGCCTTTGAAATATTTAGAGGGAACACATGGGTTTCTCTAAATCTTTGCATTGCCTCTCCAAAGGTAAGGTTAATGGGGAGGTCTGCTGTAGAACTAGAAAAATTGTGGAATCCGTGTTGGTGATTGCTAATTAATTGATGGGTCTAAAAGTAGTGAAGAAGCTGCTGTTGGTGACCTTTTCTACTTTAAAGACTACTTGTGCCTGTAGGTGATATGTGATTTGCATAATATCACATCTTATAGCAAATACTTCTACATCTCTTCCAGTTTAATCAGTGGTATTGGAACATTTACAACTCCAAGTGGAATTATCAGTGTTGAGATAACCTGGGAAGATGGCTTTGCCTTTTTGCTAATATGGGATGGAATGCTGAAAATTAGTGTTGGAAATTAAAATAAGAAATTAGAGAAGTGGTAAATAAAGGAAATGAATATTACTGAAGTTGGCAAGGAAATCTTTAACTAGAGGAGTTCAAAAGCAGAAAATTTGGCATTTTCTGGCAAGCCATATTGAATCTCACAGAAGCTGAAGTGCCACTTGAATAATGACTGGTGTGAAAAGTGATATATCTCACCTGCAGTGGCTGATAACAGGCTTCATGTTGCCAGTATTCTGGCAAAATCTAAACTTCCCAAAGTAAGATTCCACATATCAGTGCTTAAAAAGTTATACAGGGAAAAAAAAAAGCATTATACCCAAAGCTGATAAAGGAAATGAAACTCTTGTTATGAACTAAATGGATTATAACAGAACAATGGATCATCTCCTTAAGAAGTCCTCTACTTATCAAATTATAGATTAGATAGATCAGCAAAACTGTGAATAGGATTTGAAATCAGAGAGAGAAGGTCATTGATGTAAAGGAGGAAGAGCATAGGTGAGATTACATAACCCTGTTATACTCCAACATCAATAAAGAAATCTGATAAGGAAGCGAGTGATTAGCATATCTGCTCTCTAGCCAAAATGCTGCAGGTTTGAATCCCATCATAGGTATGGATGTTTGTGATTGTCTGTGAAAGTACTAGTGGTGGATAGTAAATGGCGTTGATGTAGTTGCAGTTTGTTGTAGTTGTGTAGACAGAGAGCTGTAGAGTAGGTGCCCTCCCTCGATGAGGCTTTGGCTCCCTGGAGGTGTCATGTAATAATAATAATTTCATGTCAAACCACCCATGATGTATGGGTAACGTGACCAATTATTTTACAATGAAAAGGAGGACGAAAAAATTTAAGAAAAAAGTACAACGTAAATAAATGAAACATTTTATTAATTTAAACAAAAATACACTAATTATGCTTACATCCCTTTTAATTATTTAATTAAACGAGTATTTTTCCATTGAATGAATATTTTTTGTCAATATATCATTTTCTAACAATATATTGGAAATTTCGGAGCAAGAAATATCCTTCATATTGAATTTTACGGTAAGTGCTGCAGCTAGAGTATCAACATTCAATCTTGATTTCTCACTTGTCCAAAAATCATTACCAATTGAAAAAACTCTTTCAACTGCTGCATTAGTTCCAGGGCAGCACAACATAAATTCAACAAGAATAACTAAATTTTCATATGGAATGTGTTCATTTTTGAAATGGTTAAATATTTCACACCCATCTTTTATCAATTTCAACATGTTGATTTTCCCATTGTTCTAATTTATCAGAACTTAAATATACATTCAGTCTTCTAATTTCATCAAACAGATAATTGTCATCGATTTTAATATCAGGCATTTCTTTCGATAAAAACTCAACACAATTTTCAATATCTGCCCAATTTACTTGCGATGAAGTCAAAAAACACCATTGAAAACTGTTATTTCCTGTGATATTTGTTTCAGACCATTCTTCGACATATTGGAAACATGTTTGGTAAAAATTCTGCACTTCTTTGGTAAACTTTTCCGTTATGCCCAGATTTGATTCCTCTAAGTTTGACAATTTTCTTTTTATTATTAAAGGAATAAATTTTTCTTCAAATCGTGATTTATATTGAAGGACAAAATAATTCAAAATAAGACTAACTTCTGTAGCTGAAATATGTTCACCTTCAATCTTTTGAATCGTTTTGTGGAAAATAAATGCCTGATTATGTACAAAATACATTAATATCTCCGATAATTCATAATTGAAAAAAGGATTCCAGAATTTTTGGAGATTTGTCTAAACTTAAAAAATATGAAGAGAGACTCAAATAATTGTAAAACACGCTCTATAGCAGGTGTTAGAGCGAGCCATCTAACTTTTGAATATCCTAAAAGTTTTTTGTATTCAACATTTGCGTCTTCACAAAATTGTTTTAAAGTAGCCACACGAACAGTAAAACGACTAAAATACAAATAAATTGTCGTTATTATTATTTCTACATCAATTGGCATGGCACATGACGCTGTGTTGATTGCATTTGACAAAATATGTGCATTACAACCTATTCCTAGTATTTTCTTTTGAAGTAAATCTTGTAATTTTACATAGACATTATTCAATCCTTTGCGTCTTCACCCACCAAAATTTGTGTTTGTATTATCAGCTGTTAGTGCAACAACTTTAGATTTCAAATTGTTTTCATTTATTACTCTGCATAAGTGGTTTGACAAAATTTCAGCAGTTTCGCCCTCAATGGATTCTAAATTTAAAATTTTTACTTGAATGCCCTTGGTAACATTATAATACCTTACTAGTATTGGATACAATTTGGTTTCATTGTGATTTGATGCATCAGATAAAACCGTTACAAATGCTGCATTTTTCAAGTCTTCTGCAAGTATTTTATCACAGTAATTTTTAAATACTGATTTAATAATAGCCTCACATTTTGTCCTGGCACATGAAAATTTAGCATTGTGAAAGTTTTTCAATAATTTAGTTGTACAATCCATACTACGAAAACTTTGTTTGTGAATTATGGTATGAAATGCAAATGTTCCCTCCATTACAGCTAACTGTTTTTCATCTTCAGAATAATTAGAAGTTTTAAAAAAATAGGTTACTTTACTACTGGAAGCTGATGCATCTGATGATTGCTTATGTTTGTTGGTGTTCAAGTGTTTCGTTATAGCTGCTCTGCCTCCAACTGCAATACAAAATTCTCCTCTGCAAATATTGCAGAAAACAATGTTGTCTCTCTTTGATATGAGGAGTGGAAATTCCTTTTTTCAATTGATCGTCGAAATGGCATTTCCTCTTTCTTGATTTTTCCATCCCTTAAATGAAATTAAAAATTAAAAATAAAATATAGAGCGACACAAACGATGCAAGCACATTATGAATAAATAAAATTAATAATTAAAACTAAAACTTTAATAACAAAAGCGATAAAACTTTACTAAATCTATATTTAAATTATTTTACACTTGTGTTGAAAACAGGGTTGTATAAAATTGAATTAATGAATTAATAAAACGTGAATTGTACTTACCTGAGTATAATATTCACTGGTTAGGAAAACACCCATTTTCCTAACTTTTCTTCATCCATTCTATTTAATTGGCCATATCACCTTAGATTAGCTCAGCTGACACATTCTTGAATGCTAATAGTGTCATGTTCTTTTTCTAATATCTTCATTTTTAATATGATTCTACCATTGATGCCATCAGTTCACTCCCCTGATTTTTCTCAGAACCCTCATATCTTTGGTCTCTAGGCTTTGAGCAAGTGCTTTATTTCTAACTCAACTCTCAGATCCAAACTTAAAACTGTTTAAACAGTTCAAACACTATTTTGTATACTGCTAGTTTCTATCTTATTCCTTGTAAATTTATTCAGCTGGCTACCCACCATACCACTTTGCTTAGTCTGTTGTCTATTTCCAGATTTAATTTAACCTGCATCTTCACTAAAAACTGTGCCTAAATAGCTGAAATATTTTACTTGTTCTATATAACCTCCATTCAGAATGCAACGGAAGTTTTCTATGCTCCTGTCTATTTTTATAGTTTTGGTCTTTTTAGTGCTGATTTTCATGCCGTATTTGCTACAGCTATTATTCAGTTTAGTTAGTGAATATTCGAGACTTGCACTAAATGTGTTCAGGAGTACAGCATCATCTGCATAAAGCAAAAGAACTAAGTTTGACCTCTCCAATTCTAATATCATGCTTGATGCCATTTTCTTTCATAATGTGATCCATATAGATAATGAATAAGAGTGGAGATAATGTACATCCATGTCTTACCCCTGAATTTACATCAAACTATCTTTCTGTATATCCTTTGATTCTAATTACTGACTTACAACTTAAATATAGACTGTGTATTGCTCTTTATAATGTTCCATATAATTATGGTGTTTTGAAAAACATTTCTCTGTACATCTTTTCATATGCCTTTTCCAGATCTACAAAAAATTTAATCTTGACAGATTCTGACATCATGGTGACTTTTGACCTCAATAAGCCACTTTTCTTTCTGATACAGTTGAGTTATTCAGATTCACTGTTCATTCTGGCTATTTCTTATGGAAAGGAAAAGTATATACAGCTAGATGGACTGCTATGGATCCCTTCACCTCCAGTCAATTCCTGCATGGAAGATTTGAAAACAAAACACAGTTACAGTGAAATCAATGGGCTGGCTGTACTATGTTGATGATATGTTTGCTATTTGGCCTCATGGCCAGACACATGGAATACATTTTAGCACATCCCAACAGCTAGCATACTTACAGAAATGTCACATACAGAAAGGCATTTACATAAGCAGTCACACCACCATCAATCCCAATAGTTTGGCATCCTATTGGGATGACCTTGATGAACTTTGGTCACCAAGCCATTGCTATGTGTTCAAGTGACAGAGCTCTTGAAACTGAGCACAGGGACCTATGCAACACCTTTTTTAGTCGATGACTACAGCCTGTATAAAATACTGCATGTGTCCCCATCCCATATATTAAGGGTACATCAGAAGAAATAACTCAAGTTCTCTGCAAATATGATCTCTATGCCACTTTCAAGCCATTCATTCAGTTTGCTATCATCATCCATTCTTTCTCCTAAAGATCATCTTCATTATTTTGCACATCCTGGAGTGTATAAAGTTCCTTGCTTACTTTGGACAAACTGGTAGATTAGTTAATTTTCAAAGATCTGGGAGGCAGTCGTTCTGAGACACGTAAAGCATAAAATTTGGAAAATTTTATGCTTATCCAACCCATATAGCATGCCATGTCAGGACATTAATTCTGTTTCAGTTATAATTTCTGCTCATTAAAGATGCTGAGTAGGAAACCAGCTAAAATATTAGTAAGTTCAATCGATGATTTTTTTTTTTCTTGGCTTATATCATGAAGCATCACTATGAATAATCAACCTTTCTATACGTCAGTAAGCCTTTCTGTACATATGCCTAAAAAAAATGTTATCTTATGTAAACCAGTATTTTTTTTCTCTTTGTTAAGAAGCTCACTATTACATCAGACTGCCACTCACCCATTTGGAGTTTATGCAAAAGAAATTATACAAACTATTGGCATGAATATATACAAGATTACCTACACTAAACATTAAAGGATGCTTTTTCTGGCTAAGGGATTTTCATACCTCATCGTCAGTCTACCAAAACCTCTTTAATGCATTCAGAGAAGGGCATTATGACTTCTATACCGACAGTTCGGTATAGAGACCTCTGTTCATTTGTGCTGCTGTTTTTCATAACTACATTTTCAGTCAGATTCCACTTGAATGTAATAATTATACTGCTGCAGTTGCATACCATCTTATCTCTTGTATTCATTAAAGAAAATTGCTAACAAAAGTGCATGATTTATATAGACTCCTCAAGTTCATTATCACCTCTCCTGTATATGATTCACTTCCAGTGCTTTCTTCTACAATCATATTAAATTAGTACTATAATTTTGATGTTGATTGTGCTTGGATACCCAGCTATATTGAAATTGAAGAAAATGAGACTGCAGCTGCTAAGTCATCTTTTACTTTCTCCACATGATGTTTCTCCTTATGTAGATAACAGACAGCTAACAAAAGCAGAGACAAAATGAAAGTCTTCCTTGGAGGAAGTATTGAAAAATAAATTGCATAAGATTAAGTCTGAAATAAAGCATTGACATCCTAGCCTACAAGAAACAGAAGAGTAAATGATACTTGCTAAGCTTTGCATAAGTCACTATCATCTTATACATTCTCATCTATTGTAGGCTGACTGCCTATGTGTGAACAATGTAACACTAGTCTTACCATATGTCCTGTTCTGGTGGAGTATTATTCTGAACTTATTTCAGTGATATTACAACACAAAAACACTACATTATAAAGCGTTTACTTTAAACATCTTTTTATAATTTAGTTTATATATATATATTAGGGTTACTAAGTAATTTTATAAGCTTGGTTATTTAACTCCTAATCCCAAGTATTCAAATAATTAAGTTTGCACCTGAAACATGGTTCAAGTCTAAAGATGGTACAACACCAGGGCAACTCATTGTAAAGGTGGGTAAAGCTCTGATCACTATTCTTAGTATTTTCTCATAATGTAAAGCACATCTCACTAAAAGATGTATACTGCAATACATTATGGGTGGGGTCACTACCCAGCCCAGGTAGATAAACTACCAAGGAAGTCAGAATCTTTGCTTTAAATATATTCTTCTCATGGTGAATTGCAGATAGATGTGAATTTATTGGTAGAACCAACAATTTCACAATATGATATGAACTAAAAACTGCATAAGAGAAAGAAAGAAGACTATTGTCTGCATTTTATATCCAACATGTTGATGAACTTCTCATGGTGAACTACAAATGACATACAAAATTTGGTAGCATTGGTCCAGCAGTTTTGAATTAAAAAAGCCGCCCATATAAAATAGGATTAATGAACTAACAATTATGGTTCCACACACAACACCTATGATCTTTCCATAGGAAAATGGGACAGCTGCCAAGATCAAACTCTTATCACTAATGGGGAATACCTTCAACTGACCACCAAAACTACTGCTATTTGGAAACACCATCATAAAAACTATGACCATAAAAAAGATAATAATAATATGCATTATGATTAATTAAAATAATATTTCAAAGCAGTGTGCTTAAATGTTTTAGTATACTCTTCCCCAAATAAATTATTATTGAACTTTTGTACTGCTGAACCTTTAGAGATGATGACTGAAAGCGGATGGCATGGAAATGCTCAGATCAAGTAACATAGTTGTATACTTTACTTCATTGGCCATTTCATTCTCTTGAACAGTTTCACAATAGCATTCTGTGAGCATAGCATACATGCAAAATAGATATTTGAAATCAGATGAAAACCTTTAAAATTTCTTTTGTGGAATTCTTGGAAATCAGGAGGTGGTGGAGAGGATTCAGAGATGATTGACCAAGTTGGTGACAGGTCTGCAGAATGCTTCATATGAAGATAGATTGAAAGTGTTAGGTTACAGATTTATTTGGCAGGTGAAGGAAATGGGCATGATAGAAACTTATAATTTACCAAAGGGGTTTTCTAAGATTGATATGAAAGAAATTTTTCAATACGAGGAGTGGGGGGGTGGGGAACAAGGGGTTATCCATTGAGGTTATTTATATGTGTGGTTAGTAACGGGTGGGTGGAAAATTGTTTTCTTCCTGGTGTAGTTTTCTGTTCACAAATATAAAACTAACCTTGAAAACATTTTTGTTACAAATTATAAGGAAAGTAGGAATTGAATAATTCATAAAGTTCATGCTTTTGCTGCCCTAATGTTTGCCTGGCTTAAAATGATATTCCTTGTTACATAAATATAACATCCATAACAAAATGTGTTGGGTTATTTAGTTTTAGTAGTTTTTGATTGTGTGAATTACAAAAGTTGAGCATTATCACTACTTGTATATGGGAACTATATGATTTTTGCATTACTTCAACCTTGGCATCTCCTGTGGGTCTGGCTCCCACTGATAAGACCTTAGTAAAGTCAAAACCAGTCCTTCCCATAATGCACAGTATTATACACATCTGAAAGGATGTGCTTTGCATTGTGGGATACTATGGCACTTATTGTGAAGTCATTGGCCTCTGTATACAAGTAGTCTAGTTGTGAAGATACTTCATGCCAAACTTTGTTGGCTTACATTTGGATAAAGAATTAAACAAAAATATAATTTCTTGGCAATTTTAATGTAATTGAACATTATTATTTAGAAATGTTCAGATTATATTATTCATATTATACAAAATCTTTTCTATTCTTTAAAAAAAAAAACAATAAAACCTAAAAAATTACCATAGAAAATCTTTGCTGAAAGCATTGCTAATATTAAAAGATTTACTGAAAATGTTAATCTTTCTTAGTTTTAATTTCCAACTCCTCTTAAATGTCTAGATTTTGATAATTCCTTTCTATACAGGATCGCTCAATTGCTGTGTGGGATATGGTATCATCAACAGAAATTAACCTTAGGAGAGTTCTGGTTGGCCATCGTGCTGCAGTAAACGTTGTAGATTTCGATGAGAAATACATAGTTTCAGCCTCTGGAGATCGTACTATTAAAGTGTGGAATACATCTAGTTGTGAATTTGTTCGCACTTTAAATGGCCACAAAAGAGGTATTGCCTGTTTGCAATACAGAGATCGCCTTGTTGTAAGTGGAAGCTCTGACAATACCATAAGGTACATAACTAAGATAATTCTAAATATTTTATTCTTGTTTTCAAGTATTGACTTTAACAATGCTGATCAGTATATTCTATAATGTTACAAGTATACTTCCACTTGAGCTTTCTGGTAGGTAATTTAATTTATGTTAACCATTTCATTGCCCTGACACATATTAATGTCATGATCAGGAGTTAATGTCTAACTTACATATATCACAAAAACACATATAAACTGGGTTTAACTGGTTGGAGGTTTTTTTATTGTAAAGTAATAGCCTACTAGTTTCGCCATTTGACTGTTGGCTTCGTCTAGGCATACAAGGTGACAAAACAGCTTAAAAAGGATCAAAAACAAGCTAAGGATATCAGTTTAAAATAAAACGCTACATCAAACGCATGGAGTGTGTATGTTATCAGTCATTGTTATACATGTACGTTCTATAATTGGCAGCAAAATTGAACTCCGATGTGTTGAGCGATCTTATGAGATTTTTCCATAGGTCACCAAGGATCATCCATTGGTTTCTGTTCAGGCTACCTCTTGAACGGATAACTATTGCAGCTTCTTTGATGTTGTAGGAACGAAAATCTTCTTCCAAGTGCGGCATAGTACTTTTATCCCATTCGATGTTATGATTAGTATTAGAAAAATGGAGCACCAAGACAGAATTGTCTTCTCTGTTGTTATTAACTTCCCCGATATGTTCCTTTTTTTCTTATCTCTAGAAGACATTTATCCTATATAATTTAAACCACAAGAGCAGGGAATGTTATAAACTCCAGGATGTTTATAGAAAGCATTTTTGTCCTTAGCTAATCTTAACAAGTTGCAGATTGTCTTTATTGATTTGAAAGCCACTTGTATCTCATAAGGTTTGAGGATTTTAGCAATTTTCTGTGAAACAGACCAAACAAAAGGAATGGAAATTGAAGATCTGTAGTGGATATCTTAAGTTTGTTGTTGGGGGGGGGGTTGGAGATAAGGATCTTATTTATGAAATTTTTTGGATAGCATTGTTTGTTAGAGTTTCGAAGATGAGGTCTAATTCATCTTTTAAAGTTTTGTTCATCTCCTGTGATGCAAGATGCTCTCTTTTTCAACATATGTAAAATACTCAACATTTTGTGAAATGTGATGTAATGAAGAAAAATGGAGGTAGCGGCCAGTGTGGGTCAGTTTGCAGAAACCTTTAGATCAATATTGCCATCCATTTTTTTTGTCATTAAGACGTCTAGAAATGGTAATTTTCTTTCTCTTTCGAATTCTAAGGTAAACTTCATATTTTGATGAAATGAGTTTATTTTAGTTAGGAATTCAAGAAGTTCTGCTTCTGTATGTTTCCATATGATGAAATTATCATTCACATATCGCCACCATACTGATGGTTTTGGATCTAATTGTGACAAGATGTCTTTTCCAAACTTCTCCATGAACAAATCAGCACGTTGGGGAGATAGAGGGCCCCATCGCGAGACCCGATAGTTGTTTATAGATCTTTCCATTCCATTTGAAGTAGTTTGAAGTGAATAATCCCTAGTGTTCCTGGCAAGATTTATGCAAGTATACTTGAGAAACGATTGAGAAGAATTGTGGAAGAAAAACTTGGTGAAGAACAAGCTGGATTCAGGCCAAATAGAGGCTGTCAGGATCAGATCTTCACCTTATGACAAATAGTTGAGAAAGCATGGGAATATAACAAAGATCTGTATTTAAGTTTTGTTAATCTGGAAAAGGCATACGACAAGGTGCCAAGAGTGAAGCTATTTAATACACTACAGTTATATGGTGTCAATGGGGCATTATATCAAGCAATACTTAGTCTTTATTTCAGTTGCAAGTCAGCAGTTAGAATTGAAGGAAGTACATGAAGATGGTTTAATGTTAAATCTGGTGTGAGAGAAGAATGTACATTATCCCCTCTGTTATTCATTATCTATATGGATCACATTATGAAGGAAAGTGGTATTAAACATGATATCAGAATTGGAGATGTTAATGTCAGCTCTTTGCTTTATGCGGACGATGTTATACTTCCAAATAAATCCAATAAAAACAAGTTTGCAAGATTCCCTGACTAAATTGAATAACTGTTGTAATAGATATGGTATGAAGGTCAGCATTAAAAAAGACAAAGACAATGAAAGGTAGAATCGTTGAAAATGTCAACTTGTTTTGAATAGCCAAAAAGCATGGGAATATAACAAAGATCTGTATTTGAGCTTTGTTAATCTGGAAAAGGCAAAAGTTTTGCTAATCTGAGAGCTGGGTCAGAAGTAAAACACTTGACCAAAGACTAGAGACCGCAGATATGAGAGTCTGAGAAAGATTAGGGGCATGAACAAATGGCATCAATGGCAATATCATATTAAAAATGAGGATATTAGGAAAGAACTTGGCATTGTCAGCATCCAGGAATGCGTTAGCAGAGCTAATCTCAGGTGGTATGGTCACTTAAATAGAATGGGAGAGAAAAGATTAGTAAAACAAATGTTCTCTGCCAGGTTGGCAGGAAAACGACCCAGAGGAAGACCAAGATATAGGTGGATTGATACGGTACAAAGTGCCTTAGACGATAGAAATATAAGATCTGATAATGGTAATATTGGAGTCTTGACAAGTAACAGACTGATTTGGAGAAAAATTGTAGATTGGAAGTTAGTAATCATGTAAATTTTTCACGTAGTACTATCATATCCTGTACACCCCTTGAGGGTACATGGCAGGAATTTGATGATGATGATGAGATAAGGAAAGAATCAGTGGGGTTGGATTCATGATTAACAAATCTTGAAGAACAACATGATAGAATTTGACAGTATATTTGATTGAATAGCAATTATTGTTGATCAAATCTAAAAAACAGATACACCCTTAAGATCATCCAAGTCTATGTACTAACAATAAGTCATACTTGTGAAGAAATTGAAGACTTCTATAATGATGTAACCCAACTTTACAATAAAGGAAAACATCATTTCAGAATTGTAATGGGAGACTTTAATGCTAGAATTGGTATACAACAATCAGATGAAAGCTCAGTGAAAAATTTTGGGTATGGCATGAGAGATGATAGAAGAGGAAGATTAATAGATTTGCAGAAAAAGAAAGCCTGTACATCATGAATTATTTTTTCGAGGAAAAAAACACATCGGAAGTGGATATGGAAAAGTCCAAATGGAAAAACTAATTTACTTTATTAAAGTTAAGGGATATTGCATCCCATATTGTTTCTTAGCGAATAAGAAACTCATAGAGTTTCATGCCGAATATAGAAAATGTGTAAAGTTCGGCGATTCCAAGCTTAAGCAAATACCTGGATAGTGCAGCACCTGACCCATTTGGTAGTGCAAACTGAGGCAACTCATAGTAAGGGTGGAGCAAGCTCCGATCACTATTCTTGGTATTTACCTATAATGTGAACTGAGCTCCTAGGAGCTGTATTACTGTTCAGTAATACTACTGAACAGTAAGCCAAACTTTATATAGTTTCTATATTCGGCATGAAACTTTTTGAGTTTCTTATTCGGCTAAGAAACAATATGGGATGTAATATCCCTTAACTTAAATAAGTTCATGTCGCCGAATTGAAACCTTTTGGCTCTTCATATAATTAGTAATTTACTTTATCCTCAGCAATAAGAAAAACATCTTTCAAGACTGTTCTGTTATTAACACCTTTAACATTAAGGTACCATCGTATGGTGTGCAGTAAGATTCAAATAAACTGCCAAAAAGAAAGAAGAAAAATGTTTCAAAGATCAAAGCAGAACATAGATGTACACAAAATCAACATTAAAAAATATATATTCCAACATGAACTAAACAATAGATTTAAAAATCTTATTATAGATGACAGTGCTGATTCATAAGAAAGTATTGACGTTATTTACACTGTTAAAACCTTTTGCAATGATCATTTGAAGTAGCTGATACTGCAGAACAGAAATAAGACAAAATTTCTGAAGAAACAAAACAGGTTACGAAGAAAAATGAAATAGTCAAATAACCTACAGAATAAAACTGAATACTCAGAATTGTGCAAAACGATCATAAAATGTATCATGGAATAAATATCATCATCAAATTCCTGCTATATACCCTCAAGGGGTGTACAGGATATGATAGTACTACATGAAAAATTTACATCATTATTAATTTCCTATCTACAATTTTCCTCCAAATCAGTCTGTTACTTGTCAAGACTCCAACATTATCAGATCTTATATTTCTATCGTCTAAGGCACTTTGGACCGTATCAATCCACGTGGTCTTCCTCTGGGTCGGTTTCCTGCCAACCTGGCTGAGAACACTCATTTTGCTAATCTTTCCTTGCCCATTCTGTTTAAGTGACCATACCACCTGAGATGAGCTCTGCTAACTCATTCCTGGATGCTGACAATGTCAAGTTCTTTCCTAATATCCTCATTTTTAATATGATATTGCATGAACATCTGTTCACGCCTATAATCTTTCTCAGGACTCTCATATCTGTGGTCTCTAGCCTTGGTCAAGTGTTTTACTTCTGACCCAGCTCTCAGATCGATAAGTTAAAACTGGTTTGAACACTGTCTTGTATACAGCTAATTTAGTGTTGCGACTAATTTCTCTCTTATTCCATATGAATTTATTCAACTGACTTCCCACCATACCAGCTTTGCTGATTCTGTTGTCTATTTCTATATTTAATTTACCATCTTCAGTAAAAATCGTGCCTAAATAGCTGAAATGTTTTACTTGTTCCACAGGTTCTCCATTCACAACACAGTTGACATTTTCAATGATTCTGCCTATTTTCATTGTCTTTGTCTTTTTATTGCTGACCTTCATACCATATCTATTACAACAGCTATTCAATTTAGTCAGAGAATCTTGCAGACTTATAGCAGATTTATTTAGAAGTATAACATCATCCGCATAAAGCAAAGAGCTGACATTAACATCTCCAATTTTGATATCATGTTTAATACCACTTTCCTTCATAATGTGATCCATATAGATAATGAATAACAGAGGGGATAATGTACATCCTTGTCTCACACCAGATTTAACATTAAACCATGTTCCTGTACTTCCTTCAATTCTAACTGCTGACTTACAACTCAAATAAAGACTAAGTATTGCTTGATATAATGCCCCATTGACACCATATAACTGCAGCGTATTGAATAGCTTCTCTCTTGGCACCTTGTCATATGCCTTTTCCAAATCGATAAAACTTAAATACAGATCTTTGTTATATTCCCATGCTTTCTCGACTATTTGACAAATCTGAAAACAAACCTCAACTCATCATCACCAGAGTTAAAGATCGGTACTATCAACATAAGAAGCCTGAATGGCAAAGAAATTGAGCTAGCTGAGGAATTAGATAAGTACCAGATCGACATAATAGGAGTGAATGAAACAAAAAAGACCAAAACTGGTGAGATCTTTCTGAGCAATAAATACAAAATGTTATATTCAGGCAATGACAATCAAGGAAAAGAAGGAGTAACCATAGTATTCAAAACAAATTACGAGGCTAATCTTCTTGAATGGCAGTCAGTCTCAAGTAGAGTAATGTAGACAAATATGAGAATGGGGAACTGGACAATGAGACTTATTTGTGCCTATGGTCCCACAGAAGGTTCTACTAAGGTAGAAGTGGAAGAATTTTTTGAGGCTTTAGAAAAAACAACTGCCACAATGAAAAAGGAAAAGTTGGTCCTCGTTGGGGAGCTAAATAGCAGAGTAGGAAATGATTGTGAGACATACAAAAATATTTTGGGAAAATTTGGAGAAAAGAGCAAAGCTAATAATAATGGCAAATATCTGTTGGATTTCTGCTCAGGACATGGACTGGTTATTACTAACACCATGTTCCAACATAAAAATGTGCACAAATTCACATGGAGAGAAGAGGCAAGGAATAAGAAAAGTCTCATTGACTATGTTATTGTTGATAGTGATGTTTTCTCCCTGGTGCAGGACACCAGAGTGTACAGAGGATTTGAAATTGGAAGTGATCACTATTTAGTCTTGAGCAGGATAAAATTGAATTTCATATTGAAAAGAATAACATGTAAGAAAGTTTTAAAGTGAATAAAAGTTGAGCAGCTCTCAGATGTGAGCTGTAGACTAAAATACAGAAAGATTATTGGAAAAAAAAATGAAAGAGTTTGAGAACAGGAATCAAACCTTAGAGATTCAATGGCAAACTCTGAAGAAAACATTGATTGATTCTGCCAGAGAGGCATGTGGTGAGGTTGTCTTCAAGGATAAAAAAATCAGAAATCCCTGGTGGACACAGGAAGTTAAAGAGGCAGTGAATGAAAAAAGGAAAGCATATCAAAAGTTCCTGTCAAATAAGTCAGCTTGTGCTCTTAAAGAATATAGAGACAAATGCAAGAATGCTAAACACTGTGTAGCTAAACAAAAGTCATGGGATGACTTTGGCAAGAATATAGAAAATAAATATCAAGAAGGTGGCAAAATATTCTGGAGGTTGTTGAAGAAGCTTAGGAATGGAGGAAAGAGTGCTGTAGAAGGAATTAGAGATGATAAAAGTGACATGAAAACAGGAGAAAAAGATATCCTTGAAGCATGGAGTAATTACTTTGAAAAACTGCTAAATGAAACAAGCAGTGATGACAGCACAGTGGTAAAAAACACTGACCAGGCATGCAGTCAGGAATACATATCCATACTTGAAGTAGAAAAAGCCATCAAAGGCTTGAAATGTGGAAAGGCAGCAGGAGTAGATGATATTCGACCAGAAATGTTGAAGTATGGTGGTATAAAAGTCTTACAATGGCTGCACTGCATAGTTCAGAAAGCCTGGACAGAGGGACGAATTCCCGATGATTGGAGTAGAGCTCTCATAGTACCCATATATAAAAAGGGAAATAAAACTGAATGTGAGAATTACAGAGGTATTTCCCTATTAAGTGTTCCTGGCAAGATCTATGCAAGTATACATGAGAAACGGTTGAGAAGAATTGTGGAAGAAAAGCTGGGTGAAGAACAAGCTGGATTCAGGCCAAACAGAGGCTGTCAGGATCAGATCTTCACTTTACAACAAATAGTTGAGAAAGCATGGGAATATAACAAAGATCTGTATTTAAGTTTTATCGATTTGGAAATGGCATATGACAAGGTGCCAAGAGAGAAGCTATTCAATACACTGCAGTTATATGGTGTCAATTGGGCATTATATCAAGCAATACTTAGTCTTTATTTGAGTTGTAAGTCAGCAGTTAGAATTGAAGGAAGTACAGGAAGATGGTTTAATGTTAAATCTGGTGTGAGTCAAGGATGTACATTATCCCCTCTGTTATTCATTATCTATATGGATCACATTATGAAGGAAAGTGGTATTAAACATGATATCAAAATTGGAGATGTTAATGTCAGCTCTTTGCTTTATACAGATGATGATGTTATACTTCTAAATAAATCCGCTGCATGTCTGCAAGATTCTCTGACTAAATTGAATAACTGTTGTAATAGATATGGTATGAAGGTCAGCAATAAAAAGACAAAGACAATGAAAATAGGTAGAATCATTGAAAATGTCAAATGTTGTGAATGGAGAACCTGTGGAACGAGTAAAACATTTCAGCTACTTAGGCACGATTTTTACTGAAGATGGTAAATTAAATATAGAAATAGACAACAGACTCAGCAAAGCTGGTATGGTGGGAAGTCATTTGAATAAATTCATATGGAATAAGAGAGAAATTAGTTGGAACACTAAATTAGCTGTATACAAGACAGTGTTCAAACCAGTTTTAACTTATGAGTCTAGAAAGATTAGCCAAACAAGTGTTCTCTGTCGGGTTGGTAGGGAAAAGACCCAGAAGAAGACCAAGATATAGGTGGATCGATATGGTACAATGTGCCTTAGACGATAGAAATATAAGATCTGATAATGTTGCAGCTTGACAAGTAACAGACTGATTTGGAGGAAAATTGTAGATAGGAAGTTAGTAATGATGTAATTTTTTCATGTAGTACTATCATATCCTGTACACCCCTTGAGGGTACATGGCAGGAATTTGATGATGATATTCTCTATTTATTCCTATTTGTAGAAATTTAATGTTATGTAATAGCTCAGTTTTATTATGTTTTGTTTTGTTGTCATGGAGATGCATGTAAGTAAGCGAGCGCGGGTTTTGAACACCACATGAGGAGAAGGTTTATTGAAAAGAGTTTTAGAAAGAAATCACGAGAATAATTTAGGCGGGAAAGATGGATATAAAAAGGGAAGAACGCTGAAAATAGGGGAGAGATAGATTAGAGAGTGAAAGGAGAGAATTAGCATTAGGTTGGCATCGGAGCATTCGGCACTTGGGAATCACAGTGCTATAATAGCGAGTCGGCAAGTCACTCAAGCAGCTAATAAAGTCTACTAGTCGAGAGGCGGTTAGCTAATAAATTGTAGAATAACAATTATAGCTACGGAAGACAACTGATTGACTACTAAATAGACTAGCGATATTTGAGTTGAGATTCAATTTCAGGGCCGACCTTTCAAAGACATACAGAACCTTGAAGCAAAGCACAGAGTTATTAGCAAATAGTAGAGACTGTAAAGTTGAAGTTTACCGTTAGCTGTGCTTAGAAATATATTGCCTAAAGAATTAAATGAATGCAGGAAGAATGAACAGCTGTGCATATAAAACCTCACGTTAAGGAATTATTGTGTATTGCCTTATTCATAAGTGATCAGTAGTATTTCATGCAAGAACGTTTGTTTATGTGTATTGTGACCGATGATTAATTCAGTTATTGCTTAGAAGATTTATTTTAATGAGTGCCGTATACTGCTCAAAGTGTTTACAGTTATAAAAAAATGTTTGTGTGTAAGTTTATGAAGAAAGAAGATTATCGGTAAGATTATTCCAACCATTAATATTCCTTTGCAGAGAAGTGTGTGAGTTTCATCCTAGAATTTTCTTATACTAACAGTAACTATTGCGGAAATTAGCTGAAGTATAAATTTAAGAGTGTTTGTTTGTGAAGAAGTGTTACTGCAATTTTTGTCGTATTTGGAACTTAAAGAACTGTGAGAAGACTGTATTATAAAGATAACAGATTTATCATTGTCTGAGTTGTATGATTGAATTTATCAGATAAGTTAAAATGTTTGTGATATTTTAATTACTGATTTGAATTTAAGTGTAAAATTTGTTATTCTAAATTAAATGTTTGTTTTTGTTTATCTAAAGTTGTATTTTGCCTGAATCTCTTTTACTGCACCATTCATAAAATATTCGAATCAAAGCGGGTAAATTAAGTAAGGTAAATATGCTCGGCCAGTATATATTTAAGGAGAAATAGTTGAAAGTTGGTTTTTCTTCAATTCTTGAACTAATTCAAATATAAAGTGGTGCAGTCTTTAAATATAAATTTTCTTTATATTTGAATTAGAAATCAACTTACAACTTATCAATTAGTTAAGAACATCGTAATAGTAATCATGTCGGATCCAAGGTATAGATTGAGAAGAAGTAGGATCCAACACCAGTTATTCTACTGGCATGACCTCTAGTGGGAAAAAAAAACAGATAAAATTACAAATTAATTAATTATTTAGAAAAAAACTACTGTCATCCAATAGCATCCTCTAGCAAGAGGGTTGCAGCAGATGAGCAGCTCTTCTCCATTTCTCTCTGTCTGTCGCCTCCATTATTCTTAAACTAGTCCATTCTATGATATCATTGAACCACTAGAAGACCAACTGCCCTGCGAATGTGGTCTTTCTTTGCATAATATTCATGAGCAGTGTTCTTTCCATCCCAACTCTTCTTAAAACTTTTGATTTGGTATTCTCTCTATATAGCTAATCTTTTCCATCTTTCTATAACACCATATTTCCAATGCATTAATTCTTTCCATATCTCTCTTTCTGAATGTCCATGACTCACTTCCATAACTTGCAATACTCCAAACTGTTGTTTTAACTATTCCAACTCTAACACCTATTTTAATATTCTTGTTTATTAAAATTCTCTTCATTTCCATAAATACCGATTTAGCTTTGCCTATTCTATTTCTAATGTCCAACTCTGAAGTTCCTTTCTCTGAGATCCAGCTATCTAAATTTGAAATCTATCCACGTCTTCTAAAATCTTTCCTCCACATCTTATCTTTACATTATTTCTTATTTTTCTGCCCATTGTCATTATCTTGGTCTTCTTTGTGTTAATCCTTAGTCTGTATTCTTTACAAGAGTTTTCACTTCTTTGAACAATTTGTTATAATCCATTTTCACTTTCTGCCATCACCACTACATCATCTGCATATCTTAGAAACTACATCAAAGCTAAATTCTATTTAAGATAACATAAGGGAAACATCCTTTCTTATAGATAGTTTTCTTACAGTAACAATGATGTCCTATTCTTAACATTCTTCTCTTCTTGAGTATTCTGCAATTGAGCAGGTTCTTCTTTTAGTAGCAGAAGCTTTCCTTCCACTCTCTTCTGTTCTAAGCCTTCTCTTTCAAGGTTGTGTACCTGTCTCCCTTCAGCATGTCATCTAGCATTGTTTTCCTGACTCTTCCTCTGGGTCTTTTTCCATCTATTTTTCCTTCGATGGTATCTCTGATGATTCCATTCCCTCTCAGAATACGTCCAATTCAGTTTCCCTTGCTTTTTTTTATCCTCCTTAACAGACTTCTTTCTTCTTCTACTCTTTTACTGGTTATTTTATCTGTCCATTTGATTTTTTCCATCCTTCTCCAAATCCACATCTCAAAGCTTTCCAAAATCTTAATTTCTTCTTTCTTCAATGTCCAAGTTTCAGCTGCATAGAGGGCAACACTCCACACATAACATTTTATTAGTCTTTTCTTTAGGTTTCTATCATTTTACTTCTGAATAAATTCCATTTTCTATTAAAGGCATCTCTTCCCATCGCTATTCTTGCTTTTGTCACTTTTACATCTTCCATCACTGCTAATAACACATCCTTGATATTTAAATGTCTTTACTTGATTCAATTTTTCCCCATTTATTCTGATATCCATATTTGCCTCTTTTCTTGCTATTTTCATTACCTTTGTTTTTCTGATGTTAATTGTCATTCCATAATTGATACAGGATTCCAGTAATCTATTCAACAGATGTTGTAGTCCTGTTTCAGTATTTGATAGTAATGCCTTGTCATGTGCGTATCTTATTGCAAATATCTGTCTACCTCCAATCTTTATTCCTTCTTCCGAATTCTCCAGTAAAAGTGCTTAAAAGAAGCACTTTTACAAAGTGCTTCTTTTAGCATTGCTTCGGAATACATGTTAAACAAAACTGGTGACAGAGAACAGCCTCGTCCAATGATACCTGGTTCTGTTGTACCATATATGTCTCTCACCATGGCAGTTTGTCCCAAATATAGTGAAATAATTAGCCTTCTGTCTTTCCAATGACTTCCACCATCTTATCCCATTTTACAAAGTCAAAAGCTTTTTCAAAATCTATATAACAGTTCACTTACTATTCTTAACAGTCCAATCACATCTCTTTTAACATTACAATTGTTACATTAGATTTAAGATTCTGGATTATCTACAGTTCTGTTTATAGTTAACTCTTAGGGAGAAAGGGAGTATATATGACGATAGCTGTGTAAACTGAGTGATAGCTAACCATATTTTATTATTAAAAAAAACAAAATGTACATTTTTGTGTCAGTAACTATCAAAGAAGCGTATTTTCTGTAACAATTATTTTGAAGAAATTTATCAAGTGTATTCTGACTTGTTCCCTTTCTAGACTGCAACTGAACAAAATCAGTTTAGGTATCTAATTCGGATAAAGAACTGCCTTCATTGCCTTTTTTGCATAAAGTTGTGTTGTAATTCAGCAATAAATTTCCTGGCTTCCTGTTAGTCTCTCACTTATGTCCAAGTGCATCATCCTCATGACTTTCCTTGTTTCCAGGGTCTTTAGGTGGTATTTTGCAATTTGTTCAACAAATTGCAAATGCAACCTCACTATCTTCATTTTCATTGTAACATTCAAGGCTATTGTCAATGCATAAAAACTCTGTAGTTTCTGACTTGTTGAAGTTCCAAAATGATTTAATTTTCATTATCAGTCATATCTGGTATTTCTTGATCTGAATTCTTTAAACCACAATGAGCAAAGCAGTTTTGAATTGTTTTACTGCTTATTTGTTGCCAACTATCTGCAACAAATTGTGCTGCCTGTAAAATGGTAACCTTTGTGCTGATTTCTTTGACTGTTGAAGATGACGTCAATAGATTATCTTCAATTGTTACAAGGGTGTAGTGCACCAACCATCCGCGATACAATGTCTTCAATTTTTTTATGATTCCCATATCCAGTGGCTGTACCAGGGACATGGAAGAAATTCAGGTTGAATGTTTTTTAAACAATCTGAGGGTGTGCTGCGCTACTCTCTAGAAGCAGAAGAATTTTTCTTGAATTTTGTTGCAATTCTGCATCTCAATTCATTAGCCATTCCTGAAAAAAAACAAGTCACCCATGCATTCTTGTTGGCATAATACAGAACTGGCAAACTGTCCATTCTAAGCCCTTTAAAGCATCGAGGATTGGCACTTTTTCCAATAACCAACAACTTCCGTTTGTCATTTCCCAACATGTTACAGCAGCACAGCATGGTAACGTGATCCACTGGTGTGGCATGGTAAAACAGACCTGTCTTGTCAGTATCATAAATTTCATTAGGCTAAACTTCTGCAGTAATTCAAGTAGTTTAGTTTATTTCCACTGTTCAGTGCTTGCAGTATCAGCACTGTCCTCACCGTGTGCCTTCTTAAATTTTATTTCATGTCTGGTTTTTCATTGCAGTAACCAACCATCTGTAGCCTTAAAGCTCACATGGGCCAGCTTTCTAGCTAGCTCTTCTGATTTGATTTTTAGCATTTGACCCTTAGCATGCCTCATCCAGTTACAATAGAGAACCATTGATTGAAAGCCTCCTCAATGTCTGGATCGTTTTTGGAATTTTCCCTGTTGTCCATTTTTCACAATTACATTTGCTGGCCTAACAAATTTGCGATTGTAGATATTGGAACATCGGTTATCTTTGCCAAGTGACAGTTGGCATCTGCTACCATTAGATTGTTTCTTGGCATCTTGACAGGGATCTTATAAAAACAAAAGAAAATTAAATCACCACACTTGTTTATTACACTTTTTATTAAATTTACTGAAACATTAAACTTTTTTTAATAAAAAAAAAATATGCTACCTAGCAGTCACTGTATATAGATTATGTAGATCATTACACTGTTAATATACTCGCGTCCTCTCTTCTCTGTATCCCAGCATTGACTGACAGCAACACTCTCTGTGCACCATCTACGGTCACTGTCCTGATGAAGTGGCAAGGCGGACCAAATAAGTGAAGCAACTTTAGGTTAAATTCTCGATTTGTTTCCATTCTTCAATATTTGTCCCAAATAAACAACTGCCTCGATTAACCAGAATCTACTGTATGTAGACAGTAGAAAGTAATAAACCTGTGCAGAACTAGTCCTTGCAATATCAGTTATAACCTATGTTCTGCAAATAGTTGTTGCAGTGAAGTGACATTTTTTAAGGTATTGAATCCTGTTGCTGCCCTTGGAGGGTGGCCAGACAGTCAATTTTTCTTTGTCTCTATCATGTGCAGTCATCTGGTTTAATGATTTAAGTCAGAAACTATTTCTTAATGATGATGATACAACATTTAAGATAGTTATTGTCATCAAATTGTTATGTCCTTCATAAGGTGTACTATGATAGTGGTACATGATTACGTTTGTATTGTTAATGGCTTTCTATCAGCAGTTTTGTTTCAAATTAATCCATTATTTGTCAAATCTCTAATAGGTTCATGACTGACTTTTTTGGTCTTCTAAAGATGCTACTAGCTGCATCAATTCTATCTGGATCTTGGTCTTTTTCCTACCTTCCTTATATGTAACACTTGTTTTGCTAGCCATTTCATATCCTCCATAAACAGGTTCCTTTCTAATACAGTACATGTCAACATGTAATTTTTCTTCTGAAACACATTAAATAAATCTTGGCTAAATCCAATCAGCTAAGATTATCTGAGGCATATGATAGTGGGTTCCAGTTTAAATGAATTTTTGAAGTCTGCCAGGTTAGATTCACTTTTCTGTTTATTTATGTATTGTTCAGATTTGTTTTTGTTCCATTTTATCAGAGAAAGAATAAATATTTAGTTTTTCACATTATCTTATGCCATATATCAAGATATAATGTGCAGGTAACATACCATACTGGTAAAGAGATGCAAGAAAATATTCTGTGGGTGTATATATCAAGGGATTGCACACATAAATATATGCAGGTGTGCGTATTTTGTGATTTCAGAATATTTGAGCAAAATTTTATTATTAAAAGCAAACATTTATATAGTTTAATGAATTCTTTATGTAGTTATGACGCACCCACAACTTATTTTCAGGTTTTAATTTTCTTTTCAGTTCTAAGAGTTAAATTCTTCTGATTTATAACCAAGTGTTTCTTTCAACAACTATTTCTGATTTAATCCTTAGTCTCCATCATACTAACATGCAACAGATTTATCAACTTTCATGGATAGGATTCGCATTTAAATTTCAAGTTTTGTGATGTCTTTTTAATTGTTTACATGAACCGAATTCCAGGCTATTATTTAGAAGTCATAATTAGAATCTGAGTGTTAAAGCATCTATAACTTTGGGTTTGTATTTATAATATAGTTTAAAAGCTTTTATATAATTATTATAGTTTTTTTTTAAATTAATTAATTAATTATTTTTTTTTTGTTTAGGTTGTGGGACATTGAATGTGGTGCTTGCCTTAGAGTATTGGAAGGCCATGAAGAACTAGTAAGATGTATACGATTTGACAACAAACGAATTGTTAGTGGAGCTTATGATGGGTGAGTGTTTCTGGACAATAGTTGAAAAAATTTCTTAAAATATTTCTTTCCCAATAACTCAAGTGATGGCTCCAGTGGTAAGCTGCTACTACTAACAGTGCTAGCAGATTACCATAGCAAATTTATAGAACCACTGGAATAATTATGAGATTCTACTATATTTGGCATTTTCTAAGACAAGATATGACCAACTTTTCTGTTCTTGTAAGTCAGTTTTTTTGTTGTTTTTTTATGTTAATTTTTTGTTATGCTGATGCTTTCTACATGATGACCAGAATCCAGCTTTCAAAGAAAGTGAGCAAGTAATTATCATTGATACCTCTGTTATGAGCTTTTTCATGCATCATCACATTGGATGGAGACCAAGATTGAGATCTTCCTGTGACTGATTTTTCTAAACCTTTGATCTTAGGCAGAGGTGGCAGTGCTTTTTTTCTATGGTCACTCAGTATTTTTCTCCTCCCAAAAGAACAGACAAAGCAGTTTGCCAGTTTTGTGTGGGGAGAAAAGTTAATAATTTAATTGATACACTTAAAACTCAAAAAATAACTTTATCGGTCAAAACATTAACAGATATCTCATTTTAGATCTCACAAGACATCTTCAGTGGATTGAAGAACAATAAAAGAAATTTGAATTCAACTAAAAAGTGGAGTGCACAATAATGTTGATTTTCATATTCATTCACAAAATTGCTAGGAACACATGATTTAATAATTTACACCATAGAATAAAATTTACTTTGGGAAAAACAATTGTTGGGAGCAATATTATTTTTGGATATATATGTTTAGCAAACGTGAAATTGGTGGCTTGCTATCTGCTTCTCTCTACAACAAACCAATGCTTACAGGTCTTTATATACATCACCTGGGTACAATAACCATCAAAAATACAGAATTATTAAATCTTTGGTATCTAGAGCCCATAAAATTTGCTCCTCTGAAGAAACTCTCATATAAGGAATATAAATTATCAAACAACAAACAGTCCTTTTAAATGTTTATAATTGAAGTATTACCCAGATGATCATTGACAGTTTTTCTACACCATCCAAATGAAGAAAAAATTCATAGAATTCCTATTCCTTACATCAAAGGCATTTCCAAATGTAGCAAAGAAAATCTAAGGTAATTCCAGTTCACTGCCACCTTCAAACCAGTCAGCCAACTTCTCCAACTATTATCATCTAAAGAAATGACTTGCTGTTTACCAGTTCCTTTAACTTTTTTTGTTATGGTTAAAAAAAAAAGATCACTTGAAAACTGCACATCAGAAACTCCAGAGTCGTGTTCATTTTATGAAATAAATATGAACATTTGTTCAAAGAAAATGTCTGCTTTTCTATTCTGAAAGTTTGGGATCTTTAACTGTTTAAAATGTTTTTGTCAAATGATTTCCAATCTGTTCATGACTACATATGTCAAAGAAGATTCCATTAATCATGCATACTTTGCCATTTACTTATATTCAAATGTCTGTTATTATTCTTCAGTCCATACTTGAACATGTTTTTTCATCATCATCAAATTCCTGCCGTGTACTCTCAAGGGGTGTACAGGATATAATAGTACTACATGAAAAATTAACATCATTACTAACTTCCTATCTACAATTTTCCACCAAATCTGTCTGTTACTTGCCAAGACTCCAACATTATCAGATCTTATATTTCAATCATCTAAGGCATTTTGTATCGTATCAATCCACCTATATCTTGGTCTTCCTCTGGGTCGTTTTCCTGCCAACCTGGCAGAGAACACCTTGTTTTGCTAATCTTTCCTCTCCCATTCTGTTTAAGTGGCCATACCATGAGATTAGCTCTGCTAATGAATTCCTGGATGCTGACAATGTCAAGTTCTTTCCTAATATCCTCATTTTTAATATGATATTGCCATTGATGCCATCTGTTCATGCCTCTAATCTTTCTCAGGACTCTCATATCTGCGGTCTCTAGTCTTTGGTCAAGTGTTTTACTTCTGACCCAGCTCTCAGATCCATAAGTTAAAACTGGTTTGAACACTCTTGTATACAGCTAATTTAGGTTAGGTTAGACTAATTTCTCTCTTATTCCATATGAATTTATTCAATTGACTTCTTACCATACCATCTTTCTTGATCCTGTTGTCTTTTTCCATATTTAATTTACCATCTTCACTAAAAATCATGCCTAAGTAGCTGAAATGTTTTACTTGTTCCACAGGTTCTCCATTCACAATGCAGTTGACATTTTCAATGATTCTGCCTATTTTCATTGTCTTTGTCTTTTTATTGCTGATCTTCATACCATATCTATTACAACAGTTATTCAATTTAGTCAGGGAATCTTGCAGACTTGTAGCAGATTTATTTAGAAGTATAACATCGTCTGCATAAAGCAAAGAGCTGACATTAACATCTTTAATTTTTATATCATTTTTAATACCACTTTCCTTCATAATGTGATCCATATAGATAATGAATAACAGAGCATGTTTTAGGAGATACAAAATATCTGTTTTTCAATGTTTTCATTAATATAGATATTTGTTGTGGATTGAACATATCAAATGTATTGACAGTTCAAGACTACCAAAAAAAAACTGATACCACCCAGTTAGAGGATATAGAAATCTAGGATGACCAAAGAAAAAGATGGAATGAGACTGGAACAGGCCATTGGCTTAAATCCCTGATGATGATAATTAATAAATCATGAAGTTATTAATAAATTTATTAATAACTTCATGATGATGAAGTTATTAATAAATAACTTCATCGTCATGATGAAGTTATTTATTAATTTATATTTGTCAATTAAGTGTTTTTAAACTTATCTTTGATTTTAACTTCTAAAACTTGTTGTCTCCTTCACAATATTTATTAGCTGTATTCTTTTCATTTATTTTATTTTTTTTTCTCACCCTTCTTCCCCTCCCCTTCATGGAGCTCATATTCATCATCATCAAAGTCCTGATGTGTACAGGACTTTATGATGGTACTACATGAAAAAGTCACATCATTAGTAACTTCTTATTGACAGTTTTCCTCCAAATAATCTGTTATGTTAATGAATCAGGACTCCAATATTAGGGGATGCTTAAGGGTGAAAGCTGTATAACTGAGAGGAGACCTCCACATAGTCTTTAAAGGAATGTGAAGAACTGACCAGGGCTTCTGCCCTAATTTCCAGTCCTCACCTTCTCATGGTGCACCCTGTTAGGTATCTACCTGGTTACTGAATGAACAATGATGGCCTAGCAATTTGGGATTTAGCTGACCAAATTATATTCTTATTCACTTAAACCACAATGTAAAATGATGGTTCACCATGACAGAATTTCATGCCAGCTGGGGCATCGCCTGGTTAAACAAGGCCCCGGTTATTTTTGCCAGGGAACCAAGGCAAACAGCGAAAAGTCAGCTATTGTCGGTACTATCAACATAAGAAGCTCGAATGCCAAAGAAATGGAGCTGCCTGAGGAATTGGATAAGTACCAGATCGACAAAATAGGGGACGACTGAAACAAAAAAGACAAAAACTGGTAAGATCCTTCTAAGCTGTAAATTCCTATACTACCGAGGAACTACCAAGAAGTTCTCGGTAGTATAGTAGTTAGTATCCCTGCCTGTCACGTGGGGACCGGGGAGATTATTTTTTAGCCGACCAGGTTGGTTGAGTGGTTAGCGTATCCTCTCTCCAACCAAAACGCTGCAGGTTCAAATCCTGCCGTGGGCATGGATGTTTGTGATTGTCTGTAGACGGTGTGCAGTAGATGGCACTGGTGTAGTTGTAGTTAGTGGAGAGAGCTGCAGAGTAGGTACCCTCCCTCAATGAGTCTTTGGACTCTCTGGAGGTATTATGTAGAAAAAAAAATACAAAATGGTATATTCAGGCAATAACAATCAGGGAAATGAAGGAGTAGTAGTATTCAACACTAAATACGAGGCTTATCATCTTGAATGACAAGCAATATTAAGTAGAGTGATGTGGGCAAATATCAGAATGGGGAACTGGACAATGAGACTTATTTGTGCCTATGGTCCCACAGAAGGTTCTCCTAAGGTAGAAGTGGAGGAATTTTTTGAGGCTTTAGAGAAAGCAGCTGACACAATGAAAAAGGAAAAGTTGATCCTTATTGGGAATCTAAATAGTAGAGTAGGAAATGACTGCCAGACATACAAAAATATTTCGGAAAAATTTGGAGAAAAGAACAAAGCTAATAATAATAATGGCAAATGCCTGTTGGATTTCTGCTTAGGACATAGACCGGTTATTACTAACACAAAGTTCCAACATAAAAATGTGCACAAATTTACATGGATAGAATATGCAGGGAATAAGAAAAGTCTCATTGACTGTGTTATTGTTGATGGTGGTGTTTTCTCCCTGGTGCAGGACAGTAGAGTGTACAGAGGATTTGAAATTAGAAGTGATCACCATTTAGTCTTAAGAAGGATAAAATTGAATTTGATATTGAAGAACACGTAAGAAAGTTTTAAAGCAAATAAAAGTTTAGCAGCTCTCAGATATGAACTGTAGACTAAAATACACAAAGATTATTGAAGAAAAAATGAAAGAGTTTTGAGAACAAGAACCAAACCTTTGAGATTCAGTGGCAAGCCCTGAAGAAAACATTGAGAGATTCAGCCAGAGAAGCACGTGGTGAGGTTGTTTGCAGGGATAGAAAAATCAGAACTATGTGGTTGACTCAGGAAGTTCAAGAGGCAATGAAGGAAAAGAAGAAAGCATATCAAAAGTTCTTGACAAATAAGTCAGCTAAGCACTGTGTAAAACTAGCTAAACAACAGTCATGGGAGGACTTTGGTAAGAGCATAGAAAATAAATATCAAGAATTTGGCAAGATATTCTGGAGGTTGTTGAAGAAGCTCAGAAATGGAGGAAAGAGTGCTGTAAAAGAAATTTAGATATGATAAAGGTGATATGAAAACTGGAGAAAAAGATATCCTTGATGTGTGGAGTAATTCAAAAAATTACTAAATGTGAAACAATCAGTGACAGCACAGTGGTAAAAAAATACTCAACAGGCATGCAATCAAGAATCGCTATCAAAAGCCCGAAATGTGGAAAGATGATATTTGACCAGAATTGCTCAAGTATGGAAGTATAAAAGTCTAACAGTGGCTGCACTGCAGAGTTCATAAGGCCTGGACAAAGGGACCAATTCCAGGTGATTGGAGTAGAGCTCTGAATAGTACCCATATATAAAAAGGGAAATAAAACTGAACATGAAATTACAGAGGTATTTTCCTACTTAGTGTTCCTGGTAAAAGTTATGCAATTATACTTGAGAAACGGTTGAGAAGAATTGTGGAAGTGAAGCTTGGTGAAGAACAAGCTGATTCAAGCCAAATAGAGGCTTTCGAGATCAGATTTTCACTTTACGACAAATTCTTGAGAAATCATGGGAATATAACAAAGATCTGTATTTAAGTTTTGTAGATCTGGTAAATGCATATCACAAGGTAACAAGAGAAAATCTAATCAAAACACTATAGTTATATGGTGTCAATGGGGCATTATTTCAAGCTATACTTAATCTTTATTTGAGTAGTAGGTCAGCAGTTAGAATTGAAGGAAGTACAGGAAGATGGTTTGATGTTAAATCTGCTGTCAGACAAGGATGTACATTATCACCTTTGTTATTATCTATATGGATCACATTATGAAGGAAAATGGTATTAACCACCTTACTGGCCAATCCTCAAAAGCAGTGTTTCTCAAACTTCAGATATCCGTGTACCCCTTCTTAAATTTTCATTATTGCCAAGTACCTCCTAATTAATTAATTAAAATTAAATATCTATTTTATTTGAATTTATATGTTCATGTAAACAAAAAATATGATTTATTTTTAAATTTTGGTTCTCTAGAGATGTCAGAAGACACACTCTTATCAATTTCATTTGATCCAGATACAATATCAATGTTTTCTTGTTGCTTACAGCTACTTGTATTTGCTATATTGCTCTCTTTTGGGGGTTTTATAAATCCAATCTTTAATCAGTGATCCATACGTAAGATTGGTTGGTTTATAGTTTATTTGGTACAAAAACTACAAAGGTCATACTGTACCATACTAAAGGTTATAACATTAGCATTTACAGAAAAATAGTTTCTCAAAGCAGCATCTCTAGGTAAACAGAACTGCTGCAGATGGCACAGCAACACACAAGGTCAGAGGTTATTACAGTAGTGCAAAAATAGTTAACAATATAAGGTAATACATAATATATGAAACACTAAGCCATGTTTATGTAAGAAGATACCTATTATGTAAGATTATAATAGGTGCATTTATAGCAGTACAAAAATAGGCAAAAAGGGATTATTATACAATATGCATGGATGAAAATTAAATTTAGCAATGCGGTAGAAACAGAATTTAGAATACATATAAACAGAATTTCTAGAAAGTACACAAATAGTTCCTACAGCACTACATGATTATTCGAAAATTAAAGTAGTAAATAAGATGCATACACAATGCATGTTAAGTGATGCAATATCTACATATAAAAATTACTGCAGAGGTTTCAGCAGTACATAAATAGATAAATATAGGTTAACATATGTATATACAAAACAAGTCAAGGAAAGCAGTGTCTACATCTAGTTAGATGTAGACACTGTTTTCCTTGACTTATTAGACTTATTATTAAAGGAATTATTATACAGCATTGATGCATAAAATTTAAGTTTAGCATTATGGTATTTACATATTAACAAAATTACAGCAGGATGATGCAAATATACAAAATCAAGGCCTATGGTAATACGTAATTGGTCAGATTTAACCTAATGAATAATATGTATGTATAAAAGTTAAGTTAAGCAAAAAAGTATTTACATATAAACAAATTTATGGTCAAATGTGTTTGTACAAATTAATTCTTTCTAAAAAATAAAAACATCATGCAATTTGCCTGAGTCTGCTAGCATTTCCCTGAGCGTATATGGCTTGGTTAGATAGGTGAAAATTTCATTCCTCTCTCGTGTAAATTTTTGACAATCTACCAGAATATGATGAATAGTGAGATGTGTGTTGCATTTTTCACATATGGGAGGGTCATCAGCTCTCAGTAAATGAGAATGCGTAAGGTGACTGTGACCTATGCGGAGCCTAGCAAGGGCAACCTCCTCCCTTCTCTTTGTACATTGACTAGAATGCAAGTGTTTAAATTTCAGGTTTAATGTTATATAATTTGTTTGTTGATGTTTCTTGCCATGTTAACTCCCACTGAGCAATTAGCTTTGATCTTATAAGTTGTCTGTAGTCTGTATATGGAACTGTCAAATAGTATGTGGAGAAGGTATGGGCTGATTTAGCAGCTACATCTGCAGCCTCATTTCCTTTGATTCCGATGTGGCTGGGAATCCAGCAGAACTGAACATCAAAATTAAGGATTTTCATTTTGTGAAGCAGGTGTAGCACTTCATAAAGTACTTGATGAGGATTATACATAGGAGAAGAGATAGCCTGTAAAGAGCTCAATGAGTCTGTATAAATTATACACTTTTGGTAGCAGTTTTCTTTTATATGCACAAGTGCAAGCTGAATGGCATGTAACTCTGCTGTATAATTACTGCAGTCAGGTGGGATCTGATTTGAGATAATAATGTCAGGAAACACAGCAGCACAGCCAACAGATGTGTTAGTTCTTGAACCATCAGTATAGATGGGTAAGAAATCAGCATGTCCTGCTCTGTGTGCATTAAACAATTGCAGGTAGATGGATGATGGGGTATAAGATTTCTGTAGCTGACAAAGTGAGAAGTTGCAGGATGGTGTGGAAACCTGCCATGGAGGAATGCTGTTATGTTTAGTGTAGCTAATGTTGTCAACAACTTGCATAGTTTCTTTAATATGCATACCAAAAGGATGTATAGCAGTTTGATGTGTGTGATGTTGAGCTTCCCAATGCAGAGAGAAGATACCATTCCATGTAGGGTGATCTGAGAGAGATTTATTTTTAGGGCGTAATTAAGAGACAACTGTTTTTGTCGAAGTGATAGAGCCAGTTCATTTGCTTCTACATAGAGGCTTGGAGTGGGTGAGGTGCGAAAGGTACCAGTAGCTATCCATATACCCTGATGATGGATGGAATCCAACCATCGTAGGTTACTCTGTCTTGCCGAACCATAGACTTGGGACCCATAATCCAGCTTTGAACGTATAAGTGCAATTGCTCCATCTTTATCGTGCACTTATATGTTCAAAGCTGGATTATGGGTCCCAAGTTTATGGTTCGGCAAGACAGAGTAACCTACGATGGTTGGATTCCATCCACCGATCAGCACCCCCACTCAGTAGAGGATAGAGAGCGAAGGAGGTTCAAAGTTCTTTTGCACTTTTCTCTTAGTTGACGAATGTGTGCTAAAAATGCGAGTTTTCTGTCAAAAATGAGTCCCAAGAACTTAGTTTCTGTAGTTACTGGAATAACAGTAGGTCCCATTCTTAGTTCAGGATCTGGGTGATGAGTGCGTTTTTGACAGAAATGTACACAGATACTTTTTTCTATTGAAAACCTAAACCTATTATTAAGAGCCCACAGAGAGACATGATCAATTGCTTGCTGAAATTGTCTTTCAGTTACCCTCATGTTACGTGAGTGGCAGTAAATTGTGAAGTCATCAACATATAGAGCATTGTCTACAGTGGGAGGAAGCTGTTCAATGATTGAGTTGATTTTAATAGCAAAAAAGGGTTACACTTAAGACAGAGCCTTGGAGAACACCTTGTTCTTGAAGATATGGTTAAGATAGCGTACTTCCCACTCTGACTTGGAAAGTTCGCTTGGACGGAAAGTTTTTAATAAATATAGGGAGGTGTCCTTTGAGACCTAGGTTATAGAGGTCTTTTAATATGCCATATCTCCAGGTTGTGTCATAAGCTTTTTCCATGTCAAAAAGAACCGAGACAAGATGTTCTTGCTTCAGAAATGCATCTCTTATACATGTTTCCAACCGAACTAAATGGTCTAAAGTTGATCGATGTCTACGGAAACCACATTGTGTATTGGAAAGAAGACTGTTGCTTTCTAAGTACCAGAGAAATCTGGCATTAACCATTTTCTCTAGTATCTTGCAAAGACAGCTGGTCAGAGCAATGGGTCGATAATTATTTGCTTGTGTTGGATCTTTTCCTGGTTTTGGGATAGCAATGACAATTGACTTATGCCAAGAATTTGGAAACTCTTCCTCTGCAAGTATTCTATTGTATAATAAGAGAAGAAAATCCATAGAAGATGATGGTAGATGTTTTATCATTTCATAATGGATGTCATCAGGTCCTACTGCACTAGGGTGAGATTGTAGGAGAGCTCTTTTTAGTTCCTCCTTGGCAAATGGCTGATTATATGGCTGAAGAATGTTAGTAGAAAAATTAAGCCTTTGTTTCTCTTGCTGCTCTTTCAGCATTAAAAATTCCGGAGAATATGAAGCTGTTGCTGAGATTTTAGCAAAAGTTTCTGCTAAAGTATCTGAAATAGCTTTGGGATCAGCAAGAACACTTCCATTATAGTCTAAGAGGTGGACAAACAATGTGTACTATATCTGCCTTTCATTTTCCGGATTTTATCCCATACAATTTTTGGACTGGTCATTTAATTAATTGATGTAGTAAATTGGATCCATGATTGTTTTTGACTCTGATGTCTTACAAAATGTGCTCTGGCTCGAGCACGCTTGAATGTTATTAAATTTGATGTGGTGGGGTATCTACAAAATATGCTCCATGCTCTGTGTTGATCTTTTTTGGCTGCCTGACATTCTGGGTTCCACCAAGGCTTTGAATAGACTGGAAATCGAGATGATGTTTTTGGGATGGAGGTTGTTGCTGCCTGGACAATGCATTCTGTTATATATTTTACAGATTCATTGATAGGTGTTTGACTGATGACATCAGCATTAAATTTTGCAAGATGAGAGAAAGTGTTCCAGTCAGCCTGGTTCATTTTCCATATAGGTATCCGTGTGGGTGAACATGGTTCCTGTGAAGACATTGTACAAAGAACAGGATAGTGATCACTTCCATATATGTTCTCTTCAATGTCCCACATGAGCAGTGGAAGAATGGAAGGGGAACAGATTGTAAGATCAATTGCAGAATATGAGCGGGTAAGCATATGGAAGAAAGTATTGAGTTTATTATTTAGAAGGGAAAGGTTATTATTATCAAGAATTTTTTCAATGCTTCGTCCTCGTCTATTAGTGTTGACACTATCCCATAGAGTATTGTGATTAAAGTCACCCATCAAAAGTATGGGTTCAGGCAATTGCGAGATAAGGTTATCAAGATCAATTTCATTTAACTCAGCATTTGGTGGTAAATAATAAGGAATCCCACAGAGAAGCAAATCGCTACTGCTTCCAGAGAAGTATTAAGTTGGACCTGATGGAAAGGAGTGTGACTGCCCACTAGGATAGCTACTCCTGCATGAGCAGGACCATCTCCAGTTCTATCCTTATGTACAACAGTGAAATTCCTAAAGGTATGGTCCTCATTGGGTTTTAAGTAAGTTTCCTGTAGACAGAAACAGAAAGGTTTGTGTTTCTGCAACAACATCTTGATATCGTCAATATTCTGGCAGATCCCACGACAGTTCCATTGTAAAAATTTTCCTATTGTTTTGATTTTATTGACTTGTCTGGTTTTCGAGAGGTTGAGTGCTTACCTTTATCAGATTTATATTTATCCACTGTTTTAGGAAAGTATGGACGGCCAGTGTCCATCTCTTCCTCTGGTAGAGTGTTCAAAACATCAAATGTATTAGGGTCAGTTGGTATGCTTAGTTTGCTTTCAGTGGGTATCGAGGTATCCATTTTTTCTGTGTGAGTGTCTGGTGGTTTATCTTTGAGTGAAGTCTCCACCATAATTTTTTGACAGATGAGTTTTCATTGAATGGGACCATTTTTGAAGTTGTCTTTGGAGTAGGCCATAGGTCTCTTGATTAATGTGCTCAACAGAGAAGCACTTACGATCATAAAGCTCAGATGTGGTAAAATTATCAAATTGTGGAATAGACATACATGTTTGAGTTGCTGTTGGCACTTTTTTAATTGTTACTTTTTCAGCATAAGAGGATCGTAGAACAGGTGTAATAGTGGCTAGCTTTCTTTTTGCATCCTGATATATAATGTTTTGTTCTGTTTTTATTTTTTTCATCTTTCCATTTCTGACATGCACGAGAGTATGCTGGATGATCTCCCTGACAGTTGACACATTTAGCTTTTTTTTCACAGCAAGATTTATTTTCATGTTCTTTACTACCACATCGAGCACAGGCAGTTTGGGCATGGCCATACCTTTGACATTTAAAGCATTTCAGTGGGTTAGGGATATATATTCTAACAGGACAGCTGAGATACCCTGCTTTTACAAATGTCGGAGGCCTAGGTGTATCAAAAGTAAGGATAATGTTCTTGGTTGAGACCAGGCGACCATCCCTGCATATCAGGATGTGCCTCACGCCCGTCGCTCCTTGATCTTTAAGCTCTGAACATATCTCCTCATCAGGAACCTCAAGGAGATCCCATCACTCCTCTACTGGAATTGAGTATTCTGTGAGGTGTTACTGCAATTTGTATTCCACCCATTGTCGTTGCTCTCAGTAGTTTCTCGGAATGTTGTTTGCACATTGTTTCCATGCAGATGTCACCAGAACGCAATTTCTTGACAGTTTTGGGAGATCCTGCCAGTCCTTCTAAACCTTTTTTGGATAAAGAAGGGTGACATTTTCCCAATTGGTTTTTCACCTGTTGCATGAATGATTAAAAAGGTTGGTACATTTTTGTTAGTATCCGATATCTTTTGTTTCTTACTTCTGTTCCCATATGCTGTGTCTATATTATCAGTACTTGGTTGGGACTTTGTTAGGGTCCCTGAAACATTTGAGGATGAAGAATTCATATTTTAAGGAATTTTTAATTCGCTGCCAAAGCTCCCCACCCACCATGGAGCCACACATGGACGCCCACTACCCGGTAAGCAAAAAATGCACTCAGGAGTGGAACGCCAGGGCTACCCTGGATGCTATACCGGCACTGCAGCAGGTCTAGGATCCCGACCCTGGACCATGGGGTGAAAGACTTACTGCAACACCATTGACCCTTGCAGGCAAGCCCACTAGCCGATTGATCCTGGCTGGGCCATCCAGGACCACCCGTCTTGCCGAAGCACGGGCCAAAGTAGTGCAAGACTACCAGAATCCCCCTTTCCGGATGTCCACGGGTCGCACCGCACGGCAAACACGGCAGCAGGGCGTTGGATCCCAGTGATGGTGGTCTGGAAAAAGGATAGTGAAAAAGACTCAGGAGAAATAGAAAAGCAAGAAAAAGAGGAAGAATGAAAAGGGCCAGTGCCATCACTGGGAGGTCCCCTCCACCATGAACAGGTGCCCCACATGGAAGGGCCACACGTAAGAATTTGAAAGCTAAAAAACAATACTGTATTTACTCAAATATAACTCTCACTTTTTTCCCAAAATTAAAGCTAAAAAATCTTGTTGCGAGATACATGCAGGAATTTTCGGAAACTAAAATTTTCAGGAAAAAAAAAACTGAAAATGGTGCGACTTACCAAAAAGCTCCTACTCGCTATCACTACTTTTGTCATTGAGAACATTTTCTTTGTGTGCATCATCAAAGTCATCTACCCAAATAGCATCATTTTCTTTGCCATTATTTCAAGCAAAAATTACCAGTAATTTACATGACTTGAGATATATAGAACAGCAAAGAACTGCATAAGATTGGTGCGATATTAACACAAGATTGCGCGAACCAAAGACAAATTAGCATTTCAACAGTTGAGTTGAAATGTTAATTCCCTTCAACTGAATTCCATAATATCTGAAACACATTCACTATATATTTCTTAGTTTTAACACGTTAACGACGAGTGTGGTGTCAAGCAAAACCATATGTTCCACCGGCAAGATATGGTTTTGCTTGGTCTACACAGCAGTTTCTGTTGGAGAGGGGATGTGATTCATTAGTTAGTGCCATTTTATCCAGGTTGTCTCTAATTGCACTGTTTGTTGAAAAATATAATGACTCCTTTAATTATGCATAGCCGAAAATTGCCACGTACCCGCCTAACGACCTTTCGCATCCCCCGGGGGGTACGCGTACCACACTTTGGGAAACACTGCTCAAAAGCTTCGTATTCATCATATATTTCAATGTAATATCGATGGTATATGCACTTCACATCCATGGCAACTTGGACGTATATATACGTCCTGGCCGGTAGCATGGTTAAACCTGATATCAAAATTGGAGCTGTTAATCTCAGCTCTTTACTTTATGCAGATGATGTTATACTTTTAAATAAATCCAGTACAAGTCTGCAAGATTCTATGACTAAATTGAATAACTGTTGTAATAGATTTGGAATGAAAGTCAGCAATAACAAGGCAAAGACAATGAAAATAGGTAGGCAGAAGCATTGAAAATATCAACTGCATTGTGAATGAAGAACCTATAGAGCAAGTAAAACATTTCAGCTACCTAGGCACAATTTTTAGTGAAGATGGTAAATTAAATATGGAAATTCACAACAGAATCAATAGGAAGATCATTTATTCAGTTGAATAAATATATATGGAATAAGAGAGAAATTGTCAAAATACTGAATTAGCTATACAAGAGAGGAAAGATTAGCAAAATAAGTGTTCTCTGCCAATTTTTGCAGGAAAGAGACCCAGAGGAAGACCAAGATGTAGGTGGATTAATACAGTAAAAATTGTCTTAGAAGTCAGAAATATAAGAGCTGATAATGTTGGATTGACAGGTAACAGATTGATTTGGAGGAAAATTGTAGAAAGTGAGTCAGTAATGATGTAAGTTTTTGTGTAGTACTATCATATCCTGTACACCCCTTGAAAGTACGTCAGGAATTTGATGATGATGGCTCCGATATTATCAAATCTTATATTTCTCTTTTCTAAGACACTTCTTACTGTATCAATCCACCTAGATCTTGGTCTTCCTCTTGGTATTTTTCCTGCTTGTTTTGATAACTTTCCCTCTTCCATACTACCTGAGATTTTTCTTGCTCACTTTCCTGAGTGATGATTGTGAGGAGGTTTGCTTTTAATATGATACGGGCATTGATGCCATCTCTTCACTCCACTAACAAAACTCTCTTATCTGTTGCCTTCAATGAAGTGTTTTATTTTTAACTCAGTTCTTAGACCGTGAGTTAAAATTGATTTGAAAGCTCTCTTTTATATAGAGACTTTAGTATTTTGAATAATTTCTGTCTTATTCCATATAATTTTTTTCATTTGACATCCTACCATACCAGTTTTGATAATTTTGTTATCTTTCCAGATTTAGACATTTTCACTAAAAATTGTGCCTAAATTGCTGAAATATTTTACTTCTTCTATAAGTTCTCCATTCAGGACGCATTTCATGTTTTAAGTGTTTCTGCTTAATTCCGTTGTTTTTGTCTTTTTATTGGTGATTTTCCTTTCAAATTTATTGCAGTGGCCATTCCATTTAGTCAGGGAATCCTACAGATATATACTCCATTTATATAATACATCTCCAAGTTTAATGGCAGGTTTAATATCACTTACCTTCATAATGTGATTCTGTTAATAATTGGTGGATTTTTATATGGAGAATATTCTCATAGATATTATCATATTATTAATCCTACCATAGAGATGATCTCTGTTTCTAACAATTATTTTTTTTAATTCCGAGTGTACCTATATGTTATTATATGCACAAGGGTTCATTCCAATTGGTGCAATGATCTTAACTCTTTCTTTCAGAATCCAAATAAACACTGACTCAAGACCAAAATACAAAATAAACACATTTAATAACAAAAATAATATATATATATACACTTCAAACAAATATTACATAACTAACTACAAATTAATTGGATCCAAGGCCTTTTTAAAATAAACTTACACTTAAGACTAAACACTTTGTTTTCAAAATGACAAAATGTTCATAGCCAGTTTCTCTCTTTGTCAAGGCCCTTTTCCGAAGATATATGACTTTATTCTTCATTTTTATAGGATCCTTTACCATCACTTATGTAGCACACATTAATTCTTCCTGACTTAATTCTGTCTCTTTTCCAGTAGAAATAATAGTTAGATCTGGCGTCCTTAATACAGATAAAACTTCCTAATTAGCGTTTTCTCGAACATTCCTTTAGAACGTAAATAGCAATATAAATTAGCGTTTTCTCGAACATTCCTTTAGAACATAAATAGCAAATTCTTCTTTTATTCACTAAATGCTTATTGACAGTCTCTTCCACTTTAAAGAAATTTACAGTTCTACGATTCCCTTTTCGGAATCTACTATAAAGCTTTCAATTAGCGTTTCTTCCAATATTCCTTTTAAAACGCCTATAGCAATATTTCCCTTTTATTTATCAATTCTTACTCCACTTTAAACTTAATAGTTCCACGATTCCATTTCGGAATATACTATTAATTTTCCTCCGACTGTCACATAAAAGAACTTAAGTTCCTCCGAATCTAAATATCTGCCGGCCTGTGTTGTAAATTCCTTCCAAACACTATCTTGTTTACAGCCGTTACTCAGATACCGAACGCTTTCCTGTTTACTCTCTTGTTGCTTCGATACCGAACTTGTCAGCTGTCAATCACACATCGACCTTCTCGGCTAGCATGCGCACTCCTTGAAAATGGCAAGCGAGAAACTGTGTGTAATGGCTGGCACGTTGTCTCCATTAGCGACAAGAGAATGTTTCATAAAACACAACTTTTGATAATTTTAAATTACAATAAAATTATTGTAAGTAATACAAATATCAAATCTGGTAAGTACATCAATTTTTTCACCTTTTTACATATCATTTTTGACAAAACAATTTCAATAACGGGCACATCGCAAGTGCCAACAATGCGTGTTATGAAACTAAAACTAATAAACATTTTAACATAAACAATTCGTAAAAATGTTCAGAATTTTAATTATGATTATTTTTACAATTCCATAGGTGATGAATAACAGTGTAGATAATGTGCACCCTTGTCTCATACCTGATTTAACACCAAACATTCCTGTACTTCAATTCTGACTGCTGACTTATAACTCGAATATAGAGTATGTATTGTTCAATATAATATCTCACACCATATAGCCTCAGTGCTTTAATCAGCTTTTCTCTTGACACTGTCATATGCCTTTTCCAGATCTACAAAACTTGGATACAGATATTTTTTTGTTTTCTTCCAATGATTCTCTGCTATTTGTCTTAAAATGAAAATCTGATCCTGACAACCTCTATTTGACCCAGACCCAGCTTGTTCTTCTCTAAGCTGCCCTTCCACAATTTCTCTTATCCCTTTCTCAAGTATACTTCCATAAACCTTACCAAGATCACCAAGTTTGCATTTTACTTATGACATCTGTAGTACTTCTTTCTCCATTCATAATACTTTTTATTAGCTTTGAGAATATTTTGTAATGTTCCTGATATTTATTTTTTTTATTCTTACCAAAGTCTTCCCATGACTTTTGTTTAGTAAGTGTTAATTTCTTTAATTAACCTTCTTTAATTCTCCATGCAGTTTAGTGTTTTGTCAATTCTTGTAGAGGCAACTTTCTCTCTACAATTTCACATCCTGAAAATTGTTCAGCTTTGAATCTTCTTCGAACGTTTTACAGATTTAACCCTCCCATGTGCTACTCATTTTTATCCTGTGCATAACTATTAAAGTGACCCATACGTTGTTTGAACCTCAACACCTCCTTTTTACTTTTAATACTTCATAAAATTACAGTTTGAAAAATATTATTTAAAATGTAAGCCATTATGTTAAACAAAACAAGTATTAACAGAACAGTAGTAGAAAATTTTCAAGAGGAATGCTATCAAAAACTAGAAATGTGGAAGTATGATCTTGTGATCTTGTTCTCAAATGATATCATTTGAAATCAGAAGTACTGCTTCATTCTGATTGAATCATAGTTTGTTACGAGACAGCCTCATATCTCTCTCTCTCTCTCTCTCTCTACAATTTACTACACTATACAGGAGGAAATCTCACATAGGCTGATATCACCATATTGCTTCACATCATCACCCTAGACAGGAACTTTCACACTACTTCTCTGCTGATTCACAGATCTCACATCTTTCCTGTACTAAATCTCTGCAACATAATTTATTTTACTTGATAAGAGATTTTGTATTGAATTTGCCTGAATATATTCAAGTATAAGACCAAAAAATAATTTTCCATGTTTACTTCATATCTTGTATTTTTTCCTGATTTTAAAAATTTAGTGACAAATACTCATATAGCCATACCTGTTTATTTTGTTTTTGAGCAATGCTTAAGATAGAATTTAGATTCTTATTGGTGGCATGGTGCATGAGTGATATGATATGTTGGTTAGACATGGGTTTGATGATGCTATTGAATTTAAATCCATGGTCTTAAAAATCAAGTAGTTTGTTTCAATTTTAATGAAAAGGACCAAATAACTTTCAGGATGCTATTGAATATTTGTCTTTTGTCCTGTTGAGAGTTAGTTATAGCTATTTCAGTTATATAGTTATTTCCTTGCAATTTAAAATGAAAAGATAAACATGATATGATTATGAGTAAGAAATTATAATAATAATATTATCAGAAAATCATTTGTTGGAGGTAGCTGTTTGAAATTCATACCTTCTCTACTTAGAACCAATCCAACTCCTTTTAGGTTTATTACCCATCATTTTCCAGGTGCTGTTCTTCCCACAGAAAAGAAAACCAATCAGCATTCAAAAAAGGTGGAGGGGGAAAAAAGTTTTTCATCACCTGTCATGAAGGAATCGTCTTTTCTGAAATAAAATAAAAAAATTTGACTTTATTTTCTTTTTTTATTCACAAGATAATGTGGGCAAATTTCTAACAGAAAATAATTTATATATAAATACAGAAAAATGATAATAAAATAAATAAAATTTATTAACAGGAATTTTCTAAACAACCATCATTAAGGCATAATAAAAAAACAAATTAGGTATTTTTGAGGTAAACTTTCTTAAAAAATGTATTTAATTCTCTTAACTAATTTTCTGGGAAAATTAGTTAAGAGGTTAAATGACTATATATCTCTGCAGTTTCGATACTATCAAGAGTGTGCAATTCCTTGTGTTCAGTGTATCTCCAGTATTCTAAATATTCAGACCAGTATTCTCTTTGTACCTATCAAGTACAAACATCTATTGTTTAATCCATTTACTGCAGTCCTGGCCATTCTCTTCTTTTTTTTTTTTTTTTTCCAGAAGAAATACAATCTGTACTGCTTTCAATTTCCACTTGAACTGCTGCCTTTATCCATTTCCCTAAAAACCAATGCCTTCCTCTCTTAATTACTGTATATATATATATTATTGTTATTATTATCTGAGATCTCCAGGGAGTCGAGGACTCATCAAGGGAGGCTGTAAATTACCCAACCCAGCTATCATACCTACCTTTGAATTCGTTCACACTAGATGCACTCACTACCTGTAAGGGCAAATTATTCCACTCACTCACTCACTGCTCTCTGGGAGAAAAACCTAGCTCTTACCCCTTTCTTGACCGCAAATAAATTTAACTTCCATGGATGCCCCTGTGTTCTCTCCCCACCTTCCATATAACAAAAATTTTCATCAGTTGAAATGCTATAACACCCATTCAAAAGTTTATATACCTCTATCATATCACCCCTCTTTCTCCTGTTCACCAGAGTCTGTAATCCACATACTCGCAATCTGTCCTCATAATCTAAATCCCATAATCCGGATATAATCTTTGTAACTCTTCTTTGCACCCTTTTCACAGCTTCTTTATCCCCTTGGAACACAGGAGACTAAATCTGCACACAGTAATCCAAGTGTGGTCTTATCAAAGCCTTATAAAGAGGAAAAATTACTTCCTTATCCTTGCATGTCAAGGTTCACTTCAGCATAGCAATTATCCTCTGAGTTGTATTTGCAACTTTCGCTATGTGACCTTTGAACTTTAAATTCTTATCCACCAATACACCAAGGTCTCTTGCCTCTTCAGTTTCTTGTAGCATAACCCTGCTAATATAATATGCCGCGGGAACTCTAATCACGCCAAAGTGCATAACTTTACATTTACTAACATTAAACTGATAGCCATTTTCGTTTGCCCAGATTTCCAGTCTATTCAAATCATTTTGTAATTGCTGAATATCAGTAGCATCCCTGATTGCCCAGCTTATCTTCGCATCATCAACAAACAATTGCCAATCTGATGATAGACCTTGCTTGATGTCATTAATGTATAGATTGAACAATAATGGCCCAAGGACTGAACCCTGAGGTACACCACTGTATACCACTTTTTGATATCTGTCTGTCAACCATCCCCTGATCCAAGTCAATAGATTATGTTCCAATCCCATATTCTCCAGTTTACACAATGGTCTATCATGTGGTATCCTATCAAATGCCTTAGAAAAATTCAACATTATCATCGTGTACTTGGCCGTAACATTGTTATAAAATGAGCAAATTGCTAAAACATGACCTTCCTTTAGTAAACCCATGCTGTTCCCTGCAGAGTGTAGAATGCTTGTCTACCCATTTCTATATGTGAGTTCTTACCAACTTCTCTAAAATCTTCACTACCACACCAGAGATTCTAATAGGTCAGTAGTTAGACACATCAGTTTTTGCACCACTCTTGTGCAATGGAGCTATCATACATTCCTTCCATTCCTGAGCTGAGACTCAAGTTATACAAATGTGTGAAAGGCCTAGCCAATTCAGCTGAACATTCCTTTAACAAACTGGCAGATATTCCATCTGTCCCTATTGACAAATTCTTATCCAGGTTATGCAAGAGCACTTCAACCTCATTTTCGTGAACCTCTTCAACGTAGCAGTAGCACCATGCTACATACACCTGGTTGATATATCTTAGCAAAGTGAGCACTCATTAACTGAACAATCTCCTTGGCTTCCGACACTCGTGTACCATCTGCATTCAATAAAGTATTCTTCCACATTCATTCTTTTGCATTGCCTTTAGCTTGCATGGCCAATTTCTTTTCATACTCCATTTTAGCTTTTCTCATAATACTCGTTACTTTTCTGGCCTGAGCTTTATATATTTCATAACTCCTCTCACAATTATTCTCACGATATTCTTTCCACATCATCTTCTTCTTGTGGATCTCTTGCTTAATAAGGCTTGCAGCCTTATTAAGCAAGAGATCCAAAAGAGACCCTTATCTCAATGTATCCCTAGTATTCTTCAAACATTAGGGATACATTGAAATACTGCCTCATTCAAGCACTTTTTCAGATTTCCATGCATTGCTGACATTTTTTCCATTCAGTAATTGATACCATGGGACCAAAGATAGTATTCTTCTTCTAAGTCGATCGTAATTTCCAGCTTTGTAATTCAGCATTTAGCCTGATTTAATCAGAGCTTCAATACAAGTAGATACTTCCCAAGAAAGAACAGCATGATCGCTGTCACCAGTTGGCGGTAAAATAGCCATATTATTCATAGAGATCCCTTCTGATGCTATGAGCAAATCCAACACTCTTTGACCTCGAGTTCCTTCTTTCACATGCTGCTTGAGAAAGTTCTCACAACAATTCAATAAATTCCTGTTCTTTCTGATCATGAGATTTCTCTTCTGCCCAATCAATGTTTGGAAAATTAAAGTCACACAATGATCATTCCCTTGGTACCCCATAAGGCTAAATTGGCTATGCATTTCTTTGTCCCCTACAACTGAGCTGCCAAGTCTGTAGCAACACCCCACCATATATTTCATTCTGTTAACCTCCACTTCACACCAAATAGACTCAAACTCATTGCTACATGGGACATTGTTACCATCATTGGTTTCTTGTATTTCTACCCTTACTGAACTTAAGTCATCTGATATCATTAGTAGCACTCCTCCTCCTCCTCTCCTATCTCTTCTGTTATTCCTAAAAATAGTATATCCATTACACTCGATCCCACTTACCATATCTGATTCTGATAGCCAGGTTTCACTAATGCCAACAATCTTAGGCCAAAATGTATTCAATAAAGCAACAAACTCAACCCCTTTGTTTCTAATGCTCCTGGCATTTGTGTATAGACATAATAAATTATGACCTAACCTATTATAATTAGATATGCAATGTATTTGGTCTTGTTCTAGAATTTTCTCTTTTCCCTCCCCAGACATACTTAAAAGGTCCGAATCCAAAGCATATTTTTCCACTCCTTCGCCACATACATAACCATGTTCAAAGTCAAAGGCATTTATATCTTTATCGCATTTGTATACCTTGGCTGAACTTTCACACACATTTTCCTCATTCTTCCCTTGATGATCTAGTTTCCCTGACTCTCTGCATTAAGTCTCATACCAAGAAGTAATTTCTCCAGGCAAATCTCCTGATGCCAAATGAATTCAAGTGCAGGCCATTATTCTTATACAAATCTTTTCTGCCATCAAACACACCCCACGCATCTAAAAACTCGCATCCATATCTTCTACATAGCCTGTGCATGAAATCATTTGCTACCATCACCTTCCTTCTCAACTCAGTACTATCATATCTAAGTAGTAATCTACAATTTTTGCTCTTTCACATTTCTTTCTCGCTTCTTCCAACAGACCTTTCATATCTTCTCTCATACTATGTTTGTCACCACTTAAATTATTTGTACCTACTAGCACTGCCATTTCTTTTACATTTCTTTTTTGGTTTTCAATTACGTTTGTTATATTTTTAATTTTCGCTCCCGGGCAACTAGAAGTAACTCCCTCGGCAAGCGCAAATTTTAAAATTGAGTCACCATACCATATTATCTTTTTTTTTTTTTAGATATTAACTGACTTTCCTTGTTGTTATTAATATTTTGATTACCAAATTCAGTATTTTCCTACCTGTAGTTATTCTCGTCCTTTTTCTTATCCTGTCGAAGTTTAAACAAACGTTTTTCCAATTCCCTGGTCGATTTCCTAATAATATCTTTTAACTGAGCTATTTCTAATGTCAGCGTATCCTCAGATAAATTATCATCACTGCAGCAGTGCTTTTGTTCAGGACAAATGCACTCCTCAGTAGCAACTTTAGCTTTAGTCACTGCCTTGTTACTACGAGTTTTTGGTGCCATTTTCAAGAGTAGTAAAAACTAATAATTTCTCTGAAATTATGTTATAAAACACTTTAATACAATAACTACACTAATAAAACTATAATAATATACTAAAAATACAATTAAATCTAAGAAAACACTTAATAAATCAACAAAAATCACAAATCTTTCAGGTGCTCTCTGACAGTACGTCTTTTCACCTGCTAGCCTCAACACCAGAAAAAATCATATATATATATATGATTCCTTGTTCCTTGTTCAATTTTTTGTTCTTCTCATCTTCTGGGAAGAACAAAAATATATCTAATCATGTCTATGAACCATCAAGTCTAATAGATCATGCCTTGGACACCATGCACAGAGTCAAACTGGAAAATATCACTATGTTTCACTGCATTTCAAATGTGAACCTTTGAAATTAAGTCTTTTATAGATTTTGCAGCTACTTACTAACTTATTATCCTCTTCATACCTCATAGCACATAAGGCCAAGATTACCCTTAAAAACCATCATATTTTAATAATGCATGTGTTAAATTTGTGTTAAAATATGGGAAACAGTAATTCTTTGGCATCCAAAGTTACAACATAAGCTTCCTGCTAATGACCATAGATGGGACACTTTACTTTAATCTACTATTTTCACTTCACTTGGTGTCGCTTGTGTGTTTATTTCAATTTGTGTTATACACCCTGAAACTGTGACAAAATATTAGAAGCATTAAACTATTGTTCAATTTATTCCATATGTTGTTTTCATTCCATTAAACATCCAACATGGATATCTTTGTATGTATATATGTACTGTCATCATCATCCAGGTACACACTGTCTTCTATAATTGATGATCATTATATCTAAAAATATATACATGCATATTGTTGATCCATACGGCACGTTACGTGCCCTCATTGTGTATACACACACAAGTATACATACATGTTGTATGCATATAATCTCTTCTTTTTTTTTAGTCCTGTTGTATTTCCAACTCTCATCCTTAAGTTAATTAATAATCATGTATAATCAACGTATAAGCCTTTCTACGAGAATTGCTATCATCCATGGAGATTCCATCGCACGCAAGGCCTGCCAATACGGTAAAATTAAGCTGAAGTTATCAAGACAACTGAATCGTCTGAACTTCCTAAAACACTGCCGGGATAATCAGGTGATCCCTAATTGTTGGAAATTTTAGCACTGTTTCTTTTCACAAAAGGCTCTTCGAATTTATACCCGTGCCAGCTATGCTTTGCTACGGGAACAAATTGCCGCCACGCTGGTCCTCTTAGCTGACAAAGCTATTCGGGTGCTTGAAGAAGAGCTTTCCAGCACATTAAATCACGAGCTTTAGTCAGTTTTATATGATGTCTCATGCACTGTGGCAGATAAAGAATTTGAGAAAATACAGGGTCGACATATCAAGAAATTTGAGAAGTTAAAAAAGAACTCACCCTCCAAACCAAAACTTCCAGCCAACACTGTAGTCAACCTTTCTTCAGTTACTTTGAAGCCTGCAGCACTCGTCGCTCTTTCATGTGGCCACAACTTCGCCACTGCTCCCAGAAAAATACCGGCCGAGTATATAATGATCCAGATTGAACACGGGATCCACCACATCGCTAACAATATTAGACTGGATGTAGCTTGTGTTCTCACCAAAGCAAGATCACCAAAAACCAACGTATCCAATAGTGAATATGTGAATATAAAACTCTGCAGGAAATGTGGAAAAACAAAGAAATAGTAATCATCAAAGCGGATAAGGAAAACAGCACTGTAATACTCAACCATACGGACTACACAGGTAAGCTTGCTCTATTATTAGATCGAGCTACTTACCTCCCCATTGAATACAATCCCACCAACTCACAAATTAGAAAACTCCATAGGCTCCTTAAGAAGGTCACTTCTTGGCCTGTAGAAGTTATTAGCAAATTAAAACCATTTAGCTCTAAACCCCCCCCCCCCCGGTTTATATTGACTCCAAAAAATACATAAAGATAATGTGCCATTACGTCCCATAGTGGATGGCATTGATTCTCCCACATTCAAATTAGCTAAACATTTGGCCAAAGCGCTCACACACACTATACTGGCAACACACCATCACACATAAAAAACTCAGCCCACTTCAATCCAGCATAGAAAACCTTACACTCCAACATACTGACATAATGGTCAGTTTTGATGTCTCCTCCTTATTCACAAATGTCCCACTCAAGAAAACTTTACAGCTAATCCAGGCTAAACTTCCTCCTGATATCTCAGCCCTATTTCAGTTCACAATGAACTCAGGCTATTTCGTTTGGCAGGGAAAATTCTACAAACAAATAGAGGGGACAGCAATAGGTTAACCACTTTCCCCACCCTTGGCCAACTTCATTATGGAGACTTTTGAAGAGAAAGCCTTAAACTCTGTCCCACGAAAACCAACCATATGGCTTTGCTACGTTGATGATGTGTTCGCTATTTGGCCACATGGCTCTGATACACTCCTCTCCTTAACACACTTAAACAACCAACACCCAAGAATCAAGTTCACCCTGGAAAAAGAGGAAAACTACAGCCTTCCTTTCCTAGACACACTAGTCACCTGCCAGCCTGATGGAACCTTGGTTTTCTCTGTTTATAGAAAACCCACCAATACAGGCAGATACATTCACCAACAATCCAACCCCCACCCCCTTACAACAATATGGAGTTAAGACACTATACAACCGGGCTAAACTAATCTGTTCAAATGACAATGCCCTAACCACTGAACTCAATCACATCCTCAACACTTTCTTAGCCAATGGCTACCCCCCCCCCCCCAAAAAAATCAAAAAATATTGAAACCAGTAAACCACAACCCTCCCCTTCACAACGAGGATTACTCCAAATCCATCACCATTCCCTACATCCGAGGCACCTCGGAAAAAATTACCAAAATCTTAAAAAAAACATGACTTGACCTACTGTTACAGACCATATAGAAAATTGGCATCCCTTATCTGCTCCACTAAAGACCTACCTGGTGTATACCAGATCCCTTGCAGCTGCAAGCTGTCCTACTTTGGCCAAACAGGCTGGACAGCAAATATCAGCATTTCAGAACATAAGGACTACATCCATTTTCGCCAGTATAGCCACTCTGGTCTTGCAGACCATGCTCTGGATACATTCCACAGAATACGGTGGAAGAAAGCCACAATAATACACCATAGCAAGTTCAAATTTGAAAGACTTTTCATGGAATCAGCCTCAGCCCTAAGAAACATGCCAAACCTGAACAAATTTGGTTGCATGAGACTGCCCCAAATTTGGGAGACTTACATCAGGAGACCTTCAGCCCAACGGCCAAGAATACGTACATAGCCCGCTAGGGGGCACCTTCTGGACTTTTAGGAGAAACAATAGCTTCCTCGCTTCATCCTCATTTACTGTGTGTAGTGCCTGCGTGTACATGTCTTTATTTTAAGTTCCTTTGAAGATGGCAACGTGATGTTGCCGAAATATTGGAAATATATATTAAAGTTTAATTTAATTTATATTCTAGTGTACGTCGTGAATTCCTTAAGTTAATTAATAATCAACTATCATCTTTTCTTTCTTTACTGACCTCAGTCCAAAGATATTATTATTGAAAAAAGAACAAAGTATGGTCCACATTACTGAGATTTCCAATACCATTTTCTCCCACTTAAATTTTTTCCAATTTGCTTTGTTTCTTTTTTCTTTTTCCTGTTTTTTAATCCTTCAGCAGTGTGTGATTCATAGCATTGAGGGTTCCTTTCCCTTCCTGTATCAAGAAGAGCAACAGCCTTAGGTGATGGCTCTTTTATTCATGTAACTTTCAACCAAATCCTTGTGTTTTGGCATAGTGTTCTGAAATAAAATAGCCTTGCTGCTGTTCTCATATAAATAGACAAACTCTTGTTATTTCATTGTGTACCATGTATGCACATTAAACACTGCAATATCCATATAAATACCATAGTGGATTGTTTAAATTGGTATTTGAATAATTCATTGATAATATACTTTAAATTTAATGTCTATATATAGTAAATAAAATTTCTTTCCACCTCCAGGAAAATAAAAGTTTGGGACCTTGCAGCAGCACTTGATCCACGTGCACCAGCTGGTACTCTGTGCTTAAGGACACTTGTAGTAAGTTTAATTATCAATAATGGAATTTCTGCATCCTAATCCCTTTCTCCCTTTTCCCACCTAAAAAATCCTATAAGCTTAGATTAAATACATCTGTAATTATGATTATAGATGTATTTAAATTACAGGATTTTTTTCCTACTTTCAAAACAAGTAAAAAATTATTGTGAGTTGACCTTTTGCAATGTGTATTTATTTCAGCAACATAACTTACATGTATGTTTTTTTTTTCTACTCAGTAATATTTTGGAACCTTGCCTGACCTTTAAAATTTGAATTGACAGGGCTCCTGATTGACAGAGAAAGAATATACAAAGCTCCTTCAAGTACTCTTGAAGGAGCTCTGTATATTCTTTGAAAACTCACAATTTTTCCATGCTGAATGGAATACAGGTGTTTTATTAATCCATTTCATAGCCTTTGTGGATGGATACATGTGTGCTTTTTTAGAGTTTCTGTTACAGTTCAGACATAAGGAGGAAAGTTGCTGCTAACAGAGAGTGGATAAAATGTATGGGAAATAACAACTTACCCATCCATGAGGACCTCCAAAATCTACCACCTATTCGCTTAAAGTCCCGTAACCCAATCTAGAAAACTCAGCAATCATCATCATCATCAAATTCCTGCACAAATCTGAAAACAAACCCCAACTCAACATCACCAGAGTTAAAGATCGGTACTATCAACATAAGAAGCCTGAATGGCAAAGAAATGGAGCTAGCTGAGGAATTAGATAAGTACCAGATCAACATAATAGGGGTGACTGAAACAAAAAAGACCAAAACTGGTGAGATCTTTCTGAGCAATAAATACAAAATGTTATATTCAGGCAATGGCAGTCAGTCTCAAGTAGAGTAATGTGGGCAAATATGAGAATGGGGAACTGGACAATGCGACTTATTTGTGCCTATGGTTCCACTCTACTAAGGTAGAAGTGGAGGAATTTTTTGAGGCTTTAGAAAAAGCAACTGACACAATGAAAAAGGAAAAGTTGGTCCTTGTTGGGGATCTAAATAGCAGAGTAGGAAATGATTGTCAGATATACAAAAATATTTTGGGAAAATTTGGAGAAAAGAGCAAAGCCAATAATAATGGTAAATATCTGTTGGATTTCTGCTCGGGACATGGACTGGTTATTACTAACACCATGTTCATGTTCCAACATAAAAATGTGCACAAATTCACATGGAGAGAAGAGACAAGAAATAAGAAAAGTCTCATTGACTATGTTATTGTTGATAGTGATGTTTTCTCCCTGGTGCAGGACACCAGAGTGTACAGAGGATTTGAAATTGGAAGTGATCACTATTTAGTCTTGAGCAGGATAAAATTGAATTTCATATTGAAAAGAATGACATGTAAGAAAGTTTTAAAACGAATAAAAGTTGAGCAGCTCTCAGATGTGAACTGTAGACTAAAATACGCAAAAATTAAAGTTAAAGATCGGTACTATCAACATAAGAAGCCTGAATGGCAAAGAAATGGAGCTACTGAGGAATTAGATAAGTACCAGATCAACATAATAGGGGTGACTGAAACAAAAAAGACCAAAACTGGTGAGATCTTTCTGAGCAATAAATACAAAATGTTATATTCAGGCAATGGCAGTCAGTCTCAAGTAGAGTAATGTGGGCAAATATGAGAATGGGGAACTGGACAATGCGACTTATTTGTGCCTATGGTTCCACTCTACTAAGGTAGAAGTGGAGGAATTTTTTGAGGCTTTAGAAAAAGCAACTGACACAATGAAAAAGGAAAAGTTGGTCCTTGTTGGGGATCTAAATAGCAGAGTAGGAAATGATTGTCAGATATACAAAAATATTTTGGGAAAATTTGGAGAAAAGAGCAAAGCCAATAATAATGGTAAATATCTGTTGGATTTCTGCTCGGGACATGGACTGGTTATTACTAACACCATGTTCATGTTCCAACATAAAAATGTGCACAAATTCACATGGAGAGAAGAGACAAGAAATAAGAAAAGTCTCATTGACTATGTTATTGTTGATAGTGATGTTTTCTCCCTGGTGCAGGACACCAGAGTGTACAGAGGATTTGAAATTGGAAGTGATCACTATTTAGTCTTGAGCAGGATAAAATTGAATTTCATATTGAAAAGAATGACATGTAAGAAAGTTTTAAAACGAATAAAAGTTGAGCAGCTCTCAGATGTGAACTGTAGACTAAAATACGCAAAAATTAAAGTTAAAGATCGGTACTATCAACATAAGAAGCCTGAATGGCAAAGAAATGGAGCTACTGAGGAATTAGATAAGTACCAGATCAACATAATAGGGGTGACTGAAACAAAAAAGACCAAAACTGGTGAGATCTTTCTGAGCAATAAATACAAAATGTTATATTCAGGCAATGGCAGTCAGTCTCAAGTAGAGTAATGTGGGCAAATATGAGAATGGGGAACTGGACAATGCGACTTATTTGTGCCTATGGTTCCACTCTACTAAGGTAGAAGTGGAGGAATTTTTTGAGGCTTTAGAAAAAGCAACTGACACAATGAAAAAGGAAAAGTTGGTCCTTGTTGGGGATCTAAATAGCAGAGTAGGAAATGATTGTCAGATATACAAAAATATTTTGGGAAAATTTGGAGAAAAGAGCAAAGCCAATAATAATGGTAAATATCTGTTGGATTTCTGCTCGGGACATGGACTGGTTATTACTAACACCATGTTCATGTTCCAACATAAAAATGTGCACAAATTCACATGGAGAGAAGAGACAAGAAATAAGAAAAGTCTCATTGACTATGTTATTGTTGATAGTGATGTTTTCTCCCTGGTGCAGGACACCAGAGTGTACAGAGGATTTGAAATTGGAAGTGATCACTATTTAGTCTTGAGCAGGATAAAATTGAATTTCATATTGAAAAGAATGACATGTAAGAAAGTTTTAAAACGAATAAAAGTTGAGCAGCTCTCAGATGTGAACTGTAGACTAAAATACGCAAAAATTATTGAAGAAAAAATGAAAGAGTTTGAGAACAGGAATCAAACCTTGGAGATTCAGTGGTAAACTCTGAAGAAAACATTGATTGATTCAACCAAAGAGGCATGTGGTGAGGTTGTCTGTAAGGATAAAAAAATCAGAACTCCCTGGTGGACACAGGAAGTTAAAAAAGCAGTGAAGGAAAAAAGGAAAGCATATCAAATGTTTCTGTCAAATAAGTCAGCTTGTGTTCTTAGAGAATATAGAGACAAATGCAAGAATGCTAAACACTGTAAAACTAGCTAAACAAAAGTCATGGGAGGACTTTGGCAAGAATATAGAAAATAAATATCAAGAAGGTGGCAAAATATTCTAAATATTCAAAACATTCAAAATAGGAATGGAGGAAAGAGTGCTGTAAAAGGAGTTAGAGATGATAAAGGTGACATGAAAACGGGAGGAAAAGATATCATTGAAGTATGGAGTAATTACTTTGAAAAACTGCTAAATGAAACAAGCAGTGCTGACAGCACAGTGATAAAAAAACACTGACCAAGCATGCAGTCAGGAATACATATCCATACTTGAAGTAGAAAAAGCCATCAAAATGTGTGGAAAGGCAGCTGGAGTAGATGATATTTGACCAGAAATGCTGAATTATGGTGGTATAAGAGTCTTACAGTGGCTGCACTGCATAGTTCAGAAAGCCTGGACAGAGGGTCGAAATCCCGATGATTGGAGTAGAGCTCGCATAGTACCCATATATAAAAAGGGAAATAAAACTGAATGTGAGAATTACAGAGGTATTTCCCTACTAAGTGTTCCTGGCAAGATCTATGCAAGTATACTTGAGAAACGGTTGAGAAGAATTGTGGAAATAAAGCTTGGTGAAGAACAAGCTGTATTCAGGCCAAATAGAGGCTGTTCAGGATCAGATCTTCATTTTACGACAAATAGTTGAGAAAGCATGGCAATATAACAAAGATATGTATTTAAGTTTTGTCGATTTGGAAAAGGCATATGACAAGGTGCCAAGAGAGAAGCTATTCAATACGCTGCAGTTATATGGTGTCAATTGGGCATTTATATCAAGCAATACTTAGTCTTTATTTGAGTTGTAAGTCAGTAGTTAGAATTGAAGGAAGTACAGGAAGATGGTTTAATGTTAAATCTGGTGTGAGACAAGGATGTACATTATCCCCTCTGTTATTCATTATCTATATTGATCACATTATGAAGGAAAGTGGTATTAAACATGATATCAGAATTGGAGATGTTAATGTATCTTTCTATTTGCACAAATCCAACCCATACGAAATGTATGTATGTAACTGGAAGATCTGCTTTTAATCGTCTTGAAGAATATAAGTCCCATGCTAAACATCATGAACACGAACAGTCTGGACATGACTCTAAAGTACTGCTAAGAATATTAAATCAATGATTCTATAATAGAATGGAATATTTTCTGGGGGGATGATCAATTTGGATTTAGAAAAGACAGAGGAACTAGAGATGCAATTGGAGTAATGAGGACCATATGTGAAAGGAATATAGAAGTAAATAAAGAAATTTATATATGTTTTGTCAACCTTGAAAAAGCATTTGACATGGTGAAATGGGAAAATTTGATGGAAGTGTTATGTAAAATAGGTTTAGATTGGAGAGGCCAAAGGTTAATAGCTGAATTATATATGAACAAGAATGCCACAATAAAGACAAAAGTATGAAAAAACTAAAAAATGTGTGATTGGCAGAGGTGTAAGACAGGGATGCTGCCTGTCACCGAAGCTCTTCGATATATTTGCAGAAGAAATTATAAAAGAAGCATTTGATGAAGAGAAAAGAGGAATCACTATTGGAGGAAGAACAATACAGAATATTAGATTTGCAGATGATCAAGCAATATTAGCCAATACTAAAGATGAACTACGGCACCTAATGCAAAAATTTGAAAGTATATGCAAGAAATATGGCATGAAAATGAACACAAAGAAAACAAAAGTGATGAGAGTCTCCAGGAAACCAGGAAGTGTCGAGGTGATGATGAATGGAGAAATGTAGAGCAAGTGAGACAATGCAAATGCCTTGGTAAATATAATACAAGAAAATGGAAAAGGTGACATGGAAATAAAAGAAAGAATTAACAAAGGAAAATATGCATTTTTTAGCAAGAAAAATTTGTTTATTAATAAAATGAATACAAATTTAAAGAAAAGGCTTATTAAGTTTTATATTTGGAGTATGACCTTATATGGTTCAGAAACATAGACAATTGGGAAGAAAGAAGCTAAAATGTTGCAGGCATTTGAAATGTGGTTATGGAGAAGAATGGAGAAAATAAAGTGGACTGAAAAAATCACCAATGATGAAGTATTACAAAGAGTTGAAGAAAAAAGGAATTTATTAAAGACCATAAGAAAAAGAAAGCATAACTGGATAGGACATGTATTAAGAGGAGACAGCCTACTGAAAAGAATGATAGAAGGGAAAATTGGAGGAAGAGAATCTGCTGAGATACCATTGGACCTGTCAAGAGACAGATCACTAATGATGATTTCTGTCTTCTAAGACACTTTTTACTGTTCAAGAGAAAGATTCCGGTATTGCGACCACATGTTTATTAAGATAAATAAAAATAAACAAACCCGACAAGTTTCGTATGTCGTTTGACTTACATCTTAGAAAAAATATCAAGATTTCTACATCCCCCAAAACCTCCACATCACCCTTTAAAAAAACCAGGTGTATATAAAAAGGAGAGAACACAAATCAGGCCTAGCATCCCACACAACTTCCACCGACTATAATGTACTGTGGCATAAAAACGAACATGTCTTATATTGAAAATAACTGTTTCAGAAGGAAATTTAAAGAAGCTGCTGATATGCTTAGAATCCAGCGCAATGCAACAAAAACCAGGGCCTAATTTACACCAAGTTTGGTCAGCATTGATAAAAAATATACCTAAGTCAGACCTCGGACAGGGTGAACGTGACAACATCCAGCATTGTTCAAACTTAGCATGCACAGATTCTGATTTCGGATTTTTTAATTTAATGAACAGATGGCCATAGCATCATAGAATAGACTATTTTGAGTAATTTCTCATTTCTTGTGTTTAAACTTTTAGTTATCTTTAACCCCTGAAGATGTAAGTCAAACGACCTACGGAACTTGTCGGGTTTGTTTATTTTTAATCTTAATAAACATGTGGTCGTAATACCGGAATCTTTCTTTTGAACTGCTAAACCACAGAAACCAACGCCTACAACTTTTTACTGTATCAATCCACCTATATCTTGGTCTTTTTCCTGCCAACCTGCAGAGAACACTTGTTTTGCTAATCTTTCCTTTCCCATTCTATTTAAATGACCATACCAACTTTGTCATTTGAGATTAGCTCTCCTAACACATTCCCAGGTGCTAACAATGTCAAGTTCTTTCCTAATATCCTCATTTTTAATATGATATTGATGCTATCTGTTCACTCCCTTAATCTTTCTCAGGACTCTCATATCTGTGCTCTCTAGTCTTTGGTCAAGTAGATTTCTAAGTGTTTTATTTCTAACCCAGCTCTCAGATACATAAGTTAAAATTGGTTTGAACACTGTCTTGTATACAGCTAATTTAGTGTTTTGACTAATTTCTCCCTTATTCCATATAAATTTATTCATTTGACTTCCTATCATACCAGCTTTGTTTATTCTGTTGTGAATTTCCATATTTAATTTACCATCGTCACTAAAAATTGTACTTGGGTAGCTGCAATGTTTTACGTGTTCTATAGGTTCTCCATTCACAATGCAGTTGATGTTTTCATTGCTTCTGCCTATTTTCATTATCCTTGTTTTGCTATTGCTGATCTTCATGCCAGATGTATTACAACAGTTATTCAATTTAGTCAAGAAATCTTGCAGACTTGTACTGGATTTATTTAAAAGTATAACATTTGCATAAAGTAGAGCTGAGATTAACATCTCCAATTTTGATATCAGATTTAATACCACTTTCCTTCATAACATCAACTCCTCAGATAAACAAGCTCTTTCTAATTTAAAAAAGAATAAGAATATTTTAATACTAAAAACTGACAAAGGCAACTCAACCGTCATCATGAACACAGCTGATTACATGTCTAGGATTTGATTCTTGCTCTCGGATTCTTCCACTTAAGCTCCATTAGATTACCACTCTTCTTGGACAAAACATGAAGAGACCAATAATCTTTTATGCAACATATTCACTGGGCCTACAATCTGAAGAAAAAGTTGAAATCAATCCATCTTTTAACTTTGCAACTATATGGAGCACGCAAGGCAGACATTCCTCTTAGGCCCATTGTGTATGGCATTAGTTCACTTATCTGTTATCAAAACATCTTGCCAATCTTCTAAAGAAACTACATCAGTCAGACACACAGACTTGTGTGATCATCTGACAACACGGCTGCTTTTCATAAGAAATGTATTAATTACATTAAATTCCATGAGCTGGAACAATCTGTACTAACAGTACATATCAGCCCCACTAAACATCATGTCCTTTGGAAAAAGATCAAGATCCTTCACAAAAAGCAGTTTTCTTGTGGAACATTTATATAAAGGAAGTTGTGTATATCCTTCCTGTGCTGTCCACATCTAAACAAAAATGATGGTCTGAAGTTATCCCTCCTATGGGAAATAGTCCTTCTCCACACATTCTATAGTTGATAGGCAGTTAGGACCTTAGTGAATTTTAGACTATGTTTTCATTCTCGAGTCTTCTGGCTATCCATTCTACTCATTTAAACAATTTGAAAGTCATGCCAAAGATACTGTAGATACTAGGGCAAAAATTTTATGCTAAATAAAATGCTTCGTATAAGTTATTCTGTTGTTAATAATTATTTATTGGTTTTTTATTATGCTGTTCAAAAAGTTATATAACAGATTTGGGCTGATGTATTGCAGATATCACTTCACTGTTGCTATGTGTAAAATTATGCTGTTTTGGCCAGAAAAGATAGAATGAGGTTTATCATATTGGAAGAACTTTACTTCATGAGGTGGAAGAAGTGAGGGATGGGGGGGGGGGGGGGGATCAGAAGTTAAGGGTCACATCATAAAGTTGTGAAGGTTTCCCAGAAAATTGCTATAATGCCAGTCGGACATAGCTTATAAATAGTATGAATTTTTCGGTTATCTATTGAGAATGCAGTTGTTTTCTGCATTCCTGCTTGTGTTCATAGTTTTGCTCTTGTTATTACTGATTTTCATGCCACATTTGTTATAGTTGTTATTCAGTTTAGTTAAAGAATCCTGGAGACTTGCACTTGATTAATTTAAGAGTACAACATGTACATAAAGCAAAAAGTCGTATTTGATATCTTTGATTCTAATATCAAGTTCTAATTCTATTCTAATGCCACTCTCTTTCATAGTGTGAACACTCATCTTAAACCTGATTTTTCATGAAACCACCTTCCTGTATTTCCTTTGCGTTCGAACTAAATATGGAAATTGACAACAGAAGAATCTGCCCCAGCTTGCACTTTTTTGGGGGGGGTATCACACTAGACACAATTATTTTATTTGTCGATGATTCTTTCTTTTATGATTCTTTTTACATGTGATGAAATGTAATTAACAATTGTTAATTACATTTCTGCACTAGCTTTGAATAAAATGCAATTTCAGAATCTATCGAATGAAGTGGATTTGGTGTACAAAGGACTAATAATGTACAAGAATGTTCGTTGGCTTAGTCGAGGTCTTGTTCAGAAACGATTTGTTGAATGCCTGGATGAGATAAATCTTTTTGACTAATCAACAAATGTCTTATAAAGAAATGTATGACATCATGTGGGTTTGTAAACTCATGTTTATTACAAATTTTTGCAAACATTTAAATGACTTGAACCTCAAACTACAGGACACTAAAACATCTTCAATTAAACTTGCAGATGTTTTCGTGGATAAATATGGGTGATTTTGAAATGCAGTTCATTGATTTTCAAAGTAGCTCAATTTGGAGGCAGAAATTTGTTGACCTCAGAGTTGACTTGGAAAATATTGAAAAGGAGTGATTAGAGACAGGAACAACAGAGAGAAGTGTGGAAAAAGAGGTACTAAAAACTTGGAATGCTATTCCCAAAACTTTTGTATGTTTAAAAATCCTTGCAACAGCATTATTATCTCCATTTTTGCATCTACATATTCTTGTGAATCATTGTTCTCAGTGATGAACTTTGTTAAGTCTCGTAACAGGAGTAGCCTTACAGATGAAACTAGTAGCGCATGCATATCTTTGAAGGTTACAAAATATAAACCTCATATAAATTAATTGTCATTAATGATGCAGCAGCAAAAGTCTCATTGATACTAAATAAATAAAATGTCCATTATTTTTCTGTAGTTTTGATTTGATGTTTTTGCTAAAAATGGTAAAGATTAACTTCTGTTTAATATATTACGTAGGTAAAATAACAATTTATTTTTATGTTTGTAATTTTTATGTATTACTCGTAAGGGATTAAGAAGTAATACAATTATATCTTTAATTTTATTTTCTTTTATTGCGCTTTAGTCAAGTAAAATGATTATGAGATTGTGCACTGCAATATATTGGGAAAACTTCAATAAACTTATGTCTGATTGGTCTTTATATAAAAAAAAAAAAATCAGAATTATTGTTTACTCTTTTGCTGATGTTTAAAAATTGTGGCTTTATATGGCAGCTAGAATTACACTTAAATGCAAATAAAAAATATTCATGCTATCAACAGGGTAGAAGGACTTTTAAGTAAAAATTCCATCACTAATTTTTATATTCAGTCAATCTTTACAATAATCACTCTTACAATGTTCTTTGATTTTACCATTCTAGTGTGATTTTTGATTATTTGAAAAGGTCTTCCCAATACTTAAAAGACACCAAATAATAATATGTTCCCCAAAATTTCGGTTGGCACATGAGAAAATTTTGCATCAAAGATTTCACGATTTTGGCATGCACAAGTTGCCCATCCCTGGTCTAGATTTAAACAAATCTATCATACTGCTGCACGTTTGGGAGTTTATGGTGATCAGGGAGCTGCGCCGAAAATGCCAGGCAGTCTTACCAGGGGTGACGGTGACTAAGTCTCAGATTGTCAAAAATGCTATGTCTTTTTGACTTTTTTAGTATTTTTGGTGTGTATTGAAAAGGGTGGCACAAGCTCTAGCTATGCCACTGTGTATATGTCTACTACATCAAGACTTTTTCAAACATCCAAGCTACAGTTTGATTAGAACATACAAGTTGAAGAGTGAGACACTAACCAGCCAGAAACACGCAAAAAAATTAACTATAGTGCATATGTTGTGTGCAGTGTATTTATAATAAATAGAAAAAATTAATTGTAGTATTTAATTATATCTGTTTAATTGAATCTGCTATCTCTAGCTAGTACTACAAAGTTAATAATATTTATTTTATTTTTATAGGAGCACTCAGGACGTGTTTTCAGACTTCAGTTTGATGAGTTTCAAATTGTTAGTAGTTCTCATGATGACACAATTCTTATATGGGACTTTTTAAACTGCACTCCCCCTGAAACACCTACAGGGTCATTGAAATCGCCATCTCATAATTATCCCTATGTTTCACAATGATGTTGCAAGTAGGAAATTAAAATCTAGAATGAATTTCTTCACCAGCTGTCATGTATATATTGGAAGAGACTTGGTCTGAAAGTAAACCATGCCTAGCACCTTGTACTCTGCCTATTTTATTTAACACTTTATAACTTGTATAGAAAGTACTGACCACCGACAAAAAAAAAATTATATATAGGCAGTGTCTAAAAAAAATAATAAAGTCAGTCATAAATAACTAGTTACCTCTACAGAATTATGAGTGGACAGTATGTTATTACTTGTATATGTTGTTTACGTCCAAGAACTGTTTACATGTACATAAAATGTATATGTGTATATATATATATATATATATATATGTATATATATATGTATATGTTTGTGTGAGTGTAATGCTGACCACAAAGACACTGAGAAATTCCTCTTTCCCATTGTAGTCAGTGCTACATCTGTGTGCATTCCGGTTTTGTTGTCATCAGTTCACTTGTGTGCAAATGTGACAATCTTCCAGAACTGAAAAAAACTGTTATTCAGTAGAAGTCACGTTGTACAACGATTTCGCTTTAATACTTTTTTTTTTCATCATGGTTGAAAGCATAGCCTTGTACATTGCACTAGCATTTTATTTTCATTAAAATTTTTATTTATATAAATATAACATTAGCAGTTCAATTATTTAATTTCTTTTAGCCACATGATTGTTAAACATCAGGTCTATATAGTTCATCCTTTAAAAAAAAAGAAAGTGCAGTCAGCTGAAACCAGCTATTCTGACCTTTCATTAATAAAAATTAGTGCTTTCTTGTTAATTTTGTAGGAAAAGTTAAATAAATTACATATCTAAGTCACAATTTGGAATCCTAAATTTGTAGAATGATTCTATTTTTTTTTTTTTTTTTAATATATATATAAGTGAGAATATGATAGTTGTTTATTTATATATATTTAAAGTTTTTATTTTGTGTTTTACATCTATGTGCGTGCGTGTGTGTGATAATGTTGATATACTATATTTAAAATGTTTATCTTAAAATGTAAGAAACCAGAATCCTCCAGCTTTTTTTAAGAAAAAATAAATTGATTACAGAATTGACAGTTGAGAAAATATAATTATTCAATGATACATACATGCATACATATTGAGTAATTGCACAATAATAATAATAGTAATACGCACACTCAATAATAATAATAATAATAATAATAATAATAATAATAGCCTTCAAAAGAGGATACTTCCCCTAATGTTGTTTGAAAAATAAGCTGATAAGTTATTTATGGATGAGAGTTACTGCAATAGCTCATTCGCTTTCAACAATGCCCTTTGGTTAGAAAGGCCTAGGTTTGAATCCCATCTAGGATGCAAAGAAACTTTATCAGGACATTTCAATTGAAGATGAGTTAGCTTAGGTCTCATTGGGAGGTGGTAGGGTATTTCCTGCCAGAACCATGAGTTTTTCATCCCACAAGAAGGTAAACTGGCCAGAAGAACACACATAACTGATAGCCAATTGTCTTGGTTGTGACAAGCCGTTGAGCCTAACATGCAAGAAAAAATGAGAATTATCAATATATCCAATTATATTATTTGAGTATTAATTCACACCTTAATAATTGCTCATCAGTGATTCTTGATTTAGGGATTGAATCTCTACTTGCATGAACAAATATATTACTGGACTTAATATTTATTTAAAGGGTCAGAAAGATATATAATCAAAGTATATCTTTCTGATTGTTTAGAGAATGTACCAATGTTTCATCATACAACTTCGATATGTGAAGAATTATTTTAAGTATGCAATATTGTATTAATTGACAATTTTTCTTGCTCACTGGTGTCTGGAGTTTATAGGATCCTGAAGATGGATGATTGTACTTTGTCCATATGAATAGGACAACTGATATTGGTCCAGTAATCAATACCTGTAAGAAATGAAAAAAACACCAAACTGGTTCACAGATCACACTGGAAGTTTGAAAAGCTATTTAATATCTAAATTGTCATGATAGACTCCACTTTCCCATAAGAAGGAGTACTACATTAAGGGCCATCCATTCTTAGCCTAGTGCAGTATTCATAGAAATGATGATTATTATTATGATGATGATGATGCAATACTAATATTGCATGGTAATCTCCATGAAATCCAAAGGCTCCTTGTGGGAGGCCCATGCTGCCCACAAAATACTTATATCTTCTTGAACACATACACCAAAAAGGCACTCTCAGTAGACTCCCAACTTATCACTCTTCAAGTGAAAAATCTTCTTCTGATCTCATACTAACCACATTCTTACTCAGTATCCAGGGATGACACCTTATTCCTCATCCTCAAGCCAGCTGCTGAAAAATTTCCTCTGCATCAATCCTATAAAACCTTTTTATTTCTGTCATATCCCCTCTTTTCTACCTATTAACAAATTTCTTCCCACAAATCCTCAATCTATCCTCATAGGGAGCATTATACAAACCACTTACTTCTGGATCTTCTCTGCCACTTCATCCCCAAAAAACCCACTGGGTGTGGCCATATCAAAGCTTTATGAAGAGGAATGATAACCTCCTTATTTTTGCAATGCTCTGAATTTCAACTCCCTATCCACCAACATCACCAAATTCATGAGTTTCTTTGAGTGCAGTTCCATCAGCATATTTACATGGCTTGTAATTTTTTCATCTCAAAATGCATAATTTACACTTTTTTCACATTAAATTGGTCTCCGTTATCTTTTGTCCAAACTGTCAGCCTATTGAAATCATTCTGCAAACTCTACATTCCTTTGATAAATATACTCAGATTTGCATCATCATCAAATATCTGAATATTTCTGCTTAAATCATTTCCTATATCATTGATGTAGAAATTAAATAGCAGCAGTCCAAGTATAGAGCACAGCAGTACAGTGCTAGTTACCTTCTAGATTCATTTTCCCTATATAGTTATTTGATGTCTGTCCATTAGTCACCCATTATCCATATCACCAGGTTCATATCTGTCCCCATTTGCTGCAATTTATGTAACAGAATTCTATAAAGTCACCCCAAGAACTGATTCAAAATATCCCCATTTCATCTCTCTAGAGTTTGGAACAACACACAGTGCTAGACTTGTGGCACTGATGTTGTCCTCCTCCCCCCCCCCCTGTCCAGGAGCTTCCATAACACCCAGATGCAGAGAGGAGAATGTTAACCATAGACAAAGTACTAGGAACACACCACCAGATTCATGAACATCTTCATCCTAGTTAAAGCAAATGAATGGACTAGCATTCTTCCAGAGCTTCAATAACTATCTCTATCATGTTATCATAGTAGTGGGTTGGGAAATGAAAGAATTGCTTACATTTGATTTAAAAGCCTGTATATTGTATTCCATGGGAAACACATAAGGGAGAAAGACTGTTCCACAGTACAGTAGTAACTGGGATAAAGTAAGAGGGAAAAAAAACCTTGTTCTGTGGGTTTCAAGGTGTATATTCTGAAGGGATGTTGGGTGGCAGCTGCACGTGGTCCAACTGACTTAGTACTGAGTGGGGGAATTATTGATACTATTTCAGATGAACAAGTGCCATTGAAATTATTTATAGAATATACATAATGCAGAAACCAAATGTCTGTGAAAGTAGGAGGAGTGAGTTGGTAAGAGATGGATTATTAATCAATCTAATACTCCCCTCCTCGGTATTGAGTCAAGCGCTTAGGGTGCCCCTACCCTAAATGTAAGAGAAGTATTCAATAGCTGGGATTTGTGTAAAGTCAGCAGCTGTTCAGAGGTGAAGTAATGTCTTGAGTGAAAGAGAAATCCTAGTTTTTCAGAAGCTGAGGAGGCAATGGTTGTGATATGTTTATGCCAGGAGATGCTTGATGTCAGGATGATTCCAAGAAATCTCATCTTATCTGGGAACATATGTGTTGTCAAAGATCATACTAGGAGAAATTGGTTCTCTTTTGTAAGAAATAAAGCAGAACTGGGTTTTGCTAGTATTGACGAAGTTATCTGAACCCCATTGGAGGATGACTTGGAGATTAGCATTGAGGGCAGTGGTGTTTGATGTTCTGTAAGTTTCAGGTGATTTGTATAGAGTAAGTATCAAATGAAAGGGGGGAGTGCAATGTGATGTCATCTGCAAAACTATTGGGTTTGAAGTCAACTGAAATAGATCATTGATATATAGCAGGGTGAGAGAACAGAACCTTGTTGAGCCCTAGCATTAGTTGAATGGTGAGAGGATAAGGAACTATCCATCATCACACATTGTGTGATCTGTCAGTCCAACTGCAGAAGTATTGGGACTTCTGCAGTTTGGTTGCCAGTTGGACAGAAGTCAAGTACAACTCCATTAGCAATATCTTCAACATCTTGAAAAAATTCAGTGTCAAGTCTAACATAAAATCCTGACAAAACATAGCTCAAGGTTTACTGAGCCCAGGCCCCATAAACATAAACAATATTCTTATGGGATTAGTCCCTAAAGAAGATTCTTTACATCTTAACAATCCCCTTCTTAGCATGGCCCATACTCGATATTGATCATCTAATAGCTAAAACTCTCGATATTCTTAAGGACTGGATAAACAGACAAGTCACTTTCCTACAGGGCAACAGTCAACCAAACTATCATCTGTCTAGTTTTTCATGAGTGTCACCAACATCTCAAATGAAGAAAATCAGCTGTGCAATAAATCCACAAAGTTTTTTAAGGCAATTTACTTAAGGAATAAAGTTGAGGGATATCAAGATCCCTCAACTTCCAAAGGAGCTTGGAAGCTTTGGCATCACCTAAGTATATGTTATGTCAACTACATAACATCTGTCTAGCACTTAGCATCTGAACAAGATACAAACTCAGCAGTCATCTTTTGTGGTACGTCTTAAGCTTCAAGCTTCTCCTGTTTGGGATCACAGACCATCGTGTTTCTAAGGCAGAAATTGTCCTGAATCAGTACAACCAGCTTCAATAAGTTATGCTCTTCGGGTAGCAACATCACCAATGCCTAGAGCGATAAGACCTGTTACGAACTTTTCTTCGACATCCTACGGGAATGTTGAAGAACAAATTGTAACAAGTCATTTCTTCAACATCCTACTTTTCGGACTTAGGAACCGAAAACATCTTCAATAATCTAAGTATGAAGGGCATCGAGAAAGAATGTGGCATATGGCAACTTTCCAGTAAACATTAACATCTGGTGGTTACACAATATCCATAACTCCTGTGATCTATGCCAAGACATTAGCACTACTCAACATGCTTCCTCCAAGTGTCCAACTATGGAGGTGATCGATCGATGTATTCTGCATTCTCCTCCTCTTGGATATTGTTTCCTCCAGTCTGCTTTCTGCTGGGAGATTATATCCAGTGCTAGTTTCGAAATCTGAATTCATCCATATTTATAATGCTATGGATGGGGGGGGGGGGGGGAGTCTGTGGTATCTTTTATGACGGTAGCTCGTTAGGTCATATGCACTTCCTGATAAAGAGGTGGAAAGACTCAAAATCTGAGAATACCATGCATCGCAATTTATATGCAATTCCTTAGTAGTTTTCTATCCCCGAATTACCCCCCCCCTCCTGTGTGTGTATGATCTGAATATCCATGAATCAAGAATTCATTGATCCTTGTGAACTGCTTACTGTACACTATGGTTCCATAAGCATAAATGACATCGTGTGTAGTTCAGGAATAGTCGGCGATACAGTGGAAAAGAATTTCCCACTGTATCGCATTTAGGACTCACGTCTAGTTAACTGATGTGATAAGAAGTGCATCGTTTTGATGTCAAGTACACAAATTTAAGGACAATTGGTGTGTGTGTGTGTAGAGATGATACTATTTCAGATATTATTATCAGATACTATTGCATTTTTAAAACTTATGTAAGTTTTAAAAATGCATGTTTCTATTTTTAATACATATAAGTAGTGTTGTGTGCATGTTCCAGCAAATTCGGGCCAACGCTTTAGTAAAGGCCACGCTCTGCCACTGCACTACATTGAAGGAGATGGGGTTTCGTGGTTCAACAAGTCGAAAACTTATTGGGCATCAACCATTGCGCTCTGTCTTAGGAAATAAACTAATTTAATTTAACAAAGCAATAAGTTTAAATTAAGATAATTAATGAAACAATAAATCAATTATCTGCCCTCAGCATAGATGGCTGCTGCGATATGTTGCGATATCTCATTGAATATGAACTCTGCGGTGAAAGCTGAATTTTGATAAACAATTCGTCGCTTTATTAATCATCGATAGGTCAGTTCTTTCAGTGTTTTTCAGCAGTTTTAAGCACGTGTATATAGTGCTTAAAATTCATAAATGTACTTATAATAATCTTTACAAATTTTTATATTGTCTTTATAGATAAATATCTTTTGTAATAATGCCGTCTGAGTTATTCACGTGCAGTCGCGGAATATAACGAAAATATCAGAAGGATAGTGAGAAAGGAACGGTGGTCGGAGTATTATTGATAACCGATGAACTGCAACCAAGGAGAGTCTCCAGAGGCGAGTGACCAAGTCTGTGGAATGAATCTTATGAGGACAGGTTGAAGATTTCTAGGCTACTCGAATTGGATGGGAGACAAATGGGGTGATATGATTGAGGCATACAAATTACTGAAGGGTTTTACACTATTTTACAGAGGAAATTTTTCAGAACAGGTCTGGTGGTGGAAGAACCGGAGGCCATCCTTGGAAACTGAGCAGGGGTATCATGACCAGGCTAGTGGCGAATGAGTGAAATCAGTTGCCAGAATATGGTGGGTGTCATGGTGTTAATTAATTCATAGCAAAGATACTACGCGAATGTTGGACTGCTTGGCATGATGTTTAGGGCTCCCTCGATGAGTCTAAGGACTCCATGGAGTTGCCTATAGTAATATTAAACTGGATGCCCTAGTATGACTACAGGAAAATACGATGTTCTCCGAAATTCGCACGTAAGCGAAATCACATGGTTTCGTGGGTAAAACGATCCTGACGTGACTGGAAGTGATAGCGATCGCTGTACCGCCATACACACGTAAGACTAGGAACGAATGTGCTGCCACGCAGAAAATTATTAATCATTCCGTGGCAAATTTAGAAAACATCGAAATTCAAAAAGGAAACAAGCCTAGTAAAATTCAGAAAAAATACCACATATAAGGTGATAATAAAAACAAACATGACATCATTAAAATATGCATTCAACAGGAAAACTTACTAACCAGAACTATTAATAGTTTCTTAGTTCATAAGCGCCTCTGTAGAGCAAGTGGAAGAACGACGATATATTGCGCCCTTCGATTGGAATAGACCTAAGTTCGATTCTCGTCGCGACGGGAGGAATCTTTATCTGGACGATTTCAATTGAAGGTGAGTTAGCCGATCTCATACGGAGGTAGCGGGATGAAAAACCCGGAAACTCGGGTTTTTCATCCTGCATACAGACAAATCGACCCTTCAGAACACACGCAATCTACAGACAAAAAATACTAGTTGTGGAGGTGGGCGGTAGATGGCGTTGATGGAGATGATTCGTAGTAGAGGTTCGGTGTAGTGGTTGAGACAGTTGTAAGTGTCCTCCCGCGATGAGTCTTCGGATTCCTTGGAAGTATCAGGAATAATATTTGTTACTGATACGAACGATTTTTTTATTTTTTCCTCGCATGCATAAGAATGCAACTAATATTCTACTATCGTTTCTTTGTGATATGACTGTGACGAAAGCAACTTCGCTTATGTAAATAATTAATTTTCTTCCTCTTAACTCGATGATTTTCTACATCTCCGACGCTTATCAGTTTCACCTTCATTGTCTGTAATCTATAAACCCTTATGAATTAATCACTAATTTCGAATAATTATACGATATTCGTCTGTTTTTTTTTTCTTGCAGAAAAGGAATTAAAAGTTATCTAAGTTTAAACCAATAAGCTACACTAAAGTATTTGGTCCTAGTTGTGGTCAAAAAATGCATTTTAATTACTTCTGGTACCGAGTGAGACCACTTTTGGCCTGAATGACAGCAACTGCCTTTCGGGGCATGCTTGCAACTAATTTCTGGTATCCGGAGAGTTCATCGAACGACAATTCGTCGCAAATGCAATTCATCGAAAAAACAGTTCACCGAAAATTTAAAATTTTCGAAAATGTTATGAGAAAATGGATCCATTTAGAACAAAACCTGAACCACGAATAAGGAGATTTCAATGCTACTTTCATAGGGAAAAATTATAGAACAATATGGTTCTTATAGTCTTTCTTGTCCGATGTCTGTTCATGGGACTGATTTGCCTGTTTCCAGAAGAAAAGCCCAGCCGTATCTATATTATGCCTGCTAACTTACTTTAGCTGAACAGGACTGATAAAAATTATGCGTAAATGGGATCCAACTACCCAGGTCTTTCTAACTAAACGGCTTCGTTTTTACCGACTGAACTATGCGGACTTCATTATTATTATTATTATTGCTAGTAGTATTATGCGACTTCAATACAGCAATTATTATGGGATGAATTTTACTCAGATTCGCTATTTGAAACTTTTACAAGAAAATGTCGAACCGTTCCAGTTTTCAGTTCAGCTATATTCGGGGCGACAAAGAAATAATGTGTCCAAATTATGTACTGTACTACAAAAACTCTCTGACTTAAATGAAGCTGTCTGCATGGTTCAGTTTTTGTTCTAAATGGATTACTTTTACCATAACATTATCGAAAATGTAAAACTTTCGGTGAATTGTCTTTCGATGAATTTTCCTGTAATCCTAATTTCTGATTCGTCGCAACAGGAATATTCTTCCATTCCTCGCGCAAAGCTACCCCATTGCTGATGACAGCAGCTATGTTTGGAGAGAATTCGACGTTCTAATTCGTCCCAAAAAATGTTCGATCGGGTTGGGATCCGTACCCTGAGCCACCCAGACACTTCAACGTAGCTTTGTGGAAACCAGTCTCAGACACTCAGAGCAGTATGGCATGGAGCATTGTCGTGTTGAAACATGTAAAGGTCACTGCCGAAGTATTTCCAGAGAGTCTCAAGCATGAAATTGTCCAGGATGTCCAAGTAGTCATCAACCGCTATAGTTTTAGGAATGCCCACCAATGTGCTAAATCCCATTCGATTGAAACACCCCATTCCATTGCTGAGCCTCCACCAAACTTGACAGAATTCTGCAGTCCTACTAGAACCGTTCCCCAGGTAATATCCAAATTCAAACACGACAATCAGAAATTTTCCAACAATCATTTACGATTCAGGAACTGTGTGAAAGACACCAGTTCACCCCCCCCCCCCAACGTCGTTTGGCGTTGAGGGTGAAGGATGATCTGTGGCTTGTTTGCAGCACTCTGCTGTGCTAACCTAAGGCATGGGATTCTCTGTGGACAATTCTAGTACTGACAGATGTCCTTGTAGCATTTTCCATGTTGACTGTGAAGTCCGCCGCTGATGACACGTGCGGGATGTTCGAGCATCCCGCGATATGTACTGCAAAATACATATCGCCTTTTATTGCCAGATTTGCGCAGATACTTCCTGAATATTTCCATGTGCTACGATCCGAAATTTGTATGGCACGTAAGGTGTCTAAATACTTTTGTCAACAGTGTATATTGCATTCTCCATATTCTTCACTTCCAGTAATGCAAATAACATCCAATTTATGTAAATATGCAATGTGTGATTTCCCTTGATGTGAAGATAGCTGTTAATTCCTCCAAATTACATTGAATACCATGTCGATCCATTAAAACTAACTAGTTTCACGACAACAAAAATAACCGAGACAAAAAAAAAAAAAAAAAAAAAAAAGAAAGAAAGAAAGAGAGAAAAGACTACACAACTCGCTTCAAATAAACACAACACACCAAATTTGGAAAGATACTGGTGTTTGGCATTTGCCCTTCGCATTTCTGGCATTGGTATTTTTCTTTTTCTTTGTGTGTTGGGATAATGATTTGTTCGTTTCATTGATCTTTTAAATGGTTAGGTTAGTTCTCTTGGGCCTGGCGGCCCTTAGCATTTGAACATTGAAGGATTCTGGGATTTGAAAAGATTGTGTTGTTCTCTGGACAAGTGACAGTGTTAGCGTAGGAAAACAGCAGTTGCTAGCAGATAATGTTAGTAGGGATGGCCTCCTGTAGGGATAGTTGCTTAAGAAATAGAAAGAAAAATAGAAATTTTACTATGCAACATGGAGTGTTCCATAGTAAAAATCGGAATGGGAAAGTCAGTATAAAGTGGACATTTGTGGCTTCAGAAGGCTACAACACTTTGTGTATTCTAATGCCAGAAAACATTAACAAGCGGGAAAGTTTTGGGCGCTGATTAGTTCTTCTTGGCCAAAAATAATTGGCATCAACGAGACGTCGCTGACAAAAGGTGATAAACCATGAGATAGAACGTGAAAGCATGGTATTTTCAGTGGGACAGAACGAATAGAAGGGAGGTATTGCTGTTGATGGCAGATAAACTGCAGCCCGAAAGTGTAGAAGTTGAACGGAAAGTCAGTGACGGCGGTGCGTTTGAAGCGATGTGAGATAGAGGCCAGCAGGACAAATAGATAGTCGGTTGCTATTGCTGTTATAGGCCATGAAATGCAGCGGATGATAAGCATCGGTAAATAAGATCAACGAGTGAACGAAGCGTAATTATTATGGGACTTTAACCATAGGAATAGACTGAACGGGAAATGGTTGCATGCGAACGGAAGGAAATGGAATATATGCAGTTAATAAGAAATAATTTACTCGAGGTGATATGAGTGGTGGATTTTGTGATTGCATCAGAGAGTATTTGTCAGTAATCAACGTGGTGAGTAATCATGCAGGTCTTGATCTGGGAGATGGCTAAACGTGTGGATTATATGTCGAATTAGAGTTGGTAATGATGATAAAAGTAGAAGAGTTTATCATTATTACTAACTGTGGAGCGATGCGAAAGGATGAGAAACTGCAGGACATTTCAGTTTCTTGACCATTTACACTTTAAGTTCAAATCCTTTGCGCTGTGTACATTTACACTTTACAATTTCCCAAGCATTTTGAACATCCATCACATGGATGTTCACCATACATATGAAATTGCAAAGGGTTACATGCCTCGAGTTAGGAGGATAAATCAAGCAGAAATTAAAAGAATGAATAGTATTGTGTAGCAGGAGTGACAAAAAAGTTTAAAAAAATCAGTTTTATAAAAAAGTTTTAAAAAAAGGGTCATTTCGGAATCGCTATCCTGAAAATCTTGCCCAGCGCATTTTTTGTCTGAAATTTTTGTGCAATATCACTGAACTTGGTACTTGCTAAAAGCGCCTAAAAACGGAATAGAAATCAATTTCTGTTGATTGAAAATATTTATGTAAGTCATGAAGCACTGTTGAAACAGTGCCATAAAAGCACCTAATGACTGGCCTGGTTGGTCGAATAAATAGCGCTTATCCACTTTGCAACCAACAGGTTGTGGGTCCGAATCCCGATGGGATGCCAAACATATTTGTATAACTTTAAGATGACGATCACCTTCATGTAAAAGCATCTGATCTTCCCTAATTCGTTAGATTAAATGACTTGTAGCGGCCAAATAACTTAATCAAGGTCTATGATCTTCGTTTGTCATCCAGATGCACATTAGAGCTTGAAGTGGTAGAAAATGAGCACAACTTTTCGTTCCTGGGACCGTCTTAAAAAATAATAATTCCTAATTATTAACGAATAGTTAAGCTATGAAAGTATAGCTTATATGATTAGTCTTCCCGTGACGGGCAAGTCTCTTATCTTTCTGTAAAGGAAAACCTCGCTTAACGCGTTTAATTAATCCATAAAACAATTAGGGAATATTTTAGTTTCTGTCAGATAATTATAAATTTCTGCAAATAATTATAACTATTGGGTATACATGAATAAATATTTCTTACTTATGGATAGAGTGTAATTGATGAGATATTGTTTAAATAATCGATATTTATAACAAATTATACATTTTAGCGTGAAATAATATTAACAAGCATAACCAAAAGGCTTTTGTTGATTTTTAATAGGGCGTATGGTCTCCATTAACAGCCAAAACAGCGGTACATCTTGATTGCATGGACCGGATAAGGTGATCAAACACTTCTTGCGGGATATTTCCCCACTCTTCTGTGAGAGCAATTTCGAGCTCTTGAAGCGATCGTGATGGCATCGGTCGAGCAGAAACGCGCCTACTTCAAGCATTCCAGGCATGTTCGATTGGATTACAATCCGGTGAACAGGCAGGCCAGTCCACTCATTCAATACCTTCTTCCTCAAACCACTCTTGTACCAAATTTGCACGTTGTGGACGAGCATCGCCATGAATAAAAATGAATTCTTGGCCAATTGCAGCAGCATATGGACGAACTATAGGTTCCAAAATCTCATCGCGATACCTTTGGGCTGTTAAGGAACCATTTCTGATAAACAGAGATCAGTATGGCCACCTCTACTTATTCCCGCCCATACCATCAAACTCCCACCTTGATGTTGGGGTCTTTCACGAACAAACTGTCGATTATTTATTGATCCACTTTCACACCATATCAAGATACGTCGGTATTTTTCTCATGTGGGCTCATTTATCCAAATGCAGTGTTCCTGTACTCAAATTCTTCTTGCTCTTTTGTGATTTGCAGTTAGTGGAATGCAAACCATTGGTCTTTGAGCATATAAAGCTATGGCATGAAGACGATTTCGTACTGTGTGTGTCCATACCAGCATCCCTGTTCCTGCGGCAAGTTCGCTTCGAAGTTGTATTGCGTTAAATGTTCAATTTCCTCTGGCAAGTAATGACAAATACTTATCGTCTGTTGGAGTTGTTGTGATGAGCGACCTTGGCCGTGTCTTCGGCAAACATTTCCCGTCTCCAGAAATCGATTCCAAAGTCGCGAAATTACGCTTTGAGACACAGGACATGCTTGAGCAACAACTTGCTGCGTTTGTCCAGCTTCTAATGGACCAATGGCTCTCCAAGCCATGGATACCTTGATAGCATGTTGCTCTGCCATTTTTATCAAAATAATGGGTGGTAGGTGACACAAGTTTACAGTTGAAGTGATAATTATGCACTGTGGAAGTGAGCGCAACAAGCCACGCTTTTATACCTCCACATGCTAATACGGCTAAGACACGTTTCGACAAGTCTTAACATGATTTTGTACGCACGTGCGTGTTCTACACTGTTGTATATTAAGAATATTTTAAAATAAATGTGTTACATTTGTAAATTATTTTTATAACCTTATAATTTACAAGAAAACCAAAATATCCGCTAATTGTTTTAAGCAGTATACACACACACACAGACTGTAACTTCGATTTTGTTGAATACAGCAGTTTAATTCTGGATAAAGCTGGCTATTTAAGGACTGCGTTTTGTGTCCCTGCTAGGTCATTTCCAAAATCATCGTCAAACAATTAACGAATCCATATACCCATCAGCTTCGCTAATTGCTTTAACAGCAATCAAGCAGCGAGGTTAGCTTTTAAAAGGCTTGGATTAATATTTCCGTTTAGCATAATTCATTATTAGTTCCATGATTATTTGTGTTTATTTGTATTAGTATTTTTTTATTGTCAGTTATTCTAATTTCTTCTATTTTGTTTTTCCCCCACGTCCAACCGGACAAGTTCTTGAACTGCGTTATCTTTGTTACTTTGAACTTCTTCCTTAGCTTGATGACGCAGTTTAGTCCCCGACAATGAAATTTCTCTACCGCCGAAAGACATTACAGACAACACACGAGAAATGAATAGCAAATGATTTTTGACAATGCGAAAAACGACAAAACCTCATTCAGTTTTACGGAAAGTTTATTAAACAATATTCATACAGCAATCTGTAGCAGTCGCTATTGATTCACTTGTTCTAGATGTCTGCAGGCTTCTCTGCTTGGACTTGAATAATTGTAAATAAAAAAGGTTTGTTCTAAAGCACAAATAAACTGTACAGTATGCAATTACGATGCACTTACAAGATAATAGAATACAGTTTCAAAAAAATTCTGATTTTTTTTTCCTTACTTACTCGCTTTGTATAACATAGGAAAGCATTTGTTCCTAAATTATCGCTAAATAAATAACCTAAATATATTTACCAAAGCGAGAAGAAAGGGTTACTAAAATTGCTAAAATCAACTCAATTAATGCAATCATCAGGAAAACTTTTTTTCAAGGCATATTCTAATGAATTAAGTAAAGTACTAATAGTCTAAAACTTGCTACAGTTTACGTCGTGAAGCGATCACAATGTTTACATGCTTGCTCCTCTGTGCAATAATGAACGTTTTGAAAAACAGAAGGAAGTAGCACGACTTTTCGCGAGTTTTCTGACTCATAAACAAACATTTTGATCGCAAAGCTAAACTGAGCCCGCAAGTTACATTCAAAGGTGAAAACATTAAAAAATACTCTTCAGTGTCACAAGAAAATTATGCATTTCCAATTTGATTTTGTTAATTTAATGTTTTTGTTAAGAAAAGCAAACGCAATCTTGAAGCTTTCGGCAACCTCTAAGGTACGGATGATGTGGGATGAAAAAACAATTCGACTTACAAATATTAATTCTAAAGGGGTATGTTGGGTCGCGGATTATTTTTTTAATGAAGTTCATTCTCATAAGATTTTAATGTTGAAATTCGTTTCGTGGGTAATCGCCTGTCTGGGGAAGAAACATTTCTCTTAACACAGTTCAACGAGGGGAGGATAAATTTCGTCCTTTCAAAAACTTCATCGGGGCCAGCACAAAAGGATTATCCGCGCGATAATTGCTCTAAAAGGATTACGAGCAATCTTTTGCACCTCATCTGAACTCAACTCTTCCTAGGTTTCATACTTTTATATGTGGCAAACTTTCCTCATCGGAGGAAAAGAAATTTCCCCCTTGCCTTTTATGTAACTAACTTGAGAAATAATAAATCGGCCGATTTTCGATGTTGCGGGCTTCACGTCGTATTTCCAATTGGCGAAACTCGTGATTTCCGAAAATGCAACTCAACTTTCTAAAGAAGATGAAGGTTTTTTATTATTTTTTTTTCTAAACCCATTTAACGTTATATCTTACATTCCCTATAAATTATGCCAGCGAAGTTTAACAGGGGAAAAAAACATTAATTTCTGCTCATGATATTTATTAATTCCTTGAATTCGTTCTTCCCTGAAACGAATTTTCCATCTTCTCATTCTCGTGATGTTTACGCTTATAAAGCAAACATTCGATGGCAACGTTAAGAAGTGCCCTTCTGTTGTGCCGCTGCATTATCGTTATATCAATCATGTCGTGGCCTACGATACGAAAAAGGTCCGGATCCCGCTTCCGTTAGAATGCGTACCTCTGCTGAAGGACAGCATAGCGAAATGATTTCTGCCGTTTACGAGAAACTTCGCACTGTTCGATTGTCTTCATAGTCCGTGGCAGACGGGCTGATAATAGCAGGAGAGCTGAATTTATAGAGGGCTACACCCTCCCTCCTTTTCACTGACGAAAGAGCAGACTTGAGGAAATCCACTCCTCTGATATGCAGAACTGAATAATGCAGCATTATTATAACAGATTACGAAATTTATCGTAATACCAAGTAGTATTCTGTAATATATCATCACTTACAAACTACTGCTATCTATCAATCAGTAATAAATTCAACAAGAAATTCGCAGAACCCGTCAGTAAGAAAGGAACCTTTTTTTTATTTTAATTGCAATTAAATGTGTAACTAATCCGCGTAAGTTCATTCCAAGCAGATAACTGCGACGTTTTCTTTTTTCACGGTGTTCACGTCCCAGTGAAGAGTGTTGCTCTTCGTCGAGAGCTGCTTGCTTCGAATAATTCTCCTTTTTTCATTCCTTGAGGGATTTTTTACCTTCCGAAGGCAGGGTTTTCTTGCAAATGTAAGGTGGCTGACATCCGGAGCGATAAAACTACGGCTTCGGTTCTTCGAGATACGCATTATCCTTACAGATTTTACAAGCGAACCTGTTAATGCCCTGTTTCTCTTTATTCGCTGTCTCTGTCTCTTCCATTCTTCCATTCTCAAGAACATCGCCAGTAGTCCCTGGAGGAATGACAGAAGGGAGTCGAAAAGAGCAGCTTGTTGTAGAAAACCCTGTGAATTCATTGGAGGGATTAGGATCGGCCTCAGTCGATGAAGAACACGAAGGTCCATGACTGTTACTCGCAGGTTAGCTTTAATATTGTTCACAACGATCAGCTGTTGATAACGGAGGATATTTTAAACGTATCCTTGTTTATGAAAGGAATTTTTAACCTTTTCGCCTCGCACTTTCCCCATCTTTATTTAAAAAAAAAAAAAAAAAAAAAAAAAAAAAAAAAAAACCTTAATGGCAGGAGTGATTTTTGTACAGAATTAGATTAAGTTGAAAAATATTCGGGAAAAGACGGACATTACAATAATTTTAATGTTTGTCATCGTCTTAGCCATTAAACATATTAAGCCTGTACAATAAAGAGAAAGCCTAAACTTCAGAATAATCTGAAATAATACGAAGAGATAGCGGTTAATAAGAAAGTCAAGTGCAACACTTATTAGTAGCATGCCGATTGTCGTAATACTTCTCGTGTGCATTTTCAGCATGCACGAGGCACCTATTAGGAGCAGCCTGCATGTAAACTTGGCCATGCTCATGTTTATACGTTTGTAATAACACCGCACTGCCGGACGGATTCGCACTGAGCTTTGAAAGAAATTATGCGAAAACACCATAGCAAGCACAGCAGGCGACGATTTGCCACCGCGAGGGGAAGGTTAATATCACTCCCACTTTTTTGTTCTGATTGGATGGGTCGCTACACCGTACGAACTGCGTTTTTGTTTCATTGCCTGATTGTCTTCCCGGCAAACATTCCGCTCTCGCCTTTTCATGTGCTTTGAACGAATTCGAAATTTCGTTCCGTTGAATGCACCTCCTCTTCGCGCAAAGAGGGCTGTGCAGCGGAATGGCGGAGTTCACCTTAGTGAATTAAAACACCTTCGTCTTTCTTTCTCTCTGCCCACCCATGCAGCGACCGAAGTTCTCTTCTGAGCCAGCAGGACCAGGGCGTGGCTTTGGCGAGCCAGGGCGCGCCAAAGGTACTTTTTTAAAACTATCAAAAAAGTTTTTATTCTTTATAATAAATTATAAGAATTATAATAATGAGACTTATAATGCATTTTGACAATAATTATTTTGACAAGGTAGGCCTAAATGTTAATAGTGTATTATTTATAATTTTAATTTTAAATGACGTAACACCTAAACGACCATCAATGCAGGCTGCTGGGTGATTAAAATTATTCCAATGAAAACAATGAAAGAATTACATTATGGCACGGCGTAATTTTGCGCAATAATAACAATTTTTGTTTATTATTATTACTATTATTATTATTATTATTATTATTATTCGTGACATCTCCAAGGAGTCCGAAGACTCATCGCGGGAGGACACCTACTGTACAACTCTCCGTCTCCTCCTCTACTACCAGTCATCTACATCAGCGCCATCCACTGCCCACCACCACAGCTAGTATTTTCTGTCAGTAAATTGCGTGTGTTCTGAAGGGCCGATTTGTCTGTATGCGGGATGAAACACGTATTATGTACAGTACTCTCTGGGTTCTGGGGTTAACCATGTATTTAGAGTAATCCTTTGCCCACTGTTATTTTTTGTTATTCTCTGTTAGTCTGCCAGATTATCCCACTCAGTTGGACGGGGTCTTAACCACACGCTCTCTCATCCCGTAGGGCGTACCCAAAGCCTTCTTCTCCTCTCAAACCACGCCACCATTCTGCCATATGGCCGTCGCAATAATAATAATAATGCCGCACTTCGTGCTCTGGATTTTTGTTTCCAAGGTAGAGCCCTGACACTATTTCTTTTAGGACTACACTCCTGAGCAGGATGCGTTTGGATGGATCCAAGAGTCCTTTGCTGGGTGAACGAGAAGGCATTTTAACTAAGGCCGAGCGTGGGGAAGCCTCGTTTTTTAATGGGGGAGGCGGCGTTTAACTAATAAATCAAACTAATTGTGCACGATGATTTTTTTTTTTTCTGTTTGCTAGAAGAGACGTGAATCGAAATTTTAGTCAAGTTCTCTGAAACAGATACGTAGCGGAAATCTGAACAGCTTTAGGGAGGTTAAAGGTTGCCAATCACTCAATATCACAAAGAGGATTATTAGGAAATATCGAGAATTTCCAGCGGGAAAATGTGTGTGGTCCAAAATATCGAAGGCATGAGAGGTGAACGAAAAAGTCTTCCGAAATGACTTGTTTGATAATACGTTTTAACAAACTTTCCGATTAAAACGAGTCTTGTTAAAGGTGTTCATTACAAAGTTAAAAACGATCACAGTTGCCGTTTTAAAAAAGTGAATGGCAGCACGAGTAGTTAGCGATGGAGAAAGATCTTGGAGAGAAAATTACGAAGATATTAGAATCGATGATGCGGCTTCAGAAAAGAGCCGCGTTCTGCTACTCTAGCTAAAGAACCGAATCGCATATTTCGACCTTAGTAAGAGCTTCGCTATTGGTTTCTGAGGGGGGGGGGGGATTCTCAGTTCTTGAGGATAACACTATTTCTCTACGAAGATAAACCTTATGTCGACCCTTCCCACGGACTCATCAGAAGAAGGATTTTAATTACGTGATTTTCAGATGTAAACATCTGCACTATTTATTTTTTGTCAGCCTCAGCCAAGACCTGCTCTCCACAGTAAAATAATCTGGGATCATACCCCAACTACGAAGCTTCAGTTTATGCCACTTTAGGCCTTAAGAAGGTGTGATGATGATGACACACTGGACGATGAACTATCTACCACCTAAGGTTTTTTATTATTTTTTGTGTGAAAGTCCTAAGAAATGTTGAAAGCTCGAAAGAGTTTTTTTTTTTTTTCCCTTCAAACGCACTGATTATTGGCTTTAATGCTTCTTACCCTATTTTTATTTTATATGCTACGCTTTCTCAGCCTCTACTGGACTTAAAAATGCTAATTCCGCAATAAGAATACAGAAGAGAATGCGACCAGATGCTCGTTTGATGTGACAATTGGCTTTTCTCTTAATGCGAACGAAGGAAATGTCCTGTGTGTGAAATGTGTAAATAACAACTACACCGTTTGCAAAATTCAGAATCGATCACCAGTTAAAAAGTTCAATACTCGCTAATATTCTTGTAATTAAAAATAAATTAAAAAAAAAAAAGTTAATGCGTTTCCAACTTTCGCCCGACCCCCATAAACGTACAAATGTAAGGAACTCAATTTTCAGAACCCCTTTTTGTGTGACTGTTGAGGACCGCACCGCCAAGATTTCTAATTCTTCTGCCATGTTTTCTTTGCAGCGCGCGCTTCCCAAATCATCTTAGTTGCTAATTAATGATGAATAGTACCCTCGACCTCGGTCATTTTGGCCTTATTACCCTGTTTTTGCGGCATTCATCTCACTCCACTGGTCGCAGCATTAGAAAACACGCCCGCAGCAGATTCCGCTTTATATGAGTTACGGAAAGTTAGCAGTGCTCAGTTGTTTAAAATATACTTTTATAAGTCAGGAAGAAAATCTAACCTTTTAAAAGCATTGTGAAGAGGTGGCTGTAAACTGATGACATGTGATCACTGATGACAAATGGAAGCCTGAAAACAAGCACCAGACGCTTAAGCGTCCTTTCATTCGAAGGCATTAAGTTCACTGCCGAGCCACATTACGAAAAAAAATTTAACACATTTCGACTTTTTGTTAGGTCTGAGCCAATTCCGAAATAAATGTGCAAACAAAAAAGAAAATAAATTTAAAAACGTGTGTTAAAAGGGGAAAGAAAGAATAAAATGAACAATAAAAACAATCATTTTCATCACTTCGAAGAGTATCACCAGAAGGCGCACTTGATGGCAATTCAGAGCGCCCTCTCCACGACAAAATGGTAATACGTGTAAAAAGTTGTTTGGTTTTCTTTCAAGGAAGAAGTAAGAATACGTGAAAGCAAACTAAAGTTGGAAAATTATTCATAAACGGCAGCCATAAAGTAGGACTGGGGGTCGGGGAAAACTGATCGCTTGTAAAAATTGCTTGTCTAGTGTGTGCCGAGTTAATTCACTGAAGGAAATAACAAGCGCCTGCAACCGAATGGCAAGATTTTTGATGAGTTCAGTCAAGTTTGCGGCTGCTAGCCCCTCGCCTGATCATTGGATGAAACTTGGCTGTCCTTATAAGCATGCAACCACTGGTACTGTTTTTTACAATTTTATATCAAGAACCGCTGTTCACCACGGGAATTTGTTAGAGAGATTGTAACCTTAAAATTCGCGGCTTGATAACATTGAATTTTCTTCTAACGCTGTGTCCAGATTCACGAAGCATAATACTCATTCAGAGGAAATTCCCCGCAATGAAGAAGCGATGGGAACAATTTAGAAGAGGCGATTATCGCGCGTAATTGTTTAATAGCCGCTTCGTGCCAGTTCGTTGTGTATCAGGCAGCCAATCAGATCTCCCGTTTCATAACTGGGAAGACGTTCACTTTACAGTCGAGAAGTTGAAACCACTCGCCTAATTTGCTGAGGGCCATATTTTTGTCGTAGTGAAGGATTTAATGAAGTTCCGTTTTCGTATGTTGTGTTCTTATTTCGCTAATACTCGGCGAAAAGCACTCGAAAGATCCTCGTTTAAAAGTTACACCATTAGGTCATAAGCATGCGCGGTGTCGATTCTACGGCTGCTGCCCGTGAAAGAAGCCAGCAGTGTTTTTCTTATAATATTTATATTTTCCACGTACGGAATCGACAAAATTTGCTGTTGGATGCTGCGCAGCCCTCCCTCCCCATCGGATCAACGGTGAGCACATGGATTTTGTATTCTCAAATATATTTAAATTATAAAATGTATCCTGATTTATTTTCATTGCAATTTAATGTTGTCGTTCTGATTTAGGGAATAACTTGAGACGTTCCTAATGGACAGCAAGAAAGGCGCAGAGAATCTGAAATTAATGAAAAGGCCGCTTGCTTTACGTTGTCTAATTCACCTTTGTTCTTTCGTACAATACTGAGAAACAGCGGTAGAAAAGTACAAATATTCACAGCACTTAAAAAGGTGTGTTTTCTTAAATTCGCACTGATTGTTTCACGGCAAATGTCCGTAACAAAATTTCGGTCAAGACACAGCGAGAATTGTTCTACATATTTCTATCGCGAGAAAATTCAGGAGTTTTTGAGGCATCTGCATGTTCTTCTTTTGCTTATTTCGTACAGACAGAGAATATTGATAAATTAAAAGAAAACTCAAAGATGGGAATTAATACGTTCTGTTTGACAGTCGCACCATTAATAGCAAAATCTTCAAGGTAATCTCTCTTTGCAAGCTACAGCCCCCCCCCCCATACTTAAGAGATTATTATCAGTAAACATTAAGTAACATGAAAATAATATTTTCCCAAAATGCCACGCCGATGACACCGTCAGTTACAATGTCACTTCTGTTCTTTCAATCTTTTCGCATTTTCCCCCGATTTAAAATTCGAAAGCCGTGAATGATATGTCTTGGGTATGACTCCATCGTTTGCTGTTCGGAAAATGACTTTCTACGGCGGCACAAATATTCCGAGATCGGATGCTTTTAAAATAACGATCTGATGAAATTAATGTGGGATGTGTGCAGTAAAACAGACGCACAGAATGTTTCGCTTAAATTCGCAGTGGAAACAAATGTTTTAGTTGGGATCACAAGAAAATACAAAGTTCCAGAACACGTTCAGTAAGTCATCGTGAAAATAAATTATTCTTTGAGCTTGTTGGGAATGTCTATGAATAGTTCTTAATTTCCTGAAGGAGCTCTCTCTGGAGCGCGTACTGTTTTTTTTTTTTTTTCCCTTTCTAAAGCACAATATAACGTATTTAAGAACACTTCTACCCATTTTCGTATATAATAAATACATTATCTATAATCCCAGTTACTTATACATTCCTGAGACAGGATGATAACAAGAACTATCATTAAAATATTTATTTTTCTGGGATAACCACCTATAACTTAAGAATCGCTTCCCTATTTTATAGCCAGGAGACCTGCAATGAAAATACGCAAATCTTAAAATAACAGTTAAAAGTCGAGAAAACGCTTAAAAACAACTCGAGAATAACCGAGCGATCGGAAATTAAAAAAACAAACACGAAATGCTTCTCATCTAAAAATAGTAATTTCAACTTATCGTCAAATATGGCTTCACTCTTGTACAAACAACAACAAAAAAAGAGAAGTCTTCAACAACACAAACGCTCCTCGTGACTCCTTTTAACAGGTGAACAATATCAATTAACAGTAGTACAAAAGGAATCCTATAGGCAACAAAATACGCCATGTTAAGGCCCCGCTAGAGAAAGAACCTCCAGTTTCACCTTCGGCGAAGTGACTGTCCGTCGATCCACGACAGTTCTTGGAAGGAATGTCATTGAACTGGCTGCAGTACTGCATACTCGATCCCAGAGTGGTAGATATGGATTCCTCTATAAGATCAGTGGCATCTCGATCACAGTTTCTGACAGCCGTTGTTTTCATGCAGTTGCTGTACTCGTGGAAAGAGCTGCGAAAGAGAAAAAGGAATGCGAGATGATTAGTGCAAAACATGACACAACAGAAGACTACTAAAAATTGTCGTGTTAAACATGCAATTTTCGTTCCATGTAAGCTGTTGTAATCGTGAAGATTAATATTTCGGGTCGACCAACTTTTTTGATATTTCTTGATGGGCATTTTCCTCGAGGGAGGTGCACGATCCGTCGATGATAGGCAAGTTATAGATTGAGAATTCTGAAAACATAAGAGAACGTTGCTGTTCCTCATGCAAGCTATGATAGCAGTTCTTAACAGAATGGACGAAAAATTGTGTGTGTGTAAAGCTTGTAACAAATCAATAAGTTGTTTAGAATTATAGATTGCGGATAATGTGTAGTGCATTGCATCTGCTACTTGCACACGTTCTCAGTACGTCTACCGATTTTACGGAGCAAAGCCACCGCTGCTCTCTCTGAGACGGTATACCTCGCCATCTGTTAAATTCTCAGACAATGTCTGCTCATGGCCTCAACACGATTCTAAGCTGTGACTTTGGAACCAAGACATACGGCTAATTCCTCAGACTGAGCCATGTTCCTATTTATCCATCCACTTGCCTTTGCTTTCTCGAGTAGCAAAATGTATACGAAGGTTGTACCCCCTAACTTTGATGCAAGGTCTTACCGGACTGGTTGGCCGAATGGTTCAAATATCCGCTCACCATCCAACAGGCTGTGGGGTCGAATCCCGCCTCGAGCGTGGATGTTTGTGAATCTTTTCAGGCGGCAGACGGATTTCATCTCCCAGTGTGAGACCACCTCCCTGCTGTTTGAGGGCTGAAACAGCTTGAAAAAAAAAAAATGTTTGATCTCTGAAAGTTTCCGGATTATATAATTCCGAGGTCACACATTTCTAATACAAACGTATTATAAGTTTACAGCCTTTCATGGATGAGATTCACAAAACTTCAAAGTTTGCAGCTTTGTATTTACATATAAGTAGAAATGAATATCCGGTGTAATTTACTGCATCTCTATAGCGCAGCTGAGTATTTTTGTGTTCATAGCTTAATCTCGTAAACCGAGCACAGAATCAACGCAATTAACATTTTATAGTAGACAGCCCACGATTTCTTTGACTGTAATTTCAACGAACACATTTCCAAGTTATGTGACTTCGACTAAAGTCGAGCAAAATTTTATACATTAAAGAATAAGAGAAAAAAAAACGAGACCAGATATAATGTAGTTTGAACTGGTTAACAAATGCCGAGTTTCTTTTTGTCGGATTGCTGATATCTGGTCGCTTGAAGTTTAATGGGAAAAGTGCATTAAATTTGGCGAGTTGAAAGGTGAAAATTTCCAAAATGTCATTCAAAAAGAAGCAGAAAATCCGTTTCCTCTTTTCACAAGAACGTGGAGAAGAATTTACTCGAGAGAAGAGCTACTTCATAAGTTTATCAACAGATACACTTCTGAAAAAAAAATAACTGGAAAAGCCATTATTCGGATAAATGTATGGCAAAAATAATTCGTCCATTAAAGCAGATTTCTTTCAGAAAAGGAAATTCAACCGATGGGAGCCAATCATCAAAAAGGGCATTTCGTAATCACTTTCTTGTGTGGGACGCATTCGTTACCAAAAATGTTGAGAGAGGTTTTGATACTTTGCCGGCATTTCGCTGTTTGGCCATTGAAATGCTCCCGTTGAAGCGATTCAACAGATCAGTAACGTCATTAAATTCCAGCCAATGCGGAATTACCTGTCGAATAATTTTAACCAATAAAAACGATACCATTGAAATCAAAATGCAATAACACGGACATCCTTAAGTTCCTTTTATTAAATTCCACATAGCTAGTATTGCAGTGTATAATCTGGACAGATGCGTTCTTGCCTAATATCTGGAGATAGGATTCTTCATGCAGGAAATATGCACACTCACACCAGTCGAAGAGCTGATGCACGCAATCGCCGGTCCTGTTCCTTTACCCTCTAAGCAGCGAGCTAAGTGTATTCGAATCCCAATGCGGCACGGGCGTTTGTGCGATTTTCGTCACCAGAGTGCGACTACCACCATGCTTATTTGCAGGTTTGAAGAACTTGTTTGATCTGCTATAGCAAGGTTTCTGGATTATCCGACTCTTCACCCACTCTCACTACGTAGTGACGTATATGATCAATTTACGAACATTTCGTAGATGATGAATGTCCTCCTCCTCTCACTTGATTCGGTCATGGTTCCAATCAAATCATCAGAGCTAAATTGAATTTCCAAGAGCAAAATACGGAGGAAGCTATTTACACGTGTACAAAGTGTTTTAAAAAATCCCAGAGATAAGGAACAAACGGACGGTGTTTAAAATAATAAAAGTGCTGCGATGTAGGGTGGGGGGAGGTATCATGGAAGGAAAAGATACAGCTTTGTTCTGCGAGGAGAAGCAGTCAACGGCAAATCTAATATTAAGCAGTTAACCATATCTAGTAATCGCATATATTATTAGCCCAAATGACATTGCATCTGACCCTCGAATGGATAGGTGTGATATTCTCATTAAGAAGAATATCTTAGAGATATTCTTAAGATAACATAAGATATTTAAGAAGAAACATCATTCAGAAGAAAGCTTAGTTTGCAAATCAAAGGATCCAATTTTCTGCTCGGTGTGATAAGGAATGCGTCTATTCCTTTAAGATTTAGGAATTTCGGTCACTTCCTTAGATGGTGACAGGGATTGTATGTAGGATGCAAGCAGTGGCGGCTCGTGGCTTGAAATCGTGGGGGTGCTGCAACTTTCGAAATATACATACACACTGTAAGTGGAGTGTATACGTGTTTGGATAAAATATCAAAATTATGGTAAAAATTAAAAAAAAAAAATTAAACATGAAAAAATATTGTTTATTATCGATCAAATTATACAGTTTAGTATTTTCCAAAATTACTTTAAAATAAAATCCATTCCTTTAATTGTAATTAAAGGAATGGATTTACAATTATTGGACATTGCAATTAAATCCTTTAATTGTAATGTCCAAATATTTAAAGAAACGGAGTAAACACGATATGCACTACGAACACTCTATTACTTGCGCAAACTGCATATAAACAGCAGTGGAACTGCGCCTCGGACAGTGCCGCATTACACCAATAGCTCGCATCTCATTATGACGTGCATATGCTTGCGTGCGCGCGTAGCACTGTGGTAAATACAATGCTGCTGCTAGCGTCCTTCGCCCTCCTAAGTGCTACAAGATGGATTTTTATTCTTTTTTTTTATGCAAAATAAGAAAATTGTATAGGATTGTTGATGATAAAATTAAATATTACAAGCAAATGTTAATAAATATATTTATATATCGAGAAAAATTGGGGGTGCTGCAGTTCCGCATTGCCTATGCACAAGCCACCCCTGTGTGCAAGTAACTTGAAACGGGAATGCCTTTATACGAAGGCTATAAGCGCAATGCATGATGTTGAGCTAGTGATCAGTTGCATGAATCCAAAGATGTGACAGAGACGCGAAGTCATTCTGATATGCAAGTTTCGTATTCAAATTCATTCCTGAATTACACAGCAGTGACGCTTAGTGTGTGTGTGTGTGTGTGTGTGTGTGGAGGGGGTATGTTACTGATTACTGAAACTAGATTCTATATAGAAATCTCCACTTACTAATTCCGATGTCATTATTGAATCGGTTTGTCGGTAGGGGCAAGGCGAATAAGCCTTGTCTTTTATAAGTTTACTTTTATAAGTTTATAAAAGTAATTTTGGAAATTTAAGTCTAATTTAAGCTTTTGAAAGAATAAACAAGCTAAATTGGGGGGGGGGGGGTTTCCATTTTCACAGAATCATAAACTAGGGGATATAATTTTAAACTGAGTGGCTCGTCAAAATTAGACTTAAGAAAATAATATTTTAGAGAAAATATTATTTTAAGTGCTAAGAAACTTCAAATGAATTTCTTTTGGCGTTAAACCTTCTTTTACAAAGAATTTTATCACCACACCATACTCCATTTCATCCATTTCAAGGGATACACACAACACTTTTGCTTCAGACAGCTGTATAAAACAAACTACTTGTTACAATGACTTGCAATTTCACATGGATGCTTATGACAAATGTACCAACTTAAAATCTTGCCGATGGTGTTGCCATCTATGGCCGAGAACTTTTCAGACCACCCTCGTATGTACAGTGTGGTTCTGTGACAAAAAATATAATACTGCTTAATTCTTAATGGCTCAAAGTGAAGAAAAGCTGTTTAAAAATGCTCTGCATTGTGGGGAAAATGGGAAAAAAATCTTAAAAAAAAAACAAACGTTATGCATTACTGCAGTGAAGAGATCATTAACGGAAGTGTAATACGATGGCTGTAATCTCCCAAGAAAGAAGAATGCACAGTCCACTGTGCGTAAATGCTACGGAGCAGTTTCTTAACTGAAAATTGGTGTGAAATTGTACAACTGGAATGAAATTCTGTAATTACACCACATGATCAACTAAATTATTATTGCTGAAAATGCAAAACTCCCTTTCACTATTCTTCTGTAGAGCGCTCTTTTTCTTTTTATATTTTTCCCCATTCTTCATCACTTTCCATTTATTTTGTACTCTTCCTTTTTCCTGCTGATGGGCTCTGAATGAGTCGTGTCGCACCACAAATGTTCTTTTAACTAGCCAGTCACATTCTTTGAACGAGTTCAACCCCGATATAAAAATATAAAAACCAATCCACATCTCGTCTCCATGATGCATCGGTTGGATGTTTATACCTGAAGGGAATCTTTATAAGACAAGATCCCTTCAAGTATAAACAAACAACTGAATTTCCACATCCCCTTTTCTTTAGTTATTTTAGATTTTTCTCCTTAAATACTTCGCCTCCTCAAATCCCCCACCCCGCATTTGATGTTTCTCTTACGTTCCTACTTGCGGTGCATGTCCACTTTCGTCTGCAACTCGAATTTCTTCCCACGTGCCGTCGCCATTTTTCTTAACTTGAGCATTCTTCTTTCTCCTTCCTAGACACTTGTTTCGGGAGCCTGAATACTTCAGATAAAGGAGGAAACACTAGATTTAGATTCAAGGATTGCCACACTTGAAATATTTTGTCGTGATTGTCCTCACTCGAGCAGTTCCTGAGGGTAGCCTTTGCTCATAGCTTGTAGTTCATCATCATCATCATCATCATCAAATTCCTGCCATGTACCCTCAAGGGGTGTACAGGCTATGACAGTACTACATGAAAAAATTACATCATTGAAAAAATTACATCATAGCTTGTAGTTGGCGTTCATAAATCAGCCGATGTCGTGCCCACGTTGCTTTGTTCACTCTCTTGTGCAGGCACGCGCGTTTTTCTCTATGGAGAATTCACACGAGAAGGAGTATAAGCTGAGGAACAAAAATATTTCTTAATGACAATTTCATGAGATGAGCGCGTCTCTCTCTCTCTCTCTCTGGTGCAATGATGGTTTTCCGCCACTCCTTAAAAATTCGGGTAAAACGGAAAATCTATTTTGGCTAATCGCAGTCATAATTCACAGCTCTTAAATGAATTTCTTCTCATCCGATTGTTAAAGCAGTGTTGTAATACCAGTTTCACCCCATCCTGTTTTTATTGCAGTCGGATCCCTAAGTTTTCTCACCCTTCGGTCCTTAGAGGGGAGGTGCAAGCTGTCCAAGAATGGTTGCAACTTCTTTCTAAAATTTAGTCAGTTGGTTTTATACAAAGAAACCGTACACGAGTTTTAATTCGCCTGGCAATCATGGGGGTGGATCCTTTTCATTTTTTTCCTTTTAGCAGAGGGAAAACGTTGCAATTAACTCAAGCGTCCATTGATTCCATCTTGGATGAAAAGGCGTAGACAATTCCTTTCGTCATTGTGAATTAGATAGGATTGCCTTTGGGTAAAACGAATAATAAGAAATTAATCTTGCGAGAACGAATTTCGTGTTGGTTTTCTGCTAATTTCATCATTTCCATCAAAGCTTCTTGGACGAGAATTTAAAAAAGTATGGTCCAATATTATAGTAATTAAGCCTTGCTTTGTCAAGAAAATGGATCTCGACTACCTCATGAACAACCTTTTTAGGCTTAATCTGCCTAAGTTAAACTAACGGCTATCCATGAGCTCTTTGGGTTGTCCCTCTTGGTATTAATAATCGCACCGCAGGATAAATGCATAAAAATACATTTATCCTGTGGTCTGCATTTATCTTATAAATGCACGAAAACGGGATGTACAGGGAAGGGGAGACTCATTCGGTCTCATCGAGAATCGAGATGATTTCTGTAATTCGATAAACAGTGACTGATCCTCGAAGTGTTTCGATGCTACTTAAGCGTCGTTCGAGAATTAGAAAGGGGAACACGGAAATAAATGGGGTCGAAGAAACAATCAGTCCCACTTGATACAAAACTAGCGAGAAACTTTAAACAATATCTGAAAATTATTAGCTTTAGAGGTGTCTTTTGCCGAAGAGATCCCACAATTATTTAAAATATTGTTTCCTTGAAGTCTCTGAGGCTGCGGAACCCTAAATAAAATATTTCTTTTTCGCTGAACCCCTATGAAAAATTTCATAGAAAGCGATCGGCAATTGCCAAGGGAATTAGGACAAAGAACGGTTACGTGCAAAATATAAAAAGAAGTGATAATTCAATTTAATAAAAATCTTCACTCACTCAATGCACAAATCTGACTGAGTGCTTGCGTCTAGCGCCACACATTGTCAGCACATTGGCGTAATGTTTGTTAGAGATGGAGGCGTCACATTAAACCTATTTTAAAGGTTGCACTTCTGAGAATCCGCTTTCGCATGAGTGAAAATGGATTTCCATCAGTCACTCCGACAGATTTACAATCCTAAATGGTGTTTCACTTAGACTCGTATTCGCTATGACTTTTCACCCAAAATTCATCATGTAATGAATAGTTCTAATTTTTCAATGTCTAATAAAAGATCTGCCAAGATATCTTCTTTATTTTTGTAGCTTGATTAAACAGCTGAGATTAAACGATTTGAAGCCCACAAAAAAGTATTGGATGCTGGTTGAAGGAAAGTAGTAAAATCGAAATGATAACACTTTAAAATGATCATGTGGTTAAGATTTTGATCTTCATTCTTCTTTTCAGCCTCATTCAGTCTATTAAATTTATTTGCGTTTTACTTTGTAATGACTGTCCAATATCGTTATCAGTGTTATTGTAAAATATAAACCCGTTCAAAAAATTGAATTATATCCAAGATGATAATTTCATGTTCCAACCTGTTTTAAAGTATCGCAAAAGTCGCAGTTTTTGTTTGATAGCAACGTAATTTTCTCCTCTTAGCTCACACATTTTTAATATTCGAAGGCCATCGAATATTCTGCGCATAGTAAAAGCGTTTCATGAGAAGCGCTCCTTTCATTGCATAACATTGCAAACGGTCTTGAATGGAGGGAGCGATTTGATAATAATTCTGTTTTAACAGCTGCTAACACTTGGTTCAATTTTACTTGTTAACATTTCTCGATGTGTCATGCGATGTCTGCTTTCTAGATTTAGTGCTGCTACGGTTTTTTTTTTTTTTTCTTTTCTGAGGTTTTAAATTCGTTCTCTTTTTCTCTTAAACAATTACTTGACATATATGTTTTTTTCAATTGCTTCTTGCGTTCTGGCTGGAACCATGGCACTATTAGACCAAATTTCTGAACAAGCAACACTGTGGTCAATCTTCATGCTTGAATTCAAATGCTAGCAGGATCGTTTCATTTCCGGAGATGTGATTTTATCGTACCTCGAAGCAGTGGAAACTGTTTAAACCAATCTTTGGGGGGGGGGGGGATGTTCTCGACTATTGACCCACAGACACTGGTTTAACAGTTTTATTATTCTCTAAAAGTGAAAGCACGATTTATTTATATGAAAAATAAGTATCAACAGCGGAACAGTTCCAGCGACTTCTTTTTTTAATCTGCAATCAGCATAATTGTAAGCGAACTCGATCCTCTCATCCTTCTAAAATTGAGGAATGGGTATTTTGCCTTCTCCTTCAAAAGGATTTTAGTACCGATATGAGCAATTCGCCGGCTGCCTCTCTTTTCTCTTCCTCGTGATTCTATTAAAACGCTTTTATTTTATCGGCAGTTCGCCAACTCGTCTGCGTAGGGTATGCTTGAAGCCGCACGAGGATAAAGAGAAAAATCGTGCAACTGATTCCGAAGAATTCATTCATTGATTTCACGGGAAAGAATGTTCATTGCATGCATCTTTTGAGCACTAAACTATTAGTCTTTTTTTTTTTTTAAATCTTGAACTTCACAACAGCATGAAAGAGTAATGAAAAGGTAGCATGCAAATGTTCCCGCAAGTTCGTTAGTCAGCGGCTTAATTTGGTTTTTCACTCATTAAGCAACTGGAAAATTATTCGGCGTGGAAAATTGCAGTTTCCTGGATTGCCGCTGTGATTAGTTGATACTTAAATCTCGTGATTCGCAAGTAATGATGGAGTATATCTCCGGCTCGAATAACTGCAGCGGCCGTTATATCGGAAACGCATGCATGGCGTGATCTGTCTTATTTCATATTTTATCGAAATCTTCCAATGGCTTTCGGTTTGCCGTTCATTCGACGGATCTCCATGCTTTAACAGGACGGGACGGACGGTTTATTTTGATGCAATAGAGAAGTACGGTATGCATATCTTAGCTATATACACGAGATGATCGATGGAAGGATATGGGAAAATAACAGGTCAAAATATTCTACAGTGGGGCATATGTTAGGCATGAAACCAACTTGATAACATCTTGCCATATACAAAAACTTTTAAACTAGTAGAGGCGGATTCCGTTTTATCGGTTTCTGGTCATCTATTGTTGCAATTGTCGATGGTTATGCACCAACAGAAAAGGATGACGATGCCAAAGATAAATTTTATAAAGAACTGCAAAGGATGTTCTTTCTTTACCTGGGCATTGTAAAACAAAAATGTTACAAATGAATTTAACGTTAAAATAGGAAAAAAAACAAAAACAAGAGTGAATACATTATCCAGACGAAATGTTCATAAAGGATCTCTCGAGATGGAACAGCAAGCAATCAAATAGATCATGTAACGATAAACAGTAGTTACGAAGCATGTTAGAAAGGGGAAAAGTTGACAGAAATAGAAAAAGTAATCGATATAATATCGAAAAAGTGTGAGGATGCAAACATACAGAAAGCAAAAGCCATCGTTCGATTTCACACACACACACACACACACACACACACACACACACACACACACACACACACACACACACACACACACACACACACACACACACACACACACACACACACACACACACAGAGAGAGAGAGATAATGATGTTTTATTTTATATTTAAAAAAAATCCACGCTCTACAGCCGGATGATTTGAAGAGCGAAGGCGCGATTTTTCAGTTTGTGTTGATTTCTTCGTTGCGATCATTCCAGTTCTGTGAAATCGTTAACAACTTGCAAACGTATTAATAGCTGATCTGAATATTTTTAAAAACTTCCTCTTCAACCTCCATCTCATTCGAAGTATTAATGACCATAAGAAGTTGAGTGTGTGTGTGTGCGGGGGGGGGGTACAGTAATGTCCGAAATGAAGACCGATTCTTCTTAGAACCTAAGTCATCTTAAAAAATCGTCGCCATTTTTGTGCAGCTGTCTGTTGTTGTAAAGAACTCTTTTTTTTTTCTGTTCTTTCTTGAAACACACAATCCTTCGATCGTTTCGTACTGTGAAATAAAGTGGACGCACTGAAGTCGCATCTTACTCCTCTCTCGATGCCATTTATCCACCACATAAGAATACAACAGCCACTTTGGCCAACGGATTGATCAAAGTTAGCGGTTAGGATGCATTCATCTTTCTACAGGAACTTCTTGAGTACATAAAAGAAGTCCACTTTACGAAAGGTCTTAAAATTGTTTGAAGCAAAAACTCCTGTTATACTGAACTGACAGCGCAACCTTCAGCATTTTCATCATCTGTCAGAAGACCTGTCTCTATAGTTATTTTTTAGAATATGGCTGTTTTAATATGGTATCTGCAGCGTCTCTCAACTTTCACGTTCTGCCTGTGCCGAAGCATTGAAAAGGCGAATAATTTTCTCTGCGAACGTGTGGTGAATGACGAGTTCCCCAATGTGTTCACACATCATGGAACTCGCGATTTGTAACCTCTAGCAAGATTACTGTTGCCATTACTAAATCTAACGCAGTATGCCTGTACGATTGTAAGCTGTTACCTTGAGGGAGTCCTAATAATTTTTCCTTTTTTTTTGCAGAGGTTTAAGAAGCAAAACGCGCTGTCAGTGCGATTTGTTTCCTAAATCAACAAATTTTACTTATTATTATTATATCACACCTCCAGGGAATCCAAAGACTTATCGAGCAGGGCATCTACTCTACAACTCCTCGTTTCACTACTCCACCCACCTTCATCATATATAACACCAACGCCATCTACCATCACTAGTACTTTCACAGAATCACAAACATCCATGCCCACGGCGGGATTCGAACCCGCAGCCTTTTGGCTGGAGAGCGGATACGCTAACCACTCGACCAACCAGAGAGTGTACTTAGTACGAGAAAAACCTTCTCCTCGCTTCCTTTTCAACCGCCTTCCTACTCCATGTTCAAAACTATCCGCTCTCCAGCAATCTTTCTTCTCCTGCTACCGTGGAATGCAAAATCATTTGTTTATCTGGACCAATGATCTCCAAACTTTTTTGATCGCGTACTCCGAAGACAGAAAAAATAAATAGTGCGAACGCCCAATTGATTGAGAGAGTTTCTTTGGAGGAAATTTTTTTAACAATTTATCCATTTTGTGAGGGTTAATTTGTAAAATTTAAATATAATTCATTTACTATTGATAATATCAAACACTTTTAAAAAATGTAAGCAATTTTGATAATATGAATTCACTATTTCTAGTGTAAACGTAAAAGTAAGCACAAAAAGGCGTTGGAATTGCACAGAAACAATATATACTAAAAAATCGTTAAACTTACTACCAATAGTCAAATAATTAATACGACTGTGGTGTCATCTGTAGATAGCAGGATAACTAAGCAATTTTCCTTCTCTAGTTGGGCTTGTCAACACTAGGATGCTCTACAAACAATGGCAATGATAAGAAGTAAGAGATTTACTCCCTAGTTTTAAAAAACAAGACAGCTTAGCCACGGACGATTATGTGTGCAAAGTCGCCCAATGTGCGCTACTCGCAAATTTAAGTTTACAGGATCTTTATAACGTCTTTGTCTATATTAGATAGATGTTTAATTGATGAAAGAAAGTGATGTTCTTTACTTTTAATTAATTACTTAGTTTTTTTCCTATCAATATAAAACGTTTTTTGACGTACCCCCACGTATCGACTCGCGTTCCCCCTGGGGTACGCGTACCACAATTTGGAGACCACTGATCTGGACGACTACTTTGAGTTTTGGGAAAACAGTAATGTGGAATGTAAAGTGAGGAAATGTTAATGGATTGATTGCAGAATTTATATTTTGTAATTAAGTATTTGTATTAATTCGTTAAACATCTTATTATAAATTTTTATAATTTTCAAAAAAAGGGGAACTTAAAACTTCTCCAGGAGGGAGCCAGCTAAAATATTTGGGAACTACGGAGCCATACATGTGAGTGTGCTGATGTCACTAATCAGAAAAGCGTGTGCGGTATTTGCGCAATTTTATGTCAGAGACAGCAGTGTGGTTACTGACAGTGAAGAATGATTAAAATAATATCCTTTAATTTTTGTACTGGAATTAACTGCTAGCATTCTTAGCAACGTAACTCGGAATAATCCTCACATGCACTCGTCGACATGCACGCGTAACAGCAAGAAGTAGGAAAATGCAGTTCTAATTAAGATATCCGCCAGATGGGATTTTTGAAATATAAGAAGCGGGAAGGGCAAAATGCGACAGTATCAAATGCAAGGTCGCAAAAAATGCAAAAATAGAATACTGTATGCATGCCCGTGTGTTTATGTGACAGCGGTTGCGTGATAGCACTCATACAATGAAAACGGATACTGTACAAGTTGACACACTTACCAGCACGTGATTCGAATTTCTTCGTCGGGAGTCTTGTCCTTGGCAGCCATGAGATTGGAAATGTAGTGGTGGGTGCAGGTATTAAAATCGCGGGACTTTTCCTCGAAGCATTTGACGTGTTTCATATATCCTGAAATAAAACGACAGAGATTTAGGAGGCAAAACTCTTCGACGTCAATCTAATAAAACACATTTAAACAGATTTTCTATTTTTATTGGTCATAAAATAGGCGAATCAATTCATCGCCGAAATTTCTGAAGAGCTGCGCTGTTCAGCTTAACGTTAACTCTACGTTAAGCAGCTGTTTGAAAAGGGTGGATGCTAAATAGGATGATTATGTGGTTCTTATTGCAACCCTTAGAGAAATTTGGGTTAAAGAGGATGAAATTACATCCACTCCTCTTTAAACTAAGCACGCGTAATTAAGCAAGGACTAATTCACGTTCCAGGTAGTTGTGCTGATCGTATAAATGTGTTCTGGAAGTATTCAGCGTCAGAAATCGTGCATCAGCAGGCTCACAGCAATGTTTGTCAGAATATTTCAGATCCTTTGTTTCCTGATAATTCACACTGCATAGGAAAAATAGAGGGTTGTAGCTTGAATCCTACTCTCGGACGACTAAAAGAACTTTTGTGGCATTTTTTTTTTCAGCCGGATGTTTGGTTATTAGGATAACTTGCTCTGAAATCTATGAACTCAGAAAACGCAGTCTCCTAGTTCATATTTTCATTCCCCCTCGGGGAGTAAAAAAAAAGCACAGAATTTTATTTTTTTCCCCTAGCTGTATTATTGTTTGTAATTGAAAATACAAATTTTCAATTCTACGTAGAACTTCAAGAAAGAAAAAATAAACTCTGTTACTTTCATTACCGAAGAAAGAGATTTAAACTTCATGACTACCTGTTTGAGAATTTGAATTATGACATCCACAGTGGTCCATAAAATGACAAAAAAAAAAAAAAAATAGAAAGAAAACCGCGTTTTCTGTTTGGTTCTCAACTGAATTTCTGTGCATCTACTTTTGGCTTGAGTATTTAGGTGTATAAAAATGGTCAGATTGAAACCACAGTTGATGTTTAGAATTAGTGCTGAAACAGCTAAGCCTGAGATCGGTGTATTCATCTGCAAATTGCGTGTGCTCTTGTAGTCTGTTTTGTGGGATGAAAATCCCGAAGTTTTCAGGATAAAAAACTCAGCATGGGAAGACTTCTCTGCGCATTTCAAACACCGTTTGAATTCGCCCCTACGTAAGTGCTCGTCATGGGTTTCCAGGAAACTTGAAACATGAACATACTATGGGTTAGCATATTCTGCTATTCGAATCGTACGGACTGCATCGAAATACTCCCGTAGCTACGAGGCAGTGACATGACGCTTCATTGACAGCAGGATTACTGCATGTTGAATAACAATGAAATGCGATTCCTCCATCTTCAATCCGAATTTAAATGGAAACACCCTCGACAAAAACGTTTAAGGTCATACTGGTGAAGTGAAGCAGTTCTTTCTCCATTTGTTAGAGGCTTAAAAGAGACCACGAATCTTCATCCTTCTGTTTATGAAATTTAGAAACTGATTTCGCAGCTATTTCTGATAAATGAAGAAGAAAGACTGAATCGCACACTCATTAATGATATGGTGGTGGGAAAGTACGATGGAAACTCCTTAGACTGTATTCACAGTCTCGACAAATTTAATAACGTGATGGGACAGGTGTATAAATGTTTTTGGAGATTGTCAAAGAAAAAATTATGTCGGGTCAATTTTCCTTCCGTTCTTTAAAAATGCATTTTCCCCCAATATTGTACGCAAAGTTAGGACTAAAAAGTATTTGTTATTCCTTTGGGGCATTAAAATTTTTTTTTTAATTATGATAAAATATTGAAACATCCAGAAGTGTGAATAGCACTGACATGCGCCAGTCACAATAAATGCCAGAGGTCAACATTAACTTGCGCTATGTTAAATTAAAATACTGGGATACTCCGTGTTTTCAAATGAAACGCACATTCCTGTTGCACTGATACATGAAGCGAACAATATGTACATCAGTCTACGGCCAATGACACGTGGACAAGACCTCTTGGAAAGAAAGGCGACTTATTATAGAATGTCATATTCGTTCTTTACACTTGTTGCGACTGCATCATCCAAGATTCGCTGTAGATAAATGGTAACATAAAACTGCCATCTCATCTAGAAACATACAGAATTACTCAGGAACCTAACACCCAACGGTGGTGCCAAAATCTCAGGGGCTGAGTGATGGAACCCTACAAAAAGAGTCAAAAATTACCCAGCTAAGCCACAGAATGGTCCACATGCTACTGAACCAGAAAAAAAAAATCACTGCCTGTAGAAGGTGGAGAGAATCAGCTGTTAAGATCATTAATGTGAATGCATTCAAAAACCGACTTTATCCCCACGAAATTCCACCCACACATCACCATGTAAAATATGATTCAAATTTTCGATTAAGTACTTAACATGAAAGAAAGCAATGCAAACCCTGAAACGGTACAAACTGAATTAATGCAGTGGAGACACTTTGTTGATTATTTCATAATTAAATTTCGTTATTTCTCCTCCATTTGTTTTCGTTGAAAAATACCGTAGGTGGCCAATTTATTAGGTACGTCTACAAAGAATCCGCTGCTTCACTGGTCTGTTCCGGGCCTGAAAAATACATATCAGCCACAATGTTATTTGTGTGGGTGGAGAGGGCGCATGCGATCCAGTCCCTTGATGAACCAGCCAGCGCAAACTTGAGCGCTAATGCTAGCACTGCAGAAGGCTGCCTTGTACGAGTGTCCAACACGACAGTGTATCGAGTCTGGTCCATTCAGCCCTGGATGATTAGACTCGATAAGCTTTCGCACGTAAGGATCTGTCTTGGACAGGCAGATTTGTACATGTGAAAGGCTGACGATGGTGCAGTATAACACTCAAGCCACAGTCGTCGATACAGCATCACATACCAGTGGAGGAACATACACACGTGCATTAGAAGGCATCTCACTCTGTCAGCAAACCCATCGAATTGACCACTCATTCTAGCTAAAAATAAGCGAGCTGCTATGTACACGTGAAGAATGAGAAGTTCAAGGCGAGGCCTCACCTCACCAATCCCAGTTCCTGTTTGATATCACGCTTTGCATGAGGATTTGCATGTGATTGACCGCTAAGCAGCAATGCCGTCATCTTCCTAGTGCATTCGGAACGGCTTGGGCATTTCTGTTAGAAGGTCGTAGGTTCGAATTGGATCGACGGCCCTGGGAATCTTTCTAAGGGCTTTTCCAGCTAAAAGTGATTTGATTAATCTCATGCTGACGTAGAAGCGTCAGCATGAGATTAACATGCTCACAGAAATTACGGTTAATTTTTTTTATTCAGCAAAACAGTGAGCACACACTAGCAAACAGATATAAGTCTTCTCGCGGACTTAGTTGATTGCAAAGACGTAGCATCTCTGCGTCATTGCAATCAACCAACTAAAATGGCTAGTGATGCTGTGTTCATGGAGCATTTTAACTCTCTACCGTATGACGTGGTGCGTTGGTCGGCAATGTTTCTAGTGAGCTATGGCCCTGAGACTATGTCCCGCCGACATCAAAAAGTCTTAAAATGTTCCATGAACAATCTGCACACCATCACGAGCCATTTTGATCGGTTGATTGCAATGATGGTCTGAAGACTGGTCTGCTTAGTCTTCAGATCTCATTCTCTTCTGACGCACAAGGCCCAGAGCAGATGTGCCTAATAAAGTGTATATCCTAAATATGCCGCATAATCTTTGTTTTCTTGGTTCATGTCACACTAAAAAAAACTGTCAAGAACTATAAATTTAAAACTTTAAGTGGTGAAAATTAAACGAGAAGTTATCACCTTACTTCTGCTCATATCTGAGTCTTCTGTGCAGATATCCTTCTTCATTTTTATGATTCCGCTCGAAAAATTCCTGAACAGATCTTGCTCTTCTTCCTTTAAACAGCGGCTAATGATGCGGTTCGAACACTCCAACCCGTTTTTGATGTGCCTGTGGAAGGAAGAGGAAGAAAAACGATGAGTTATCAAGGCAGAAATCTATGAAAATCATTAAAGAAACAAGCCTGAAAAGGCTCCACATTCAAATAGTTATTTAATCAACAGGAATAAAATACGAAGCAAACATTAGTTTATCAAGATACGGGGGAAGGTTGTACAAGTTCATTTGCTTTGCTTAGGTTTCGAAAAGTGCCCGTTATTTTAATCGTTTTTTAAAATCGAATCCCAGCTTGTTGTTAGGTAGCGTTTACACATCCGAGGAGGATTTTGTAACAAACAAGGAAAACATGATTGTAAATAAATGGAAGCAGAGAAAGAGGGAAATGAGAGACGGAAAATCTTCAATGCTGCGAAATTGGAAACCATCTCTGAATTGTTCAATTATAGAACAAGTCCAGTAATACTACAATATCGGAAAAAATCCCATTTCTGTGTACTCTAAAGTACTGAGAAATAAATATTTGTTTTCGTCCTTTTTAATCGTGTTAAATCGCTTGTATTTTGAAAACGTTTGTTTACGGGTGATTAATATTCTCCGGTGAGTGGGAATTCCATGCGCGGGGAAAAATAAGCGTTTGTGGACTTCGAGAATTTTTGTAAAATTCTAAATCGTTTTTGTTTCTCTAAAATAAATTGATGATTAACCTTTCAATCGTGACTCATTCCTTCATTTTCAACTTATTCGCATCACCTTGAAAAGATGACGAGATAGCGACGACCAAATACGGGAAAGAAAAGGAGGGTCACTCGCTTTTTTCTTTCTTTCTTTTTGGCACAGTTTCCCTTATATTTCTCAGAACGACCGACAGAAAGTGTGACAGGCTGTTCACATGATTGTTTTAGGATGCCTACAATAATTCAGAGAGCACACTTAGAGAGAAATCGGCCCTTTCAGCAAAGCTATCAGGAATTCAAGTATTTATCTGGAACATCTTCACAAACCACATTTCACGCACAATCACGCATAGAAAATAGTTTCGCTTAGGCTATTTGCATTTTCATGTCTGTCACGAAAGCAGCTAAGATCACAGCGTAGTGCTTTATTTCTAACCCAACTCTCAGATCCAGAACTTAAAACCGGTTTGAACACCGTCTTGTATTCTGCTAGTTGAGAGCTAAGACTAAGTTCTCTTATTTCATGTAACTTTAACTGAATGTCCATCACACCAGCTTTGAATATTCTGTTATCTGTTTACGCATTTAATTGCCACGTTCACTAACATTTCGGGCGAAATAGCTAAAATTAGATTCCTTTCCAACTCATTTTCAGTTTTAGTCGTTCTTAAAGAAAGATTGTCAAGAAGAGTTGATTTCCTTTTAGTCTGATTTCTTTAATTGTCACATTTAAGACCAAGGCTGGGAGACAAGTACTGCCACATTTGTTAAGTTTCGTTTGTAAGAGGAAATAGGGAAACAAGCGAGATACTCTTATTGCCTTATAGACTCCGTGAATTTCGGGAAAAAGTCGAGCTACGACTTTTCGAAAGTTTCGGAGAAAACCGAAAATTATATAAAAGAACGTCTGCGTTTTTATGTGAGAAAAGATAACAGATCCATATCACACCAGTATCGTCGATAGACAACCCAGGAGTATGATAGTTGTATTCCGGGATATATTTTTCCCCACCAAAAGACATTCAAAAAACATCCAAGCCACGTTGCAGCATTCGAACTCACTTCTTGTTGGAGAGCTGATACGCTAATCCAAGCTGACAAATATGTAATCCTTTGAACTAAGGAATGTGGATTTTGTGTGCGTGAGAGAGAAACACAAACACTACATGTGTCGTACCCAACCCTAGAATCTTCCATAAGACCAATGCTCGCTCTACTCAACCTCGTTCTGCTCCATCATCAGAACTGTTGCGGTACTGATGCAAGACGAAATGTCCGCCGCTAGTGTGGACACGTTATCAGATGAAAGTACTTGCGGCATTGTCAACAGACCACATTGGAAGAGACTGAATAATCCTTTTTGAAGATTTCGAATTTTTCAATCAACATTCTAGAACTACTGGAATCATTTTAGCTCCATGAATAAAACTTTCACTTTTTCAGAAATAGAAACAAACTCGTAGCTTCGAAAACACAGACAAAAAACACTGGCTGTTGTGCTAAGCTTTAGATGGCAATGTTGCGGTGGATAGCATACTGCGTAGAGAAAGGATCAGTACTGTTCACAGCTGGTTGTGTCGAGTACACTCCCGCGATGAGGCTTTGGAGGTGTAACGTAATAATAATAATAACCATTAAAGGAAGTTTCGTTGCATGATAGCAATGAGAAGGCTTTCATATGAGTCGTGCACGCAAGACATTCCGGCCGGTGCACGCTCATCACCCACACATGGCACTAATCTCATATTGTGTGGGATTGATAATACAAATAAAACAATTGATAAAACAAATACTCTGATGCTGGGTATTCCAAACAAAATATTGCTCTCTCTCTCTCTCTCTCTCTCTCTCTCTCTCTCTCTCTCTCTCTCTCTCTCTCTCTCTCTCTGTGTGTGTGTGTGTGTGGAGAAGCAGGGGACAACAAACCTGGCCTTTATGAAAACGTTTATTTTACACCAGTAAGAGAGAACATAAGACGTTAGACGTCTTATGTTCTCTCTTATGAACATAAGAGAACATCGTCTTATGAACATAAGACGAACATAAGAACATAAGATTTTTCTTAACCACAAGAAACACACTTCTGCTCCATTGGTATATTAAAGTGGATCCATGAAAAACTATTCAAACACTGGACAAAAATGACCCTGAGATTTTAGAAACTAATATTTGATGGCCTTCAAGTTAGGAAGAGGTTAAAAATGAAGTACTCGATGGCGGGACTCAAACAGAATCTCGGAAATCAGTGTGAGGCAACAGTAATGGTGAAAAGTGCAAAAAGAAGCCATTGATCAACTCATAACATTTACCGTAGGAGGGAGATCGGAATGTCACTGGAGTTCCACTTTCTTCATTCTCACGAACTCTTTCCTGAAAACTCTGCTCCAATAAGTTAATAGCGGGTGAGGTTCCAGGACTGGTTGTCCTGATACTTCGCTTGGTAATGGCGACGATACCAGGAGAAATATCACGAGGGTTTCCACCCTCGTGACATTTCTCCTTGACATTCCTTGTATTGCTTAATGCAATGGGAGACTATTTCTTCAAACGCGAAGATACAAAACGAAGCGAAGTGCTTGAATGCAGCACTTCTTAAAATTAGCATTTTGTTTGTAATTTTCTTATTGAAACAGTCAAGAAGGCAAATTCTTGAATTTTCGCTATTTATATCCATTTACAAAATAGTTTTTTAATCGCTTTACAATACTCATGTTCGTAAAACACAAGTCATTGCATTTTTAAATTCTGCGCTCTTGATATAAGGCACATAAAATCCACACGTAGATCTAAGGTACTTGACAAACTCCTTGTTGGCAGTGCCTTTAATCCAGTGACGTATAGGGTTATTACCTTATAAGAAATGTGTCACTTTGGAGAGTAAAAAGGCAATCACGTCTTATGTATTATTAGGAAAAGCGAGTGTTTTCTACGGATATTTGGGTTTCTTATTATTCTTCGAGCAGGAAAGGTTGCCGTTGATACAAACTTTCTTCAGAAAGATTCTTCTTTGAAAATCTAACGAGAAATTAAAGCTTTCGCATTAGAAGGCAATTCCAGGAGTGCTACTCTTCGTAGCACATGCGACAGTTGGTTAGGGTGTTTTTTCCTTCTTTTTCCAGAAGTAAGGAGCGCGTGCAAATGGCTCGTCGCTCCTACCCCGATGGGCTCCACCACTCTACATTGTTCAAATAAGCCTTCGTAGCTGTTCTTATTTATCTGAATGCTTCCGTATTATTTTCGAGTTTCCATATTCATAAGCGGGCGGACCAAGCTTGAAATTCTTGATGTTGTACAGAAGAAAGTAATTTGGCTCATAGAAGATCTTCCCTCTCAGGCTCACTTCAACCTCTATCTCACAGGCGCAATCTTTCAGCTCCGCAAGTGAATTGGCAACCATCATTCCTCCATCTTCTGTTGGCCTGTTAAGACAAGAGCACCAGATGTCCAATATAGCTTTAGAGTACAAATGCAAACTCATCGAACCTCATTCTCTTCCTCATCTGCCTCTGTCCTCTGCAACAGCCTTCCCCGTGATGTGCTTCCCGACAAATTGAACCTACAGCTCTTTAAGAAACATGTCAACGGGCTTCTTCTTTTGCAATCCTTATCTGCACCTCACACATACTGATGTGCCATAGGCTCATGTGTGGGACGAATATTTTAAAAAAGGAGAATGTTCCACAGTATTTCTACGGGTCGAAAGTAACGGATGCTAGTGGGCAAGGAATTGTTTTGGATGCGTTTCAAATGTGCGCGCTCACAGCCCGACAGTTTGGTGAAACTGAAGTGAACATGGCACTTTGATACTGCATCGAATATCCCCTCGTGTCATATTGTTTAGTGCTTGCATTGCTTGTCCGTATCACGTGAGTGTCTTCTACAAGACTGCTTTTTATCGCATTCCTTAAGAGCTTTCTGAATTTAAGTTTGAGGCAGCATTTTTCGCACAGAATCATTTAATTTTAAATTTGAACGATTTGTGAGACTGTGACCACACCTCGTCATTTCCACCGTAGATGTATCGTCGGTGCAAGATAAGCCAGATCGACCAGACCCGCAGTTACTGTAGCGGAGAAGACGATTGCTTTCTTCCGGTTTGCGAGTTAGCATGAGGAAGAGCAAATCGAAGGCCCTTCGTAGAGAGGGTTTCGATTCGAGTGAATCGGAACCCTACGCAAGGGTAGGAAATCCTTCTGGGACTCCAACGTGGCATTCTCGTCTAAACGAGATGAGGACTCACGCATTTCGTGATCTTTTTATCTTTAAACGTTATTAAATTATCGAAACGAAAAGTAAAGTTAGTTATGCAAAAATAAAACCGCTTTAACAGTGTTTTAGTCCATTTAATTGTTTAATAGGAAATGTAAGTAGAGAATTTAAAACAATTCATTTGTTTAGAAGTTTTTCTTTTATGTTGTTTGCTTCCTAAAATTTAATACGCGTTTTAAGAATGCTCTCCTGAGATTAAGTATGAAGCTCAGCAATGCATTTCGCCAATCTTTGGGTTTATTAAAATCCGAATAAGAAGGGAAAAAAGCTTTACAGCTCAGCTCGGTTAATAAAACTTGCCAAAACGTTTAAAATATCATTTTTAAATAAAAAAAAAAACCTTCATTCAAATATTCTTTAAAAATGTGTCACATTTCTTTAACTGTTCACACTGATGGCTGAAGTGTGAAAAATTGTGGATGTTTACGGTTTAAAATTGTCTTCGTATTTCCTTAAAACCACTTTTTTTTTACGAAATGCGCTTATTTTGCCACAAACAAAACGATTAAATTTTCTGCGAGTGTCATTTTTCCTAATTTTATTTCATAAATAAACTGCTGGAAACATAACCCGGGAGATCAGCGAGGATGTTCAAGCGAAACGAATAAAAACGAGAACTGCGGACGATTACGTGGAAGGCGATATGAGCGACAACGCGAATAATAATTTGCGGTTTAGCCTTTCGAAACGCTCGTTTCTTAATTACAATACGAACAAATGCAATAAAGCTGCCAGAACATCTCGTGAGCGGAGCACGAGGCAAACAGAACGCACCTCGACCTCGAGCTTTCCAGCTACACCTGTGTAGGTCATATGCTCCGCAGTGAGCTACCGCAGTGGGCTCGTGTACTAACACTTATGGGGGAGGACGCCTTCGGAATGTTGCTGCCGTATCAATAGATGTTATGCAGTTGTATTTGTCGTCGGTGGTGAACGCGTCTGCAGTTAAGGGAAAAAAAAAAACTGGACACGAGCTCCCGGTAATCCTTATGCTAATAGCGCCGGACTGATGCAATAACACGCTCGGTGAATAACAGTCTGAAAATGGAAATGGCAGGAGGAGTGATAATACTCGGGAATTATGGCGCTTATCAAGCGCGAAACTACACAAAGCCGAGTTTTAAGTCGCGCTCCATTTGCATGAAGGAGAAATTAAAAATAAATGCAAATTGGAGAAGAAGAAAAATTGGAAACGAGGAAGGAAGGAAGTAACTTCGCTTGTTAAAAACGCATTTTGGAGTAATATGAGAGCCGTTTGTTCAAGGAAGCGATCGATTGCGGCAAGGACGGATCGGTGCAAATGTTAAATACAACCGATGACCTCTTGTATTCTTCCGCGTGAGAACACGACTTCCACGAAGTATCTCCCAACTCTAAGATGCACTGCAGAAACTTCGCTGAATCAAATGAGTCTTACGAGGATCTCACAAAACGAGTGCTTGCGTTCGTTCCTCAAAACGCGAAACACGTTTGAAGAATTTCTGTTTCTGGTTACGTCGTGTCGTATAGGAACGCGTGTACGTCGTTCTTTTCACATTCCTCGATTGTAAACCATTCGGGGGAGGGAGGGAGAGATCCGCTTCTAATAGATAATAATGATTAAAAGCGTATAATGACAGGTTACCTTCCTTCTCTCAATCATTCGTCAACTGCCGGAGAAAAGGATGAACGGTCACGCGCCTTTGTTTAGCCTTAATCCCCATCACCTTGAAATAATAAACAGAAAAGGCAAGCACGAAACCATTAACGTGGTCTTAATGGTCTTAACCCTCCATTAATTTAAGCAACTGTTCGCACTCCATTATAATGATGATTGGCTTAACTGAGATACGAGGGGGGGGGGGAAGGGGCTTCTTTACGCATTAGAAAGTGGAAACGAATTCCTTAAAGTAGAGTAAAACTTCAAGAGGGTTTCTCTTTTTAATAAATGAATATCAGAAATTCTCGCTAATCCATTTCAATTTTTTTTTTTCAAATCTGAAATTCAGAGACTGCAGAACACCCACCCTGAATTTTAAGATCGATTCTGTGATTAAGGAATGAACACAAACTTCTCGAGGAAACAAAAAAAAGTAATAAAAATAACCGAAAAAAAGCAACATGGTTTCTAATAAAGCGAAAAGAATGGAATGAAAACGAAAAGAATGGAATGAAAGCGAAAATAAAGATATTTTTCTTGCAGCAACGCAAAGTAAAACTAGTCGCACGAAATCTTTCCGCATCCAAGAGTATCTGATTTCATGTGCGTAGCTCAATTTCGTAAACCACTGCTGACCATTTAGTGTATGTTTTCTTTGCTGTCTGAGTAGTTGACCGCATCGGATTTAAAACTGCTTAAAATGTTCAGTGAATGTTCTCAATCTCTAAGTTTCAAGAGAGGAATACCGTGAGTAGACATATCGATATGAAATTAATAACGGAAAAATCTCACGTACAAAGATTATTTAATAGTATAATTTTCGCCTGTGTGTCACAGGCATCTTGAGTACATTAAAGTTATTGACCTTTTAGGTATCTTACACCAGCTACTTAGGTGTCGCTTTCTGGAATTGTCAGCTAGTGTTTAATTTGAGCTTAATGTACTGAAGACGCCTGTGACACGCAGGCGAAAATTATACTATTAAATAATCTTTGTACGTGAGTTTTCCGTTATTAATTTTGTATCGATTCTCAATCTCTGTTGAGAAAAGTTGATGTTTCTATGTGGATCTCTTTTTCTTCTTCACATTCATAGGAGTATGAACACACATCTGCATAAAGCAGCATCGAACAACTTAGAGATTCACTCGAGTCCTCTCCCGATTGTGGCAAATGCACAGTTCGATCATCGGCGTGGAGAAAAGTGTCCGTCATTTAAATTAGAGCTTCTCCGATCTGGGGGTAGTTTCCATTTCGCGAAAGGGGAAGAAATAATTTCTGGATTTTGAATGGCAATCAGGAAGAAGTGGTCCGCCATAACTTTTTTCAGCTTATTTACGAAACAAAATTAGTCCCGACTCTAATTCGCATCCACATTAACAATTTAAAGACGCTCTCTATTGAGGAATTACCAATCCCTCCCACGTGAGTTTGGAGACTTGCGAATTTAGATAATATAGTCGCAGTTTCAAATCGCTGCGGAAGCAGATAAGGCTTGTAAAGCGTGTGTTTAATTGAGTGTTATTCAGGCTGGTTCGCCTCTCCGTATTTAGAAGGCTCAAAATATTTCTGGCGTATTGTCGTGGAGTAGGTGTCAAAGTATAAAGGAGACCGCTGTATCATTCCTTTTCGCATTTTCCATTTCGACATTTGCTTTTCTTTCTGCATATTTCCGAGAGATCAAAAACGATTTCAATCCATTTATTTTGGTTTGCGATATCAAATGAATCTTCGGACAAGTTTTTTTTAAGTTTATTTCTTAATTTGTTAAATTTAAAATGAAATGCTATACATATCAAAATGCATCAAGTATTAGTTTCATTCATATTCCTGAATTAGTCTTCACTTCTTTTTTTAATCGTTCTTACGTTCTTTCTTACATTTAATTCGGTTTCAACAGCCTTCCTTTAAGTTTTCTTCTGCGTGTTGACACGAACAGAAACTTTTCATTTAAGAAGATAAAATTTTGGTGGTTGTCTTGAATTTTTTTTCAGTGGTGTCCTGAAATTTCGATGTGGCCATTGAGAACGATGTCGGGATTGAAATGCAACGAGCATTTCAGTCCCCTCTATTTCTCCCCTCTTATATTAGAGATTTTGAAGTGCATATTAGAATTTATTGGATTTGGGAATCGGCTGCGGGGTTCCTATGCACTTGTGTGCAAAAAATATTTTGCCGAGTTTAATGAAATCAACTGCCATGAAGCGCGCGCGCGCACACACACACACACACACACACTGTAATTACAGATTCAATCCTACTAATAATGCTGTCTGGTTAGCTATGTCGTAAACTAACGTCACAGAGAAATGTAGTCTTTCCGCATAATCACCCGCACCAATGCTATCATTTGAAACTGTTTCTTAAGACAGATGTTCCAGAAGATGCCAACAAAGTCGAAAAAAAGAGAAACCCTCTTGAGCCATCTTGTGGTGTCGAAATCACATCCTACGTTAAGTAACCCAGCAGCATTTTGTTATTATTCGAAGTGTCTTAACTGACTATTCCAGTAGATTTATATCTTGCTGTCCATTGAGCGTGCGGAAATAAAGTGTGTTTGAATGGCGGGTGGACAGTTGTAGCAATTTTTTTGATGAGAAATGATGCGAAAGAGACGAAGGCGCGTGAAAGACGCACAACGCGAATAATACACAGCGACTGCACGTTTAAAAAGAACGAAGCTTCCCATCATGACTGAACACTGTTGTGTAAACATGTTCTAAATTTGTAATAAGAAAACAAATTATGCATACGATTAATTTAACTTAAATAAAAAAGGAACAACGCTGCTGTTACACGACTTGTGTAACGACGTAAAATTCATCCATCATCACTGTAACGAGGCAGGTGTTGAAATATTGCGCGTAAATATTTAAACGAATCTCTTCGCCTACACGAAATAAACATCTAAATTGAGATTAATGTCGTGAATCAAGATGGGACTGGAAACGTCGCACCCTCGTAAAGACTCTCTCTCTCTCTGTGTGTGTGTGTGTGTGTGTGTGTGTAGTATGATGTGTCAAACTCAATAGCATGCACGACAGCGACTGTTCATACTTTCAAGAGGTCGACAGAAGATGATAGAGTATGAAACAAAAGTTCAGATGGCCGGCAAAAGGGTTAATAACTGTATCTAGAGGGGCAAGATATAAATGGATCACGATGTAGCTTAAACGACAGACAATGGGGGGGGGGGGGGAATTCCTGATGTTTCGCACTCTTCGAAATTCTGATGTCTTCACTTCATTTCTACCACAAAAATAAAAGAATGGAGTATAAGAAACAAATCCCACAATTGAGAGAGAATCGGCATGTTCTGTTTCGAGGGGCTGAATGGCATTAAATCAGTAAAATGCCAACATTTTTAGAATGTCCATTTGAAGAACGGTTGAAACTGAAAACATTTCTAGTTCCTAAAATGTGTGTTCCCTGCAATGCACGGCGTCTATCCTGGAGAGCGTCAACACAACTGAAGATAACACTTCAGTCTTTAATATGCATGCGCGCGCGTGCACACACATAACGTAATTACGGAGTGAGGTGATATACAATTGGCTGAAGCGACAATCCCAAACAAGGAAAGCGTTTCCTCTCTCATCTGAATCTACAGCCACGGCGGCATCGGTTGAGTCAAGCGGACAGCGTTGAAAGGCTCTTAGTAATAATACCTCCGTAGCGCAATACGAGGACGACTCGAGATTTGCCTTCGGCTGGAAAGACCCGATCAAGACAGATGAGGATTTTTGAATGATTTTTTTAATCGAAGGTGAGTCAATTGGTCTGATACGGCGAAGAAAATTCCGGAAATCTGGACTTTTATCTAAATCGTCACTGCTGTTTGTTATTAAATGAAGAAACGAACGACACCACTGATGAAATCTCTGTAACTCTCAGTTTCACCGTTTATGTTGGGCCAATACACTAGAGGTTGGTTGGTTGGTCCACCTACAGTACGTTAGTACTCTGTATGGGAAGAGAATTGGGAAATACGATCTGAAGGCTTCCTTGAGAGGGAGGAAAGTCTGTTCCACAACAGGGAATGGAAGAGGAGAAACTTGATCTATGAGTGTGGAGTTTGACGGTGAACCTGCACGTGTTTCAGTAGATTGGGAGGATTGAAAGAAGAGGAATTATTGATGATAGTGCTGATGAACATTTACCAGAGAAAGATGCATGCACCAGATACTGCACGAGAGTGGTTGGAGCGAGTTGGTAAGAGTGGGTCATTAAGAAGTCTAATTGCTCTCCTCTGTATTGAGTCAAGCATTGTGAGAGAGCTTTTAGGGGCCCATCCCTTATGTGAGAGCAGTACTCGATGGATGGGGAGTTAAATTTTATTTATAAAATACGTATACAGGCGCTGCCTATTTCGACAATAATACCAGCTGGGGTTAGAATACGTGATGGTGGCAATTTACTGCCGTACTCTTGTCACCCGTTAGTCGTAAGGAGAGGCATTTTGACTATCGAAAATGATCAAGAACGGAGACCAGCCTGCCTGCTACTTTCGAAAAGTTAGGTCTAAAAGAATTCTCTCTCTCTCTCTCTCTCGGAAACCGAGAATTGTTTATTTAAAGTTTGTGGATGCATTTATGTACAACTTTAATAGGCTAAAGCAAAACGGAAATTTTGGACTTAAACAAACTTAATGCACTTTTAGCTAACGAGCGTTTATCACAGGATGGTTTAAGGTGGCTCAATCAGACCACATAGATGCTGGTTTTACAGTCAAAGTTGTATGCTGTGATTCAGGTCACTATTTCTTCGCAACTCCTCGATTCTCGTTCTATAATTTGGAAAGATTTTTCTGTTAAGAATCTAATTACAGTTGCCACGACCGATCCATGCACGATGCTACGATGATATCACACAATCGGAAATGATTGGTTGTGGCGTCATTCACCTACACCTACCTCCCTTTTATTTACGCGAAGGACGAAGGATCAGCTACGGGAACAACCTGATCGGAAAGGAGAATTTTGCCCTATTGACACTGAAAAACACGATCAAAGAGATGACTGTTCGAGATAATCGAATCATTCAAGCAAGAAGGATAAAAAGCATTTCAGAACTTGACGACGGGAAGTTAATTTTCTTGCATGCGACGAGAGGCTGTCTTCAGTAGTAACGTGAGGAAGCCGTAACACTTAAAAACAGTTATTACGACATAATGACGTCCATGGACAGGTAGAACGTGCATCAATTAAAGCAGAATTCTAGTAGTTGAACCACTAGAAAAGGGAAATTGTCGTGAAAAGAGAAGTTGGAGACATTTGAAACCAATCCATCGAGTGGAAATATTTAGGGAAAATTCGAAAAGGGCAAAGAAGCTAATCATGATATTGCTCTCCACCTGCACTGATTCGTGCCACTTGTTATTAACAACCCCATGTGTCAGTACAAAAATCAAGTCGAATGTTCCTGAGATATTAGTCACGTGACTCACACCGTGGAAACTTCAAACCTGTTGGGTGAAACGCATTAGTGTCTCGGCCTTACTCAACGGGATATGGGTTCGAATCCTATTGTAACTATATACCGATGGATGTTATGTTATGGCGGTAGAAGAATTTTTTCCCAGTTTGAGAGTGATTTTTGGAAGCCTGATGTAGCCTGCAAAAAAGCACTGCGTTTGATGTCAAACAACGCTGGCACAGGAACTTGCCCCATTAACGTGCTGCAGTGATTTGCAGCCTTTTGTGACTAAATTGCTTTTAAAACACCAAATCTTATTAAAAAGTCATTAATTTTAAGTTAATTTTAAATTTAGTGAAAAGCTGGGTTGTGTATGAATACTGTCCCTTCTGTTGCGTATAAGCACTATGGACCATTTCATTCAGTAAATTCTTCATGCCCTGACGATAAAATAAAGGCACCCTCTTAAATGATTCGTAGATTTCATTCGTCTTCCGGGATCGTCAACAATCAAGAAATTGTATGAAAGCCAACGAACTGTGCAATTAGGTAGTACAGAACTTGCTTGAATAGAAAAAGATTCGTTGGACGTACTTAACGAATATATTTCATCTACTTGAGTACAAGTTTTCGATGAGAAAAAGAAACAAAGGTGGTACATTTGGATGTCAAATGATGAAACTTTAGGTCGAACAAGAAAGAGAAATTAGCCAAAACTAACAGCAACATATAAGACGGTGTTCAAACCATCTTTTTTCTCTTGTGGATCTGAGAGTGGAATTAGAAATAAAAACGCTTGATCAAATTCTAAGGCATCAGAACTTCAAGAAAAATGAAGTAAATGCACGTATGAATAAAAACGAGAATTTGGCATTAGTCTGAAAATTATTAAATATTAAGAATATAAAGTGGATACTAGTTAAACGCAATAGTAAGTCGAAGATTTGCAAAGAATTTCCCTGAGTAATTTAATTATTTTCCTTTCCGAGGAAAGATCCAAACGCAGTAAAAGAAATGGGCGAATGGATGCAGTTAGAAGTTCGGAGAAACTCGAAATATAAAAGCTAACGATGATACTCGGAGACGTGCGATTAATATAATGGAATTTGGTAGGTCTACCATTATCTCGCCCAGTCCATGACAATACAATCTAGCGAAAGCAGATCAGGATGAAGCAGATGGGCGTCTGTAGTTTGCTAAGGAAGCAATCAGAGACTAGGGACCAAAGCCAGAAGAATTTATGGTCAGTGTGGTGAACAAATGGCTTCGCTGGAATGTCATGTTACAAATCGGGGGCGTTGAATTCAATGAATTCGGCATTATTAATAGCCGGGTATTTGCAACAAAGACTAATCTAAGGCGCCCACTTAAAAGGGGAGATGCAAACTCAATATGCATATTGTCACCGTTAGAAAGACAGAATCAGTGTTTAGTGTAAGAAAAACTGCGTTAGTGCTAGTAATGTGAGCATAGTAACGAATAAGGGCTGAACCAAATATAATAACCAATAAGAGAACAGTTTGGAAGAAAAGGAATATATACCACTGAAGCAGTCTTAAGTGGGTTGTCATAATATCCTTCATATTAAACAAAAAACTTTGTTACGATTATCTCTAATTCAGAGTATTTTAAGAATATTCTGATACACCATTCTGCTACTTGCATATGGAAATTGACTTCTGCATTGATTTAGCTTTCAGTACCTTCATGGGTCTAGCTCCTAATGATCAGACCTTAAAGGTCAAATCTGTGTATGCACATACAGATGGGGTGCTCTGTATTATGAGATACCGATCGATATGATATCAACGGCCTCTTTGTAAAAGTAGCCTAGTCGTGAAGATACTTAAAGTACAAAACAAGAACATAACTTGTCTTGCACTTTCTAACCAAACGAATCAACTTGCTAGAAATGTTTAATCTTTATGATATTATAGAATAGTATTTTATATAGAATATAAAAATAACTGCACGCTTTTAGTTTCCCAGACTTACTTGCAGTACTTCTTCAAATCGTCTTTGGTGCCAGGAAGGAAGAGGTTTTCGTTCATGATGGCAGAGTTCATGTTCTCGAAACACATGATCATATCGTCATGGTCGCACGAATGGCAGAGGAGATCTTCGATTGCTGAAAGAGGTCAACTTGCTTAAATACAGTGAAACTGGCGAGCACAAATAGCTTTTAAAAATGAACTGAAAATATTGAAATAAACGAAATGAACATAAAAGAAACGCATTAGGTCCCTTAATCGCAAAAAAGGTTGAAAGTTTTTACAAATGAATGAAATGATTTTCATCCATCTCAGATTCTTCTTTAGTTTTATCTCGGATTCCTCTTAGCTTGTAAAATTTTCAAAAAATCTTTAAACGCGTTGGGTTTTAGGAAGAGATATACACCATGGTCGGGTAGGAAAGTCAGCTTCAGTTATTAGAGCGTAGTATGAAGAGAAATAAGAGCTTAAAGTAACGCCATACTGCGCTTATCGGAGCATGCAAACAGCATAGACAACGCATCCCTATTTCTACCCGCGTAAGTCGAGGAAAAAGTGAACACAAACTACTTTTGCGTGAGCCTTCGTAAGACAATCTTTCACTTATTTTTCAACGGCGCATTATCACTTTATATTCTTGATTTTGGGGCGACTGACAGTCTGATCCATGCTTCTTTTCCTTCTGGACTGGAACTCCGTCTCGTTTAGCATAGCACCAGACTAGAATGGTCACAACTGTTCTACGGAAAGCAAAGTCTGAGTATAAAAAGAAATTAGCTCTGCTTGCTAAAGACAACCCACAAGAATTCCATCGATATGCTTGCAGCATATCGATGAAATCGATGAATATGAAAGAATAACTCTTCTAAATACAGATGACATAAGGTTTACAAATGCAGAAGAGGTTGTTCAGCTAATGAGTGCCCATTTTGTTAAAAGCTATCAACCTGGTGAACGCGACGTTGAGCTCGCTGTTACCTCTTCACTCGATAAAGAAACTCAGGTACGAGGTTGAGGTATTAGAGCTGTTGCACAAACTGAATAAGAATTCAGCAATAGGACTGATGGGATATCAGCAAGTGTGCTAAACGAGTGTTCAGCTGAAATGGCTGTTCCTTTGACCAGGCTGTTTAATATGAGTCTAAGAACAGGGAAGATTCCTCAGGAATGGAAGGAATGTATGGTAATTCCATTGCACAAGGGCGGTGCAAAGACCGATGTATCCAACTATCGACCAATTAGTATTTCAGGAGTGGCGGTGAAGATTGTGGAAAAATTAGTGTTTGGTACTCGCATTCAGAAATGAGTTGACAGTGAATCTGTACTTTGCAATGGGCAACATGGGTTTACTAAGGGAAGGTTATGTTTTAGCAACTTGATCACATTCGATAACAATGTTACCATTGAACTAGACAAGGGGAACGGATACACCATGATACTTTTGGATTTTGCTAAGGCTTTTGACAGAATGCAGCATGGCAGACTGTTACATAAATTGGAGAAAATGGATTTGGGTTATAGAATATTAGCGTGGATATGAGGATGGCTGACTGAAAGATAACAAAAGTGGTATACAGGGAATGTGAGTCTTCAAGATTTAAGGTAACTAATGGTGTACCCCAAGGATCAGTGCTTGGTCCACTGTTATTCAATCTCTGCATTAATGATATTACGAAGGATTTGACAAGCGACATACAGCTATTTGTTGATGATTCAAAGATAGGTAGGGTAATCAGGGATGCTGCTGGTATGCAGTACTTGCAGAATGATTTGAATATCCTGGAATTGTGGACATGGAAAAATGGATGTCAGTGCAATGTCAATAAATGTAAAGTCATTCAATTCAGCGTGATTAGATATCCAACGTCTTATTATATTGGTGGGATTATGCTAGAAGAAACTGATGAGGTTAGGGAATCTTAAAGTGATAGGAGATAGGAAGTTGAAGTTCAGGTGCCATGTAGCAAAAATTGCAAATACAACTCAAAACATAATTGCAATGCTGATACGAACGTTCACAAATAAAGATAAGGATCTCATTTTGTCCCTTTATAAGACCTTGATAAGACCTCACTTAGACTATTGTGCGCGGATCTGGTCTCCTGGTTTCCGTTGTATTTGCAATATATTGCAGAGAGTGTTACAAATGATATCAAGATTGTGGGGTACTTATGAAGACATATTGAGAATTTGAAGACTGCAGACACTAGCAAACAGGAGAAAGAGAGGTGATATGATTGAGGCTTACAAACTTCTGAAAGGATCATACAGGATTTCAATTGACGGAAGTTTTAAAATTGTGGAGGATGGGGAAAGGACAACAGGACATTCTCTGTGAGGGGGGGGTGAGGGCTAGCTGTTTCTCTCATTGGGTGGTGCGTGATTGGAATGGATTGCCATTGGCTGTTGTGGATGCAAGCAGTGTGAATCAATTCAGGAATAAGTATAATAGCTGGTGCGTGTAACACGTGGCCTCCCTCGATGAGTCCCTGACTCCCTGGAAGTCTCTCTTAATAATAATTTGCTTTTAATTTTCATAAATCCAGCTACACTTGAATTTTTTTTACGCACCTTTATTTCTCTGCTGCCGTACTTGGAGCATACAAACGGGTGTATGCATGCTCTGTCTGCCCCGATTCTATTCTCTCATGTCTGTATATAAGTTTTATTGTCACCCTCGCTTAGTATGGTTAATAAGATCAAAATGCTTGCTTAAGATGCCTTCGCCCATGATTGCAGCCTGCCACCTTAACTAAAAAAGTGCATAGCAAATGAAAGCACGAATGAAAACTCGCACTTCTGGTTAATCCTGCGGGATCTGTCTCAGCTTTATCTCAGAAGGAGTTTATCATCGCCAATAGGGTACGGCTGTGTAGAAAGTAACCATAATGTGACCTGTAGTTGTCTTTTTATGATGTAATCCGAGAATTAAGGTCGCTTTTTGTATTGTTTAATAAGAACGTTCGTGTAAAGACAACCCTCTCGAAACGAACGTTTCTTCATGCTGGAATAAGTGACTGAATGAGAACAGCTTCATTCTAATAACCTTTTCAGTTCTGGTGCAGATAACCTTTGTTCCCTGTCACCTCTTGTCACGCAGTATCACTTTGTTGGCGTTTCAAGCAGCGTTATTGAGTTCTGTTCTTTGGTAAGTGAATCTCTGTACCCTTCAGTTTTAACCATTAAGTCTTTCACATGCTTAAGTCATTTCTGTCTATCTAACAGCGATGACTTTGTCAACATCATTTCTTTCTTTTTCGCCAATTGGAATTCAACTTCCGTATTAAAATGATTGTATCTCCTCTTGAATGTGCCCAACATCTAAGCCATCCCTATAGAGACTTTTCAACAGCGCTTATTAAATATCATTTTTCACAGATTTCGTCTCATTGTACTTAGCAAAGTCAGATTTTGTGTCTGTTTTTAGCACTGAAGATGGCATTTAATTTTCAAGATTACTGCATGCAGATACCAATTATTCCTACGGCAGAAGAAAAGCAGCCAGAAAGAACATAATATAGTTAATTTGCATTAAGAAGACACGAGCCTTAGTAATATTTTCTACTGTAATTCTGAACAACATATTTAAGTGTTCCAGATTCTGAAGCCCTTGTGATATCTACACTGCATGGAAAGAAGTCAAACACCACACCCATGGGCAAGGTGCATCGCGCCATGTAACGAGTCAAGTGTTTATAGCTGACATAAATTGGAGGAATATGATACTCCCAGATCATAGCAACTGTATCCGGGCGAAATGGCTGCGAGAAGGTAACTGACGGAGTTTGAAAGAGGCGTTGCGATAATGTCATGGTGCGGGCCTATCTGTTCGAAAATTGTGGACACAAAAATCGCCCATCCTGGGTCAGCAATCATTGATACCATACTGGAATGGACGCCCAAGGAGTCAACTGCAAGTACTAACCACAGTGGACGACCCATCACACTCACCGAACGTGACCATAGGGCGTCCTCCACACCCTCTATCGAGAAGATGGATGGATGTGGAGGATGTCCGGTGAGCGTTTCTTACCAAAGTGCGTAACCCCAACTATGAAATTTGAAGGACGTAACGGTGTGATGTATGGTCTTGTTTTTCCTGGTTTTGCCGCGCACCTCTGTTTGTAGTGCCACGAACACTGAACTCCGAGAGGTATCTGAACATTGTGGATAGTGTAATTCTTCCTACTTTGTGGCATTTCATTTCTACGGAACCTTTGTCTCTTTTAGCAAGACAATGCACCATATCTTAAGGCTGCTGCTGTAACTGCATGCTTTGTGGATATGAACCTCACCACACGTGACTTGTCTCCACAAAGCCTTGATCCCAACCCTATTGATCATTTGTGGGATGAAATGGAGCACCAAGGGAGGTCAAGGGAAGTCTGCTCCACAACAATGCAGGACCTCATTACATTCCTACAGGAAGAATGGTCCAAAATTCCCATTGATCGCTATTGCATGCTTGTGGAAAGTATGCCCGTAGGATTGCTGCAGTCATCGCAGCGAAAGGAAGTCCTACATCTTATTAAGGTGGCCGCCGTCGTCCGCTGACTTCTTTCCCAGTAGCGTACTTCAAAAGTGACTGTGAAAACAATTAAATTGCTGATTCAATGAATATTTCATTGCGAGTAGTCTTTCTGGATACTTTATATTGTCTCTGTGTTCACGCTACGCCTTTCGTAATCTTTGATATAAATACCTTGCAATTTAAAAATGAAATAAAAAGTTAATGAACTTTATGAGTTATCAAGTTATACCCATATCCGATTTTTTTTTTTTCAAACGAAACCCAAAAAAACAAGCCTACCAGATCCCAAAAGTTCCCACTACAGAAATGGCAGCACGTGCAATAGAATACAGCCACAACAAAGTAATTTCTTAGCTTCAAAAAAATGAAATAAAGTGAAGAATATCAGAAGCCACTGAAATAAAAATACGTTGCAACATTGTCAATGTTCACCGCCCCTACATTACGTCTGAGGTTTGGCAGCTCCCCAACAACAAAACTTGGAACCAATCAAAATACCTTGGCAGCATCGACACAGCCTATACAATATAAATATTGTCCGCGCGGTTAGCCTAGTGGCTGTGCGCTTCGCAACCATATGCCTGAGAAAGGAGTGTCCCGGGTTCGATTCCCGTCGCCGACGTGAGGAGCTTAAGGATCTTCTTCAGCCATAGCCAAGTTAGCTGGGCGTGGTCAGCAGGGTTTTTCCCCCCAGTTTATCTGGGGATTTTCATCCCGCAAGCAGGCAAACCGGTCCCGTGAGCATACAAGGATCTACAGCCATAAATACTTAACTCCCAATGAGGGGGCTCAACTCGCCCCAGTAGGGACGGGGGGGGGGGAGAAGGAAGGAAGGAAACTCCATATGAATAAATACAATATACACTACTAAATTTTGTTCTATTATTCCGATGACGGCTTCCCCGAAACGGCCTCACTTCACCCTGTAAATCGATTTCATCTTTCATCATAGATTTTGTGTTTCACTTTCAAGGCCAAAAGTTTTTACGTTCTAGTTTTTTTAATATTTTTCATCTTTAAATTTTACGCGTTTTGTAGTGTATTTACTAATAATATTGCATCATTAATTACCGAATCTCTCCTCATCTTTTAACAGTATCCTCTTAATTTTACGCTTTTAATTCCTTCATTCTTATCTCAATTTTAAATTGTAAAACCCAATGGAGCTCCATCTTATTATTTTAACTATCATTAGAATCGTGTTCAGTTCGTTCACCTGCAATCAACACTTCAAACATTGTTATTGCCAAAAGCACGACAGATATATGATCACTTCATTAAATTTTTATTTTATTTTTAATTAAAAAATAGAGTTAGTCAAAAGACGCGTTCTGGTCTAGGGTGCTCTATAATATGAAAGCAATGCTTATCTCTTTATGTCAATCTTTCTGGATCCTGTTCTTTGAGCCACTGCCAACCATTCGATAACAAAATCTGCTTCGTAGCCATCCGAACATTAAAAACGGCTTATCAAATTTAAAATTTAGGTCATCAATGTATGTTAATTAAGCCGATAACAATATTTAAAAAAACAAAATTTCGACTACTCCCTCTCATTGAGCTCGATCCTTTATTTTAGATAGAGATTTTTAGATAATCCCACCGTGCCGTACAGATTGAGACTTGGTAGCTGAAAACTAAATATCTCCTGAATGACAACGCAATTAAGAGTGAATCGTGGGAACAGTGACATGAATAGGACCTGTAAGATGGAGCAAAGTCATGAAAATAGTTACGGAGGCTAATCAAGTAGGCCAAAGTGACGTATTTACCAATGTCGGTGGTTTTATATAAATATATTTTATATATTATTTATCCCTCCTATCAAATATGTAATGTTAAGAAGGACGTCAAAAACAAAAACGCATCCCTTTGACATTAAGCCAATATAATAATATATACTATATTATACATACAATAAACGCTGTAACTATAAAATAAACAATCTAAAAACTCGCATAAACGTCTTTTTTGCTTGCCCTATTATAATTACGTAATAGTAAAATAGAGGGGGTCGATAAAAAGTCAAGAAACTCCTGAAGGGGTCGACGGTCAAAGAAGTTTGGCGACCCCTGGTGTAGCTCATTTATAAAGGAAACGTAGCGCACACAGCAAACACTTCTTTTCAAATCTAGGCTGAAAATCCCGGATATAAGAGAACATTAAATTCTTTAACGTGGCATCTCGCAGTCGAAGTTAGTGAAATTTAGCGTAACACATTTTATGTTAATAAAATTCAGCACTTCAAAGTAATACCGTTTCCGGGCATTTTACGAACAAGAGCGCACATCGAAGATTGGTTAATTTGACTGCCTTCGCCTGTTACAAACTCTGTAATTTGATCACCTTTAATTCTCTTTAACGGAACCAAGGGGCGAAGAATGGGTCTTTGAAAGAAGTTGATCGAGTTTGCGATTTGTTGTGATGATCCGAAAACCCGCTTAGTGAATGAACTGTGAGAATGAACAGCGCTCAGAAGACAAAAGTGCCTTGAACGAAAAACACTGGTGTGGCTCAGATTCGGAAGACTCGCACTCCGTCAATCTGCGTTTTTCAGAATCACGTTTTTGCCGACAGAGAGGGAGGAGAACCCCCCCACTTCACTCCGTTTTGACAAGGACCAACTCAACTTTGGTCGAAAAGTTTAAGAAATTGTTCCACGCCATTTAAAGGGTTGATGATTTTCAGGGTAATATACTTCCAGTTCCGGATGCGTTTTATTCCCTCAAACGCTATTGTAAACAGGAGGTCACATGCGATGTAAAGACGATTCGCTGAATCTGCATGATTGAAAACTCATGAAAAAAAAGAAAAACGAAAGAAGCTTGCTGACAGTAAGCATGCTTTTCCTTTCTGATCATCTCCTTTGCAAAACGCTTAAATAAGAATGGGGGTCAGCATACTTGTGTTCAGATCGATCAATAAAATGGACATTTTTCAAAATATGTTTTCTTTTGGATACTGCATCACGACTAGAATGGCAACAAGCCAATGTTGTAATCATCAAAGGCATTAAATCAGCAACGTTGTGAACAGTTGGGCCAGCTACGAAACGGCTTTGAAATAATTCCCCAAAACTATAAATTCTTATATTCCAGAAACTGGAATGAACGAATTAAAATTTCTGAAAACAGACCGGAAGAGATTTTTCTGTGATATCAAACATACCAAAAGCAGTTTGTTTAAAAATAACGAGCACATTTGGAATTCGAAAAGAAAATGCTGGTTTAAGTTAGTGGCGCAGATGCGAAAAATAATTGTGTTTCCTGGTGTGTGTGTGAGAGAGAGAGAGAGAGAGATTTTGTGTGGCACTTCCTTTCAGAAAAAAAATGTAAACTGATTGAAGGTCGCGAAGCCATCACTGGTTAATTTAAAATCTTTGTAATGGCAGGCAGAGGACTTTCTTGTACAAAGTTACAGATCAAGGAGGTCAGCCGACAGTTCGTATTATTAGATCAGAATTTCCAATCCTCCTTTTTCTCAACACGTGCATTTTAAGACAGGAAGAGAAGGCTTTAGAAATGCACTTTAACTAAGTTAGACATCATGACTAAGCGCGGTAGGGTGGATGGAAATGACTCTTTGCTGACCTTTTACGATGACATTAAATAATGATCAACGCAGAATAATTTATGAATGAAAAAAGGGCAGATGACTTTTAATGGCGGATACACAATTAAAGCTGCTGCATGCGACAATTTAAAACCCTGATATCGAACTGCCAATCTGTGATGTCACCAAATATACTGTTTTTGAATGGTAGAAGCTTTTCTTTCCCTGCTTTTTCTTTTTGGAAATTGTTCATAAATGTAATATTGTGCCACGCAGCCACACTATCACAACCCTTGTTATGCGCAATTTCAATACTCAATGAGCGGTCTTACTTACTCTTGCTTTGTTGTGTTGCAATAAAAAATTAGTTGACAAATTCTGGTATTAACCACCTTACCGGCCATTATGGATCAAATACGCATCCGCATACGCTTCGTAGCCATCATATATTTCAATGTAATATCAATGGTATTACAATTTTAATATGCACTTCGCATCCATGATAACTTGAACGTCTATAGACGTCTTGGCCAGTAGCGTGGTTAAAAGAAATACCAACTAAACCTCTGACTTGGTTGAGAGAACACGTCTCCTGAGTGGAAAGATGTCAACTACCTCAAAAGAGCAAACCCTTTTGAACGTGAACACGGCATTTGATGTTTGGAGGAGAATAGCGGATTAGACCAAATGGCATGTTATGGCCAAGGGTTTCTCGTAAACTACTTTGGTCATGGTAGAGGTGAATCCTATCTGATGAAATTTATTAGTGCAGTTGTTTTCCAGCAGGTTTTTCCGTTTTGCGTGGGAGGGGGAAGAACCGAGTTTCTGTGCTGGAGAAGCACTTCTTCATGCGACAAGCAGCGGACTGCCTTCGTTGGAAAAAGTTCTTACAAAAGGTGACCCCTGGAGAAAAATCCGATGCTGTTGACGAGGTGCACCTAACAAAACAGACAATTGATACGCACGCACCTTCGGTATCATACAGTTCAGAATAGCAAGGGTTGAGCAACGAAATTAACATTCCAAATTTCTTCAGCTTCTTTATTATTGCTTCATTTTGCTACCCTTCATTCAATCTCCGTAGCTCGGTTGGCATCAATGAAGATGCTTCTTGGTCAGTTCGAATCCCATCTAGACCGCAAAGAACATTATTCAGAGAAAGGAAAGAAGATTGTTTCGAAACTGAAGATTTGGAAAAGGAGAGACCTTATGAGGATATCACCCTCGCTATCGGAGTCACTTAAAAGACCAGCGACTTTGCCTTTATATTCGTCTTTCATTAGTGGGTTTGATGAAGGTTTTTAGATGGTGAGTTAGCCAGAGAAGCAGAATTTATCATTTGGAAAATATCCGGTTACAGGTTTACGCTGTTAACAGACAACTGATTGATTTACAGGACTTTCGTCGTTATTAAAAACAGCAAATGAATTACCTTTTCACATTTTCAACTTTTATAAATATGGATAAAGAAAGCGCTTTCAATCGCTTTAATAAGTGATCAAGTAAGATTGATCACTTTAAAAATCTATCTTGATATACAAGATAGATTTTTACAAGATTCCATTTTCTAATCTTCTAAGTATAAATTAATTTTTCTTAAATTTAGCGTTAAAAAGTCCCGTTTTTTTTTTTTGATTAGTTTTTAGTGTTGATCCAACTGCACCGCAACTAGAACATACCTGCAATATTTGAGTATCGTGAGGGGGTGGGGAGTCGAACGCAAGTTGAAAACTGCATCAAACGCAAATGTTTTTGTTTGTGACCTCCAGTAAGTAAAGCAGCACCGCGTGAAAATGCTCGTCTATCGACTCTTACTATTTTCTCTTCATTTGATTTTTTATGAAAATTGATTCTGGGGTCTAAAGCACATGGAAACGTGACGGAAACGCTCTTACATAAAGCCATCCAAAAGCTATTAAGAAGGTCGGTCAATTTAGGAAATTTATTCCGCTGCACTACTCTTTAGATGTTTTGTCCCACGAGCATTTTTATCCTCGCGGGACAACTTACCCTGATCGCAGCGTAAGCAACTGCACGCAAGACGAGATATATCACTGGCAGGTAGCCGTAATTCCCCTCGAAGCATGCGTCACACGACGGAATATCATTTTGTTTCATTAGTGGAGTGGAAATATTGGCTCGGTTGGACGAATGCCAGCCCACCCCTGCGCCGCTTTGAGGGCTGCGTGTTGTCGTGACCAACAAACTAAACAGACAGAAAATAAACTCAATTATTAAACCGTGTAGGTGAGTGGATTTTTTCCCTTCTCCTAGTGGATGTCTGCTGTAAATGGTGACTTCTGGTCACTTATAATAGGAAAGACAGACAAACAAAACTTCCCCGTTATCTGTAAGAACAGCTATAAATGGCAGCAGTCGTCCTGTTGAGAAATAAACTATTCAATATCTTGGATCGTTAAAAAAAAGAATTGCTCTCAGCAAGCTAAATCACTCGCAATATGAAGAAAGCGACATCAGATGGGAAATGTTTTCTGGTCGAGAGAAAGAACAGCTTTTTTTTTGCCTTCACCACCCTAGCTTGGTTAACATCGCCTCTCAGAGGGGGGAAAATCAGACGTAATGCAACACACTAAATGACGAAGCGACCCCGTCATGTTCTATCGAAAAAGGCGCCGCGTTGTTTAAATTATTCGACGGCCGATGGATGCACGAATGGATCACGCTACGGCTTGGCCAAAAGAAAGCTCTGAACCGTTTCGAACCACTCTAATGAAAATAAATGCTTCATTTTAAGGTACCAAGTTAAAGTTCTTCGAATTCTTATAAATAAACTCTCCCTTTAGAACATTTCTGACATTTTGATGTCCCTCGAATTTCAAACGGAATTTAAATTCTCGACAATTAGTCAAGGCGGTCTTCGAGTCACTTCCTAAACTACAACCAATATTTGGCTTTCTCGAAAAAGTTCAACATTTTTGTAAGTTTTTTACGTGAAACAGTCGGGGGAGATGAATAATCGGAATCAGTTAAGCTGATTCTACTGCCCCCCCCCCCTCAGTCTTCTCTTCATTTTGGCTTGTTTGGACCGAGGGTCTTGTAAGACCTTAAGTCACGTAAGAAATGGTTATTTTCCGAGTTTGACTGAACGACGCTGCCATTGGAGGTAAATGTGGAGCAGAATGGGGGGAGAAAAGAAAGGGTTGGTTTGGGCTATTTTCAAAGTGCGTATGGTTTTGTCATTAACTAGATTTAAAGCTTCTACTTTGGTTGGTTTGAATATCCCTCTCGAATGTTAATGATCGACTTAGAACAGAGCCAGTGGAATTTCAGTTGTAACCGATCCTTATGCTACGAGCAGTCAACGAACTTGCTGCAGTAACGCTGATATGCTAATGAATGGCACGCTCCTTCTATAAACAGGAAATTCTCGGTGTTCACTCTGACATAACTGGAGCGAAAAGGTGAGGGTGATTGCATTATGTCCGTTAGAACTTGCAAAAAGAAATCATTCTCTGCCTTCAAGGTGAAGAAGAAATACTACGCTGGCATGAACCTTATAGAGCTTTTATGAAGCGTGAACATCTCGCGAATTTCAGTAATGCCAAGAGTTTATCAGCCAATGATAAAACTGCTGTCTGTTTCAGTGGGAAATGGCAGGCGCGTGCCAAACTGCTAGTTCCTTCTGCCAACAGAGAAATTGATCCTAGCACATGCACAGTTCCGTGTTGGCCCCTTTGAAAGACGCACCCCACCACCTTAATATAAATATAGTCTCCGCCTTAACCTAGTAGATAGCCGTGAAAATTACTGTAGAGGTTTTGTATGGATGACTTCGACCCCACGCATGCTGCATAACGATTTTTTAATCAAAATAATTAAAACTGACTGGTCGATTAATTTCTTCATGTTTTTCTTTCTTTCTTTTTCATCAAGCGTCATTTCATCTACCTCAAGCGAAATTTAATGGAACGGTTTGCTGCGAGGGATTTCAAATCCCTCAAGGCAAATCGGAGTACAGAACCTTTCCTGCCTTGCTTCTCTCATGAAGTACTGTAAAATTACCCTTTTGTAATTTTGTAAGTAAAGGCCAACCACACAAGCGTTTCTAAACCGTCATTCTCCACTCCACTTGATAGAAAGCATGAATCACCAACCTTTCCCTCTCGAAGACTCTTTGTCCGAGAGAAAAAAACTTCGTAATGTAAGACACTAAAAATAAACCTTCAACCTTGAACACGTCATCACTCCGGTCCGTGGACGACCAGGATTGTTGAATATGGGTTTACGGATAACTAACTAATCTGCTCTGAAAATCGAAGATAACGGGAAGACATCAGTATTGAAATCCAGTAAGGAGTCACGGAAGGTTATAGATGGATAAAAGCAACCCCCTTCTTACCGGTTGATCTCCGCTGTATGTCCAGGGCTCTGTAGATTCGAATCCCACTAGGTGCATGGATATCTGAATATTTTATTTTAATCGCCTGACGCGAGATTTAATCTCCACCAACTGGATGACTGAAGCGGTTCTGATCAAAAGTTCCATTCCATATTTCGTCTCGTGAATAAAATTTTCGGATTTTCCAAAAACTTTTAATCAATCCACAAGTATACACACTTGGTTTCTTTACAACCTTCTGTGAGTGGATATCACATAAACATATAGCATTAATGTCGGCTGGATAAAAAGGAATGTCATGCATTCAATGAAGGCTCATCGTCTTTCTAGGCTCTGCAATATTCTGTAATCTTGCAGAGTTCCATACTTTCAGAAGCCTAAACTCGATCCGTTCAATCAGCTTATCATAAGACCTGAGTTAATAGGCAATGAAGCGTTTTGTGATCCACTTGCTAATATTTATCTTATCTTCTTATTTATCTTATTCTTCGGACCGACTGGAATTGTTCGCAACTACTGGTGCAGAATCGTTTATTCCAGCATTTCAAAGGCCGATTTTTCATCCAACTCGTCGTTGTACCACGAAACACAAAGTTGCATCAATTAATCTTGGAGCCTGAAAAAGTTGAATGCCCGATTTAGCAGTGGACCCTTCTTTTATTTTTGAAGAAAACATCAGGACGGATGAAAAAATGTAAGCTTGGACTTTTGAGTAATATTCGTCTTGAGAGTGAAAAAACGCGTCCAAACACTAAAACCGATATGGCGGGTCAAAGATCAGTAATTAAAGCGATCGATAAGGTTAACATGGTAATTAATTCACATATTCTCCTTCCAGTTTCTTAATTATCTCTCAGATGATTGGAAAGTTTGTGACAGCCATGTTTGAGTTTGGTGCATATTTTAGAGGAACAATAGATTTTAGGAAATTTCTCGAACTTATATTTGCTTGTCTTTTCCGTACGCATAATACAATGAAAAAAAAGCATTTTTTTTTCATTGTATTATGCGTACGGTTCAGCGTATAGTCTATTAGATTAGAGTGGCAGTAATAATTGCCATCTCCCCTTCGAAGTGTACTAGTAAGCATCCCTTGTATTCGGAGAAACTCAGAAAAATAGCGAGAGCGTAAAAAATAACAATATTCGACTAACACTCAAAATACTTAGCAAACTAGCGTCTCATATTGTAGCAAGCCCCAATCCAACCTTTCAGCCACCCTGGAGTCTCTAACGTCTTGCTGAATTTGCAATATAGTCGATTTTAGAGTGAAAAAGCACAAAAACCTATACATTGTATAATTATTATAGCTTCTGTGGGCTATAAGATACTTCTTTCTAGGATGCAGATGAAAGAAATCTGATCTAGAAGAACATCCAAGTCCAAAAGGTTCTTTATGAATCCTGCCGCAGTTCTTAAGCTATAAATATGCTGTGTCATATTACTCGATGGTTGGCTTACTTAATCCTAAGAGCCCTACTAATTTATTACAGTGTTAACCTTTTAATAATTTCCCCCCATTTCGGTTGCACTTTAATCCTTCTTATTAATGAGCGACTTCACAACACCCACAGACCAGGGTCACGGTCGCCTCATTGACGGGCACACTGTACATCATGATTTCCATTAGGTCAAAATGCTCGTTTTTAATGCATTCTCTGTTTCTTAATTGCGTCCTCGATGTAATGCCTTTGAAACAGGCGAAAACATTGATAATTTGGTTTAAGTAATTATATTTGGAGGTTATTTTATTACAACGAATCCCCAAGACGCTGATCTACTTCCACCAGTACATTCCTTCATTTGGAGTAGAATGTCCAAACAGAAAACAGTTCTTCCCTCCCCATCGAGGTTTATTGTTACAGTTAACGTCAAAACATAAGTTTAAACGCTATTCGATGATAAAGTCAGTTATTAAAAGAACATTTTGTGAAATGAAGGTGTACAGCCAACATTCTCGTGCATACGTACTTACAAGAAAGAAAAATAAAATAAATACAAATTTGTCCTTCAGTAATTTTTCCCCCCTTTTGGTAAACAAATTTGCTTTTATCTTGCTGAATAAAGCGACACAGTTTCCCCATTACAGTAATGTTAAATTTCCCCAAGTCTCGTTGCTCCATTTTTCTTGCTGGAGCATCGTAGTAACGAGGGTTTACTTTCCTTTTCACTCGCCCTGCATCAATAAGCACACCGGGGTTTTCCGGGAAGGTTTTTCATTAAGCTGCAGTGAAAGTCGAGTTCCCGTTTTATGGTTTTGTTAAATTTTCAGCTTTATTGTCAAACTCCAACATTATCAGTGTATGACTTTTGTTCTGCTGAGATTCGTTTGGATTTTTTTTTTTTTTAATTTTAATGCTGTGCTTGAAGTTCACTTGTAAGTGAACATAGCAACAGTCCATGCTTGTTTCGTGGGCTGCAACTTCGAAATGTACCTCAGTAAGAATAAAATAAAGGAACGAGAGATTAAAGACGGCTGAGCATGAGTGAGAACGCTGATAGAGCCGTTTGGTATTCTTTCATATAAGAAATGTTCAAACTACCGCTACACTAAGGGAGGAGTTTCCGCAACTACCGAAGGTCAGTTAAGTGACAATCTGTATTATTACTGCATAATTCGTGAAGTTAACCTTAAATTAAAAAATCACGTACGCACATGGGACAAAAATCTACGATGTGATTGGCCTTCTGTGATGATACAGATTTCAGTTTAGTATCTCTAAATATATTAGTGAGAATCACCGCAACTAATTTCGGGGATAAAAGTCATCCGTGACATTCTTTTGAGAAATAAAAACGCACGTTGCATGGCTAAAAAGGCGTCCGACAAAAATTATTGCAGCTTTAGATAATTCATTGATGGTTCGATCCGTTTCAAATCCCTGTCAGCAGTCGGTTATTTAAATTTACTTTATGCTTCTTTCAGCTTGAATGATGGGCAAATCCCTATTTTCATTGATCATCATCATACGTATCAAGGATTCAAGCCTCTAGCATGTCCTGTTCCGGCCTCAGAAGTCATCGTTGAATCTCTTAAGAGGACGTCCTAGTTTTCTTTTTCCTAATGGTTTATGACTTAAGGATTGTGTTGGTAATCTTTCTGTTTTCATTCTTTCAATGTGTTCCATCCATTTATGTTTGTATTTTTTTTAATTTTTTCTATTACTGATTCCTGGTTTAATTCTTTCCTAATTTCTTCGTTTCTTTTGCGATCAAATAGAGATTACTTTACTCACATCATTTTCATTGTGTATTTCATTGATTAATCTGCTCATATCAATTTTCACTGATGCGAGCAGATTATCCAATGAAGTTCAAGCCCTCTGCAATAAAGCAAGCATTGCAAACCTGACTGAATGAGTAAAAAATGTTTTTTATCAAACGAGCAGTTTCATCTTTCAATCACTTTAATTTTTTTTTTTATTAATAGCAACTTCTATTTTATCTTCAACTAATTTAAATGCAAATAATGAACGTTTTTAAACGCACAAAAAAGGCCCGAGAACGCCGAGTAGCATTTAATTTCGGAGTTCACCTTGGCAACACGGCAGTTCTTGTTCGCTGGAGGTGTGCAATTCCCAGTCGAGCTGAAATAATTTGCACGTAATAATTGCGCGCGTTTCGTTATTCGAGATGATCGATGTCAATGAGTGATGAGAATGCAAGGGGGGGGGAGATCCTTTACCATACCGATCAAACAACTTTGCTTAAAAAGTTCTGTGGGAGGGGGACGGAAATTGCTGTTTAGAACAAGATCCCAAGCTTATCGAATCCCTTCACTCCTCTCCCCCCAAGAGGCGCGAAACTGACCTAAGAAATCGCGAGGATTCCTGCAGTGGAAGATGCTTGCTGTAATAGGCGAGCTTAATTATGTAAGCTGCTAAACTGTTTTCTTGAATTTTTCTAACCACGTCTTCAATTAAACGAATGATTTTATTATTTGTTTATTTCTGTCGGGACAAATCGGGAACCTGTACAACAGCAGCGTTCGCTGGATATCCTGAACGCTGCAACGTGAAAACTGGCACAATACTGTTTATTCGGTGTGCACTGCTGTTGTGAATTGGATTCAGTCCAAAACAACGGACGTTTTTTTCTTTGCTCGCCCCACTCGAGATGAACACGTCCTGTCGTGGTCTTTGTAACGAAAGCGACACACTTGACGGAATTTTAGAGCAAATGATTCCCAAATTATCTGATGGATGATTTTCTTTGATTTCTAAAATTATTTCAAAAGCATCAGCGTTTCACTGTGTGCGATTAGGCGAATTTCGCCTGCTGCGTCAGATTTTATTTTTGATCCTCTGGCTACCCTTTGAATGGTAGTACTCTGTCATGCTGAGTGGTCTCTCGCTTTTTTTTTTTTTTTTTTTAACTTTCTTCTTTCGGTGCCGCCCATCAAGTGAGCGGCGCAGGTGGAAAGTTTGGCACCGGCATTAACTGAGAACGAAATACAAAAGAACAGATTTGTAAAACTAACAAAAAAGTAGGCCAGAAAAGTCCTTTTTGGGGGCACGCGTTTGTCGAATAGTTTTAAACGGAAGAAACGTTTCTCTTCGACTAATTTGTTTTAAGATCGCGCTCACTGCGAGGGTGTTTCGAAACGAGTCATGCAATGAATCCCCGCGACGATTAAAATAAAATTTCATGAGCACAATAATAAGCAAGCATTGAAGCGTGGGATCGCCACAATGAATGCCGCTGCTTGTCATCGAAGCGAGCATTTCGTGGATTCATTCAGCACTTGTGTGGTGACGTCATTTATCCCATCCTCAATTGAATGCGGTTTATGTATTACAGCAGACACGAGGGAGATTTTGTCGTCTAAAGGAATTTTGACCAAAACCGAGATGGCGCCACACTTTTTAATAAAGATCCCCAAACAAGCTCCATTAAGTTTGTAGGCCCAGCTGTAAGAAGAAAGGCGGAGACAAAGTGTTCTTATAAAGCGCTCTGATCAAAATGGTATCGAAATCGTACGACACTCGAATCACCCAAAATGTTCCGTTTGGATTTCCACAAACTTCGTGATTTCGCGACAAACTCGAACGTTTTCAAGATAAAATGACAATCATTCGTTCGCATTCCGGAGTTTCAGTGATAATTTCTCGACCGCAGAAATAAAACTGCCTAAACGAGAAAAGACGTTTATCTTGCAAAGTCCGAGACGCGCTTAATAAATTTCCCGACCGACCTCTGCGTCAATGCTAATCGAAAAGAAATATTTTCTTGCTTGGCACTCCTCCAACTTCATCCGACTGCACCATTTCGTCCGAGTTCGGCATGCTGCATTCAGTTTGCACGCGCGTCACGCTCAGCGAGAATGCAGCGGAGACTAAGCTGTCGGAATTTATTTAAAATTCTCACAATTTCCTTAATAACTTAATCTTGTTTTAAAAAGCCAAACTTTCACTATCATTTATTCTCACGGAAAGAGAGAGCAGTGCAAACTGCTCTCTATTAACAATTATTAGAAAAAAATAAAATAAAATTCGATGCGATTTCGATCTTCGTCAGATCCACGCCTGCGCAGGGAATGCGCAAACAGGACGCCTTTCCGTCAACTTATTTGCACACGATTCTCGTTCATTATTTTTTGGACGGCAGCCGCCCACTGAGGAGGAGGTCTTCGAAGTAACGTTGATTATTCTTTCGGCTTAATCCTAAGCCCTCCCCCTCGTGCAGCAAGAAGAGAGTAATTAACGGTTTCTGTCTCTCCTTAAAGAGAAAATGGAGCGATCGCAGTAGTTGCAGCAAGACGAGCAATCGACCATGTTGGGGAATGTGTGCCATTTGCATGTGTGTGTGTTTTCGAGGGGGGGGTAGAGCTCTGTTCGTTACGACTTGCGATACCCAGGAAAAGTTGTTTGCGGTACAACGCAATTTATAATACGGAAGGGCTCGCCCTTTAAACGGCAAAACGGGTAGCCTTCAAGCAAGTTCGTCCCATAATTATGTTCTCGTCCATTATCTACGGTACGATGATTGCATCATCATCACGGCAGCGCTGCGTTCGTCTGCGTAGGACGTTTCCATACATAAACGCACTTGAATATGTTCGGGAAAGTGCTAAATTCAACTCGCGGAAGTCAGCAGGACGCGAATAAAACGCGTTGGAATCAAGAATAGTCCAGACGCATTTGATGGGTGTCTTCTTCCAACCGGAGACTCCGAAATTAGCGAACGCGCATCTACTGTACAAATACTCCGCGTGCCCCCTGGTTGTTTTAAATATTTCACGCTGAAACTCTTCTCTGCTGATTAGTAAGACGTACAGTCGCTCATTCCTGTGGCGCTTCCCCTCCACTGAAAAATGCAGATCCCTCTGCAACGGGGAGGAGGCGAATTCACGAAAATGTCGACTGTCCGGTTATATAAGGGATGCGGGGGGGGTTAGGAATTTAATATCCACAAGATTTTATTGCAGTTGGTGGAATTGGAAATAATAATAATAATCTTCAGGACATTCGCCTCTTTCTCGAACTCCCTCGCCGTCGGACAAATCTCTTGCTGATATTTATTTAAACTCGTTTCAGTACGGAGGCCAAACTGCCATTCTGTACGAAGTTGCGCACGAAACTTAAGCCAAAAGTCAACAAATGAGTTTTTTGTAATGCGAGTTTTCCTTTGTTTTTATAGCTTATTATTGTGCTGCCTCGCGGTATTCCATATTGAAACGAATTATTTTTTTTTTTTAATTCAGGAATGTATTTCAAATGGCTTTGGTAATTTTACAAGGATTAGGATTCACTTCAAAACGTCCACAAACAGAAATGTTCATGCTGCAAATAGAGCAGTGAAGGACACACTTTTGCTACCGCGTTCCTTTGCAGTTTCATCAGGAGGACGCACAAAATTACCGAAATAACAAGTTCGTACGGATGTCGTGTTTTAAGGGTTTTTTCTTACTCTAAGCATTCTGAGATTCGTTCCGAAGAAATCGCAGTCAACAGCAAACAAACGTAAATGGTAAGATAATAAAAGGGTGTCATATCATCGCGTGCATGTCTAAACACGGCTTGCCCAAGAGGTGCTCGTGGCTGTTATCAGCATTACGCACTCGAACCACCCAACTAGCCGAGCGCTTCCGCAGTTGAGTATTCGTTTTGGCAGCCGCAAGATTGCTGGAAGTTCGTTGCTGCCCGATCTGATTATTCGCTCTTAGTTGCGCGAGATATGAATATGCATGCAGAAGCGTCCACTGCACGATGCTGCTCACGCTTTTTTTCACGAGACCTTTACAGGTGATTTATCGGAAGGAAAGCGAGCGGACAATATTTTACGGTCGAGTTTCGATTATTATGCGAAAGAAAAGGTTGCGCGGATGTGCAAAAAATGAATACAAAGCAGAAGAGACGAAAATGAGGTCGTACGTGATCATTGCGTTTAAAAAAGTGGGTCAATGCCGAGGCGATTAACAATGCAGCACGCTTCATTGCCTCGCTGAAAAAATTATTATCCGCGAAGTGGATTAATTTGTCTAAAACTCTTCTCGAATCGCCCGTTCTGATTTTGAAGCTTTAAAAAGTGGGAGGAAATGTTCAAACTCCAATTATGGACGATAAACAAAACTCGAGTATTTGCTGTTCACTAATGATGACTTTTTTTTGTAAATAAAATTGAGAATAACTTGGAAACGATCGCATACAATGACATGAATAACTTCTCCAGTAAGTAACGTGATAGCTACCAAGCGCAACGTCAACTCGGTCGTATGTCCTACAGTTCCGACAAGCAAACATTCCGGTTGTTTTCGTGCAAATCGGAATGCATTCCCCTCTCATTCAAAGCAGACGCTCTTACCGAAAGAAATGGGGAAGATTATCATCTTGATTGGGCGAGATTGCACACTTTTGGAGGAGGGGTGGGGGTAAATAAATTTGGACTAAAAAATAAAAAGGTAAACGCTTAAAACAGTATTGAAAACGTAACAATTCTACGATGACTGCTGACTACTCAGCGCTTCTCGCCGCTTTAAAATTAATTAATGAACATCGAGTCAAGCAGATGAAGCGGCAGCAATTGCACATTTAAAAGGCATCAATAAAACAAACGTTTTCGCTAGTTCTGCAGTTATGTGCAGGGCTCGTCAAAGCGTTAAAATCAATGTTTGATGCAGAAAGAGCGGTTTCACCGAGTTTTTAAGTACGTTTAGTGAAGCTTAGCACTCGAAATCTGAACCACAAAATGGCACTCGATGTCCTTTAAATATTCAGCAGCCCTTTACACGTAATGTTTGAAGTGCGGTCGAGTAATTCTATCGAGCATTCGGCCTACACTTCGTACATGCATTTGCCAGCAATCGCAGTGTGTCGTAGCCGAATGTGCATGTCTATCAGAACTCCAATCACACGTCAAGCGAGTGACTCGCTCGATTCTAACCGATGCGGAAATAAAGTCGCTGATGATGAGGGGGTGGTTTGAAAATCGAGGCTCCTCGGATTTTATTGAAATATAAACATTCGGGATCTGAAAGGCTTTGAGCCATCTCAGTTATTCTGTAAATTGGATGACCCCTTGAAGGGCGAAACCGAATGGCAGAAAATAAATTCTGCTCCCCGTCTGGGTTTGAGCAAAAATGGAATATTTTGGATATTAAGGAAATCTGTGGGCCACTTCGGTTGTGGTTTGAGGGAATTTTGGGAAAAAAAGATTCGATTGGAAATAAGCCGCCCACAAAAAGCGCATTCGCCAAAAACGACTTCGCTTTCAGTTGCTAACGACGTCATCGCTGAACGAAAGTGCTCGCTTTCTTTCGCGTGGGTTTAACCTTTCAGAGAAGGGGGGGGGACGCTTCCAATATCCAAGTAGCTTTTAATGGAAGAAACCACTGGGTCATCCACCGAAATCTTAAGAATTCTTGAGAATAAACCGAGTCGATTACCACCGCATTGGCTATGTGCGCGCGCTCCGTTCAGTCGAAATGTAGTAACCAGTTCCGCAAGCGACCTCCGTGTGCTCCAATTCTGAGCACAGGCCGAGTTAGTCTGCGAATGTAATATTCGGATTTGCAATGCAAATAGCTGAGATGTTCGCATAATGTAATTCTTTTTTTTTTTGGGGGGGGGGTTGCGACGAAAATGATTTGAACCCAAAATGAGACTTCTACTGGAGAGAATTGTGAGGCTTCAGAATGATCTTTCCGCCCTTCGTGCTAACGGGTGTCTTCCCATTTATGATCTATCGAAATAAAGCCTACAGAGACGATCTCCGTAATCGTATCGCCCACCCCTATCCTCCTATTCCTGCATTGCAACTTTCCGGTTTCTCGAAAGGATGCACATTCGAAAACAGTAACGGCGTCTAAATATCGATCGAATAAGTGGAATAAGGTTGGTCGATTGTAGAGCCTCCCTCTGCTACTAATGGCTCAGCAAAGTTAAGCAAGCTTGACAGCGGTTAGTAGTTGGAAGGGATCTATCGCTGGATGCTGTTGGCATACTCTCCCTCGATGATTCTTTGGATCCCTGGAGGTGTCACATAATAATAATTAGTGTGGTAATGAGCGATCGCAGCGCCATTTTCCTGACGGCGATCAAATGTTGAAACACACACAATACCACTCGGCAGCTTTGGCCATCAAGAAAACATTTTGCTAGTGAAGTAACAAAGATACCAACCCACTTTCAGCAGCCAAAAATAGAGGAAAAGGGAAACCCGAACGAAGAGTGTGCACTCGATGCAGCGAACTGAAACTCGCTTGTGGAATGCGAGTCATTGGACTCCTTGAAGGCGTCACGAAATAATAATGTTGAAGAAGCAATCCCGTCGGAGCGGTGCCGAGCTAGATGACCTTGAACCGATTGATCTGCCTATGCAGAGGGGACCAAATAATCTCGCAATCGAATATTTCGGCATATTAGAAGTAATATTTGCGATCCTAAGCACGGAAAGAATATCATGAAAGGAGTTCGAGTACTCGCCCAAATAGTCCACGAAAAAGAATCCACAATTCGAACGCCATTGCTTTCTTCACTGCACAAGAAATGGCGCGAGTATTGGAGCCCAAGTTGGCGTTTAGCTGAGAAATCCTCACCGAACTAGAAAAGGCACGTTCGTCTTCGTCCCATCGAAGTCCCGACTTGCTCTTAGAATGGCAATCCTACCTTTTGTGAATGTTCGCTTTGCGTTGTTAAGGGAACTGACTTCCGGCTGTTTAAATGAAGTCCCAACGGAAGAGTGAAAGCAGCACGAGATCGTGCCTTTCAATTTCTTCTATTTTGCTGAGTTTCAAAGAAATTGCTAACAGCTCCACTTATACAAAATTGGAAAGAGTAATGTTATCGGAGGTAAGTGTGGATTTGTTAAGGAGGTACTTTTGGCTCAGTAATTTAATCCAAAAGAGTAGTTTAGCGGAAGCACTTTTACTGTGATGTTTCGCGTGAATTGTGAATTTTACGAACACATTTGTTATGCTGCCACGAGACAAGTGGATATTTAAGTGGCAACGTATGCATTTATCAGGCTAACGAATAGGAAATTGGTTGTGTGATGGATAACAGCGAATATGGAGGCGAGCATTTTCAGGGAAAAAAAAAGTTGTGTGGTTCTGTAGCAGTGGCGAATTCTCCATGCTTGCTGCGCAAGCTCATTAATTGAGAAAGAAGTACTATTTATTTGTTAATAAATGCATGCATTTATAAGCATTCCATTTACGCTTTTATTTTTGTAGACACTTGTAGACACCTTCGATACACAACGCAAAGCTCCCACAATTGAGCTTTGCGTTGTGTATCGAAGGCCGATGCTTGCTCGTCTAGTCAAAGCTACCTTGGCTTGCTCAATTGTGGGAGCTTCCAGGTTCTGTCTGCAGTATTGTGATTTCATGCGCGCGCATAGCCATTTCACGTAGGCTCACTCTGTTGCTTAAACACAGGCCATACGCAGTCAACGTAGCTCTAGCTAGTGAGCTTCAGCCAGCCTTTACAAGTGTGCGTGTTGCATGGGAAAATTATTGACCAGTTCATAAAGAAGAACCGTAGGGTAGAATTTGTATTCGAGTAGCTAAACTGAAAAAAAAAGATAGAATATCATTTGTAGAATAAATGTTGTATTTGTATGATTAAATGTACATGAATTTCTAAATACAGTACATAGTTTTAAATAGTCAGTAATTCATTATTCCGCTAATCAGACTTCAATCATCACACCTCTCACTCCCTGAATGATAACAAGAGCAAGCGTGAATTTTAAGACCAGCATTCTCCCCTGTTCTGCAGGGCTCAGTACTGGTACCTATACTACCTCTACTGTGTAAGCTTTGTCTTTGACATGAAGGAGGATTTAAATAAGGTGGATGAACCAATTGGAGGGTGTTGGTGCAACACAGTTAAAAGCAGTGAGTTCCTGTTGTTCCTGACCCTATGATAAAAATATCGTCTACATAGCGTAGCCAAATTTTCCGTTTTTTATAATAATTGAGAAGGTAAAGGATATATGCATAGGACCTTCGGACATCTGAGCAAGTTTAGATGTAATCAGCCTTTTTACAAATGTTCCCAGAAATGAAATAGTGAATCTCCTTGAAGACATTTTTCTCCGGACATCGTAGAACGTTATAAACATTGCATAAAAATATATTTTTCATGTATCAAGACAAATTTTGGGAACAAAAAGGACTAGCTATGGGCTACCCCCCTCTCCCGACTTTAGCTAACCTATATATGGAAACTTTTGAAAATAATGCTTTAAACAATTATCATAAAAAAACAAAATTTGTCTAAGCTATGTAGACGATATTTTCATCATAGGGCCAGGAACAACAGAGGAACTCACTGCTTTGAAAGATTACCTGAATAATATACCCCAACAACATAAAACTTACTTTGGAACAAGAAGAACATAAAAACTTCCCTTTCTTGATATCCTAATGGAAGTCAATGAAAAAGATAATAAATTATCTTTCTCCATCTATAGAAAACCCACCAACACAGGAAGATTTCTTAATGCGGCCTCACACCACCACCCCTCGCAAAAAATAGGTTTAATAAAAACCTTGAGCGACAGAGCTTATATTTCCAGAACACAGAAATGAAGAATTACAATATTTAACACAGATCCTCAAAAAAAAAATGGTTATGAACCTAAGACTATCAAAAAAATCCTCAACACACCTCCTACAAGCATCTCACAAAAGCAAGATTTCAACAACGCAATCACGCTTCCATACATCAAGAATGTCACATACAAAATGGCCAAATTACTAAAACATAACGTCAAAGTTGATTTTCTACCGCTGGAAAAAATTTCAAGATTTCTACATCCCCCAAAACCTCCACATCATCCCTTAAAAAAACAGGTGTTTATAAAATTCATCGTTCGTGTGGCATTTGCTACGTAGGCCAGACAGGAAGATCAAGGGAAATTAGTATGAACGAACACCAAAAAGACGTGCAAAAAAGAAGAGAACACAAATCAGGCCTAGCATACCATACAACTTCCACCGGCCATAATGTACTCTTGAAAAAAATAAACATGTCTTACATTGAAAAAAAACTGTTACATAAGGAAATTTAAAGAAGCTGTAAACATGCTTAGAATTCCAACGCAATGCAACAAAAACCAGGGCCTAATTTTACACCAAGTTTGGTCAGCAGTGATACAAAATATACCTCAGTCAATGTGAATGTGAACAACAGAACGTGACAGCATCCAGCATTGCTAATTCATGGTATGCCAATTCAAACTTAGCATTGCACTGAATCTGCATTCGGATATTTAATTTAATAAACAGTTAGACGGCCACAACTGCATCGAATGAACTATTTTGAGTAATTTCTCATTTCTTGTGTTTAAACTTTTAGTTACCTTTTGACCCCTGAGGATATAAGTCAAACGACTAATGAAACTTGTCGGGTTTGTTTTTTTATTGTTATTTATCTTAATAAACATGTGGTCCAATTACCGGAATCTTTCTTATATACTGAAGGAAGTTGAGGAGGTAATGGATATTTAGTGGCTCCTTTCTATAACCCTCGTCAAAATCACATTCGAAAATTGCTGTGCTCCAGTTGGTCACCGAAATTTGGAGGGAATGAAGAAACTTTGAACAGGATGTACAACAAAATCATATCAGAATTGTGAAATGATGATTATGAAAATAGACTGACGGCACGTGTATGACGTGCCGTCAGTCTATTTTCAACGGTAGCCCCGTACTGGAGGACTTTTATCAAATAAAAGCGCTAATCAGATTCCGTTTTAATTCGCGACTTTCGTTCTCCACTTTAGATTTTTTTTTTTTTTTTTCATGTTTTCACTTCTGTTCGAAAAGGGCTCGAATTTAGCGGGCACCACCGAAAAGCATAAACCTCAGAAAAATATTTCGAAGTAAAAAATGAAAATTTCGCACTGTTAAAATTCTTGCTCAGTCCGTGAAAGTTTAGTGAAAATTGAACTAATGCGCCACAAAAAAAAAAAAAAAAAAAAAGATGTAATCCTGCTTTTTTTTTTTTTTTTTTAGAACACCACCTTCTCTTTATGAGTGGTCGTATTCCCAGGTTAGCAATACGGGCGAGAGGAAGATTTAAGAACGCATCGTGATGTTTGATCCACGAATGATGAACGAAGTTATTCTGAGAGATCATAAAACGAGAAAAAAATCTCGGTCCTTCGTATTCGTTGTTTTTCGCTTGTGCGTAGACCGACACGATACCATGCAGGCTTCCGAAGCTACATCCGACTGAATAGACCGGTGAATTCTTATTCCCGTGAATGTCTCTTATCTGCATATCGCGTGTGTTCTTCTGGTTGGTTAGTCTGTTTTGCGCAAAGAGCAACCCTTGACCTCTGTATGCAGTTGGCTACCTCGCCTTTAACCGAAAAGCCCCGATAATTTCGATTCCTTCGCTTTTTAGACTGGATTCGAACTCGGGTCTTTCCAACTAAAGACCATCGTCGAAACAGACTCAGCTACGGAGACTTAGCAGTATTACAAGAAATAAAAAGCCGAAATGTATGAAACAGTCGGCCTTATAAACAAGAAATTTTGATCACTCTAGGTGTGATTCGAGTCGCGGATTCGAAACTTAAAAAAAATATTCAGCCGATTCTAGGTTTAGTTTGATTTCATAGTGAAGAAATTTGGGATTTGATCCTACAGTTGGACAAAAGTTACCGCAGAATAGAAGAAACAAGCACGTGCAAATAAACTCTAGTAGGATTATGAAGATCGCCTGTTAGCGACCTTGGTGAGGAATAAAGATCGACACCCGGTGCCGAATTCCATATAAAAAAAGGCAGTTAGTAAAAGAGCGCGCCAATTCCTTTTACCGAACGAAAAGGTTTTCAAGGATTTCTGATGCCAATCAGCCGTCGCGAGACCATCAGCTACCCTGCTTAGCGGATGTCTGAAATGGCTCATAAAAGCAGCGTGCTCGGTCTTCATACAGAGCGCGGTTTATCTAACCCCCTGCTCACCAAACAACCGTAATTCTGTCGTAAAAGCGTTTGCCGCTTTCGTGGCAGGATTGTCGTCAATGTGCGGAAGAAGTAGCAGACGAAGCTGAGTCCGCCTCAAGAAGAAGAAGCGCGCCAGTACAAGACATTTTTGGCTCGTTGAAACCTCTCGGCCTGATTTGCATTTTAATTATGGAAACGAGTTTGAGTAATTTGATTCCCACAATCGGTCCTTTCTCTTGCGCAACCTTTTACACGTTATCGGATCATCGCTAAAAAAACCTCGCTCTCCGCTTCTGCCGAGAGAGTTTTAAAACAGCCAACGAGAACGCCTTTCAGAAGGAGAGAAAAACTAAAAGAGCCAAAAATTAGTGTTTCGTTTGCATTTCAGCATCGCAGCACTTCGACACACTTAAGATTAATTTTCTACCTTCCCGAAACACATAATAGCCACCAAATGTTCGCAGGGAATTCTTTGGCGTTCATTGGTCTTAATTAGCGACTCTATCGAATTAAATTTAGTTCGAATAGAAGTGGGAGGGAAAATAATAATACGAATGTAACATGATTTCGGTTCAAGAAGGCAAAAGAAAAAAAATGTCACTTTTTGTTGGGTCTGCTGGAGCAGCATCAAGTGATGCTTGGCTGCAGCTTTAATGGTCCGAACTAATAAGAATTCTCTTCTTGATGCTGATTTCTGCTCGGCAAAGTGAATTGAACGAGGAGGATTCGCCGGCTTTCTGATATGAACGGAGCACCCGCATAGGAAGTCATGCACCGTCTTCACATCTCTTCATTAATGGCGAACGTAATTCCTTGTAGCAGAATTTCCGAGAGTCCTGAATCGACAACAACAAAAAAAATAATAACCTTCTACGCTCCAAGTACTTCTTGCTCCTCAGTACTAGAACACTACTACCTTTTTATATGGACGTGACTCCCACCCACCAAAGGTTGTAAACCTATAGTACTTTAGTGCCGGAAGCGAGCGTAGAATTTCTTCTGATTTATTGATTTTTTTTCTATTTCTTGGTATTTTTTAAAATTTAGTTTTACTGTCCGGAAACTTTGTTCTATAAAGCAAACGTGGAAAATTTTGAAGTCATTTCAGGCGTGGCGGTGGTTCCACTCGCATCCATGCCCACGACGAGACTCGAATTCTCAGCCGGCTGGTTGGAGCGCGGATTCGCTGGCCAGTCGGCCAAGCAAAATAGTTGGAATCTTTTAGTAGGTGAGAGGATGATGCGAGAAAAAAGCCTTGAAAAATCAGTTCTCAAATATTGTTTGTCGCATTCCGGATGATGACAGCAGTGGAGACTTTCTAGCAATTGCAATTAAAGGTCACGTGCTGTTTCGTGCTGCGTTTTTTACGACAACCTGTCACACTGTGATGGAATTTTATACTGCGTGTCCTTACCTATGTTAACACACACACACACACAGCGTGTCTTTTCTTGTTGTGTGCTACATAAAATCAATACGTGCACGACAGGCCGTGAATATCTTTCAAGCAGCGCACTCCACTCTCCGTCGCTCTTTACCTTCACTTTATCGATCCGCGAGGTTTGTTTGCGTCAGAATATAAACTCTCCACTTAAAAATTAACTCCAATCCAATAAATCTAAGAAAATTAATTAATCCACTTGCGCTTAACAGTAATCTCGCTACGTAGATGCGGCCGTCTGGTCTCAGTAATAATTGAAGCCGCGACGAAGCAGGTGGAGAACATTTGAAAAATGTCGGTCCCCGCGGATCATTAATGTCGTAGTCCCGCTCGCTTTTTGTAGAGCAGTCCGTCCAAGAACTGCTTAACGTAATGATCGCTTCCCTGCAAGCCACAGAGCGAGTTCGATATCGTTTACTGTTGTTGTCCGGTGCTGTCTTCGTTACGAAATAAAGATACGAAGTGATATGAATATAATAGATAGAAAGAACGGCTACTTTGAAGCTCAGCTTAACATTACGCATCAAGAGATTTAACCTTTGCCCTTAACTGCTTGCGCGATGTCGTATTGATTTCGCGACAGTGAACGACTCGGTCACATGTTACGACCGATCGAGAAGTATCCCCCTCAGATGTGCTATTGGAAATCGTCCAGTCATTCTTCGTGTAGAAGAATGCTTGTTGTTCGTATATGTATTTTGGTCGCAGCTCACCCCCCCCTTGTCTTTCGCGCGAAGTAACCATGGCAACGATCCATCACATGAATAAACGGAGGAGCAGTCAAGGGGAAAGAAAACGCATCTGGCTTGAGCATGTGCGACTCAAAATGTTGAGCTCAAACTGGTGCTTCTGTTCTCATTCAGCTGTCGCTGTTTTCTAACATCCCAGATGTTAGAAAACATCTGGATAATATCTCTGATTCCACATTCTGTCTCTTCCAAATTCCGCATTCACTTTCGCCATCAGGAGATTTTTCTGTCAAGGCAATTCTTTCCACTTGCATTCTGTTTTTGTTTTGTTTTTTGCTGTAATTTTTTTCGACTAATATGTCGTCATCGGTCCAGAGTTAGTGGAATTGCGGAAAACTGTTAGACGGTACAATGCCAGAAATAAGTCTTTATTGCTATGGTTTGCTAAAATTTAGCAAAATGTTTCACTCGAATCGGAATAATCCTGCACAGCGGAAACTGATGTGAATCTTTAAAAAATTTGGCTTCACTTCAGCAAAATAAAACTTTCTCTTGGAGTGCTTACGACAAAACGGGTCTGAATGCAATAAAACGCTTTTATATTTCGTGAAACTGTTGTCGGACGAACGTTTGAAAAATATCCTCCTCGATATCGATTCGGATTAATAGAAATTGTACAGAAAACACCCACAAGACACGTCCTAATAATGTTTGGTCACTTGCATAAACTAGGACAAAGTATTGGTCTTCAGCTTAAGACTGGTTGCTGAAAGTCTTTCATTTTATGGAATTCCACTTGATAGAATTAATGAAACGTGGTGTTTAGGATCTTAATTAAAATTTGTGAAAGTATTGGACCGTATTAGTGACAAAATTAAGCCAATCGAAATGAGGTGTGGTTCAGTTGCTTGCGATGACTGTTGTCCCAATATAAAATGCGATTATTTTTATGATTGTTAACATCGTTTAAAGTTTTAAGCTGTGCATGAATTAAAAATTAAATTAGTTAATCTCAAAACTAATTAAAACGCATTTTTAATTAATGTTATTAAATGCTTGATTTTGTTTAAAAAATAAAATCGAGCAATAAAAATCTTAATTAAAACTTGGTAAGAACAAAATTACCCGTCGGTTACACGCAACACAGAAAACATCCATAAACTATTGCTTTGAAGAAATGAAGTATGAATGTGACATTACTTTGTTTCAATCAGCAGCAAACAGATGGAGCAAGTGTTTTTCATTCGATTCCTGCATTGGACGTTGTGTTTATGGACATGTTAGCGTTGCTTCCCACCCAAAACAGAAATCCACACTCGAAACGAAAAGACGTATCGAAGCTTCGGGTAGAAAAGGTTAAGATTAAGACAAGAGATCATAACAAAGAAACTAAGTACTTAAGCGGCTGGTGAAGTAACATTTTGAGTTGGCGTTGAACTTAAAGAGAAGGGAAATGTATGAATAAGGTACTTAAAAAGGATAAGAAATGAGTGGTGGGGGAAAATCTATAAATTGCGAAGGTTGTCGACAGCTGCGTTAAGAATATACATTGCAAGATTGAACGTGACAAGTCCAATAAGGAAAGAGAGATTAGAATACGCAAAATAGCAGCCAATAAAATCCAAAAGATTCCGTTATGTGGCTAGTAGGAAATGGCGATGGAGGTGGTGAAAATAGCGATCGCCTCGAAGATTTAACCACACGATAACCGAGGGGAGAGAAGTTGAGGGATTGGAAGGTGCCGACTAAAGATGTTCGGAATGTCAAATAATCTAGATGTGAATAAGGATTAACTTCTTGTTAAATAGGTCTTCCTAAGAGCACCGACGTAGAGGAAGGAATATGACGTGGTGTCGCTTCACAAGGGTTATGCAGAAGCACCGACTCGTACATTGAATTGTAGGGCGGTTTGCATTTCAGAAGTGGTGATGAACGATCGACTTCTTGAAATTATTAGCGTTAAGGAGATGACATTTCGGTTGACATAAATATCTGTAGAGGGACAAAGGGATATATTTCGTAATAAAGTAATGCCCCCCTCCAAGGATATGCTGTAGTATTTATTCAAAAGTATTACACAGATTTCCCATTGGCAAATGACATCGAACTAAGACGAATGAGATGAGACAGCAGACTGGATAGAAGACGTCAAGTTGAGCTATGGAAGGCTCTTGCTTGGTCCACTTCTGTTCGATTTGTAGGTAAGTAATACTGTGAAGTGGGTTATTTGTTTGTTTTGGAGGAGGGGAGGGGGTTCATTTTGTCAGACAAAGAGGGAGTTATGAAACTTGTCACTGATGTGGTAGTCCTTCAGAAGAACTTAAAATAATTTAATACAAAAATAGGCTTCAATTCAAATAATGACGGATGTCAAATATCTACAGTCTCCCCAAATTGAAGCACTCTAGACTATGCTTTTGTATTATACACCTACGGACAGTTCATTTATGAAGAATGACTTTCTGACATGGGACCGCTGTGGTATGGTATTCATCAAGGGTTTTTGTCTTTCTTTTCCTCCTGGTAGTTTTTTCGAACCAGCAGTTCGAAAGAGCTACCAGGAGGCTAATGAAGCCTAATCAATGCATTAATAAAAGGCTACCATTTGGTTTCCTGAGCAGAGTTCATGTCTTTTAAGTAGTGTAAACCGAAGTATTCCTATACGGAAGGTGTATTCTCGAACGCTGTGGTAACATTCGAAACTTGTGTTTCATTCATTTGTTCTAAAATAAAGACTGACGTCGAATATCATCATTGAAAGAGTTGATTTTTTTTAATGGACAGAAGGCTGCGAATGGCTTCATAAATCGTGCTAGTATTTTTTTTTTTTTGTGATCATCCCCCCCCCCCCATGAAGGATCGTAAACTTATAGTAACAACAGTACAATGAACTAAACTTTTTTGTAATATTTTATTTGTTTTACATAATTCTGAAATCCAGCTCCAAGGATCGAATATGGAACTTTCCACTTCAAGCCTCCAATCTAATAATCAGGGAGGTGGTCTCGCACATACTGGGCGATGAAATTTATCTTCCGCCTAAAAACAAACGACGGGTTTCGATACCTTGGCGTGTACGCCAACCAGAGGGTGGCTGAGCTCCTATATTTTGCGGCGATGACACCACACCTGGATTGCAGCACACTAATTGATCGCCTGGGCACGAACATGGAGAACTCACGGCTGTCGAATGCGAGTCATGAGGAAAGATTTACAGATGTCAATAGGCGAGGGGAAAAGACGTAGACAATTATTGGGTGTGGGGAGCTTCCTGGGTGATATCAGAGGATTTTTTCAAAGAGAAGGAAGGAGGACGAGTAATCACTCCCTGGAAACAGCATCGAGGAACAGCATGGGGAGGAATCGATTTCCTGCATGAATACTGAGGGACCGGAATGTTTGACCTGTATATTTTTTTTTGTGTGTGTGGTTCCCACCCACGGAAGATTATCTGCAATCCTGTGGTACATTTTGTACGGTGGTGGGCTAAGATTTATTTTATCAATTTTATATATTTTTGTAATTTATTAATTTATTTTCCCCCTTAATGGTATTTCCACCTTGATGCGGTAAGGAGGCGCGCTCGCACCTCAAGCGCTATGCCAGCGATAGCTAAGCTACTGGTATGGACTCCCCAGATGGACAGGTAGGGGCCAGACTAAGAGAGATACTCTGGTCCTCCAGGTTGGGGGTTTTACGTAAGGCTGCTTACCTTACCAAGTAAAAGTTTCTATAACTACGACGCTGGAACTGGAAAATTCACCAGACCGAAACAGCGGAAAACGACCAAGAAAGAATGAAGGTAAACGATTAGCAATTTCGGACATTTCAAAAGTAGCCACGTGAAATGTGCGAAGCATAACAACAAAGGAATTGAAATTGGTAAAACAGCTAAAATCATTAATATAGCCGTGAAAACTGAAACAAAAAATAAATTAAATGGAACTAAAGATGTAAATGGTTTTACTAAGCTACGAGGGTGGTCTGAAAAGTTCTCGGCCTCGACCATAGATGGCAACACTCGGCAAGATTTTTTTTTTCTAAGTTGGTACATCTGTCATAAGCATCCATGTGAAATTGCAAGTCATTGTAACAAGTAGTTTGTTTTATACAGCTGTCTGAAGCTAAGTGTTGTCCATATCCCTTGAAATGGATAAATGAGTATTGAAATGAGTATCGTGCGGTCATGAAATTCTTTGTAAAAGAATGTTTAACGCCAAGAGAAATTCATTCGAAGTTCATAAAAGTTTACGGGCACTCTTCTCTTTCGTTTTCGACAATTAAGAAATGGGCTGCCGAGTTTAAGCGTGGCCGTACCGGCCTTGAAGGTGATCCACATGAAGGACGTCCAAATAGTGTAACAACACCAGAAATCATTGATCAAGCGCACGATATGGTATTGGATTTCAAAATAACTGGTACGGTATATTTTGCTTTTTTGACAAAAGCATTTGACAAAGTTAAAAAAAAAACATATTATTTAGCATATTAAAAGAAAGACAAATACCAAATAATATCCTAAAAGCTATCACAAGTATATATGAAAATAATCAAATACAAATAAGATTAAATCTCGAGCTATCGTATACGAGAGAGATAAACCAAGGGGTCAGACAGGGATGTCCCCTCTTAGCAGCTCTTTTTGATATCTACTTAAATGAAATAATAATAAAATGGAATAAAACTTTCTTCTGCAGTAAATTTAAACACTCTCCTTTTTTGCTGACGACCAAATAATAATTACAAATTCTGAAGAATTTGTAATTATTATTACAAATTCAAAAATTAGAATTCAAAAACTACAGAAAGCAATTTTAGATCTAAATGAGATATCCAAAGATTATGGTATGGTGTGATAATATCAACAGAAAAATCAAAAATTCCTGGATCTTGGCCTTTAAAGGACAAGATCCAGTAAGAACAAAAATAGTAATAGATAACAAGATCTTAGAACAGGTGAATTCATTTAATTACCTAGGATGTATAATCACATATGAAAAAGATATAAACGTAAAAATTGCATAATATTTAAAACTAACAAGTGTAATTAACTCTATATTTAAACCAAACATAGTTCAAAAACAAACCAGACTAAAAGTATACAATACATTAGCCCTACCAGTCTTAATGTATGGAAGCGAAATCTGGACAATAAAAAAACAAAGATTAACAACAGCAGAAATGAAGTTTATGAGAAAAACTGCAAAGTATATCTTATTTGATCACAAAAGAAACGAAGAAATTATGAAAGAATTAAACCAAGAACCAGTAATAGAAAAAATTAAAAAAATATAAACATAAATGGATGGAACACGTTCAAAGAATGAAAACAGAAAGATTACCAAAACAAGCCTTAAAGTACAAGCCATTAGGGAAAAGAAAACCCAGGACGTCCTCTTAAACGATTCAACGATGACTTCTAAGGCTGGAACAGTCCATGCTAGGCCTAAATCCTTGATATGCATGATGATGATGATATATTTTGCATGAAGAATTGCAAATGAAAAAGCTTTCCGCATGATGGATACCGCGCTTGCTTAGAGCAGATCCAAAACGCACTCGCATAAAAATCTCTGAACAGTTCTTGGAGAGTTTTAACAAGAATAAAACTGATTTGATTTTGTGCGTCAACCTATTACTATGGATGAGACTTGGATTCCCCATTACCCACCAGAATCCAAACGGCAGTCAAAGCAGTGGACAGAAACTGGTTATTCAACGCCAAAGAAGACAAAATCGGTTCCATCAGCATGAATTGTTGGAACATCCACCCTATTCCCCAGATTTCGCTCCCTCTGACTTCTATCTCTTCCCATAACTAAAACGTTTCCTCGTTCAGCATTTTTCTTCGAACCAAGAGGTGATTGCAGCTGTAGAGTGGTATTTTGCAGATCTTACTGAGAACCACTACAGGGACGGGATAATGGTGCTGGAGCATCGCTGGAATAGTTTTTTCATTGTTAGGCCGAGAACTTTTCAGCCCACCCTCGTATATAGTGGAGTAGACCAACATATTAGAGCTTCTAGTGTTGTGACCAATTTAATCTATAATAAATGGAAAAATAAAATCCGAAAGTCCAATTTTGTAAATGACCGAATTATAACAGTTAAATTAAAAAAAAAAAAACAGAAGCTACTTAAATATCATAAGAGTAAATGTCCCCCTCGAGAAAGCAGGAAAGAAGATTGCGAACAATTTTATGAGGAACTGCAAAACAAAGACAAAGTTAAATAAACATAATGAAAATGACCACACATTAATAGCAGGAGATTTTAATGCTAGAGTTGGAAATAATTCACTCTCGAATGTCTTAGGTAAATATGGAGAAATTTGCATGAATGCAATGGTCAAGAACCATTGCCATTAATATAACCAATAGTAAAATAACCAATATTTTTTTCAAAAAAAGAATATAACTAAATATACTTGGAATGGCAGAGGAACAAGATCCATAATTGATTATATCATTGCTAATCGGAAGCTAGCTCCTCGCGTGAGAGATGTTTACAGAAGTGAAAATTTTTCAGATCATCATTTAGTAGTCTCTAAAACAGAAAAAGTAGCAAAATGTAGAAAGGAAATAAATAAGCAAAACCAAAGAAATAAAACACGTATACAAAGTATATCTATTACAAGAAAAAAGTATTAGAATGCTATCAATCACGATTAGCAGATTACTTAAAGAAAAGCTCACATCAGTGAAGATAGAGAAGAGAAATGGAATGCTTTAATAAAGATAATCCATAAAGCAGCCTCTGAAAGAAAAAGAAAAACTTTAAAAATCTGGAACACGCATATAGGAAATTCAATAAAAGAAAAACAAATGGCATAAAAATCACTCCTTCAAAAACATACAAAGGAATCAGAAGAAATATAAAAACAAAAGAAATATTGCTAAAACCTTAGTACAGAAAGCTTATCAAGATTCTTCGGACAGGTTTATTAATAAAATAGAAGAAAACATGCATGAAAGACAAGCTATAGCGTGCAAAATATTCAGGATGTTAAGCGACGAAGAAAAAGACACAGACAAATCAACATCATAAGAATTTATGGTATGACCCAAATTTAATAAGGGAAAACAATAATGAAGAAATCGGTACTGATATAGAACTAATAAAATTAGAAGAAGTAAAAGAAGCAATAAAAGTATCAAAAAATAGAAAATCAACCGGATTAGAAGGCATAAATACAGAGCTTTGGAAATATGACGGAGAATATTTACATATTCTCGGATTCTTACTATTTACGGATTCTTGAAATAACTGCTGGAGGAAATGTGAGGTTTCATCAGATTGGTCAAAAGCTAAGATTATATATCTATATTTAAGAAAGCAGACAGAGGTGATTGCGGAAATTACAGAGGAATGAGTTTATTAAATACAAGTTACAAAATTTACAATAAAATCCTGAATAAAAGACTTGGAAATATTGCAAACAATCTACTCTCATAACAAACTGGTTTTAGACATGGAATATCATGTATAGACAATATTTATGTGCTAAAATAAATTATTGAAAAAAAAAAGACGAGAATTTAATTTATATATATATATATATATATATATATATTTTTTTTTTTTGTTGTTGTGAGGGGTTGAAAGACGGGAAAGATATAAGTCCTTATAGGACTTCCAGCGTAACAAATGGTAATGCTGTAGCCAATGAAGTTTTAACTGAGGCTCGGCTATTGCCGTTACCCAGCCATGATTAGAGCTTTTTAGCTCAATAACACCCCATCAACACAGATTTACTTCATTCAGATGACGGGATAAAGAGTCAAGGACTCAGTCCATCTCCCAGTTCTTTTAAGAACTTAAGAATATTGTTGTTGGAGGAAATATGAGGTTCCATCAGATTGGTTAAAAGCTAAGGTTATATCTATATTTAAGAAAGCAGACAGAGGTGATTGCGGAAATTACAGAGGAATATATATATATATATATATATATATATATATATTTATTTATTTATTTAATCAGATTATTAAAATATGGAAAACAACGACAAAACAAGGTATCCAGTGAACCAGAAGAACTGTTATTACAAGAATATATTACAAGATAACGAAGATTATCTTCAAACATTCAGCTTATGAATTAAACAAAATAAGCCAACAATTACAAATTAAAGATTTCACAAAAGAAAAAAGTGAGGGTATTTAAAGGTCGGGATTATATTAGATCAAAAATAGTTACAGGAAATAAAATAATAGAACAGATGACATATGTTATTATGCAGCCTAAATAATTAAACTATCTAAAAGACAAAGATATAGATGAAAAAATAAAGAATTTCAGAAAAATGTGGAAAGAATTAAAAGGACACTGAATAATAAAAACAAGACGAGAAATTCAACTAAAAGTTTACAAAGTAATGGCCACTCGCACTCTTTTATAAGATTTAGAAACATGGACGGTTAAAAAGAAAGATGAAAGTAAAATACAAGCTGAAGAGATGAGATTATTAAGAATGCACAAAATTGAACCACATAAGAAATGAAGATGTCAGAAGAGAGGGATTTACAACGTCAATGAAATGATCAAGGGATATAGAGAAGTGGAAAGACATCGTCTATCTAGGACGGAAAGATATTGGCTACCAAAATAAGCAGATAAATGTAGACCAAAGGGAAGGAAAAAGAGACAGAGGAAGACCATCTGCATGATGGAAAGACTGGTGAAGTCGGAACAGGCAAATGCATAATCCTTGAAGAGAAGACGAAGGAGATTTATTTATTTTTACATAATCCGTAAACCCTGCCCTAGAGATCACACATGGAACTTTCAAGCCACTTCAGGCCTCCAGAAACCCGGATGGTGGTCTCACACCGGGCGAGATGAAATTTGTCTTCCACCTAAAGACAATCACAAGCATCCATGCCCACGGCGGGATTCGAACCCGCAGTCCATTGGTTGGAAGGCGAGTACGCTAGCCACTCAACAAATCAGGCTCACGGGGGAAAGGAGAAGGCGAATGCGGGAAGAAGAGCAGCGTTGATATGTGATATAAAGAAGCGTGAAGATATACGCCCAAAAATAGATACTGAAACAGGGAGAGGAGCAGAAAGTAAGACATTGCAGACATGCCACATCATTCAACCAATTCTTAACTACATCTCCCTCTACACACACACACACACACACACACACACACACACACACACACACACACACACACACACACACACACACACACACACACACACACACACAGGTAAAGCATCCCAGTCACCCAGTATTCAACAGATTTTAGGAGATAAAGCTAAACGTAAAATCAGAAAAAAATTCATCCCAGAAACGTATTTAAAACTTCAGTTCATCTTCAGCTGTTATAGACATTATAACGGCGTTTCCATAGAGTCAAAAGACTCATCGCGGGAGACTCCACATCGATACACTAACCATCATTTACACAATACCTATCATACTTGTCCCTAAATTCATTCATAGATGGAGCATTCACAACCACCTCTGGCAACGCATTCCACCCCTTCACAACCCTCCAAGTAAAAAATCTAGTCCTAACACCCTTGTTAACCACACTCTTATATAATCTCCAGGGATGGCCCCTCTTTCTCTCCCTTTCTGCACAAGTCTTAAAAATGTCATCGGTATCAATCCTGTAAAATCCCTTTAATAATTTATATGCTTCTATCATATCTCTCCTACGTCTATCAGCTAATTTTTGGAGCCTACAGATCTTCACTCTATCCTCGTATGGAACATCCCACAGAGCTGCAACTTCCCTCTGAATCCTCTCCACCATTTCTTCATCACCAAGAAATCCAGGTGACCAGATCTGTGCACAATAGTCCAAATGCGGTCTTATTAATGTCTTATGAAGTGGAACAATAGCTTCCTTATCCCTGCAACAACCATGTAATTTAATGTGATGTTTTGGCAATCTTTGCAATATGCCCTTTAAACTTAAGTTCTCTGTCCACGATAACTCCCAAGTCCCTTGCCTCGTCAACTTGCAGTTCAGTTCCGTTAATATAGTAAACAGCATGTGATATCATCCTCCCGAAGTGCATCACCTTACACTTAGCCACATTAAACTGACAGCCATTTACCTTAGTCCATACCGTCAGCCTATTTAAGTCATCCTGCAAGATATCTACATCATCTGAATTGACTATCGCTCTTCCTAATTTTGCATCATCAGCAAACAAGTGGATATTTCCTTTCAAAGTATTCCCAATATCATTGATATACAAATTAAACAATAGAAGACCAAGCACTGAGCCTTGAAGTACACCACTAGTCACTTGCCTTCTCCTGGACTCAGCTCCTCCGTAAACCACTCTTTGGTATCTATCCACCACCAGCCATCCTCTAATCCAAATCACCAGCTTCAGATCCATACCCATTTGCTCTAATTTATGCAACAGAGTTTCTTGTGGAATCCTGTCAAATGCCTTTGCAAAGTCCAGCAGTATCACTGAGTGAGGATTTCCTTTATCCAACTCCACTGTTACTTTATTTTAGAAAGTAAGCAAGTTACTGAGGCAAGACCTACCCTTCTCAAAACCATGTTGCCCCTTATAAAGTACCATATTGCTGTCCACCCAGTCCTAAATTTTAATTTTTACCAATTTCTCCAAAACCTTAACCACCACTCCAGATATATTGATCGATCTATAATTTGCAACCTCAGTCTTGGAGCCTCCCTTGGACAGTGGAATTATTTTCCCCTCTTTCCACTCTATTGGTACTTTACCAGAACTGAGACTTAAATTAAATAGCTTGGTTAGAGGAGGCGCTAATTCTCTTGCACATTCTCGTAACACAAGGGCCGATATGCCATCTAATCCAATGGAAGTGTTTGTATTAAGGTTCTGTGATATATTATGCACCTCTGTTTCGTCTATCTTTATACTCTCATCAGTCAATGACACATTTGACACTGCACTATCACAACCAAGATGGTACACTTTTGCAAAATGATCTCTAAGCAACTCAACTATTTGATTTGCTTCTGTAATTTCACTACAATCAACACTTTTTAAAGTAATCTTTCCATGGTTATTCTTCCTTTTACTTGCCACTTAGCGAAAGAACTCCTTAGGATTGCTTTTGGATTCATCAGCTAGCTTCCTCTCATAATTAGCTTTGGCTTTCCTTACCATACAGGTTACTCTCTTTGCCTGTACCTTGTACTGCTCATCACCTTTTCTTTATACTTCCTCCACAACTTTTTCTTTATCTGCAACTCCTGCTTAATAATATTATTCATCCATCTTACTTCTACTTTATTTCTCCTTCTGACTCTGGGAATACAGTCTGATACAGCTTTCTTTAAATACTCCTTGACAATCTCCCACACACAATCAACATCTCTCCCCCTTCAAATTCTCATGCCATAGCACTGCTGAAAGCTGCCTTCTCAGCTTGTCATAATCACTAGCCTTATAATTCCACATATAACCCTTCTTAACAGAATATTCAGCACATCTTACAATCTCTCAGGTCAAGACCACATGATCGCTTTCCCCAAGTGGAGACTGTGTAATTAAATTACTTATTGATAAGTAATTTAATTACACATATAGTCATAGTTCTCCGATGCTATGACCAGATCTAACACTCCAGAATCTCTTGTCCCTTCCATTACATGCTGTCTCAGGTAGTTATCTCTTAACAACTGTATAAACTCCATTTCCTTGAGACCATTCCTTCTCCCAATCTATGTTCTCAAAGTTAAAATCCCCCATAATAATTACTCGACCTTCAATCATCGTGCTAATTTGTCAAAACACACCACCTACATTCTCCCTTATACCCCTTGGATTATAGCAACAACCGATTACATATTTCATCCTGTTGATTTCTATCTCACACCAAACAGCCTCAAATGAACTACCCTCTACATACCTGCCACCTTGAGGCACTTCAAGGCTTTAACGTCTTTTGGTTTTAACGTTTCGTCTATTATTAGTAAAACCCCTCCTCCCATTCTGTCATCTCTGTCCTGCCTGAAAATACTGTACCCCTTACATTCAATCCCTATAACTATATCATTCTTAGTTAACCAAGTCTCACTAATTCCTATAATTTTTGGCCAAGTTGTACTAAGTAATGACAAAAATTCTTCGCACTTATTCCGAATACTTCGAGCATTAGTATACATAAACTGCAATACTCCCTTCCTCCCATAATCTCCCTGTGTGCGAATTAGCCCACTCTCTGTACTGTTAATTTTCTGCCAACAATTAATTCCAAATTCACAGCAATTAATGACCTTAGAAGGAATCGTTCCGGGACCAAGGGTTAGGGGCTGACCTCGATTAAAATGGACAAGTAACATAAAAAAATTGACAAATTCCTCTCTTTCTCAACTGACATCACGAACAAGAGACCGAGATGAGTGGAGGAGGATAACCAAGATTATCACCTACCAGCCATGAATGACCCAACGGTCCATTTAGGACTACGGGAGAAGAAGAATGACCTTAGTACTATTTACAGCTGACTCTATCACCTGCCTCCCTAGCAAATCCCATTTCAGTGAGAAGTATTTTGAATGTCAGAAAACGTTTCAGTAAAGCTTCGCGTTCAATTTTCAGAATGGTTTTCTTTTCCGTTTCTTAAATGCAGGCAAATACTGCTTAGACAGATGGAACATCGTTTAGATCACCGGAGAAACACATTTGGGGAATTGCAAAGCAAAGATGTTTGCTTTTCAAGTTTAAGAGTTTGTGGCGTCGTGATGCAACGTCAAGACGAAATTCAATTTGGATTTGTGTATAATGGCATCTTGCAGTTTAGAAATATATATATATACTAGAGGGCTACGCCCCCCTGGCGCCCCCCCCCCCCCGAGTTCCGGACTGGTAGGCCGGTTCTCCTTGAATTCTGATGACTCGAATTTTGAAGATTCGACACTCAGGGTAGCCCCTGAGTTTCAAAACGTTTCAAAAAACGTGACATAAAAAGGCTTATCATTTTATATCTATAGGGCAGATAGCCAAACATCATTTAATATGAAAAATCGTCGTATTTCTCCTGAACAGACACTTCATGGTTTTGGGAAATTTTTCTCTTCACCGCGAAAGCCCCCTCCCCATTAATTGCATGTCACAAGAAGTAGCAAGCAGTTCTTGGCGATGCTTTATCTTACTCATTTTCTTGTTTGCGTGTTATAATTTATTAATGGAAAAATTGGATTGCAGTGTAGTCTTGGGACTGTTTTTGTTTCATTATTACAATAAAGAAATCTTTTATCCTTTGAGATCTCATTTCATTCCACGCAAGACGGAGAGGGATTTCCCCTTCACGTACGCCTACATCCCACTTTATTTTCATTCAGATAGCGGGTTGATGGTCGTGGTTATAAGATTTCAAAACAGAAAAGCAAGAAATTATTCGGAAGGAGGGATAGATGCGTTTTAAACTTCTTTTTTTTTGTTTTCTGTAAATACGCGCCACTCATTGCACTCTTTTCTATTCCTGTAACACATGTAAATCATTCTCATTTACATGTGTTATAGGAATAGAAGAGGAATAGAACAAGCAATTTTTGGAGAAAGAAAATAGAAGCTCAGAAAGCATTGACTTTATTTCATTTCCTGAGTTAATGGAGTCGGCTTCGCCTTGTTACAAGTAAAAAGAGTAGGTAAGATATCTCGAGATTAGGCTTCCAAAATAACATTGTTTTGTTTTATTTTTTCTATACAAAACGTGAAAGCTAGCTGAAGTAAAGGGATGGTCGTTGAAAATCGACAATTCGGGAGAGCCTACGTACTCGATACGCAGTGCGTATCACTCGAAATGCGCCATTTTGGGAAAATTTCGACGATCGATTTCCTATTGCTGAAAGAGTGGCCAACGATTTCCTTCAGCCGAGTGAGAGTCCGGTGTCTGCTTCCGTTGCATTTTTCCTAAGGACCTGGCGCCAGACCCGGAGGCACTTTCATCGCTCAGCTTTTGAAGAGAATGACGCGCGTAATCGAGTCCTTGTGCACTTCCTGTCTCAGCACTAAGAAAGTCTCCACAGATTTGTTTCCGTTATTTTTAAATAGCCTTTCTTCAAGGAAAGGCTTGTAAGCCCTTTTAAGCCCTTGTAAACGAGTGCTTCGTTACCGTAGGTGAATTGACAGTCAGAAAAATCGGAAGCCTCTAAAAACCTAACGTGAAAAACTTTGCGGCTGCAATAAACGGGATGGTGGTCTCGCACAGCGCGAGAAAATTCATCTCCCACCAAAAGACAATTACAAACCTCCATACCCGCAAAGAGATTTCACGCTGCGGCCTCTTGGTTGCAAAGCAGTAAGCTAACCACCCGACTGCCCTGGCCGATCTGCGAGATCCTGCGCAACAACGACAAAAAAAAAAAAAAAAAAAAAAAAAAAAAAAGCAATTTCACAAACTGCTCGTCTTGTAGAATCAAACTGTTGGAATTTTTGTAATGCGCACCCTCGTGAAGAGTGTGAAGCAGTGCTATCGCGTCTGTTTGTCAATGAGGTGGATGCATTTTTGGCTCTTTAAATCGCAAGGACCAGCAGCAAATCCTAAGAACTACTTTACATTTTTATTGAAAAAAAATGTGTGTATATATACACGTTAAGGTTTTTCCTAAGGACCCTTAACGTATATATATAACGGTTTTTCCCTTAACGTATATATACGTTAAGGGAAACCAAATAAATGCTGAATAAAAGTATTTCTGCTACACGCACACACAAAAAAAAAACAAAAAAAACGCGACGGCTCGCTGCTTGAAGAACGATATCTCTGAAGACTAATTACGCCCATTTGGGGAACAGGCGGAAATGGAACAAGTAGGCATCGTTTTTCACTGATTTTCGACCGTCGCATAAACTGCCCTGCACGGGAAGGTGAGTGAGGAAGACAAACAAGGACTCCCACTTCAATTTATAAAAGACGAGTGTAGAGTAGCATGCTTGGCTCCCAAGAAAACAGTTATGTCCTTTATTACGTATCACACATAGTCAGAATCATATTTTCTTTAGAGAGAGCCAACTAGACCTAGGTGGGAGTTGTCTTTCATCTCCTGATGATATACCACTCCTCCAGCCCTGCTTTTCATTGTGTGAAGTGGCTATGACTATGCGTCACAAGGGAGAAATGTCTTCTCTATTTAAGGGTACGGAAGTAAAGAAATTTCCCGTCAGGTAGGCGCCAGATGGACCGAATCCAATGGTAACGCGTCTGAAGCTTCCCATCAACGGGTGGATAATCCTGTTACTGATTACTCTCATGCCAAGTATAAGAGAGAGTGTGCAGGGTCACTTTCCTGCTCTTTTAAATTTCCTACCCCAACTCTACCATGAAAGTCGTACAAACTGAAGGGTCGCGGTGTGTTAAAAAATCTTCTATAAAAATAACGAAAATCGTAAAATAATAAAAAATATACCAAAACAGCCCAAAATAACATCAAAATGTCTTCCAATGAAAATACTCCCACATCCATTTCATCAACATGCGTGGGATTAGTACGAATTAAGGATATGCACCACCGCCACTACCAAACATCAAAACCCCAACTGCTATTCCTAACTGAACAGATTGGCATCCTACACGACAGCAGCCACTTCACCCAATCCGACTACATCTTGCATGATGCAAAATGTAGTTCTCACCCCTCCCCCTAAAAAAAAAGAAGGGAAGAACGTTTGCTTTCTTGAAATCTAATATTTCTTGCCAAAGGCTATCCAACCTGGAATCCTCGCTTTTCAGACTGCTCTGATTCAATATCTTGCCTCACCTTATAGCCTTCATCTGCTGCCATTTTTGACTACTTATTGCTAAAAGCTGATTTCCCACAAGTAATTACTTAAATTAGGAGATTGCCTTCCTAGGAGACTTTAACATGCATAGACGTTTATGTTATAAACTTTAACGTCTATAATATAAAGTTGTTTCCTTCTCTAACTTCACAGTCATACTAAATCCCATATCCTATGCGGCCCTTGATGAAAATGCAGCATATTTTCAACGGCCTAAATCTAAATCTCCAGCTTCTCATTCAGCTTACATTGCTGCCTGAAAAAAAGTGTAAAAAAGTTATCAGAAATCCAAAGCAGACTTCATAAGAATGGAATGCTTGCCTCCTGCTGAACAGGGCGGAGCCCTCTGATCCCTCCAAGGCTGTTCGGCGTAACTTCGGCCCTTCCTTGCTCTCATTTCTCTCACGTCCTGATAGGACCGTGGTAATAACCTTGCCTAAGGTAGAGCACACCTCTTGGAATCGGTGTTTTCCTCCAACTCTTGTTTCGATGATCAACACAATCTCTTCTTGCACTGCCACAAATCTTTCGACACAAGGATAACAGAAACGTCTCCTTAATCACGATACTAATAAAGCTCCTGTTCCGATGATATTCAGCTATTTGGGCCAAACAAACGCGAAACAAACACACCCTGTATCACCTACATTGCCTGTTGTGTTTATCTAGCATCTACCTAACCTCTTGGAAGCAATCCTGCGTGTTGCTCAAAAGGGATATAAAAGTCAGCCATCAGACTATTGTCCTATTGCTCTCGCCACCACTTCGAGAGTGGTGGCGAGAGCAATAGGCTGTGAATTAATCGGCGATCACAGTTTATGGATTTCTCCATTCTCATTCTACAGCAGATCTCCTCACTAACCTTACCCATCTCCGAATAGGCCATGGAAAGATTTGGAGAAACCTTGTGGTTGCTCTCGATATTTCAAATGCATTTGATCGTGTCTGGCATCGAGGCCTCCTGAACTACCATCTTGTGGTTTCCATCCTGTCCTTTGTGACTGAATTGCCGTCTTCCTCTTGGGTTGTTGGTTGCATTTCATGGTGGATGGCTTCCTCTCAGAAGATTTCTTTATCAGTGCTGGAATACCCCAGGGCTCTCTATTTTCACTTACGCTCTTCCTCCTTTGCATTAATTCCTCCCTCTCTCTCTCTCTCTCTCTCTCTCTCTCTCTCTGTTGGCAGTCTTTCAAATTTACTTCATAATATATTTCAATTTGTAAATTGGAGTTTTCCTTTTAGGGGATCAAAACAGTTTAAATATATGAAAGAGAAGAATTTTATAATTCGTTTTTTTTAAAGAATACATTGTACAATTAAATATTTCTGGAAACTGTAGTATACATAAAAATATGTTCACTGTGAATGGCAATATGTACTCATCTAACTGCGCTATATCGTGTCTCGCCGTTACCGCAGTTTTTTACCCACATTTCGCACGCAACCAACAAGCCGTAATGTTATAATAGTTCACAACGAAGTAACCATGTTTTGCGCCATCGCCACTGCCAGGACGTACACGGGATGTAGTTCAGGTCTGCCAAGTTTCTGGATAGATTCTTTATCGTGTGGAATAGAGGCAATAAGTGGATCTGGTTGGCCGAGTGTTCAGCGTATCCGCTCTCCAGCCAAAAGGCTCCAGGTTCGTATCCCACCGTGGGCATGGAGGTTTGTGATTGGCTGTGGAAATACTAGTGGTAGTGATGGTTTCGGGGAGTTATGATTAAAAATTTACCAAAAACTCATTATTTTTTGGTTTATTTTCTAATCATTAATGGGACTGTAATGTCCCGCCCTACTCACATGAAAAAAAACCCATAAACAACCGTTTTTAAACGGCCTTAAAGTAACTTCGGTGTCGTTCGCAGTTCCAACACCACCACCGGCTTCTCTTTTTCTACAAGATGGAGGCTAAGCAGAAGAATGAAGGCAATATGGCCAATGGAATTCTAATAAATTTGCAAGGAAAGGTGCTGCACTCAATATAAAAAGCTCGCTAGGAAGCAGAAGACCACGCTGCGCAAGGTACATCCTTCTCTGTTCTATTATGCTTATAATAGAGCAACTGAAAGTCTTCAGGGGAGTTTTCAGATCCTGTGCTGAAAATGAAGTCATCGGAGGTGTGGCTGGAAAAAATAGTCGGACCAATTTCCGCACGAAATTGTTGTGCAAATCAGATAGCGTTTAACAGCGGAGAGAAGGGAGGACAAGAAGTTATTTTTCAATATTTTAGTTATCAAGATGGCTGGAAGTACAAGTGACCGACTGACGAAAATTGTCAGAAATAAGGCTTCAAAACACACTACTCAGAAGTGTGTGCAGAAAGTTCACTGCTAAAAGTTGGTATTGCTGTTTGTGTGCGCGTGCCCACGCCTTCATGCTTATAAAAGAGATTTGCCACGCCCAAAATACAAAGAGAACGTTAAGAAAGCATTAGGCACATCTACCCTTTTTATCTTTTAAAATATTTTCCGTTTTGAACTGAAATAAATATTTGTTACTTGTAACCAACTTGTTTGGGAAACGAACGAATAAATGAAAGATGGATTAAGTAACGCGGTCTTTAATCAGTGAAGCCTTTGGCAGTGATGAGTTGAGCTCTGCAAATTCGGCAAGCATCAAATTGGGTGCAGAATTTTGGGAGACTTTTGGCGCCACTCTTCGCAAGAGTAAGGGGGGAGGGTCGGTACTTCCGGGTTCGAGTCACGAACGTGCATCATTCTAATCAGCTCGTTTCCCTTCCAATGCGATTACTCGGAATGAGCCATCACATTCATCGGAACCTAATCCACACGGCTGATTTTTAAAACGCCACTCCCAAGCGCAACATAATCACCGTTCTATTAATATCCATGACGGACTGAACAGAAACTCCACCGCGGAGTAATCGTACGTTGAAGGTAAGCAAAAATACTCCGTAAATATTTAACCTGCTTCCAAATGCAGGAAGCGAATGGGAAAGCTAACTGATGATGTCAGTTCATTCGCCAGAAATTCTAACGCCACGCAAAGTACGTTGAATATTGCAAGGGCTTAATGCAATTATAGGTAATTGCTGGTGGGTTCTCAAATTGACGGACTGCACTGTTTCTTCTCCCTGTGGCTTCGATTTTATGTTTCGAACAACGAAGATGAAAATAAGCGCCATTGGTGTGTCGTGTTTGCAAAGTTTTGAAATATTTTCAGAATTTTTGAAAGATCAACCATTTCTGAAAAGCACGGAACGTGTGCACACGACGCTTGCAGCTGGAGTTTCATTGTCTAGCAGAAGCACGTGCAGAGAGAGAGAGAGAGATTAAATAAGCTTTGGATGGGGGATGAAATAATTCGATTATGCGACTGAGTGGAAATTTGTGATTAAGTCCATGAGGACATCGCTGGAGCCAATAAAGTCAGTTGTCTTAATATAATTGCTCAATTCTTCCAAAGAAAATAATAATAATTAAGGAAGATTAATAATATTGCACACTTTGAGGTATCTTTTTCATTTTATTAACTCAAAGAAAGGAATTCGCTTATTTGAGAACGTTTGAGTTAAAAGCTGTGCGCTGATTAAGTAATTACAGAACTTCTTGGAATTGTTGCTGCCCAAGCATTTCTTCACGTATACCTATCTAGTCATTTATCGTGCCCTTGTCGAAAAGCCCTCTTTTCTGTTGAGAGGATGTTAAAGGGAGAAAAGGGAGACATATTTGAAATTTATTTTCAAGTAACAGCGATGTTTGTTTCGTATTGCGTATTGCGAAGTACTCAGTGCCGTGCGCCACTGTTTTCGAAGTGGTAAACATAATTGTGCATTCCACCATCTTGTCTTTCCACCATTCCCATATAATTTTTAATGTAACATTCTTTTATTTTGTTTTAGATTTTGAATTTAGTTTGTTCTCGCGCATGGGAGGTCCCCCGAGGACCATCTCCATGGCTTGCGGCTCGAATCGCTGCTTTTTAATTTAAGATGCATCTTCAGTTGCAATAAGTTAAGCATTAAAAAAAAAACTGCAATAATTCTCCAATATTTCATTTAGGTTTTTGTCTAAGACTCTTCGAAATAAACCACCCAAATTAACGTCATGTCTCGCTAATGAGTTAAATTTCTTGGTCTCTCTCTCGTCACTCTTGCTCGAAGGAATTTTGGTATTCCGCCATTCATACAGCAACAGCGGAACCAAAGGAGCATCGCCAAATGCAATGCGGTTTTCTAAATCGAAATTGAGGAAAATATTACGAATTAAGGCGTCTCATTCAGAGGGAATTATCATCCTCATCACTTCCATCATTTGGTCGTCTAATAATAAGCTTTTCTGCGACAGGAATTTGCTTCACTTGGGAAAAGAAGAAAGCGAAATACCCGGAGAAAGTTGCTCTGTATCTACGATGGGGTTTTCCACATTCTCAGCAAACTCGGTCGCTTATGACATCCGCATATTGGAAATGAACAACCGCGGAGGGAGGGCAGAGGGGATCATCAGAATGCGAGATAGCTTCTACAAGAACGTTTGCTTGCTTGATACATCTTACTACTTGCTTGTTTTCCGTAGGGTGGAGTGGAGAAATTTTCTTGCGGTGCTCAAATAGACGACGAAAGAAAGACAAACAACTAGACGGCTTAGAAGTCGCGAATATTGCGATTCTAATCGGCAGATTTCGTTATATGGGATGAGTTCGCCTAATGGAAGATCCACCGCTGCATCCAGGGCGCCATCAACCACCGCATCAGTTCCTTGCGATCGAGAAGCAAGTCGGGCTGAGATCAAAGGCAGTCATCGAATTATTATTAGACGCAACGCAATACAGACACGCATGCGCATTATGTTTTGTCAAAAGTAATTTCAAGAGCATTTTTCAGTCCCATTCCGAGGTATCCTCCACGCTGATATCGGCAGTGCGGATACAACACACACACAGTCCGTTATTGCGCAGTGGGTAATGCGTGGAAATCCCCTACGACGAAAACAACGTGTGGGACACCAAAGAAAATATCTTCACGTCTCCGTTCTCAGAGGGGGATTTTTGGCTCTTTCATTCGCGGGGTTTTATTTTCTTCATAGAGAAATCTTCGGTATCGCAATGCAGGATGCGCAGTGGGTTTCCGTCTCAAAGAGCGCGCAATTTCAGATCATTCTTTAATCATATTTTAATGCAGTCTACTTCCGAAATAATTTTTTTTTCAAATAAAAAAAACAAAAAGGTTTTATTACATTTTCATTTTTCAAAAAGATCCGTCGGAAAATAACGACATCTGCGGGCACTTTTGAAGTTTCGTTTTGGCGAAAGTCTACGGAACTTCACGTTTCAAAAATAGGAAATACAAATTGGGAATTTTTCCCACGGATGAAAGATGCATGCGACCGATCAAATACAGCCACATACTTAAAAAAATCAACGGAAATGGTTTAGAATTTGATAGGCAAATATTTTTGCCCTTTTACTTTAATTTCCGTAGGGAGGGTGCTCCCCTCCCCCACCAAAGTACTGCACTAGGCCTAAAGTGTTACAGCTTCTAAAATGATACAAGTCTCGTACACGAGAAACAAATTCTCTCTTCCCTGGTTCTTTGCGTTCTCTCTCTCTCTCTCTTCATATCGCGAATTTGGCCGAGAACCTCGGGGGCACCCGAAGTACTTTGCAGTCGTACTTTATTCATTACACACTTTTGGCCGCTCTCCAGATGCGATGATGTTTTGAGGACTGTGTGTCAGTTTGCTTTGTTATCAAACGAAAAAGAAAACACGTGTGTCATCATTCACACGTGCAGGCGAAATATATTGCGCGGGCAGTAGGAGCAGCATATTGTAGGAAGCGAGCTCTTCAAAAACTTCTTGGAGAATTTCTGTCGCTGCGACGCCTCAGAATTTCAAAAAAGTGCAGAATTTTTGATCGATCGGAGAATTAGGAATCGATGCGATTAACCATTTAGCAGTGCACGAGGTGGCTTCAAGAGCACCGAATGTTAATGTAAAGAAGTACTGAAACACGCTTAAACCTTTTTTTTTTTTTCGCGTTTGTTCGAAGAACTCCGCCATTCTACTTTCATCTTATCGACTTTTAAAACATCGCACTGCGGAAGACCTCTCCGTATTTGCAACACACAAAAAAAAATATTTGGATTCCTTCCAAAACACACAACACCAGCAGAAGGTTTTCCATTAGGCAAAAATGGGAAAAAGAAAAAAGTGAGACTGTCAGGCACTTGAACGAGGAGAGCATTTTTCAAAGTGCCAAAGAATTCAGGAAGGTGAGGAGGAGGAAGAGCATCCCCTTATGTTCGCAGCAAACCAACTTTAATAATCGCGCTGCATAAAACTGAAGCTGCCAGTAAGCAAACAAACCTACAAGATTCTTTTTCTTTCTGATTGGGAAAGCATCAAGATAGTAGTTAAAGCTGAGGCGTAACTACGCGAGCGGCGAGGTGGGTCAAAATACCAGGTGACACTGACCAAACGCCAGAATGTGATTCTGTGATATAAAAAACACGCCGTTGGGCGGGCATCGTTAGTGTAGCAGTTTGTTCTTGAAGCGTAGTCATCGTCTGGAAGCTTAGTTCGCATACTTGGCTCGCTCTATTCGGCAACTTTGCACCTGCAGTCAACGTGCACCACGTCACAAGGTGGCCTCCTTAACTGACTCGGTAAAAACGGTTTCTTGCAAAGTGCGTGTTCGTCGCATGTTAATCACTTGCCGCGCCTGCATTTTCTAGCAGCGGCTAATCTCTGCTATTGGTAACTACAGACGTGAGATTTTTAATTAAGCTATTTTTCTTTCTCCGCGGAGAGAAGAACAGACCACTTTTCTGTGAGTAGGCCTTATCGAATAAACTCTAAAATATGTCAAACTTCTGCGTAATTTCACGTATACGTGGAGCCATATTCTCAGGTACGCCTTAGCTCTCAAAACAAACTCGATTCGTATGGCCGTAGACTCCGCGAAATGCAGAGAGGACTCAATAGGGATGTTGAGTCGATCAGGGAGATCGCATTCTGCAGTTGCCTCACACTGAATTCAATGTGTGGAAGCAGCACCATCCGCTCCGCATGGTCCGGGAAAACAGTCAGCAGATACCCAGTGACTGAGCGAGACGATGAAATGTGATACTCGCTGTTTGAAGAACCATTTCCATGCCATCTGTAAGACGCGAAGTCTCATCTTGCTGGAAGTAAACGCTACCAAAGGTGAGCGCGCATCCTTCTTGATAACGTTCAAACAGACGAGCAGTCAGAGACTGCCTCCCAGTTTCTGTGTCAGAGAAGAAACCTGCTAAGAAAAACATCAGGAGTACGGTTTGTGCTTTTTTTGCATGGAAAGACCTCGATTTGAGACCTAGACGACCGGAGAAATAAATAAGGGGCTTTTCAACCGAGCACGACTCGGATGGTCTCATGTGGCGGTTTTACACCGCGCAATTAGCATAGCTGCAGAACCACGTGTCTGTTAATTGCAGCCTTTTTATGCCAATCCCGGCACTTTCTTGTGTGAATTCCACTCGAAGGTTTTAAACTTATCTTGCATTAGTATTAACACAGTGGTGAATCCGGGTTCCTTAGAGCTCAGCGATGAAACTTTTTTAAGCTTCCATTAAACAGGATGGTGGTCTCGCACCAGACGATGAAATTCATCTATTACGTAAAGACAAACCCATTTCCCAAGCAGATGTCAAACCTGTCGGTTGCTAACCGGCGCGTTATCCGCTCGTCCAAGAAGGCTAGCAGATTCCAGTTAATCCGAAATCTCAGCACCAGCCAACCTAATTAATCATGCCGGGTGGTAACATTCACACTTTTCATGTTGGATCCAATGATTTTTAAGGCCCTTCTCACACCCTCTCATCAGCGTGGAACAACTACGATTAAGAGTTTTGTAATTTAATCCGCTACTGGATCCATGCGCATCCTGAAAGACTCCTTTGTCATCCACGACTGTGCTACCATTCGACTGCGGTTTGTCCTCCATTCATCCTACAGGTGACCAAGCTCTCAATTTAAATGTTTACAATTTTCAAGACATTTAAGCATTTTTTTTTATAGATCTCCAAGTAGTTTTGTAAAGATGTTTTAATTAAATTCACCTGTTGTAAAAATGCCTTATTACACACACACATGTGAAAAGACACGAGCAGCTGCTGAGCAACATCTATACTCTTTTCAGCTTAAAACTGGCGAAACCAACTTCACTTTCTCCTCTTCACATGTTTTCCTCAAACATCGCGATTTTCAGCTGTTTTCAGGAAACACATCTCGAGGATCCTTCTTGACCACTTGTCCACACATGGCGCTGTTTGTACTAAAGGTTTTGCAGCCTCTCCTGTGCGGGAATGATACATATCAAGATACGCCCTGTATTACGAGAACGAGCTCGCGTCTTAGTAATGATGAAGAATTACTCAAAAAAAAAAAAAAAACTCCAATTCCTAATTGGCCATAAGAAACGTACCATCTGTTGCCTATTCGCAAGCTAATGTTTCTGTTTCAGTAAAACTAGCCAAAATTCTTAAGGAATATAAAATCTCTACCGGTGCTTACTACTTTCATCGAAGAACTCTTTTCGTTAACTGACTGCATGAAAATGTAATTCCCTTCGATCAGTTAAACTGAGGCAGAATCCTATGAAATACACAGAAACTTATCGCATGTAACTGAAAAGATACCCCCCCCCCTACTACGGACCAGAGAAAATTTATGGAACATCACGTCGAAAAAAAGCTGGAATATGAGCAAAGCGAGGCCACGGCTTTGTCATCGTCACACATTCCACTAATCTTCAACAGAAAATCCTATGGAATGATTCGGAAATATTACGCTGCTGTTGTGACGAGTCTGTGGAGATGATACGCGCTGTGAATCCTTGAATGTAAACGACGCCCACTCGCCTCCTTGGCCGTTAATCTGTCCACTTGCCTTCTAGCTGTGGCACAATAAATACGCAGACGAGATCGTCCCCACGTTCACATCAATGGCATGTGCGAGCGAATAATTTGAATGACGGAAAGATCTTGCATAATACCGCACTTGTCGACATACTCGCGTTATACCGTTTGTAAACATGCCCATTCTTGCACACCCGAAGAAGGATGCGACGAGTCGCGTTAACAGCATAACTAAGAACTTATTTTGTATTCTCTTTATTCCGTTATAGTCTTATGAATGATTCCATGTAATTGTTTTCTTGCGTTATAAGTTCACCAGTGCGAGGATTACTTTTGAAACGGCATCCTACAAACTTTTCTCGTGAGTTGATATCACGAGAATGTCCTTCAAGATTAGCCGCCGTTTATTCGAAAGGGGCCTACGTAGGGAGCGTTATTCAGCGCGGCTTTTGTTGGGTGTGGCGGGGCCCATCTTATGAAAACCATCTCCTCGAAATCCACGGAAAAACAGAAGAAACTGTTGTTCGAATATATCAGTGGGAATCATCCATTAATGATTCCCTTGAGAAAATTTAGTGCGTCGTTTTTTTTTTTCCGAATTGTTTTTCTCTGACATTCAAATGACAACGGTATCAGACTGATGATCCCCCATTCTCATATTTTGCAAAACACATTTGACGGCCTCACTCACAAAAATTCTATTTTTTGTTGCCAAAGGACTGCTGCGTTAGAATTTTGCAAAAAAATAATAAATAAATAAAAATTATCTGCATTCGATTCTTTGTGGATTTTCATTATTTTTATTTATTTCAGACGGAGAAAGGAACGTCAGTTGAGATCGAATATAAAAGGCATCCACGAGGAAAAGGCTGCTTGCTTGAAGATCTCCACAGCTATTTAGAAGAAATTAAATACGAGACCGTATTTAGCCTTCACGGGCGCAGTTATTTTAAATTTAGGAGATGCGATATTGCTTTCGACGCGGGATGCAGCAAATCACGTGAGGCTGCCCGAAACGGCCGTCTGCTGAAATCTTAAGATATACGAGAGGAAATATGCGGACCCGTAAGAATCGCGTCTTTCGATTACGGTAGCGAGAGTTGCTCGAGGCAGGCCGAACTCCTGAGCTCGCTTCCTTCTCTTTATTTCCTTCGTAAGCCATTTTGCGATGATATCGAAGCATTGGATTTAGAATGAATGAATAAGGCAGGGTTTCGGTGCTTGGCAGTAAATACGACTCTCTTTGATTTATTTGTATTTCTGAATGCAAATAAATTATTCTCTCAGTTTAAACAGAAAAAGGTCAGAAAACCAGCGACTAACATCGCTTTTGCTCAACCAATTAATGCTTCCTGTTTTGATAGATAGTGAAGTTCTTTTTTCTCTGTGCTTCACGTAGTCTTTGGGATCGTCTTAATAGAGACAACATTCTTACACCCCCTCCTCACTAAGGAAAAAAAAAAAAAATATATATATATATATATATATAAATATATACATTCCAAGCGAAAAGGTTCGGGAAATCCATTTGCCTTTTTTAATATTTACAAGACTAGTATTAATGGCGAAAACAAGCTTCGCTTTATATAATTTTTTATCCCGTTTGCAGATTTGTACACTAATTGCGTTTCTTCGGTGAATGAGTTTTATTATGTGGATTACAAAGGAATAATAAACAATCGTTTTTTTTTCAATGCGCGCAATTCAGAACCCTCTGATAGACAGCGGAATTTCTTTTATTTACCTTGCGTAATTTCTTTAGAAATGTCTCTCTCGTCATATTTTTTCCTTCATTTATAAGATTACCCTTTTATGACGAATATCATCAGAATTCTTAGCAAAAACTTTGCTAAGGAGTTGATTTTCACTGTTTGGCCGTGAGAAAAAGAAACAAGATCGAAACATTTATGCACTTCCGTTTGAGACCGGAAGTTAAAATAGCTTCCGATATACAGGGTAGTTCAAAATTCCACGTCCAAACTTCGAGGGGAGGTAGAGAACATCAAAATCAACCCTATTCACATAGGAAATGACCGGAAACGCCACCCGAAAGTGATAGGTGGCGCTGTTCGCCAGCGCTCCAGGTGAGCAATTGGGACTTCCTTATTCAAGCTTTCGACGTCGTACGAAGAACATGCGTCGTTTTACGAACGCTGAGATGGCAAACATGCACCTCGTTTACCAAATTATGTATCCAACTGCTATTGAACTGTTCAGTTAGGCCTAATAAGGTTTTTTTACACGACTTACTGCTTCGTGTTATTTCTGTGTCTCTGTTAGTACCTTCCGGTGGCATTTCTGGTCATGCTTTCCTAATTGAATGTGGTTGATTTTGATGTTCTCTACCTCCCCTCAAAGTTTGTACGTGGAATATTGAACCACCCTGTATAACCGAAAGCTATTTAAACTTCCAGAAAACCAGAATTTCTTTAAGTACCCCCCCCCCCCAAAAAAAAAGTAAAGTTAGTCAAAGTTCAGGCGGCAATTACAGAGCACGGAAAGATAAGTGAGTGGCACAAGACGCACGGTTCACAGCGGTAGAGAGGAAAATAAGAGGAAACCAAGCAGTTTTCATGGACTCAATTAAATGCCACTTCGGCAAAGGAAGTTGGATGACATTGCAGGCAATAAGTATAATATAAGAAGTCAACCCCTATCCCACTCCTATGTTGTTAATTTCGTTGACTGTCCCGTGGCCATTTAGAATGCAAACTCATATTCTGCGGGAAAAGGTTCTCAAAGTTGATAAATGTTTCTTCTGTGCGGTGTAAAGAAATTTAATTCCTTTTAATGCTTTATTATATTCGTGCTCCCACAGGTGTTTTTGAAGGGCGTTTCACAGTTTAGGAGAATTCTGCTTGATAATTGCGTCGTGTTTTTAGTATTCTTCAAAGCCTCTCATTTCTGCAGATGCGAAAGAAGGAATTTATTTTGCTTGCGTAACAAAACCTTCAGAGGAGGCGGGGGGGGGGGCATTACGTGAGAAGGTTTGTCTTCTAGCCCATAAAGCAATGGTTGACCGAACAGAAAGTAAACTGAATAAGGTGAAAGATATTTTTTTCCGAGAATATCTGTAGGTTGTTATCGGAAACGTTTTTTTTCAGTAACCAAATCTGAGACAGAATAAGTTTTTACAATTTTTAGACACAGCCGCGATTAACGCGAGGACAAATATCCTTCGAGATGTTGAGAAAATACAAATCAATATAATACCAGAGAAACCATAGACAGAACGCTATAAGAGTCCCAAATTTGTAATAGAAAATAACAGTAATGAAATCCATACGGATATGAAACCAATTATCAACGATCAGAATGATTTGAATAGGCTGGAATTGTGGCCATGGGGAAAGGGCTGCGATTTCCATGTTAACAAATGTCAAGTCATTCACTTTGGTGTGATTAGATATCCAGTGTTCGTATCATATTGGCGCGATTATGCTCGGAGAAACGATGAGTCTAGAGATCTTGAAGTTTTAGTAGACAGGAAGTTAAAGTTCAAAGATCATATAGCAAAACGTGTAAATACAACTCAAAGAATAATGGCAATGCTAAAACGAACCTTGACATCTAAATATAAGGAAGTCAGTTTTCTTCTTTACAAGGATTTGATACAGCCTCCGTAGCTCAGTCGGTATAGACGAATTCTTTGGTCGGAAAGACCTAGATTCGATTCCCGTCTGAGACAAGAGAAACTTTTATCTGGTCTCATTCAACTAAAGGTGAGTTAACCGGTCTCATACGGAGGTAGGAGGTTTTTGCACCCGAAAACTCAGGTTTTTCGTCCCTCAGAACAGGCAAACCGGCCCGTGAACACACACACACGGATCTACAATCAAATGCATACTTGAAAAAAATATCCTCATTGGGAGGGCTCAGCTGGTCCTAAGGAATAAGACCTCACTTGGACTATTGCGCGCGGGTCTGGTTTCTGTGATGATTCTCATAGGGTAGCGAGTGTCGCAAATAATATTAAGATTGATGAATACTGATTATGAAGACAAATTGAGAATTTGTGGGCTGCAGACACTAGCAAACAGGAGAAAGAGATGTGATATGATTGAGACGTACAAACTTCCGAAAAGGTCATACAGGATTTCAGTAGATGGAATTTTACATTTTATGAAAGGCGGGGAAAGAACACGAGGGCACCCAAGGAAGTTGGTGTGGAGTAGATATTTCTCTAATGAGGGGGGGGGGGGGTGTGATTTGGAACGGATTGTTGCCTTTGGATTTTGTTTGTGCAAGTAGCGTGGATGAATTCAAGAACAGGTATGACAGCTGGTGCGAATAGTAAGGCCTCCCTCGATGAGTTCTTGACTCACTGGAGGTTTCCCTTAATAAGACTTAGATTGTATGAACTAAGATAAACAATAAAATTATTTCTTATTCGCAATAAATTTTTTCAAATTTTTTAAAGAAAAACAACTGGATTGGATAGAACTTTTGAAAGTGTGGTCGAGAACATCAAAGATTCTTAAGGCGATAAATACAGTAACTGTTGGAGGAAATGTCTTCGGATTGGCTAGCGACTAAGGTTATATTCAGAACGAGATAAAAAGACTTGTGGAAATTAGTGAGTTTTAAGGATGGATGAGGTTTCAGGGTAATTTCAGTTGGCAAGCGGGATCTTCACGGCTTGGAAGTTGAGTGATCCAGATCTTCAAAAAATGAGGAACGATTTGACTCGGGTCGGATGTTGTGCGTTTCTCATGATAACTCGAGGCCTTGAAGTATTTGCTCTTCCGGAAGCTATGGATTACAAGGCTCACTCATCTCCCCTACACACACACACACACAGTTCAGACATGAGCCTTTCAGACTTCGAGTCCGTAGGAAGAACTACCGTAGGATACGCCTCAGTAGCAGCGAAGCGTATCCTACGGTAGGAAGAACTACCGTAGGATACGCTTCGCTGCTACTGAGGTTTCTGCTGAAGTGACCAGACTTATTAAAACACATGAACAAAGAAAAGAAAACGTTTCTTGACAAGAATGCACGTTGGGCAACAGCACCAATAAGAGGCCGAAATGGGAACTTTATCGAAGGCCTGTGAAAATGCATTTTGTTGAATGCGTTAATAACAGGAGTGGAATGTAAAGAAGTTTTGAAATTATGAGCAGTAAAATAAAAGACTTTGTTCTTCTAACAGTAAACCGCAATATTTCAAACTGTTTACGACAAGAAAGATCGTGTGTGTGTATATAGATAATATTTGTCTTAAACTGTTGTAAAAAAAAATAATAATAATTTAATTGGGAGACACCGTACGTCGGCCAGTATGGAGGAAGCCCTTTGTTTGGAAAGACCTGGGCTCGAATCCCATCAGATGTAAAAAAATCTTTATCAGGACTTTTCAAGTGAAAGTGGGTTAGCTGGTCTAATGCTGAATTACATCAACTCGACAGAAAAACACTCAGTTCAGAGCAGTGTTGCAGACAGGATAAACCGCTCAATCATAAGCAGCACCCACTTTTTCAGAGAAGCAGTCATTTGCCGTGAAAGATGATCGAGCCGAACACGAAAGAAAGATAGGATAAGATTTAATGTTTGAGTGAGGCCTTGATAATTTCCATAACAAATTATAAAAAAATCTTAAATTCTGTTCATTGTATTTATATATAGATCAAATGATAAAAATAAGGAAAACAAGGCACCCAGTTAATGACTGCTAATACAATGCCGATAATCAGCTTATGTTACGAGATAATGAATGCCTTGCAAAATCAGTTTTTAAATGAAGTAAAATAAGCCAAAAATATAATCGAAAGATCTAAACAAAAATCACATCAAGGCAAAGATGGTATTAAATCAGTCATGCGAGATATCATTGTGGCCCTTGTATTATTTTATCATTTAAGTTGCATAATAGCATATTTAAAACACAAGGATATAGACGGAAAAATAAATTATTTCTGTAACTCCACGGAACAATTACAAGAACATTTTATAAATTAATGGCCAATCCTGCTTTATTATATGGTTCGAGAAATGTGGATGTTGGGAAAAAATACAGGAAGCGGAAATGAGATTCTGAATAATATTTGAAGGGTGTACAAGGATGTCGTGAGACACCCTTGTACAGGATGGGGAGAAAAAGCGATTCCAGTGAACCATTTAAATTTATAAAGTGAGATTCTTGGAGAAGAGACCCAATGGAGAGCTTGCTATCCATTTCCAAAGAAACTTCCACTTCACAGACTTTTCTGCTAAAAGAAAAAAATAGTTTTGGAATCACAGCAGCGTTTTTTCAACAAATGTTGAACTTACTCTGCGACATTGTGTGTGTGTGTGTGTGTGTGTGTGTGGTGGTCGTTGGCACTGTAACTGTTTGGTAGCATCCGCTTGCATGTTGCTCCGATGATGTCTTTTACTGCTTCTACAATGCCCTGATTTATGTTTTGGGACCATCACCTAACCTTCGCCCTCCGCTCATTATTTCGCGAGCTAGTATGTAACCCTGCTTCCTCGCAATCTGATGGGAAGTTGCTTGGCAGACGTATTCGCCTCTGTCGAGATCGGTTTTTTTTCCCCTTCTTTCACTTGTTTCCTATCGAACTGTTGTGGGTGAACGCACTCAATTAGTTTAATTTCTTCTGCCAAACGACAAATCTCATTTGGAACGAATGACGTTAAATGTGCATGCGAATATAAAATATGCATTCCGCTCATACCCATCCCTCTTCGCTTTCTGTTAGGAAATGTCACGAGGGTTGGGGGAGGTCGTGTTTAGCGCGACACTTTAAATTATTTGTGAGCGTCATAAATCATCTCGGTGGTGCACGAGTTTGTGTGGTGGTTCGTCGCGTGTGATGTCGGGAAATAAATAATTAAAAACTATGTTAACGAACCTCATTCGATAAATGAAATTTCTGGCGAAAGTGACCGCGTGGATCTTTTTCCATTTGAATTATCAGCAGGAGGATAATTCCCATTCAAAATGATACGAAGCTTCAAAATGCTATAAACATACAATACACTGAAATTGTGTGTGTGTGTGTGTGTGTGAGAGAGAGAGAGAGAGAGAGAGAGAGAGAGAGAGAGAGATGAATAAATATAATTAGGACTCCATTTCCGGGATCGTTGCAGCAGATAAATTTGGCTTTGGAAGAATTTTCTTGTGAGATAAAGAACTTGTAATTGACTGCCGTTCATGAGATGAAGGCAAATGAAAGAAGGAACATTAATCTCTCTCTCTCTCTCTCTCTCTCTCTCTCTCTCTCTCTCTCTCTCTCTCTCTCTCTCTCTCTCTCTCTGTGGACCCCGACCTGTGTTTCGTCCGGTAATGGTTTTCTTTGAGATAATAAGCTTGATGTTTTACCAAAAATAGACACGCCGAGCTCACGATGACGACGATTGGAATACTCGAATTATTACAAAAAGAACAAGCAAGTTAGACTTCTCGTTTTAAAGAAAAGTTGGCTATCTTGGTAGACGTGAGCTATTCAAGAAAGAATTGCACTGCTGACGTAACCGACAGTCAGTGGTCTCGGAATGGATTCACTTTAAAGAGTATGCGATGCTCCTCTCCCCCTTTCGGGAGTATCAAAAACAGTGTTGTCTCGGCACAATTCTGAACGCGTCGGTTCTGTATGCCCACTTAATCCCGATGAGGCTCACGACACATCAGTTACTTTCTCTCCCATTCGACAGACAAGAGGTTCATCTTCTTCTCATGGTATGTGGATGAGAATTTCAGTGGTTTCGACACCAAGTTATGTGACTCTTATCAGAAGTGCACATGGTGCATATGTTATGACGATCCCATTGGTGCATGTGTTATGTTACAATCCGAAACTAAATGAGGTGCAGAATACCGCTGAGTAGATCGAATGAATTATTTTCAGTAAAAGAAAATCATTTACCAGAATAAAAAGATTGGGCGAAAGAGTGAAATACTTCCGTAATGGTCGAAAAACTGAAGGATTTTTTTTAAAAAAAAAAAATCACAAACGGAAAGAAAACAGTTGATTACAAAATAAAAAGAACTCTGTAGGATGGTAATTTGGCAGACTCGAACAGATACCTTTCGAAATGGAAAAGCTACAACATGGATTTCTCGTAATCTCTCCACAGCACTTGTTCGGAGGAAGGTGACATACGGAAGATCACTGAGCGACCATGGAAGAGGAATCAATAGTAATAATCGCTGATTACCACTATTGATTCCAGCGGCATCCAGACAGTTGGTCGCTAATGGATTTCTCCATTCTTTGAAAAGGGTTGAAGCGAACGGAAGGCCGGATAGGCGTGCTTGTTCTCAAGGTAAAGGATGACAACAGAATTAACGAGTGACAAACAACGTGAGGTCAGTACTTTAGCACGAATTATTTTTCGGATCTCGTGCTGGACGCCGAATGGAGTGTGGAGAAGATTGACTTGCTTGATTGTCGATGATCCAGAAGCTTTAGCAGAAATATGAAGCAAATGGTGAGCCCAGCCCATTTCTTTGCTAATACCGATTTTAACTGTAGAAAAGGGAAACACAGATCAACAGAAATTGAGACCAGTAGCTTTAGCGAAGGACCAAAAAAAAAAAAAAAAAAAACTGTCATTTGATAATACTTTCGCATGAATTCTGCAAATGAGGGTACAGACAATTGCTAGTCATTTGTGTCGCTTGATTTGTTTTATTTTATTTTTTTTAATTTTTTATTGTGAACCACTTTGCTGGAGGAGTAAGATAAAGGACGAGAAATCAATATTGCGATGTTCACATAATTATTTTCTTCTTTTCCTTAGCGTGTTAGTGGCTTGTAAGGGCGAACAGCGCTTCATATGAACCTAATTAATGTTCCGATAATATTGGGTTAATCGCATCTCCATAATCCGTCAAAGCGCGCATTCTCTGGACGAATCTGTCTATTTTACAGAACAAATTCTCCTCTCGGCTTTCCGGTAGGAAAACCTTTAAACCTCCTTGAGACCATCTACCTCATTCTCAGCTAGAAAAGCGTGTAGAGGAATTCCGTCTAGATGGAACCCATCTTTCCAACTAAAGAACATCGTCCATACCAACTGAGATACTCTTATAATTATGCCAACGTGAACATTTTCGCTGAAGAATTTCGCTTCTGTGTCTGTTTGAAAGCAGTAAATGAACACGGTCAGGCAGACTGTGCTCATTCTCCTACTAAAGAAAACGAACTGCACTCTTTAGGGAAGCTGCATTGCAGCAGTTCGGCGAGAGAAAGCGCGGTGGCTGGTTTGTTGAGTTACGCAAGCAGCAAACAAATCGCAGGATGAGGAAAGAAAACCTCTAACTAGAGAATTTCGAAAAGGGGAGACTCGTTGGGCTTCCGACAAGTGAATTCGGAATGAATATCCCAAGATTAAGACTCATGTTCCATGGAGCTGACTACTTCGATCCAGAAGAATCAATGCGATTTTAGAAACTAAAGAAGCGAAGCCAGTATTGGTGAAGCGAATTGCCAGTATGATTTTCATTAAGATGTTTCGTCTTCTTTCTCTGATTGGGGGGAAACGACATTTGTTTTAAATTGCGGATTTGTTGAGATTGTCACTTCATAAAATACAAAACTCAGTCATGTACACATTTAACAAATGGGAAGACGACTGGGCTGTGGCCAAAGGCGACCATGGTGAAGCCATTCAAACACTCGCAAGGGGGGAATATTCGGCAATCTAACATATCACAGCTGAGTACTTCAACAATGGGCGGGTCATTGCGTTCGACTGTACAATGGCAGGGGATGGAATCCCAGATGAATGGCTGCCTTAGTCCGGATCCATTTGTCCCATAATTGGACTGCTGCAACTAACGAACAAAATTGGGATCGATTTTGGTCTTCTCTACCCACCGTACTTATTATGACTGGTTAATCCCGGATTAGATCCAAAATGTAATTACAAAATATTCGCATTAATAAGAGATTCAAAACCAAGAACCTCATACTTTTTCCTCGCGCAACTTCTATTAAACGTATTGTGCTGAGCGAGCCCACACTCCTTGGGAAGGGAGTGTGGAATCGCTCACACTCCCTTCAGCTAAAAAACTCAACTAAAACAAAACAAAAAAAATATAATTAAATAAAGGCCTTTAAACCTCTGTCTGACATCAGCTGAATAACCTTGGCTTGACGAATACAATTTCTGTGTCGTATTTGAACAGAAATTGTATTTGAGCACTCAGTTTTCGCGCACTTTCGTCCAACCTTATGCAAACATCTGCTTTTGTTTTCTCTTCAGCCAATGGATTCCCAATGTAGTTTATGAACGTCTTTCATGAGGTGTTTTCTTTGGCAGAGCCGGGGGGGGGGGGGTAGATGTCGGTGCCTTCCAGTAAGATTAGAAATATTTTGATGACATAATTCTTTTCACGTTTTACCAAAAGGAGGCACGAAAAGACTTAATGAACGAAAGAGGGAAACTTTTAGATGCTTAGTCAGATACCACTACCAGGATGATAAGTAGGTTTACAATATGACGGATGCGAATACGAACACTGAAGTGTTTGGAGAGGATTTCTGAACAGGAGATTTTTCATTACTTTCTGCCCTATTTTGCCGGCCTGATTGGCCGAGTGCTTAACGAATCCCACTCTCCAGCCAAGAGGCTGCGGGTTTGAATCCCGTCGTGGCCTGAATGTTTCTGATTGTTCTACTAACTCTGTGTGGAAAAGGGCATCCGTCACTTCTAGCAGAAGGCTTCACTTCCCAAACCCTATGAGGTATGGGAGTGACCATACGGAGTTCAGTGACGTCATAAGTGAAACTTCTGCACTATTTTGCTTTAGGCAAGACTTGTTGACTTTCCTCAAAATTGTGTTTCATTCATCAAGCACCGATTACGGGGTGCCAATTTCTTTGCCATGCTTGGGTTTACAGGGTGTTTTGCTACTTTCTTACTCCCATGAAGATGAATTCGTCAGCCTGGTTGCACGATCGGATAGCCATCCCCTCTCCAAATAACAGGTTGTGGGCTCGGACCCTCTTGCAGTCATGGTCAATTGGAAGATGAATATCATCGCTCCGTGTGAGACCACCTCCTCTTTTTGGAGGTCTCGAGCGGCTTCAAAAATTGCCGCCTTTGGTCCAGTCTGAAGCAGGATTTCCGAGTATTAACCCTTCTTACATCGATGGCACTAAATACAATACAGGTTTACAACATTTGCAGGTGGATTTACATGAAAACAAAAATTGACATGCTGCGCAGTATTTATGCAGAAGCAAGAATCGCGCTTAATTACGAAAGAAGCCAAGTAGTGTTAAAGAGTAAAACAATTCTCTAAACTTTTAACACAAAAATTTTAAAGAAAAAAGTTATTCGATGATTGTATTATCTCAGTAACATACGTTTGTAAATGACACCATGAAAATAGTGCCAATTAAATTGAACGCTGGCAAGGTAATATCTTTAGGTGGATCCCATTAACAAGTTTTAAAAATATCGTACTTTACCTGGATTAGATGATTTCAATTCGAATCTAGAGATCAAACATGGACATCTTACAAGCCAAGTAAGGCTCCCAGTAAGAAGGCTAATGGTGGTCTTGCACCAGTGATGAAATTGAGAATTATTAGTTGAAATGTTTCGCGTGGTCAGAGTATGAGTTGTCACTTGTAGAAATCGCATTCGTTTTTCTCCTTTCTCTCAATTCACCTCGATAAAATGTTGGTGAAATTTATTTGTTCACGTGGGCTCGGCTCAGACGCGATGTCATGCGTCTGATAGCCGACGTGTTGAGTTGTCTAACTGGATGTTGATGAGGAGCTTAAACATGACAAAATCATCGTACTCGATTAAGAACTCACACTAAAGGCTCCCGGCTGTGACGAGATCGAAGCGCTTAGAACAATCGAAGAGCAAATTTTTAAATTAGTTATTTATAATAGCGAAACAAAATAATGAGGCTCTTAAATGTCGATTGCTATAGTTAATTACGCAGACTTTTTTCATATGAATCCGAAAACCTGTGGCACACATATTGGTGGTAGGTTCTGTAGGGTACTAAGCGTTAGATCTCTTGGCCCCTACTTCTAAGTAGTAAATATTTTCAGGCTATTCTAATTGAGCAGGGTAATGGTGTCATACTGAACGATTAAAATTGTCTGCCACCCAAACTTCTGCTGGATTATACTTAACATCTCTTTCATTACATTCTTAAAGATATTTTTATGATTATGTTGAACTACTAAGCGATTTCTTAAGGAATAGCTTCGTCTAGTGTAGCTTTTATTTCAAATTACTTTGACGATAACTTTAGCATGTAAGTCGAGATCCGAATGAAATGAGGGCTCGAAAGGGATGCAGACCAAGAGAAAGAGGTGGGGATAACTGCATAAGAGATGAACGTTAGATAGCTGCGAATTTCGTCATACGCATCGTATCCAGAAATGGCTACGGGGATTGGGGCAACAGCTCAAGCATCGGAAAATGCGGATATGGCAGTAGGGATTAGACTTAATATCGAAGCAGAACGTTGCTGCGAGGCAAAGCAGTGCCAGCGAACTAAAACAGTTATGAATGGGTCTAACATGATTAGCTGCCCGCATTTGCGCAGTGATGATCCATTTTCCGAAATTGATGAGCACTTCATTCGCGGCACTCTTTAAGCGATTCAATTTCAGAGATTGGCATACGGTCGTGTTGTTCGCTGAGGAGCGACATTAAATAAACGAGCTACCTTATGCGAATAAAAGTGCATTCCTGAGATCAAGTGCGCTCGGCAATGGAGCCGCAGTTAATTCAGTCAGATAAATTGAATCAGGAGATCCGCAGAAACCGTCTTCTCTTTGCCATACACGCATGCGCAAGGATGTACGACGGCATATAAAAGTAACAAAATGTTGATTTTCTGAGGATCGCAACATTCCAGGCCTTTCTTTTTACTGAAGGAACAGCTGTTAAATCTTAAATAAAATTCATTTTCGTTCATATTTGTGAATTCAGAAACTGCAATTTATACTGTATATAGTGCATTGTATTCTCAAGGACGCCAATCTTATTTTCCTTGATTGAAAGTCTGCGGATGAGATTGCAGTAGCAGCTGAAAATGGGAAGACAAAAAACATTGGAAGAATTCCCCGAATCTCGTAAGTAGCATTTTGGCTGCTAAATTTCCATTACGTTCTTCCTGAGAATAAACACACACATAAAACAACAGCGAGTAAAAAAGACACACACAAAAGAAAAGAAAACTCTACTGGAAAACTGTAAATATTAAATGAAGAAAGCTCAAATCAAGTTAAAAGATACAAATATTTACGCCGCCTAATAAATAAAAGGAATAATTTGAATGATGGCATTGGAATTGATTCAATAAGCTATGAAGGAAGACTAAGAACATGAGAGAGAGAGAGAGTAGTTAATCTCGATGAACGACCCAAGTGGCCATCACTCTGAACAAGAAAGATCAAAACAATTTTGCGAAATACAGCTTTTGGTATGGCAGCGAAACGTGGACATTTTATAAATGCTAAAAGTCTTTTTTAGCATTTTTAACGACTCGAAAGCTTTTGAAATGTGGTGAAATGGTGTTCATAGAAATTGGGGAAAAGATATCGCAGCTTTAGAATGCTTAAACAAATGGTTGTTGAGTCTGGCAATTTATGAAGAATAACGAAAAGCGAATCGAGAAAGAAGAAGAAGAAGAAGATCGTGGGAGGGGGGAGGGAGACAAAGATACGTAGATCGAACAAACTTGATGATAGCAACCTAAGTCATACAAATAACTGAAAAAAATAAGACTACAGAAAAATGTTGCCTGTCTTCTGACGGATCCAATAAAGAATTCCTTGAAAGATTATTCGAAACTTATTTAAAATCGCATTATCAAATAAATGCAGAATTATTTTTAGATTTTTTTTTTAATTTGTTCAAGCTGATTTGCAAGCCACATGAAGAATTTATCCGATTGGTTCACTGACTGCACGCAGTAATACGATAACTACCGATGTGCCCGCAAAATTAGGACACGTTCAGATTGTGGAATAAATAACAAGTCATCTTTCAAGATATCGTCTTCAAAATCATCTGAACTGTTCATATTTTCCAACTTTTCTCTTCCCTCCAAACAGTTCAGAAAAACGGATTTTTATGCAGCGTCCATGAATAAATTTGAACTCCTAGTCGAGTTGGACAAAATGCATTTGCTGAAATGACCTTGTTGATGCTCTTCGCCGATATCCTTTGATCGATTCCTCCAGCCCGGACGAGTTTGGAAACAATTTTGTGCTGTCCTCGAATTCCCCACAAAGTACTTCGCTTCCCTAATAATTGAATATTTGTAGGTTTGCTCTCCAGCGAGCGGTTAGGCATGGTTACAACCTCTCAGGGTTAGAAAGGCTCAGGCAGAAGTGAACTCGACTCTGCACATGCCAGAATTACACAAAGAAAAACAGAAGAGAAGAAGGTGATAACTACGGATTGTACACGTGAATAATGCGCCATAAGGGGCGAACCTTCCTATAAAATCGTAGGGTTCCACCCTTTATTCTTTTCGGAAAGCACCTTTTGAAAACAATAGTTGAATCAGCCCGCAAGAAGAATTTTCTCGTTGAGATGTCGACATCTTCGTGGCCACTTCTCAGACGAGCGAAACCGAAGACTGGTATTTAGGCTCGCGCCCGTTTTCGTGGGGAAAAGGCGGTGTTTCCCAACGTAGAGCAGTTCGCAGACATGATGTTGCAATCGCTTGAAATCGAGTTCCTCGTGGAATTTTTCTTTTCGTTTATTTATTTTTCTGTAATTCTTTTTTTCGCCCTTAAATCGTCATTCGGCGGAATAGCAGACATAACCGTAGAATGTCCACCGTGATGCTCGGTGCCTAGTGAGATATGAATTATGAAACGTGCCCCCCCCCCCCTCTTTCTCTTTATCTCTTTTACGACTGCTGAATGTCATTCCCATCGCCGCTCGAGCGTGAATCTGTGTAGTTTTTGTGCGGCTGCTCTTCATTAAACTCGTTGCGCCTCGTTCAATAAAGAGAGCGAATCTGCCGCTGTTTACCGGCGATGTACGACACAAGTGACTCTCACCCAGAAGAGCAGCCGAAACGAATATACGACTCCCAGGGGACGTTTCTCGAGACGAGCCGTGTACGGTTGCCAGTCGAACACACCTAAAACAGACGTCGCATGTAAACAGCATTTTCTCTTTCGCAGAGTGCGCGCGAGGTTTGCGACAGTCCCTGTTGACGCGAAATAAACAACATCGGTCACTTGTGGGTGGAGACTCTTTCCGCTGATGAGGGAGGGGGAAGATATCTCGCGCGAGATAAAAATGTCACTCGATAATTAATTCCCGAACAAAATTGCTTTTGACCTCGTGTTTATCGTCGTAGCCAGGAACACGATCGCCATTTGACTGATCGATGCTTCATCATAAAATGCTGATACTTTCGTTCTATTTTATTTTATTGGTTCTGTTATTAATTAAGAGGAGGAATTTAAGAGATCGGAGCAAACGGAATCCCGTATTCCATACTGCAGACGATTTTTTCTTTTTTCCTCTTTCGTAAGTCGCCAGAAGAATCGATCGCTATTTCGAATGACCTCAGCGAAGGTCTTCATCACTTTATTTGCTGCCGAGCCCGGTAGGAATCCGTGTAAACAGTCACGCTTGTATTAAACGTAACGTGACAAGAGTGGACTCGATCTTCCAAGAGTATTTCGACGGAGCCTGCCTCATTTTATTCGAATCGGATTCGGCTCCGAAATATTCTTGATTTATTTTGATCGATGAGTGGCAGCAGCAACGAGCCATTCGAAGAGGTGAGTTTCCTGGCATCCTTCTCTTCATCGGATCAAATTCTGTTAGAGAGAATCTTTGTTCGCAAAAGTTAACTGTGGCGGTGCCGGAAAACCAACGGGCGCTTTGCTTTCTGTGCCGTATGAAAATTCCGCCTGCATGTTTCTCATGTTAATCAAAGACAGGGTCTTCCCGGGATCATTTCTTTTATTGCTTGATGTATAAATTCACGTGACAGTTTTCTCTCTCTCTCTCTCTTGCGTGCGCATTCAGTGACTCAGATGGATCCTTTATTTGGAGCATGTTCCTTTCCAAATTTTTTTTTCCCCAAATTTCCTTGAGCTCCACTGCTATGTCACAATGGAAATTCACACATGCACTGCTTTCCGAATAATTGCACGTTCACTCCAGCTAAATGTGGCAAATGAAGCTTTTTTTTTTATGTTAAAGAACAGCACGATAATATAAACACGAGGACCACATTTGTGTTCGTTTTCAGACTTCGTTCCATTCTGCAATTCGACTTATTCACCAGCTCTGTTTATTCGGAAATGATAGTCTGCAATAACAGCACATTAACGGGGGCATTAATATCTCCCCCGGCGAATTTAAATAAAAAAAATCGGTTAATAGTTGGGAGAACCACCGATCTGAAAGTTTGCTTGCAGGCTCGAGCGAGATTAGGGTTGAATGAGAATCGTGCTGCAGCAGTGTTTCCAAAGCCTGTTATTATTTCGCGTATAAACCCACCATCAAATAAGACCAACGCGACTCACTTAATTTTATGAGTCTGTTGGCTTTTCATTGCGAGGCGATCTCATTCCTGCGGTTTTGAATAATCGACCGGTAATAAATTAGTTTTAATGGCGATTTCAATCGCGAAAGATCGTACATCAAGTGTGTGTCGCGAGTGAGCTAACTGCAACATAATGCACAGTCCTTCAGGCTAGAGACCAAACAATATTTTTTTTTCCTCCGATAAATGAGGCACTGATGTCACAGCGGACGGTGAAATTCATCTCCCATCACAAAACATCCGCACTAAAACGGGATTCGGAGGCGCTTCTCAGAGACCCAGGACAGAATCAATGTAGAAAAACGACATCTCGATCTTAACCCAAAAGCAATTTCTGTAGCACGACACCTTTATTGCAAGGAAACTCGAAGTTGCCATAACGAATTTTAGAAAAAGTGTAAATCATTTGAATCATTGATTTAGTTCATGGATCGCTTAAGCTGGATAGAATGCCAAAGAATGAGAAAAACAGACTGGGGCTTTTAAACTAATGTCCAATTTCACCTTCTCGTTCTGGACCCCGTTAGTATGTATCTGCTTGAATAGTGAACGAACGAGGATGGGCTGGCAATTTGAGGTTGAGCCCACCAGATTATATTTTCTCTTGGTTTGAGACAACGATGGTACAGCAAGAGGAAATGTCATGGCGACTGGGGAATCGTCTGCTTGAACAATGTCCCCACCCCGCTATTTTCGTCAGGGAACCATGCAAACGGTGAAAGTCAGTTACCGGAAGAAACTCCAAATCACCATCAAAGCACCGTAAACAGAAAAGGAGTCGAGCTGGCATAAGAAATGCCACGCAGAGAACACAAAATAAAATATAAGAAAGCGAAGCAAATGTGTCAAGTAGCTAAACAAAAGTCATGGGAAGGCCGATAAGGATATGAGACGCTTGTATAACTTGAGGCTTTAAGAAAATATCCCACAAGAATGGAAAGAATGTAAGATAGGTCCATTTTACAAGAACGGTGCAAAAACTGACGTGTCTGACTACCGATTTGCAAGTACCTTTGGAGTAGCGAAAATTCTAATTTACTCGTTAAGAACCCTCGTACGAAAAGGGGTTTGACAAACTTGCAAGCAGCAACATCGTGGGTTTAAAAAAAGAAGGATCACGTTTTAACAATTTTCTCATATTTTATAGTAATGCTGCGGCCAAGTTGGATAATAGGAATGGATAACACTCTTGGATTTTGCTAAGGCATTTGATAGGATACCACATGAAAAGCTGTTACATAAAATGGATGACAAAGGATTGAAATATAAACTTGACTTGGTTAAGCGGGTGGATAAGGATCGCACAGAGTGGTATATGGGGGCGTGAATCTGCCAAATTTTAGGTGATCGGTGGCTTATCCATGAATAGTCTTTGAACATAGTTATTTAATCTACACATTCATCATATTGGGAAGAACCAATGGGTTATGTTCAACTGTCTGCTGAGATGATGCAAAGAAATTGGGGCAACCAGTGATGCTAGAGCGCTTACAGAATGATTAGAATAGGTTGGAGCTGTAGACAAATGGCAATGGCTGTGGATTCGGTGTTTATTAAGTGCAGGGTTATGCACTTTGGCGTGATGAAATTTCCAACGCCTAATATATTGGTGGATTAAGCTTGAAAAACTAGAGATCATGGAGTGAATGGACAGGAAGTGCAAAGGTCAGATAGCCGAAACTGCAAATACAACGCTGCGATTAATTGCAATGACGAAACAAACGTTGGCATACGTGAATACGGAAGCCTCTTTAAAGACCTTGATTTGGTCTCTTAGCTCCCGAGGAGATGAAGAAACCGTGGAAAGGGTGCAAAGAAGAGTTTCAACGATTATATTGGGATTATGAAATGTAGATTATGAGGATAAACTGAGAATATGTGGACCGCAGACAAGGGTTAACCGGAGGAAGAGGGGCGATATGATGGAGGTCTATAAACTTTTGAATGAGAGTTTTAGGATATCGTCTGATGAATTTTTTCTTTTATGGAAGATGTTACATAGAAGTTAAGTTTGTGTGCGGTTAAGATAATGTAGGAATAATTGAATGTAGACTGGCAAACAGAAAAGAGAGAGAGAGAGGGGTGATAATCGCCTGTTAAGTCTTGTTATTGGGAATCGGTTGATGAACGTTTTCGACGGATGGTAGAGAGATGACAAGGTGACATCCATTGAAGATTTTGCGGTTAAGAAAGGGGTGAGAACTAGACTTCTTTTTTACAGAATAGTGACGAGTGTAGAAATAAGATCAAGAGAAGATGTAACAGCTGCTCTGGAAAGAAGGAAGGTAACGTTAAACCTGATAACAAAACTGAAGCTTAATTTAGTAGTCTGCAGGATGTATGATTACTGAAGCAAATTTCACATGAAAATCAGCAAATAAAAATTCCAAAAGTGTGAAAACAGGCAGGAACCGGGAAAAACAACTTAAACTGCATTCTCAATGACGAGAAATATTTCAGCTGTTTACAGAGAATTTTTAGCAAAGATTACAAACTAAATATGGAAATCAGACAGCAAAATAAGCAAACTGGTACGATAGGAAGTCAGCTGAATACGCTTATATGGGAATAAGAGAGAAATTTATTCTTGAAACTTGCTGTACACAAGGCAGTGTTGAAGCTAATTTTAACGTACAGACCTGAGAGTTGTGTTAGGAATGAGCACAGTCATGAGATTTCTGAGAAAGATTATTTGAGTGAATAATGGCATCGATTGCAGAATCAACCTTCTAAAGATGAGGAGATCAGGCTTTTCGCGTTGTTAGCATTCAGGAATGTGTGAGAAGAAGCAACACAGGTGTTATGGGCGCTTGAATTGAAGTGGAGAGAAAGGTTAACAAATCAATTGTTCAATTTTGTTTCCTTTGGCATTATATATAATTTTAACTGGTACACGAAGATGTCGGCAGGAGTTTTTCATTCACAATCTTAAGTAAATATTCGGCTTCGCCGAGTCCGTTTTCGGTGCAGCTCACAAGCTTGGAATCCGATGGAAACAATTCCATCGGAATCGTTCAGAACAATTCCGATGGAATTGTTTTGAGTTTACATCGGCCTCGAAAAGTTTCTCTGCGTTAGCCAAAGCTCATTTAACGCGTGTCGAATGTAATTCCACTAATAAATTTCATCAGCAGCTGGGGTCCTTCTGTGGAGTGCGGGGTGCTGTCGACTCTGCGTATTTCTATCGTCAACAAAAGCGGAACATTCGATTCCCACCAACGCTCCGAAAGGTCCTGCAATACAATTTAAAGCAGCGGAGGAAAACGGGTGCGAAATGCCAAAAGGCATTCCAGTCGACACTCGCGCATATTTATCGGTCAGTCACGCGACGATGCGATTCATTCCCGAACTCGAAAAAGGAAAAAAAAAAAACGAATCAATATTAGGAAGAAGCCCTCCACGTTGGTGGCTGTCTAAACGCCGCGTACGGTAGAACCGAGCACGCGGCTTCTTCTGGCTTTGACAGCATGCAAACAGATTTTTTTTTTTCTCCTAAAATCAATTTCTTAAGGAGACGAAAATATGATCGTCACCTTTCGTGGGAATGTTCCTCATCGGGGCAACAGCTGAGCGAACGAGTCAGCTGCACAATAAAAGGGTTTCCCTTACCGTTCGGTCTTTCCATCAAGTAGCCCGATCACATCCCCACCCCACCGACCTGTGACGTAACCCGTTTATTCATCGAGCGGCAGCTGTTCTTTATGTCGTCTTCATTACCGCGATCGTCGTCAATGACACTGTTCGGCGCTCTTGTTTATCGACCGCTTTGGAATAACTGGAACTCTGATTAAACGAAAGGGGGATGGGGGGGGGGGGGCTTTTCATTTATTTCCTTTCATTGGAAATAAACGAAGATTAACGTTTTCGTTTCGTTTTTGGACACTTGCTGAAAGGGGGAAATTTCCGCCAGGGCGCTGCTCGCTCTCTCAACGAGGCACCCTCTCGATCAGTTCCGAAATGACTCTTGTCAGCTGCGTTCTCTCTATCTTCGTCATCTGTTGTTATTAAATTCATTCAAACAAGAACCAGTTTTTGCACCTTCTCATATTCTTGCGGTTTGCCTTGTCCAACCCGGCAGCTTAGGCATTTCCCTTAAGAAATTCTTCTGTTCAACCACTTTAATCACTTGCACGTCTTGTAACAAAAAATGATACAGAATTTATTCAAACACTCCAGTCTATTTCATCCAACGTCAAGTCGACGTTGGATGAAAGGAAGGGAGGGGGGGGGGGGGGATTGACTGTTTACTACATTCAAAAGATTAATTAAAATAAGGAGTCGTGAATCATGCGAGCTGGCGTCTCGGTCGAGCTGAAGTATATGATATTACGCTATTAAAGTTCCGAGGAACAATGTATGTGGCGTTTTTTTAATTTAAAAAAAATTAAAATAATTATTAATTTAAAAAAGGACTTGCGAACAATTAATAAGAGACCACTTCCCAAAACTTGGCATTCAGTCTGATCGGCTCAGAACTTTGTGCCGAAGATTTTTTAGTATTCTTCACCTTTTTGCCGAAAAACGATGGACGAGTATGAGGTTCGGTTTCTTTTATATATTTTCTTTTATATTCGGTTTCTTTTAGCATTTCACATGCTTCGAGGAAAGGATGACCGAATTTAACTTGCTGGAGTGAAGAAGTTTTGTCTGGTTCCAAAGAACTCTTTGGAACGCTTCCGTTTGGAACCAGGTCCTTTCCTTGAAACATGTGAAGAAATCATCGAACCTGAGCCGATCAGACTCAGTGTCAAGTTTTGGGAAGTGGTCTCTTATTAATTGTTCACAAGTCCTTTTTTAAATTAATAATTATTTTAATTTTTTTTACTCTACGCCACTTACTACATTGTTCCTTTGAACTTTGATATCATGTACTTCAGCTGTGACACGAGCTAACATACGCATGATTTATGACTCATTATTTTGATTCATCTTTTGAATGTAGTAAACGTCGACTTGACGTTGAATGAAATAGACTGGAGTTTTTGAATAAATTCTGCATAATGTTTGGTTACAAGTGTAAGCCGTGAACGTGTTTAGTGCACGAGTTCCATTAAAGCTGTTAACATGAATCACGTGTTTCTGTTATTCGTGATAATGAAGGATATAAAGCGAGTTTTGGCAACAAAATCTGTATAACAGCCTCGCGCCACCACCCAATAAATACTGGCGCTGTTCACTAATTAACTGTCGTGGGAGTTCATCGTGAATGCCTTCGCAGTCTACCGAACGAAGATGCACCGAGGAACAGCTGTTGGTTCCTGCTGGGCAACATCGAGCAGAGGTGAAAATCACGGGGTTCGCCTGGAGGGAAGGGCTTCGTCTCCACCGCAAGGGACGTTTGTTATTGTCAAAGGTAGGTTCTGGAATGGGTGAAGCCAACTTGATTCCGTTGTGATCGATCGCTACCCTAGAGCATTAACGAACACACCAGTTTTCAAGTGCAGAAGTTCGGAAGTTAGTTTGCGTAATGGAGTTCTTTCAGGTGAGCGGAGAGGGAGGTCTCGCTCAGGTGCTCAACCGAAGTTAACTGGAAGGCTGTCGTGTCGTGTTGCGTGGGAAGTGTGTGTCAATGGGAAGCCACGCCGGCTTCCCATTGACACACACGAATTTTGTGCGATTGCTTAAGCTCAGCTCCAAGGATGGTAAACAGATTCTCTGTGGAGTGAGAATTTGTTGGTTTAAAAGGACATGACTCCAAACTGCTTGTAGATGAAGATCAATATGACAGATGGATCTTCATTCTCTATGTGATCACTACTCGAGGCTTGAAGTGGATTCGATAGCGCCCCGTCTTTGATCTCTAGAGAAGGTTTTCGGACAGCCTAAGAGTGTCCCTCTCTCCCATCGCTCTGACGGGTTTCTGGGAAAATGGGAAACCGTGGTTTGCTTTCTTGTCAATTGTGAGTTGTTTTTTCCATCGGAAAGACTTGAATAGCGGACGTAGTTTCGAATTCATCACTGGAGAAAATACATGACGAAGCAATTTTTCTTCAATCGGAGATAGTTTCTGCGATTGGAACACGTGAATTCACGTAAGACATAAAAAAAAGTCCAAAAGCTATTGGGTCCGCCAGTGGAAGAGAACAGCGATGTGCACGGCCACCCAAGGTGAAACGGCTAATTGAAAAGGAAAGCGAGTCGAGGTGGTGCATCACACTGAAAACGCCAGACTTGATGATAATCCATTTCGGATTTCTTCCCTTCATCTGTTTTCAAGAAAGTTACAGTCGTTTGGTTGGTGGTTCTTCCTCGATGGGCGTTCGAAAGCTTCGCTGGATTGATGCTCATCCCGAACTCGTCTCGTTCGGTTAATCATTTCATGGAAATGATGCGACAAACTGGAAATTCGCGGCTGTTCCTCTCTCGGTGATATAACGAGGATTCTTCTCTTCAGCATTTCTCACCAATCTCGGCGTTCACGGGTTCTGTTCCGAGAAGTTGGATTTTGCGCATGCTCAGTTAACCAAAAATTCTTACTGAAGAAAACAAATTGAAAGCACTTTTCATTCACAATTGATGTGAACGAAGCAAGCGAAATAGGCGCTCTTAAACGAATAAACAAACAAAAAAAAGAGCGAGAGGGAGGATATTTGTCAGTGGTAGTAAGTCGTTTGAATTTTGCTGATCTTAACAGAATGTAAACCAGAAACGCAGCTTAGACGTCGCCTGAAAGTACCAAAGTTTATTTTCGTTCACACCTCGAAACGTTCATTTGCTCTCCTCAGCAGAAAATCGAAAATCGTGTCGGAAGAGTTTAATCCCCGTCAAGATTAAACTCTTCCGACACGATTAATCCCCGTCAAGATTAGGAACGATTTTCTGGTGGAGAGTTTCAGAAGGAATTTGTTAACCTTATCGAGTTCAGTACCATCCCCCAAACACATACACACACATGTACAGAAGCAAAATTCTCTTCTATTTATGCCACTGATCTTTTTAAAAATTATCTATAAGAGGAGTGGTGTCGTTTTTTATTTGCCTCCGTCATCACGGAAAAGTTCAAACCCTATTCGTACAGTGGGTGAGTGGGCTGTGGATTTGTTAATTTAATTCATTTTTGTACTAATTTTTACAAGACCAACAGAAATTAATAAAATTGGGACCCTTTTTATTTGTTACCCTCCCTCTCTAAAAATTAGTGAAGCGTCCTCTCGGCCGCTAACACGAACTATTTCGTTACAACCTCCAGGAAAGCACTTCGCCACTCGAGTGCGTAAACATTGTGACAGTTAATTGATTAACGAGAGATCCTTTACTGATGACACAACATCTCATTTGGCTGAAATGCGGGGAGTTTCTACGGACTGGCACTCGACAGCGCGATAAATCGAATGAGCTGAGAGATACACACAAAGCAATGTCATCCTCTTGCCCCGGCTGGATGGATTATTTATTTTTGGCAGCGAAGGGATCATATGTGACCCCGCATGCGACTGAAAATGACTTCTGGTATTCAGTGATCATCTTCTGTTGCTTCCACTGCTGCTTATCACTGTTTTGTTATTTAGACTCCTTTTTTAGAAGAGTGTTCCACACAGATATATGGTTTCGATGCAGCCACGCAGTACGAGGCGATACAGTAATGTAAAAATGGATTCTAGAAGTGACAGCTAACTCATGAACTTCCGCTTGCCCAGTACAAATGTTACAAGTTATTTTTCACACCTAGCACTGCCGATCACAACCGAAGAAAAGCGACTCTGTCACTTTATGCGTTAGTAATTGCCAAAGAAGACGAAGCGAAATGCCGGCATTGCTCTATTGCGAAAATATTCCGAAAAATAGGACAATAAATGCGCGAATTTAGGAGTTTAATGGCGATGGCGCAATAAAACTCACTCATCGAACCTCGTAAAAGAACTCCTCGACAAGGAAGAGAAGACATCACTCGCTCGCTCGCTCTGGTTTGCACTTACCTCAGATGAATGGCAAAGGAGAAATTCTGGCAAAGGAGCTTGAAGGAGAAAGACCGAGACACGTTGCGAAAGGAAATCGTCCTTTTGTGCACCAACCTGAGACACTCGCGAAGCAGCTGCTTCAATGTGTGTCATCGGAGACTACCTACCGACATTATGGCGCGTTTACTGCAAGGCTTCCGACATTTTCGACTTCTGGTTCTGATTCTAAGAAGAAGAAGAAGAAGGCCCTCGATCCTTCGCTTTCAAAGCGCTCTCCTTCGGATTAAGAACTTAATTGCTGCTGCCGTAGCACATGCAAATATCCATAACGGGTTGTCCGAGCGGAAATACTTACCGGCGAGAACGAGGAGCACTAAGAGTTCAACGGGGGCACCATTCATTCTGGAAAACTGACGGCCGAATGTGTGTGACTCGGCTTCGGAAGGAATCGCCAGCATCGGAACGATAGTGGTGGCGGCGGCGGCGAAACATTGAACGGTGACGTCATCGGTGACGTACGACCGTAGTATTTGCGAATGTTCGTCACACGCCCAAGAAGACGTGGTCGACGGACTCTCCGAAGAGAACGGAACCGCGTTAGGGAAGAAGCGTCTTTAATATATTGTGTCGGCAAGAGGGTGGGTTTCGCACTCTCGCGGAGGACGGGATATTTATCGGAATTCACGAAGAGGCCGAAGTTTATGTATGCGATGCCGAGGTTTATTGACGGCAGCGGCATCGATTCTCGACTTAAGTCTTTAATTGGCGCAGGGGTGGTAAGCAATGGGAATCTTCGGTACCAAGCAGCAAAGCAAAAAGCTGAACACGATGTTCAAAAGATTGTCGTGGTTTTATCTAGCATGCTTTTTTTTTTTTTTTTCGGGAACAGCAGCAGGAGGTCATCCCGCTGCAAGAGGAAAATGAGAGTCAAAGTAATCTCGAAATCGTAGTTCAGGTTGGGTTCTCACTCGACAGTTTAATTCGCCGGTGAGACCACAAAAAGTATTGGCTCGTTGCGACTGGCCATTCTGAATGCAAGAGGCAACAAGAGTCCTCATAGATCCAGTCTTTTGATTAAGTTGTGACTGCATCGCCTAAATTTGATTTTTCTAGTAACCACAATGGCTACCTGTATGCAAACTGTACTGTACAGTTCCTTATATTTCGTTTTCCTGCTTATTATCAAAAGTATTTTCCTCAACATATCAGTGTCCACATTACTGTTCAAGTGGCAATGTTATATTTCAAGTGGTTATTTCATTTGTTATGTTCCCTTATCACTTGTATTGCTGCAATATGTCATCATTTGCACCACTTCTTCAGTCTTAATAAATTGCAGTTTCTATGATAAAAAATAAAATCGTTTTGCATCAATCACACGCAGTGTGAAGGGTCAGTGTTGACGGAAGTCCCGTTAGGGCTCGTGTTTCGAGGATGGCATGCCTTGAGTTCCTTATTGCTAACACTGCGACATGCGGCATAAATCCAGAAGCTCAACATTTCTAGTTAAAAGAAAATTAGTTGCTTGTCTTTGTTCCAATGCAGCCTTGTGTCCCCTCGGTGAAAGGGGGAGGAAGAGTATAAAATTCCAATCAAAGCAAACCCTTGCAGACCGGAACAATAGAATACATCACGCTTTTAGTTCCTGTTAAGGGGTCCTTGGTCCGGCGAAAGGAGATAACCCTGCTAGTCTAGAGACAGGTGGCGCTACGTATATATCCGTCTTTCACATCGTGCAAGCTTCCTTGAAAAGCACAATAGACGCGGTCACCTAATTGGCTTCCTTCCAGAATTTCTTCCGTTGCGACTGCTGCATAGCACGCACGCGTTGCTTCAGAAAATCCAAGGAGGGACTCTCACCCATGAGACTGCTTCGAAAAGCGTGATTTAATTTCTAGAAATTCTACGTCAGGCACACTCAGAATAGTAACAGAACTTATTAAACTAGCATTGCTTAAAATAGATTCAATTTTCATTCATAAACGAAAATACTCTAAAAAATCCGACAGTGTTTTTGTACTCTGTTATACACTGCCTACATAACGCCGCGTGACAAGTAGATGACATTTAGCGTATGGAGAGACGTACCAAAGTGATCACAGAGCCGTGTGGCTAAAATTCGTTTCCGTTAAACTAAACTGAGGCGGGAAAAAAATTGGAAAGTTTTGATACGAATTCCCAGCGCAAAAGGTCACAGCGGAAAAATTCTCGTTAAGCAGAGTAGAGTTGTAGGCGTACGGAGAGACGAAATGTTTCTAATGAGGCAGTTGCGCGTGTTTTTTCGAAAACCAACGCATAGTAGTGACATTGCTAATGTCGATACAGCGAGTATATCGCCAAAGAAAATGAGTGACACAAGTGATGTCGATGTACATAAGATCCAGGACCCAGCTGAAATTGATGACCTTCGGAGCAATCGCAAGTCGTGGGAAAAACTGACAAAAAAAAAAAAAAGTTTTATATCAATGGTATAACGTGATACAAAGCCTGACGCAAGATTCGTAAAAGTGGTGCGTGGAAACGAAAGAATTGGATCAGTGAGTGAAGAAGAGAATGTGGCCAACGAACCAGGTTTATTCTGCGATGATAACGATATATGATAAACTTGTAACGTGAAGCTACAAGACTCCCTTCTTTTAAACAGCTTCCACGTAGATGATGGTGATGCCAGAGGATAATTGTAATAGTGAAAGGATTCTCCCTGCATAAAATCTTGACCCAAACATTTCCCGAAATATTCACCTTTTCCCAGAGGATGGCGCACTGTAATACGCCGTGTTTAGAGATGAAAGTGGTTTCCGGGCACATTCTGTGGACGTCTACCCACATCTTCTGTCATCTACTTTACGAGGTGCATAAGGGGTTTTAAACTCTTTTTTTTTGAGGGGGGGGTAAGAATGAAGTTCTGCGTTATAGTGTTGCTGGATGTAGTCACGCACCCACGCGAATATCTCAACATGTGGCCCTCGTAGCCAAAGCGATACTGAACCACATAATCAGCCACAGGATTTTATTAATTGAGGAAGTGGCCCTCCCCACACACACATCGTTTGTACCCGTTGCGATTGGCCCGAAGCAAAGATTTCTCATCCATGTGGTTAAAGTTGTAGAAATGTACACTGCACGTAATGATCGCAATAAACAAGCAGACTGAGGGATGACAAATTCTTCTTGGCAGCGGGAAGATAAGGAGTAATTAAGATGCTGTTCACCGAATATGCCACGATTTCAAAGAAGTGGTGGAGATCTCTTTTTTTTTTTTTACTGGTAATAAACTTAGTTTTATATTATGAGGTGTTAGTATAAAAAATGCATTGCTTAAAAACTTCAGTGTCTACAAGCGTGGAGCGAAGAAGAGGGCAAAAAGGAAGCAAAGCCCTTCCCCAGGAGATTCTCCCATCTCCTGGGGAAGGGCTTTGCGTCTCCGCTCTCCAGCCAAGAAGCTGCGAATTAGAATCCCTCTAAGGGCATGGATGTTCGTGATTTTCCTATTAACCAATTACCACATGCACTGCTGTGTCCTGGCGCAGTAAGACCTTTGATGTCATTGAGCCGTAAAAATCAAATAAAAAAAACATCAGTTGCGACCACAGAGGAAGGTGGAGTTTGTAAAAGGCAGAGAGCGTTAATGATAATGACCACGCTATCGCGTCGTGTGATCCCAATGTTCGGGCGGATATTAAAGTGGAAGCAAATACACAGAAGGATCCACATCCACGTTTCCGGTCTTCATCCAGATGAATCGCACTCCGCACACAGTCTAATGCCCCTTTGGACGATTTCATCTATTAAGACATTTACTTGTGAAAATAAATGTCAAAAGCGTGACGTAGTCTCTCACGCATGATGTGTCTGAATAAAGAAAATGAGATGACGATAAAAAAAAAACCAAAACTGATTGCAAGAATGTGGTTGCCAAATAAACATCTCGTAAAAGCGTTGTACTTGCATGCCTGAATAGCAACAGAATTTGATACTTCCTTGGAGGAGGATGGGGTACTACAGAAGTCTGCTTGTCATTTGTAACACAAATCTTGCTTTGAATTATTTTATAGTTTCCTGCTAAAATTGCCCAAATGAACCCAAATTTGAGATGTTTCAGCGATCCCAAATAGCAAATTTAAATGGGAGGCCAAGACGAGTTCTGATTTGCACAGTACCAGACCCACCGCTTTTTTCCGAAGCATACTTACAAAAGTGAGTCGCTACCATTTCGCGCTATAGTAAGTCGCACAGTCTTTTAACTGCGTCTCCGTGAATCTGATCAATGAATACGCCTTGTGTGGAGTCAATTAATTTAAGGTGGATGATTTTTTTTTCTTTACGTACGCTTAAACCGAGAAAGCCCAAAAATCCACATTTAGTATCGTTTGGGATTGCGTCATTTGATTTGAATTACGGCAGAAACAGCTAAAAAGTTGAGGCGAGTGATGCATCAAATGTCTGCAAATTGCGCGTGTTCTGGTGACTGTTTGCCGGAGGAGAACCCTTCCACCCACCTCCTATGACATTAGTTAACTCATCTTCAGTCGAGAAGCCCTTATAAAGGTTCTGGGATTGCTAATCCCAAGAGCATAAGAAATAATACATCAGCTGTCCCCAAAAATCTTCCAGAAGCGAGCACTCCTGAAGAGAAACTTTTTGAAGATTGTCGAAACCTTCTACAAGCAATTCGTGTTGCGGTGATATTCGAATCTTTCTGTGAGGAGCGTTGATCCACAGCGAGGATCCCTTTCGAACTACCGAACTGAACATGGAGAGGAAATGAACCCCATTCTGTTTTAATGTGGCCATTCGAGTTAAAGAGAATCGAAGCCGAATTAAACAAACAGAATTGAGGGCTTTATTATTCCCTGCCGACTTGAAAAGAGACGCGCGTTTCCTGTCGAAGTCCTTTCCTCCCACGCATGCGAAAAGCCAGATGCTGCAGTCGCTTATTATCACCCTTTAATGAAATGATGCGATAACCAGTTGCTATGGGAACAAGTGACGCACACACAACAGCAGCGCCGATAAGATTGTTATCTGGAATATCTGCGAATAATGAAAAGTAGAAAGACTTACCGCGTGAACATTTAATTTCGAAAATTAGCCATGCGGACCGAATGTGATATAATCACATCGTGCCGGCAGCTTTTGTAAAAGGGAAGACTGGAACGCAGATTCAACTCCTCGTCACGTCAATCAACGAGGAGCGGCAGGGTTCAAATGACCGATTCTACACTCAAATCATCCACACCTAATCACCACGATCACTCTCAGATGCAGAGTTCATTCAGAAGATGATTATTTTTTGATGTGATCAAAACTTGTTAAATCGATAAGGATTTTTGTACATGAAAAAATAGCCTAAAACGCGCCATCTTGGCCTCGAAAACTACTTTTTAAAAGTCAGGATGATAAATGTCGTTTTATAGGGCAAATGAAATCATTCGCCCTTTATTTATTGAGCGTATGATGATACAACGGCCCTGAGGCCCCTTTTTACAGGGAAGTACGGCACCACCTCAATTCCTCACCCCCTAATTTTATACGGGATCGGGACTAGCATAGCTGACGAATCAGGCCTAGCCGGATCTTAGGTATTCCTGACTGTAATCCAAGGTGATTGCCTACGCGGATGACGTGGTGGGCACTCTAAGGGACAATGACTCCATATTAAACTTCTACAACATCCTAAAGAAGTTTAAAGTGTCGAGGCTAACATCAAACCCCGACAAAACAAATATCAAGTTATATGGAATCTGGGACCTGCACAACATCCCTGCAGGCCTCGTCCCTACTGCCGACCCCCTCACCATCTTGGGGGTCCCGTTTGAAGAACAGCCCGTGCTTAACATCGAACATCTCGACAACAACACCGTCGAGAAACTCGAGGACTGGAAAAATGGACAACTGTCACTCTCCTCCAGGGCCACCGTCATCAAGACCATCATTTGCCCTGCGCTCCAGCACGTCCTGAACATCACAAACATCAGCGAGGATCAGGAAAGCCGGCTCTACAGGAAGCCCCTGAAGTTCTTCTGGGGCAATCTACGCCAGGAAGTTGGCCTCAACATCCTTCAACTTCCGGAGAAGCGGGGGGGGGGGCTTCGGCCTCCCCTCCTTTAACATCAGGTATCTAAGTAATACCGCGTTCCATCTAAACAGGGTGCTGCAGACTACACATCCCTGTAGTTGCCCTGTGCGGTATTTCTTGGGTCACAAGCTTACCCTTTTTGGGATCCCAGTCCATCAGGGTCCCAAGGCGGACATTGTTCCAGAGGACTACAACAGACTGTGCCAGCTAATGCAACAACTCCGCTCGTCGGGTGTGAACATCGCCGCGATCCGGAACAGTTCCACCTGGTACGAACACTTCTTCAACATCGTTCGTACCGACGTTCCGGATCTGGGAATTAGCCACAACGATATTCTCTTCGGCCACCTCTCCAAACATCGAGGCTACCCGTCGAGAAAAGACCTGGCATGGAGGATTGCGTACGGACACCTTCCAGTCAACAGCAACATCTGGCGGTTCAACACCACCCGGAACCCCATGTGCGACTTCTGCGGTAGCCTGGACACCGTGGAGCACGCCTTCTACCGGTGTCCCATTTCCATCAACATCTGGAGGAGGCTAAGCGTAGAGCTCCGCATTCCCCTCCTGCTGCAGGAGCAAGTCATCTTCCTGCAGTTCGCTCCCCCAGCCAACAACAAGCAGAAGTTAGTGGTATTCATTATTAACGAGCTCAAATACCACATCTGGAAGGTAAGAAAGAAATTTTCTAATCCGACTAATCCTCCCAATCTGTTGGATCTCTTCAGGATTGTTCTTTACAAGTTCTACGGTTCCTTAAGGAGATTTTTACATCTTGAAAGAGAGGCTCTGGGGGACACCACATTTAAGATCAAGTGGTGTTCACCTCCAATCCTGTGTAATGTCAGACACAACAACATCAAGTTCTGCCTGCTGCTACTTTAAGATCTCCATCTGCAGCAGCAGTTCCACTCTGCGTCATTTCCTTGGTCTCTGCTTCCCCCCTTGAGGTCTGTTCTGATTCCTGGTCTCCCACGGAGGTAGTTTGGAGGAAAAACCCAGGCAGCGCAGGCCTACTCGAGGCGGGCTGCCCTGAAGGGGCAGGTCACCTGGGCACCGGCTACCTCCGTGGTCGTTTCCATCTTGTTTCCATCTTGAGAACCAGGCAGAAAATTGGGGTGAAACAATATCATCTAATAGTGAGGAACTAGATAGATGTGAGATATGAGCTGAGGCTTACATTTCCTTTTTCCCACTCCCCACCTCCCCACCCGCCCTTCCCATCCTATTCCCTTTCCTTCCTTTTCCACTTTCCCATCCCCCCTCATTTCCCCACCTCTACCTCACTGTCACTTCCCTTCCCTTCTTTCTCTTTCCTAAGGGGGCACTCTGACCCCACCCTTTTTCAGTAGGCCAATGATGGGATTCCCCTCACTTTCACCCCGAATTTTCCACAGTAGTCGTTACGTACCAAATGGGCATATTTGGGCGGACGCGATTGTAGTGCTTCTTCACTGTGCTGACTACTTGTATCATATTTATTGTCCTTTTTCTAACATTTTTGCTAACTTCGTTTATATTGTTATTACTAACCTACTAACTTGCTGGTAGCACTTCTTTTCTTTAGAAGTGCTACGGGATAATTTTAGAGTCTACGGACTCTAATTCTTTTTTCTTTTATTTTTCAGACGCAGAGATCAAAGTATGAGTCGAGTAATCCCCGTCCCTCCCAGGACTCGGACCTTAGGAGTGGAGATACCAGGGCTGGAGGACCCCAGAATTCTATCTAAAGTCCTTAAGGAGCTAGTATGAGCTCAGAACATCTTCACCTTCTATGGAGGGGGAAGGTTTCTGATAGTGGTCAAGAACGTATCAACGAGAGAGAAACTGTTAGAGGGCTTGCAAGTCCAAGGGAAGCAGGTGACCCCTTCCATGGTCGGGTCCCAAGTGCGCCAGTTAACCATCAGCCGCTTCCCCATGGAATACTTAGAAGCCGGCAATGACGTGCTAATCCAAACATTCACAAAATGGGGGAAAGTGAGTAACATTAAAAAGAGCGTCTCCCAGGAAGACCCCGCCTGGTACTCCGGTGAGGTCACCTTCACCATGGACATGCGCCAACCAGTGCCAAATCTTGTTAATTAACATCGGCATGGCGCGTGTATTAGTGAATTATCCTGGAGTTCAAAGACAGTGTCTGCGATGTGGCTCGGTGGAACATCTGGGTAGTGACTGCCCCCGAGCCAAGTGTTTCAGCTGTTCCGGCGTTGGGCACATCTCACATCAGTGCCCAAGTTTTAAAAGAGGTAAACCGTGAGTAGACATATCGGTACACAATAAATAACGGAAAAAACTCACGTAGAAAGATTATTTATTAGTATAATTTTCGCCTTAAGCTCAAAATTAAACACTAACTGACAATTCCAAAAAGCGCCACCTAAGTAGCTGGTGTAAGATAACTAAAAAGGTCAATAACTTTCCTAAAAAAAAAAAAAAAAAAAAAATACAATAAAAAGTTAGGAAAGATTAGCTGATTTGTAAAGTACTATCTCCCATAAAGGGGACAGACGTAAGCCGTCGGATCTGTTTAAGTTAGGAGAATGAAGTAGAGTTTCACATGTTGTCTTTATAAAGGCGTTCCATGAGAAACTGACTTTTGTGAAGAACTCTTGTCTTTCTCCAATGAACTCTGTGTCTACTTCAAAGCTAGTAAGTCTCTTTTAAATATTCAGCTACACGAAGCTAAAAAATCTCTTGCCATCTTAAATAAAGAAATTATGGATATAAAAAATGCTCTGGAATCTGTTTTAACTGTTGAAACTTTTACTACTGTAATGCGCATATCTTCGAGTTCTTACTTAAAGGTCTTTAATGATTCTCGTGACAAGCTAAAACACAAATTTGAATCACTAGTCAGCTTACCTAGATCCAGTAATAATACTATTGATATAGATAAAGTAGTCATAAATGTTTCCGGACGTCCACTAACAGACTGTGAACGTTTTGTTTTATCAAAAGGATATGATTACGCCGAATAAGGTGCCAATTATGGATTTTTTTCATAACATAGACAGGGGTATTCGATTCTTATCCCAAAAAACAGCCAACAGATTACGTTTTGAATGTGCGCAAATTCTTTTTCATGCCAAGCCTCCTCGTCCTAATCTTTCTTACTCTGAGTTTAAAGCATTGAAATCACTGAAGAATAACAATAATTTAATAATTACGAAAGCTGATAAGGGGAAGGCTATAGTGATTCAAGATAGGAAGGAATATGAGAGAAAAATGTCTCTTTTACTTCGCGACTATTCAACTTATAGGCCTCTTACATCGGATCCTACCCGGAGTCAATTGAAGAGACTTAATTCTCTTATAGATAATGTATCTACATGGAATGAAGATCAAAAGAAAAAACTTAAAACCTTCTTCGGTCGTCCACCTAGATTGTATGGTCTTCCGAAAGTTCATAAACCAGGCATTCCGTTGAGACCAGTCGTAGATTGTATAGGGTGCCCCACTTACAAAATCTCAAAATTTTTATCTAATTTACTCCCCTCTTCAACTAGAAGAACTGATACTTATATAAAAAATACTTTGGATTTCAAAAATAAAATTTCAGATCTTCATTTGGACGTTTCTGATATCACGAACAGTTTAGATGTTGTTTCTTTATTTACAAATGTGCCTCTTTCGGAAAGTATTGAATTACTACAACAGGAATTTCCTTCGGACATTGTAAACGTATTTGATTTTGTAATAAATTCTGGTTATTTTTCCTTTAAAAATAAGTTGCATCAACAAATTGAAGGAACAGCAATGGGTAATCCTCTTTCTCCTGCTATCTCCAATTTCTTTATGGAACATTTTGAACAACGTATCTTTGACAATATTTCTCCCAGACCTACGCATTGGTTCAGATATGTCGATGACATTTTTGCTGTATGGAATGGCTCTTCTGATGAACTTCAACAATTTCTCACTAAGTTAAACGCATTTCATCCTAGGATCAAGTTTACCCTAGAAATAGAATGAAATAAGCAGTTAGCCTTTTTAGATCTTCTAATTCTTCGCCAACCAGATGGTAACCTACATTTCTCAGTTTATAGAAAGAAGACTCATACAGGCCATTATATCCATGCAGAATCTCATCACCATCCCAGTCAAAAGGCAGGAACTATTAAAACACTGGTTCATCGGGCCCACTCCTTTTGTTCTACAGACGATCTTTTACAGAAAGAACTACAATACATAACTTCTTCCTTTCTATCTAATGGTTATAAGAATTGCTTCATTGAAAGAACTTTAAGTAGTTTTAATGTCTTCCTCTTCAAACAGAGGAAATAACGCGCATTACTATCCCTTATGTACAAGGCATCAGTGAACGTATAGCAAAAGTTTTAAAACCACTGAATATTTTTGTTGCCTTTCGACCGTTTAGAAAAATCTCCACCTTTCTCACTTCTCCTAAGGACAAGCTTCCACATCTTAATCATCCAGATGTCTACCAGATTCCATGCTCTTGTGGATTATCTTATTTCGGACAAACGGGAAGATCTGCCTCTATTCGGCTAGAAGAACACCAATCTTATATTGAATACTTTAAACCTGAAAAGTCTGGACTTTCTGAACATGCCATCTTCACTTTCTGAACATGCCATCTTCACTAGACACAGAGTTCATTGGAGAAAGACAAGAGTTCTTCACAAAAGTCAGTTTCTCATGGAACGCCTTTATAAAGAAACATGTGAAACTCTACTTCATTCTCCTAACTTAAACAGATCCGACGGCTTACGTCTGTCCCCTTTATGGGAGATAGTACTTTACAAATCAGCTAATCTTTCCTAACTTTTTTTTTTTTTTTTAGGAAAGTTATTGACCTTTTTAGTTATCTTACACCAGCTACTTAGGTGGCGCTTTTTGGAATTGTCAGTTAGTGTTTAATTTTGAGCTTAATGTACTGAGGATGCCTGTGACACACAGGCGAAAATTATACTAATAAATAATCTTTCTACGTGAGTTTTTTCCGTTATTTATTGTGTACCGATCAGTGCCCACACCCCTGCCGAAAGTGCGCAAGTACTGAACACACCGTAACATCATGCTCTCTGCGCACATTTGCAGAGAGGGCAGGGACGCCTATAGATCCATTGAATCCGCAGCCTGTAATAGACGCTGGTGAATTTCCAGCACCATCTACTATCATCATCACCACAGGGGAAAAGACCTTTCCCCAGACCATCTTGAGAAAAATAAAGAAGCGTCCTACTGCAACTACATCCGCAAAAGAGACTGTTCCCCTACCAGTGACAACATCTACTGAGGAATCAGTTCTCCCCCCCCTCGGCCACTTCCGACATTCCTTTACCACCGTCGGAAGTAAAACAACACACAGCCGAGGGTACAGACGACGCAATGGATAGCACAACAACAGCTATCCGCCCCCCTCAACATCGGAGGATGCTTCGCAAGTCACCCCTGCAGTAGCCAGCGTCCCCCCTGCAGTAGAGTTGACCACAGAAGAGGGGGATCACCATCTTCTACCCCCACAAGACCTCCCTAAAAAAAGAAAAGAGGCGGCTTCTCCCAAACTGGAGAAGAAACACCACCGAAGTCGCCCCAAGGGAGGTTTGGACTCTACAACATCAGAGTCCGAGATGGAGGTAGAAACCTCCTCTTCCCGTAGGGAAAGTGTCAACTCGAAAATCCAAAAACTCACCAGCTCACAGTTCAACCTTTACAGATAAAAGATAATAAAATCACCGGCTTCAAAATTTGCAACACCCAGCACGAGTTTGAAGTCCTTTCAAGCTCGCGCACAAGGCTGGAAGCCGGTCTGCAGGAAGCGGGATATACTACCCCCCCCCCTACAGATCGATGACCTCAGTAAATACGTAAGGAGGTTACGTATTAAAGATCTAGGGCGGGTTTAATAACCCAAAAAGATGTCGCCACCCCCCTTCTGTGTCGCCTCTCTCAACATCCGAGGGCTCCGTTTCCCATTCAAACAACAGGAGGTGTGGAATCTCATGCTAGCCCATAACATCCAGCTCTTGTTCCTGCAGGAGACCCACTTCTTCCACTTCCGGGACATGCAGGAACTGAGCCATAAGTACCCCGTAACATCGTTCTGGAGCTTCGGCACAAGACACAGCGCCGGGGTCGGGGTACTTATGCTAGCCCCCCTTCCTCGGAGCCTTCCATAACATCCAGAGGTATACAGAAGGGAGAGTTCCTTGCCGTCGACTGGAAGTACCGGGGCTGTACCACCAGGTACATTAGCATCTACGCCCCGGCAAATGCAACATTAATACCTGCATTCTTCCAGTCGTTACACAATTATCTGCACGGCGCCCATCACGTCATCTTGATGGGGGACTTCAATTGTGTGGCGGACCCGGCTTACGACAAAGTAGGGGGAAATCCAAATACAGGTACTGCTGGCTATCAAGATTTGGAAATTCACCTTAAGAATCTTCAGATGACGGATATCTGGAGGGCTCACAACCCCTATCATCGGGATTATACTTGGACGGGCCAAGGCATCGGCACACGGCTCGACCCCCTCTACTTAACATCATCCCTTGTCTCCAGAGCCGAAGCAATAAGGCATGTTCCAGTTCACTATTCCATCTCGGACCACAAATTAGTCGTGCTCAGGTACCACCCTTTAGAAGCTGTAGATGTTGGTCCGGGCCCCTGGAAGTTACCATCAAACTTCCCGTCACTGTTCTCGGCCAAGCTTAACCAACTGTGCTCCACCTGGAGCACCGCTGGCTGGGGCTGGGACGCCTGGGCACGGCTTAAATCCACCACCAAAGAAAACATGAAAAAATGGGGCCAGGAATGGGCCTTCCTCAGAAGAGCTCGGCTCCATGATCTCTACAAGGAGAGGAGCTGGTTCGTGGCCAGTCAGCCAGGCTTTCCATGTCACAACGCCATCCGTGACATTAATCTCGACATTGAATTGGAGAAGCAAAAGCAGGTGGAAGAAAAGAACATCAAGATCCGTCTCCACCTCCGCTCGGAAGATAGGCAATCGGCCGCTTTTCACAACAGGGGCTACGTCAACTTCCGGCAGGAGAGAACCATCACCACCATCAGTGAAGGCGGGTGTGACCACAACACCTGACATCATAAACGCCTTCTGGGGGTACTACAGTCAACTCTACCTAGACAACAGTACTCCCCAGGATTACTCCTGTTGGAATGTCGACTCCTTCCCTGCGCACATCCAAGCAGGGTTCGATGCACCATTTACAGCGGCCGAAATTACATCAGCCTTCAAACAGTGCCGTAACAAGAAAGCGCCTGGGCCAGACGGCTTAAGCACTGAACTCTACCGAGAGGCCTGGGACCCACATCCTCCCCATTCTCGTGGCAGTCTTCAACATCTTCATTACCACCGGGAACCTGCCGCGAGAATTTCTGGAATGCCATACCGCCTTCATCCCGAAAACCAACAGGGACCCTTCGGTCATCAGAAACTGGCGCTCATCAGTCTGTCGAACACGGACTACAAGATCCTCGCCAGTGTTCTCAACAACAGACTGAAAATCGGGATGAGGTACATCATCAAAAGTACACGAGTGTATGGTGTTCCTGGTCGATCGATGGAGTTCAATCTCATCCTCATCAGAGAAGTGCTACGTCGGGTTAACATCAAGAAGTATTCTATGGCATTGTTGACAATTGATCTCAACCGAGCGTTCGACAGCGTCCGGCATTCTTTTCTCTTCAACATCTTTAGAGAAAGTCGGGGCCAGCAGTGGACTCCTCAACATCATCAGAGGAGGCTACAACAACAGCTCTACTCGTCTCCTCATCAACGGACACCTATCTGACCCCATTACCATCCAGAAAAGGGTCAAACAAGGGTGTCCCCTCAGTCCGCTGCTCTTTGCTCTAGCCCTTGAACCGTTCCTACGGGCTGTGAACAACTCTCAATGTGAACAACGCGTAGGTAATTGCCTACGCGGATGACGTGGTGGGCACTCTTAGGGACAACGACTGCGTACTGAACTTCTTCAACATCCTAAAGAAGTTCAATGTGTCGAGGCTAACATCAAACCCCGACAAAACAAATATCAAGTTATATGGAATCTGGGACCTGCACAACATCCCTGCAGGCCTCGTCCCTACTGCCGACCCCCTCACCATCCTGGGGGTCCCGTTTGAAGAACAGCCCGTGCTCAACATCGAACATCTCGACAACAACACCGTCGAGAGTCTCAAGGACTGGAAAAATAGACAGCTGTCACTCTCCTCCAGGGCCACCGTCATCAAGACCATCATTTGCCCTGCGCTTCAGCACGTCCTGAACATCACTAACATCAGCGAGGATCAAGAAAGCCGGCTCTACAGGAAGTCCCTGAAGTTCTTCTGGGGCAATCTATGCCAGGAAGTTGGCCTCAACATCCTTCAACTTCCGGAGAAGCGGGGGGGGCTTTGGCCTCCCCTCCTTTAACATCAGGTACCTAAGTAATACCGCGTTCCATCTAAACAGGGTGCTGCAGACTACACATAACTGTAGTTACCCTGTGCGGTATTTCTTAGGTCACAAGCTTCCCCTTTTTGGGATCCCAGTCCACCAGGGTCCCAAGGCGGACATTGTTCCAGAGGACTACAACAGACTTTGCCAGCTAATGCAACAACTCCGCTCGTCGGGTGTGAACATCGCCGCGATCCGGAACAGTTACACCTGGTACGAACACTTCTTCAACATCGTTCGTACCGATGTTCCGGATCTGGGGATCAGCCACAACGAGATCCTCTTCGGCCACCTCTCCAAACATCGAGGCTACCTGTCGAGAAAAGACCTGGCATGGAGGATTGCGTACGGACACCTTCCAGTCAACAGCAACATCTGGCGGTTCAACACCCCTGGAACCCCATGTGCGACTTCTGCGGGAGCCTGGACACCGTGGAGCACGCCTTCTACCGGTGTCCCATTTCCATTAACATCTGGAGGAGGCTAAGCGTCGAGCTCCGCATCCCCCTCCTGCTGCAGGAGCAAGTCATCTTCCTGCAGTTCGCTCCCCCAGCCAACAACAAGCAGAAGTTAGTGGTATTCATTATTAACGAGCTCAAATACCACATCTGGAAGGTAAGAAAGAAATTTTCTAATCCGACTAATCCTCCCAATCTATTGGATCTCTCCCGGATCGTTCTTTACAAGTTCTACGGTTCCTTAAGGAGATTCTTACATCTTGAAAGAGAGGCTCTGGGGGGCACCACATTTAAGATCAAGTGGTGTTCTCCTCCAATCCTGTGTAATGTCAGACACAACAACATCAAGTTCTGCCTGCTGCTGCTTTAAGATCTCCATCTGCAGCAGCAGCTCCACTCCGAATCACTTCCTTGGTCTCTGCGTCCCCCCCTGAGGTCTGTTCCCTGGTCTCCCACGGAGGTAGTTCGGAGGAAAAACCCAGGCAGCGCAGGCCTACTCGAGGCGGGCTGCCCTGAAGGGGCAGGTCACCTGGGCACCGGCTTCCTCCGTGGTCCATTCAATCTTGTGAGCCAGGAAGTCGGCTGGGGTGAAAGATTGTCATCTAATAGTGAGGAGCTAGATAAATGTGAGATATGAGCTGAGGCCTACATTTCCTTATTCCTACTCCCCACCTCCCCATCCGCCCTTCCCATCGTATTCCCTCTCCTCTCCCTTTCCCCTCTCCCATCCCCCTCATCTCCCCACCTCAACCTCACTGTCACTTCCCCTCTCTCCTTTTTCTTTCCTACTAGGGGCACTCTGACCCCGCCATTTTTCGTAGGCCAATGATGAGTTTCCCCTCACTTTCACCCCAAAATTCGTCGGAACTGACGAATTTTGAAAGAGGCGCAGTGATAGGATGCCATGTCGCAGGCCTATCTGTTCAGCAAATTGTTGACAAATTGGGATATCCCAGGTCAGCAATCAGTGATACCGTACTGATATGGACACCTAGGGAGTCACCGAAAGTGACAGTAGGGTGCTACGAAGGATAATATGTAAATACTGTCATTCGTCGGCCAACACGTTCAAAGCGGAGTTCCGAGCATCGGCTCGAACACGAATCTGCACAAAAACGTTCAGAACCGAAGTTCACAACATGAGTTATAGTAGGACAGCAATATGCAAGCCGCACATTACCCGAATGCAGCGTCGCCTTCAGTGGTGCAAAGAGAGTGTACAGCGGGACGTGGAAGTTTGGAAAGCTGTGTTATTCGTTACACCGTCTACCGAGCAGATGGATGGGTGTGGATGTGGCGGATGCCCGATGAACGTCTGTTACCAGAGTGCATAACCCCAACTATGAAATTCTGAGGTAGCGGTGTGATAGTATGGTTCTGTTTGTCATTTGTCTCGAACCTCGGTTTGTGGTGCTATGAACATTGAACTCCGAGAGGTATCTGAACATTCTGGACAAAGCAATGCTTTCTACTGTGTGGCTTTTCTGCGGAAATGATCTTTGTCTCTTTCAGCAAAACATGCCACAAGGCTGCTGATTTAACTGCGTGATTTGTGGGCATGAATATCATCACACTTGACTGACTTCCAGAGAGGCTTGAGCTCAACCCTGTTGAATATCTACGGAATAAACTGGAGTATCGGGTGAGGTCAAAGGACGTTCGCCCCACAACAGTCCAATAGTCAATTACATGTGTACAGGAAGAATGTTCCAATATTCCCATTAAGCATTATTGCACGCTTGTGGAAAGTGTGCCCCTTAGAATTTCTACTGACATCGCCGCGAAAGGAGGTCCTACATCTTCTTAAGGTGGACTCCATGCTGTTTGTTCATCACTATGGTGTTCGTTGACTTCTTCCCGAGCAGTGTATATATATATATATATATATATATCACAACTTTAGATAATCGTCACATGCGTAGAAACGTCTAGAAGGGCGCCAACTCAAAAGTGCGTCAAGAAAAACTTTCGCATCGCAAAAGAAAGAAATTAAAAGAAAAGAAAAATGTTCCGATCCTGGAGGCGCACTTAAGATGTACTGGCCTTGCGCAGTAGTGCATCCAAATTCGGTCGAATTCTCCACGAACCACGATTTATGTAAACGCGCTTTGTAAAAACAAAAAATGGTCTCGAGAATGAAAGAGGCTTTTCCTAAGAGGATTCGCGGGAGGGTAAAGTGGCTGAGAGGTGAAAAGTGACAAAATGTCTTCTTAGAGAATTTTGGAAGTTTTTTTTTTAAAAAAAGAAATGCGGAATATATTATATTACCGAATAAACAGGCTACTGTTTGTTTTCCTTCAAAAGTGTGAGCGTTATTACACTTTTGAAAAACTAGATTGGAAAATAAAACTTCTTTTATGATAAGGACGGGCATCTTAGGTCAAGAACTTTTGAATGTGAAAATACAAATTTCATACAACGAAATATATTTTAGCGCAATTCAGTTGTCAACCTACAATACATTATTACAGTGAGATAAGGATTTTTTCTATTTTTATTAAATATATTGTATTTTATTTTTTTCACCTGATCCGGGAAATCTCCTCTAGAGATTAAATGGAATTTTTGTCGACTCTCTTTAGGCCTCCGATAAGCGGCGTGCAGTTGTCGGTTTCTCACCGAGCCATGATATTACCCCCCCCCCCCCCAGTCAATGACAAGCATCTACACCAAAGGAGAGATTCGAACTGTCAGCCTGTTGGCTAGAAGTCAATAATGTCACGGACAACTTACTTGTTTTCTTAGAGTATTTTAATAATAAGGGGATACACCCTTTTGTGTTAATCTTTGTGTATGGGAAATATGACTTCAACCTTGGCATCTCTTCCAGGTGGGGTCCGCTCGAGTGGTTTCGATCTCCGCGCATTCCACGAGATGCTTGCCTGTGGTAGCTTCTACTTGCTTTGCCTTTATTGGGGCCCTTCGGGAAATGCTTTTCTTGGGAGATGAGCGGTTCGGCTTGGTGGTAGAATTTGCCTGTCACCCAGTGGAACCACCGCTGCGTATCTTGGGGTAATCGAGAGTTGATGAGTTAAAACGATCTTTCGAGTCATCCACTGAGGTGAGTGATCTGAGACATCGCCTAGTTCTTGGAGAAGATCCTTTACTTACACAAAGTTCGAAACCGGTCTGGGTAATGGTCCTTCCCATAGTGCATATGTGTGAGTGTGTGTGTGAGCGCGCAAGCATTATCTTATGGAATATCGAGGCAATTGACCTGAAATCATTAGCCTCCATCTATAAGCAGCCTAGTCGTGAACTACTTCACGCTCAAACTTTATTTGCTTTGTTTGTGTTTACACTTGGATAAAGGGTTAAACAAGAATATAATTTTTTGACATCTTCAATTTGCTTCGTAAGCAGGCGAGAAACTTTCTACAACTATTTCTGGCTTACATAAGTATCAACTTATGTAAGTTGATATTTACCAACTTTTTTTAATCTCACAATGCCAGTGTATTCAGCTATGAAATTATCTAATTGTAAAATATTAATTCACGACGGTTTTAATCAGAATCCTGCAGTGCAGTAAATAAAATAATCAATGCAAGTATTTCGAAAAGATTTAGTTTTCTCTCTTCAAAAAATCAGTGTTGCAACTGAACGACTCCAGTAGTTCAAATACGATTTTGTTCTTCCATCTTAAATGCTTTCATGGCTTTAAATTTGCAAGTCGAATACTGAATTTGGTTGTTCGAACTGTTTCCGATTAGGGGGTTACATGATACCTCTCAGAGTGGCCGTCTCCAAACATGTCCCGATTAATCCTTTAAGTTGAAGAAACCAAATTCAACGGTCGTGGCGCTTACCGTTGGGAGTACGACTACCCAGCAATGTGTGTGTGTGTGCGTGCCCTCCTTCTTGAACACGGAAAGTCAACTAATCTTCGTCCTACAAATCAATTTGGTGATTTACAGAGCGCATACAAATGAACCTACAAAGGTTTTAACTTAAAAAGTTTAATTTGCCATACGTACTTTCCCCGTCGTCCTTGTAAGTCAGTCATTCAAAAAAAAAAAAAAAATGGTATATGGACTTGGAATTCGTCGCTACTGGAAAAGGGGAAAAACCGGAGAACTCTCATTCATCCTCAGAAGAGCCTCTTGCGATGATGATTCCATAAGCGGCGCTGGAACTAAAGTAACACCAAACTCCAACGTTCGGGTAATTTTTAATTACCTAACGAGACCTTCAGTGGGTGGTACGCATGGAAAGGCACCGCTTTAGTTCAGTCTATCGACGATTCCCTTTAGCTAGAAAGACCTGAGTTCGAATCCCGTCTAAACCGCGAAGAATTTTTATAACGACCCCCTATTTCGACGAAAGATGACATCGCCGGTTTCATACAGAAGTGGAATCGGTGATTTCTCGCGGCAAGTAAACTGCGGTTATCAGGCATCATTTATATTGGCCTCATAGCCTTAGTTGCTTCGGACATAATTCCAACAACAATTACGTCGAAAGGTTTTTCGAGTGTTCAATAACCGTGAAGAAAGGCTGCTAACCGCACTCTGCTTTTGCGATATTGAATCCGATAATTAACTAATCTTTCTTTCTATAGGTAACTTTTCCGTCTCGTGTCTGTTCTTTTATTCACCGCAAAAAACATAGTTGTCACTTAGGGAAAAAAAATAAAACATGCATTCAAAAATAAGATATTTGCATATTCTACTGTTCTTACAAGTTCATAAAAACGTCAAAAAAAACAATCCCTCTTTGAAAACATCCAGTGATCTCCCGTCCCTTTCTTCTCATGTTGATGCGGTACAAGTTGATCGGCTGTTTCGTTATAATTTATTGTTGCCGATCAGGAATATCTGAGAATGATTCAAGGCTTCAAGTTCTATTTTGCTGAAGATTCTTTTCCACTTCTTAATTTTTTAAAAAATAATTGTCTTAATTTGACACCCAGGAAATATGCTTTCCTTAAGGAGTCTGGATGGGTCTCCTCCCTACTTCGGTTCTCCGAGGAGAAATGTACTAGGTTTTATTTATTTTTGGAAATTCGTATTGTTCCTTTTTACAGGAACTGTTTCTCCAGACTATTGGCCAGGGTGGTATCAGGACTTGTAGTAGGAGAATTAAGAAGAACAACTCTTCAGTTTTCGAAATTTAACGATTTGCTGTTTTTGGGACAAATCTTTCTGAATTAATATTAATTCATATTATTATTTTATATCCCACATCCATTTTTATGAACTGGGAGACGATGGCTCTAGTGAAAAAGGCAACGCGACTGTCCATTGTGCAGGTCTGTCTGTTAGTGACGCCACATCTCCGCTCGACTCAGAATTTGTGAAACGCATTAGAAATTATTAATCTACTTACTGCAGTCTCGTACAGGGAAGGTTTCATGGCACATTACTGCTGTGGATGAACCAAGAGTTGGATTCGTGAAATACGTTAAAAAATACAATAAGCATAGAACTCGGCTTTTTGTCACGCCACTTCAGGCTTTCGGTAGCAAGATGACGGAAATACATCAGGTGGCGAAAATCGTTCATCAGAGATTTTCAAGAGGATTTAAGACTCGATGGAATGCGAACTCGCAGCTTGTTATGGTATGCAGAAATCGCTTTACCCACTGAGGTCATCACGGTCCCGACTTCAGTTTTAGTGGTGAAGTCAGGTGACTGATTAATGACATTATTGCTGCAGGAGTGGCTTCAGATGACCTCATTTACATCGATGGCCAGCTGGTGTCTACGAGATAGTGCTCCGTACCATATTTCGAACAAATAAAAAATTATTCGAAGCCATTGTCCATACTTCTGTATTACTGGGGAAGATTGCAAACTCTGTTATCAAATAAAGAATGAGATTAAGCTACCTAATTTACATCCTTGAAATTTCTAGATTCCGGAGAGCAGCTCTTCCCAGAGGGTTATTTAAATTGCAGAGCCGACAATTATCTCCGTAGCATTTGGCGTCTGTCCAAGTGGAGGGAACAGCTAATACGCTTGTGCCAAGTCCTTATCTTCTCCGCGTTCGTTTCTCGTGGTAAGGAAGCAGTTACAGACTGCACGATATCTTTTGATAAAATTGGCCTTCATTATCGTCATAATGTCTATAAAACCCTGCTGTCGCAGGCAGCAGGATTATAGTCGCCAATTTTTGACAACGTTACGACAGCAGGATTTTATAGATATTACGAAGCAGACTGGTATTATAGAGAAATGTCGTACGTGTACTTCCTTACCTTCAGGAACATGGGGTGGTCTTGCCAGAATTATTTCTGCTGCTACCTGAACTTGGACATTTGCCAGATGCGAACCACATGGCATTATTAAATGTCTGCTCTGCAACTTGCAGGGCAGCGTTAATATAGTCACATGAACTGCAACGTAATCTTAGTATCGATTTAAACAAACTAGTAGGAATAGTCTATTCAGACGCTCATGCTGAGAATATCTCTTCAGAAAGGGGGGGGGGGCATTAATTATTTAAATATTTCCATCTGCCAGTTTGTAAGCGATGATCCGTGAAACGAGCCAATTTCGTGTTTTCATTCATTTAATTCTTCTTTGTGTTTCTCTCTCGAGTTAAGTGTTGTCTTTATTTTAAGCCATGTAACGCGACTTATATATAAAAAGATAAGCCGAAATTTGAAACGTTTTTATGTCACGTTTTTTTTCTTACCGGCTTACCAGCCCGGAACTCGGGGGGTTGGGCGCCAAGGGGGCGGAACCCCCTAGTTATATATATATATATATATATACACACACACACGTGCTTGTATATACAAGCACACAAGTTCCTCAAGCAACCAGCGGTCTGATTAGACGAATATCTTTTTTTTTTCCCCAGAGGTGTCTGTCCTCAGCGTACACTGCTGCTTTATGCCAGTTTTGTTGAGATCGTTTTTTAATATTATGAATCCATCTCATTGAGGACGGACCTCTTTCCCTAACACTTCCTGGATCATTTAACATAATCTTGTTGACCGCCGAATGACCTTCATTCTGACAATATGGCCGAATTATCGTAGCGTTTCCTTACAAAGGATAGTGCTAAGAAGTGGCTCACTACTCCTGAGACTCCAACTATTCTTCCATCTTATCATTATTCACAAAGTCAAGCAATCTTCCTCGCAAAATAGTTCTTAAATCCCGTCAATCAAATCTATAATTATGACTTTTACACAACATCCATGTCTCAAGTCCCTAACGCAGAACTAGACTGTATTGCTGACTTTACACGTTTTGTTTTTACTGATATTCTTCTTTCTTTCCACTTTTCATACATCTTCGAAAGCTCCAGAAGCCATTGCTGGTCTTCTACGCGCTTCCTTCCTCGCTTCGTCAACATCAATTGCACAGCTACCGAAATAACTGAAATGAGAGGCTTTCTGTGTAGCACGAGGACTCATCTTTATCACTTGTTTTCATTACCTTTTTCTCATCGTTGATAATCAGACCAAGTTGACTCCCAGAAGTAAAGGAATTCATCCCTGCATTTTTAAATAAGGCCAATCCATCATTATCACAATCCAGATCAGATATTCTAAGATTCTGAGACCACTTTCTTCCACAATCCTTCCCTTGCAGAGTCTTGTTCATCACAAAATCAATTACGAGACTATATAAAACAACTCGAGTAAAACAGGCACACATCCCTGTCTTATTCAAGTTATTTTAAACCACTCAATATATGCTTTGCGAACTTTAACAGAAGCACCACCAAACATAATGCTGTTATTTGTTGGGTAGACTTCTGTGGGGACACTTTGCAAAAAATAAAATACTGCTAATACGTTTGTCAGATATTTCATAAGCCCTTACAATCTTCTATAAACTTTGCCTATCAATTGAATCAAAAGCCTTTTCGAAGTAAAAACAAAACATGTAATGACAGATTTACGAAACTCAAGGATCTGCTTCAGTGAAAATGTTTGTTCTCTGCATCTTCTGTCCTTCCTGAATCCATCTTGCTCATCTGTAACTTACTTCCGAACGAGGTCCTTTATCCTTTCATTCAAAATACTTGAAATGGATAATAAGCCTCTATAGTTCTTCCACAAATCCAGTGCAATCCCCTTTCTAAACATTGGGCACTATTATACTTCTGAAGTCTCCGGCTTCATCACTTTGGTAGAAAATGTTCAGGATCTTAATCACCCAATTGACTATACTCTCCCTACCTCCTTTTACATTTCAGCAGTATTCCCATTCATATCCTGACGATTTATGAAGTTTTAATTTATTTCTGGACTGTCTAACCTCAGATGGGGACTGAAGAATTGGGAAGTGGAACTAGTCTGTTCACTAAGAATAACTGGTAACTAGATTGAATATTGTTTTAGAAGATCATGAGAATGTTCTGTCCACCTGCCACGATACCATCTTGCCGTACAATTGTGTTCTTTTTTTATTTTAATAGCTTCACTCCATTCTCTCTCTCTCTCTCTTCTTACATACGTATGTTATTAATAAAGCTATATATTCTTTTGTGTTTGTTCTCTTTTGCTCATTCTAATTCATCTTGTTAAACAGGAGTTTATCTATGTCGAACTTTTACTTATTTATTAATTTCCCTATTCTTTCTATTCTCATTATTTGGATGTTGCCCACTCTCTTCCTACATTCTCTTTTTTCAGCAATTAACTTCATTGCCTCGTTGCTCAAATAATTCTATTTTTGCTTCTCTGTAATCCCTAAAACAGATCGATTAGTCTCATTCACGGCCATCTCCACCCATTTCCTACATAACAATCTTGCAGGGATAAGTCTTTCATAACATCTGAGCAACTCATCCTCTTAAATTCCATCAATATCAGCGTTGCTCAATGCTTCGTTTTAAGTGATCGTGGTAGGCGTCATGGAGTAAATTATCGAAGTTTCAATTGCAATGGCCTAGTGTTCGGCATAGAGCTTGTCCATTTAGTATTATTAATTAAAACGCAATCAATTGTGCTCTTGTGAATACCATCAGATGAGACCCATATGTACTTGTAAATACTTTATGCTTGAAATTGGTGTTGCTTTTTCCCAGTCATTTAACTTACATAAGTCTCTGACCATTGGTCACCGATTCTAATTCAGGAATTGGAATCGGTGCCATTCTTGGCACCCAAATCTCCCGAAATAACTATTATAACAATTTTCTTAAACCTGCGTAGTATATCTTGTATCTAGTTTAAGAAAGACATTTGCTCTCCAGCTTCTGAATCCTAAGTAGGATTAGGTAATTATTAACTAATCACATTCAGAGATTTAATCCAAGCTTTAAATTTAATAGTTAGGAGCCTTGCATTAATACAATTATATCCAAGAAGAACATTACCTGTAGGTAACATCGAGTGCTATCCTTCTCAATGTCACCTTTTCTTTCCATCTTACTTCTTGCAGAGTAAAAATTTCCAACTTGTGCCTTTTGGAATTCTTCAGTGAGGACATCAAGTTGTTTGGTTCAGTGTCCTTAGATTCCAAGTTCCTATGGAAAGAAACATTTTGCTATGTCTGTCGAAGAATAATTCTTTGTTTGTTTCAGAGCCCAGAAAAATCCCCCCCCCCCTTCTGATCTTACTTATGGGACAATAACTTACAAGTAATATTCTTCTTGGATATAATTGTATCAAAATATTAATCAGTCATTTTAAATGGTCCGGTCAGATCCCTGTGAAGTTGACCATTCCCCAGCACAGCGTATGCAGTGCGCTGTGTTGCGACCCATTATTCAGAATTTTTTTAAAAAAATACCAGAAGTTTTTGTACAGTTTATATAAGGAAATAATAAATAAAATAAAATTGAAATGCACCTTCCCGTACATATGTTACCAAACTCTCTGGAAGTAGCTTTCTTGGAGTTCGTTTTCCTAGGCTAAGTCTTTTTTTTTTTTTTCAATGTTAGTTAAAGTTTCCTAAGTATGCGACGTTGCCTTCAATTTATTCTCTAATAATCTTTGGTGAAGATTACAAATGCCTCTCTCTCGTACTTGTAGACGTCTGCAGATGAGGGATAGTTTTCGGTTGTTGTTTATCCTTTGGGAAATAACTGAACGATATATATATATATATATATATATATATTCTGCAGTTTGTCTCCACCCTCCCAAGTTCTGTTAGCTGACTCAGCATGGAAGAGGGATAATCCTGGGAGGAATGCGCGGAGCACATCAGGAGTATATACTCCTGGGAGGACCGCCCTAGGCGTCGGTCATTCCACTGAGTCCAGCTAAATGCTAACAGTTGGAAACAGCAAAAAGCAGCAGCGGTCTTCTTATAAGACAGTACTGGCATAAGTTTAATTGAGCAGCTTGGGAAGGGTTATTATGGAGAGAAGACCTAATTAAAAAAAACATGGCTTCAATTTCCCGACATCCCTTTAATAGGACAGGGGAAAGTATCCCCAGGGAATGTTCACAATGAGCAAAAATACAGAAAATTATTTAGATAGAGTATATCAGGAGTGTAAAGAACGCCAGTGCAAATTGGAACTTGGAATATCAAAATAAATGTCGAGGGCTGTGAAATTAGAAGAACTAAAAGAATAAGTAAGAAAAAAAGCTTGTAGAAAATCCGGGAGTTAGTGAAATCAGATGGAAGTGAGCAGCGATTACTGGAGTAGAAACTATCAGCAGTGGAGGAGAGAAATGACGAAATGGCGTTAATTTGTTACTGAGAAAAGACTGGGGAAAAAACACCGACCATCCGAACGACTGTTGACAACCTTAACAGCAGCCTATGAATCTTGTCATAATTTTAAGTGCCCATTTCGACAAGTGATTCTGAAAATTACGAGATAGAAGAAGTGTAATATGAGCAATTAGATACTAAATGAATCTCTAAGGATGACGTCATTATTAGTTGAGGAAACTGAATTCTAAGGGGACATTTTAATGCGATGGTTGAAAAAAACAATGAATGAATGCAAAGAAACGGGTTGTGGATCAGGCAAAAAGAATGCAAGAAGAAAATAGAAGGTCAGATTTATGCAACCAACACGGTTTTATGATTGGTAACGCACTTTTTGAAGTGCCAAAAAAAGAAGACTCTCTGCGTGGAAATGATCAGAAGTTGAACGACACCAAATTGATTAGTTGAGAAGAGAAACCAACTAAAGTTGTCATCCAACAGCGGAAACAGAGACCACTCACTTGTTATTGCAAAATGTAAAATAAAACCTAAGAACAATAGAATAAGGAGAAATTTAAAATAGAAAGCACGATTGCTTGTTAAGATGAGCAGTGAGAAAGACTCGACTCAAAGAAGATCATTAAAAGGTCGGCAAACAAAGTATTAGGATTTATAAGATTGTTACAAGTGTGGAAGCTCGGGGTTACGAGTCGTATACTTAATTAAATAGAAGAACGAAATAAAGCAAGGGAAAAGATGATAGAAGATAAGCGACAATATCAAAAACTAAGAAACAAGATTAAGATACTGTAAACACACGATGGGAAACTGGACAGAAGAAATGCGTAAATAAGGTGAAGACGAATTAAAAACAGGAAGAACTGACAACGCTTATGGAATAATTCTGCGCACACCTGCAGTTCCTAAACAAAAAAAAAAAAGAAGTCCAAGCTGTACGAGGCAAAAAAAAAAAAAAAAATTACTGGTCACGAGGAGATTTGTAGAGTGGGGAAGATCTGCGTAGTGAAATTATCGAACCAGAATATTAAGTCGAAAAAGAAAGTCTTGGACTCGAGTTACTGAATGAAGAAATTAAAAGAGAATTCGGAATTACCTAACAGATGAGATGCTGGCTGAAATTTTGAAGTCCGGGAGATGCAACACAAGAAGCTTCACTTAAAGCGATTAAACTAATCCATCAAGAAGATTCTCTGAAAGTTTGATGATAATAACAAACCCGATAAAGGGAATGCAGAAGACTGTAAGGAATGTCGAACACATTTACTAAGTCATGCTCCAATGATTCCAGTAGGTTATAAATAAACATAAAATAAAATCGAGTTATTTAGATGAAGAGCAGTTTCGATTCCAAAATGAAATCCAAACAGTCATCTGATATTATAATAAGCATTATTATTCGCTCTGTTATTGTCCTCCATTAGAAACAACGCCAGCCTTAAGAACAATAATAGACCGAATAAATAAATTTACATAAGAGATTGTCTTTACAGAAAAGGCATTCGATAATGTACAACGGAACGAGCTTTTTCAAGTAGTGAAAGAAATTGGAATCAGCGGGAGGGAGAAAGCCAATTAAGAAATGTAAGCAAACACAGCTGTCTTTATCACCTTTAATTTTCAACTCTTATATAGAGAATGTAAATGAAAGTAATAAAAGAAAGAATGAGGGGGGGATAACTGCGGGTGGGGTGGAGCGCAGAGCTGAGAATGAACAGAGTTTAAAGTAAATATCACTTAGAATGTTTCATCTGATCACGTACTTGAGATAAATGCAACAAAAACCAAAATAATTGCGGCAAGTTCAAAAGAACAAAATGAGAAAATTGTGATTAGAGGGAAGAATATTGAACAAGTAAAATCGATCTTATATCTTGGAGGAACTATTCAAGAAGATTGAAGTCTGTAATCATTACTTTGAATAAACATTATTCAAAGTAATGATTACAGCTCAAATGCAAGCATTTGTCTCGCATTCTCTTCAGGGGCGAATGTCGGTCTTGAAATTCACGCTTGCTCTTGTTATCATTCAGGGAGTGAGAGGTGCGATTGAAGTCTGATTAGCGGAATAACGAATTACTGACCATCTAAAACTATATATTTAGAAATTTACGTACATTTAATCGTACAAATACAACATTTATTTCACAAATGACATTCTGTCTTTTTCAGTTTAGCTACTTGAATACAAATTCTACCCTACGGTTCTTCTTTATGAACTGGTCAATGACATCGTCATAAAAAGTTGGTTGTAACTTAATTTTCCCAAGCAACACGCACACTTGTAAAGACTGGCTGAAGCTCACTTGCTAGAGCTACGTTGACTGCGTATGGCCTGTGTTTAAGCAACAGAGTGAAACGACGTGATATGGCTATGCGCGCGCATGAAATCACAGTACTGCAGACAGAACCTGGAAGCTCCCACAATTGAGCAAGCCAAGGTAGCTTTGACTAGACGAGCAAGCATCGGCCTTCGATACACAACGCAAAGCTCAATTATTGCCGCGCAAGCTTCAGACGTCTTCTGTCTACGAACATAAAAGCCTAAATGGAATGCTTATAAACGCATGCATTTATTAACAAATAAATATTACTTCTTTCTCAATTAATGAGCTTGCGCAGCAAACATGGAGAATTCACCCCTGATTTTCTTGTGGTTTGGATTGCATTCTCGCCTGACGAGTCATTCTCGGAGAAAGAAACGTAAATATCCGTTCATGAATATATGTAATGGTGTGTGTGTGTGTGTGTGTGTGCACGCGCGCGCGCGCAAAGTATATCCTCATCTTCTTCCGCGTATTTCCAAACCTCGTTAGGATTGGAGTGTTTAAGTTGCTTGACAAACACGTGGTAATTCTACGCGCAATCGACTACTTGGCCCGGCTCACCGACAAACCACGTTCGCCTTACTTTACTGTGAAGGAAATTATTGAGGAGCATTCCCGAAAACGCCAGTCTATATTTCGGCTTTATTCCTTTGCGAGACACGTTAAAAGCAAATCAGTCACTTCCGTCTTCATTGCTTCGAACATCTTCGTGTGCAGAAATTTCGTTCGGAATATTCCGGTGATACACGAAGGCTTTGCTGGTTACTAAATACAAACTCGTATTGTGCGAATATCTTAAAAAAACGAGTAAAACAATATTTTTCCGCTTCTGAAAAAACTTTGCGGGAAGTCAATTACTAGAATCTACGTTTGCATATGAAAGCAGCCACGTGGTTTCTCCCTTTTTCGTGTTTTTGGTTCACACGATGGAAGGCTCTTCCACCGATGCTTTCCTCCTCCTTCGCCCGCTTCACAAATTTCACTTCCCGTCAACTTTTTGATGGCCATTTTGAATGGCGCATAAAAGTGGGAAACAACCAACTTTGACGCCAACGACTCGCGTTTTCTGGCTTAAACCCACAGTCGCATGCGAACACTGCGCTTCCGAAGCCACCCGTCGCTCCTGTCAACTCCGCACTGAAACGCACTCTTAACAAACGGAGGACGCTGAGAAAAATCCCTTGCGCGACATAAGAACAGACTCGTTAAGTTTTATCACGTGGAAAGGCCGAACAGCGTCCTTTTACGGCCTAGCGAATGCAAGGGAACAGTTTCCCTTATGGGGAGGCGCTTAATTTATCGCGTGGTTGAAAGGAAAGAGCAAACGCTTTTTTTTTTTCTTCTTATTTTTCCAAAGTAAAAATATTCACCTCAACCGCGACTCACCCCGAAGAGAAGATGCTTCAAATGATGATGCGGCCACGGAACTTTATTCAGGGCTTGACCGAACTAGGGAGAAGTTAAGGGTGGGTGGAAGAAAGAAATCGATAATTAAATACTAAAATCGGCAGTTAAAATAGAAACGAAGGAGTTCAATTAAAATAATTCAGGAGGGGTGAGAACTGTTTTGAGGAAGAAAAAAAGTTCTTTCGAGTGATTTTGGGGAAGATTTAGGGAAGAAAGAAATTTGACAAAGGGCGGCAAGTTAAAAGCAATAACTGCTTTCTTCCTTGTTCTCATTTTTTCCGTTACTCAGAATTGTTGGCTGGTTTAAGTACACGCGCGCACAAGGTTAAAAATACTCTTTGCGCACTGACAATTTCAGAACATAATTTAAACATTTCGGAACTCGTTGCACTGAACAACTCAGTGTGTTTTGCACGCTCGCCTCTTCTCAGTTGGCCGAACTGTTAAGGCAAGCACGGATGAGGAGCTTTGCTGGTGGAATCTTTTCATGCGAAAAAAAAAAAATTGAGCTTAATTCCGCCGTTAAATATCACACCTTTCGTATAGGTCATCCGTCATTCCAGTTCAAGTTAGAGAGTGTAAACGGGACTTCAGAACTTCCCATAAACTATGCTTAAAGCTTTGTCTGAGAAGCTTTGGTCTTGATCGGTGGCAACATCATTTTGATCCTGGACTGGACTTGTATAATCCATCCCACTGCACGTGTGTAGTCTTCGCGTCCCTGCTCGATGAAGCGACCAGTTGGTTGAAATCAAGAGAGGCTATACTCACGTGATCGAAGTGATCGAAGCAGATAAAGAAATGGGCAAAAGCTTGTCTGTCACTGATGGCGGATAGGAAAGGCAGATGGTTTATTGCACGGTTTGGATGTGGTAACGAACTGGAACCTCTTCAGTTCGAGCGAGTTCGGAAATTAAGGAATTCAAGTCCTTCTTTCGACAGCGGTAAGATTTGGTTGCAAATGTTCACAATTCTGCGAATTATCTGCAGGTGTTTCAATAATTCGATTTCTTCTTACTCACACCATGCGCAGAAAGAAACCATCGGACCCGAGAGCAGCGTGAAGATATTCTTCGCCCCACCGACTCACCTTTCTTCAGCTTGTGTGAAAGAGGCTCTCGTGGTCATCTTTCGAGAGGCGAATGAGGATTCCAGTATCTTAACATCGCTACTGTTCAGCTGCATTTGCCAATGGCTGCCCGGTTTCCATGTGTACAAGTGGACTGGTACGAAGGATAAACTACACTTGATTTGCGTAATGCAGTTCAGTGGACATTCCGCAGAGCATAACCTCTTGTTTTCTGGTCAGCTCGGCCAATGATTTCAATCTTCTTTTTAAGAGTCCATCACAGAAAAGCAGTAGCGTGTCTCAGAACTGCGCACTCCTCACCTCTCCATTTCATGAAGTTGCAAGCGTCTTAAGTAGGACTGTCGCGCTGCGGTACGTAAATCCCTAGATGGCGCAATTCTTAGGACTACTGTTGTTACGAACTCGGTAGGAGGAGCGCATTCTGCCGTAACTTTCCATAAGTTTTCGTGAGAGTTTGTCCAGCAATGATATTGAAGATGAAGAAAGTCTTTCGGAATACGCGAACTTCTTTTAGTCGTTGTAAAACTCCAATTACAAACGTTATAATGATGAAATTGCTGGCCACGTCGAATCACAGTTTGGCGGTACTGCTTAGCAAAAGTGACCCCCGTTATTTGGGGGAGGGGAAGTAAACATTTGAATATTCAGAAATGGAAGCGCTGGTGCATACAGACTGTATAGACGGAGTGATACGTGCGTAGTCTGAGTTTGGTAAGGGGCTTGGTTGGTCTTCTTCATATTCTCACCGAAACCGAGGATTTGGTGGATGTTCAACTTCAGTTCCCATCCTTCAGCTCGTTTAGATATATAAGTAAACAGCCGAAGCATCCAAGACGTGAAGCCAGTGCCAGGTAATTGCATGTGTTCTGCTGTTCGGTTTTTCAGGTGAAAAATTCGACTTTCTGGGAGAGAAACTTCCATGTGAGATTGGCTAGCCCATCTTCGTTAAAATAACGCTTTTCAACGGGATGCGAAACCAAAGGACATCGGCGATATTGAGTAAGTTAAGGACGCTGCAGCTTTGTGTTCTCACACGGTGAAAGTGGCGGTTATTAGTTTTGCAGTCAAATGGGCGAACGTGTCAAACTGAATTCGGCCTCTGCGCTTATACTCGTTGTTATTGTCTGTGCGTTCATTGCAGCAGTGGCCTCATGACCTTAGTTGTCTCTTCCGTCATTCCAGCTAACCACAATGCACTGCAACAGAGGAGCACTAATACAAAACTAATGACTGGAAGTAGACTGCATTCTAAACAATACTAACCACCTGTGCTACGAATCGCATGTAAAGAAAGCATATTTTATAAGCTCAAGAATTTGTAGTATATTATACCAACACACGTGCCATTTATGCAAGTTATACAACTGATGCTCACCAAATCTGTCACCGTTTATGAATTTTAATTAATCTTTTTTTTTTTTTTCAAATCAAAAAATCATGTTTATTTGTAAGCTTCCTATAATAACACAAACTGTTGAACAATCCTATGTGTAACCTAACAGCAACAGCTCATCCAGGTTACGATATGCATAAAATTACAAAGCATATAATGCATTTTCATTATGTACATTCGTATAATAAACATATTACATATTATTATTATAATATAATTACATAATAAAATCTCAGGAGACATGCTAATATGTACAAAGAAAGTTGCATAACAATTAATTCGGAACAAAATAAAACAAAGCAGTTAAATAGCATTTAAATTTTACGTTTTACACATAAGACTGGATCTTTGAATACAAATATGCTAAAAACCAATCATTTATGCAATTATTTTGAACAGAGCTTCCTCATTTCTGTGGGAAAATAAATACTCTTTGATTACAGTTTTGTATTTGTTTGGGGTAGTTTCGTTTCTTGTTAAAGGTAGCGTGTCGAATATTTTTGGCGCTAAATAAGTATAATGTTTGTGTATTGCTTCTTTATTTACTTTTAGAACTAAATATTTTAGGCCCTTATGTCTACTAAGGAAAGCATCTTGTTTGATATTTACGTATTCGTTGTCGTTTTTTATGAATAATCGTACCCTATAGGCGTGTAAATATCTAAGAGATAGTATGTTTAATGTGGTGTATTTATTACACATTGCAGTATTCTTGTATTTGTTTCTAGTTTAGATTTTAATTACTTTATTCTAAAGGTTTCAGAGTAGTGCGATCGATTCCTCCCCAACTTAATATACGATATTGTAGTGCGCTTTGAATCCAGGCAGAATTTAATATTTTTAGCATATTTAAATTTAAGAATCTGTTTAGATAGTAAAGTCTATTTAGCATTATCCTTACTTTGTTTACGACATCGGTGACGTGCGGTTTCCAGCTTAAATTACTATCAATTTTTAATCCCAAGTAAGTTATTACACTGACTTTTTCTATTTTCTCGCAGTTGCAATTTGTCCTGCAATTCCAATCATGTAAAATTAATTGTGCAGTGAAGTTCATTTTGCCAGTTGTATTTCGCAAGTTAAAATTTACATCTTTAGTTTTTGAGACATTCAGACTGAGTTTGTTTGACTGGAACTAATTTGTTACTTTCAAAAGATCAGCATTCACGATGGTTTTCATTTGTTTGGCTGTGTCTGTAGAGAAAATGAGTACTGTATTATCTGCAAAAGTATTTATTTTACTGTTTAGTTTAAGATTGCAGAAGTCATTGATGTAAATATTAAATAAAATTGGCCCCAAGACAGATCCTTGTGGTACACCGCAGTCTACTGTTTTCTAGCTGCTACTTATTTGTTGTTTATTTTTATAATTTGTGATCTGGCATTTAAGTAATTTTTGAACCAGTTTAGGGCAGTACCTCGTATTCCTATGACTTCTAATTTTTTTTTTTATTAAAATTTCATGTGATACAGAGTCACAAGCTTTGTGTATATCTAGAAATACTGCTAATGTCAGTTTATGTTCGTCAAGGGAGGTGTAAGCTGTGTTTGTGAAGTTCAGTAAAGCATGTTCTGTGCTAAACGTTTGCCTGAACCCAAATTGATTCTTTGAAAAGAAGTTGTTTTTGTCCTAAAATTTCACGAGTCTAATTTTTACCAATTTCTCTAATATTTTCGAAAAGACTGGTAGAAGGGAGATCGGTCTGTAATTTTTAAAGTTATTTTTGTTTCCCTTTTGGTAAATAGGTACAACTAGGCTTTCTTAAAATCCGATAGAAACGGCCCGTCATCAGTGATAAGTTAAAAATGTACATTAAGGGTTCTATGATGTACATTTGGCATTCTTTCACAATGTTTGTGTTAACATCCTCGTATTCTGAAGTTTTGGTTATTTTTAGGCTAGCTATAACATTTTTATTTCTTTTTCACAAGTGGGGAAAAGATATATGGAGTTATCAAGTCTCTTGAGAGTGCAATTCGGAGGGGTGGGTTTAGCATTCTTCAGAATGCTTTCACTGACTGTTTTACTTTTGCTTATCCGAATCGGAAAATGTACGATGGTTTAAATGTTGATGGCGAGTTACATTTTTTGTATAAACGTTTAACTAGACGATAATTTGCAGTTTGATCAATGGGTGGTGCTGTAGACGCGACATACTTTCGTGCTCTATGCAAGGCACAGTATTGCCACATACACTAATCGACATTGTGGCATATTTGCATTATACAGACAAGCATCACTTGAAACGCCATCACACTTCCGATACCAGAATGGCCTGAAATACCAGAAGAGCTGCGTTCCAATTCAGCTTCGTACTGTTTGGTGGCACTTGCACGTCAACCCTCGATCGTCCACGTTTTCATGGTAAGAAAGGAAGAGATTTAAGAAGACGAAGCGGATTCATCTTGAATGTTCCAGGGTCAAGTGTAGCTAAGCTGCAAATAATGTCGTGTTGCAGCTTAGCTGTCTCTTTATGTCAGATGAGAGGAGGCAGCTTTTGGGGAACACGAGAGAAGTTTCTTGCTCGTTTGCCGGTCCAGTTCAAGTTCTGTTTAACTGTTGCGTTTGTCTTTGCTCCAACACGCACGCACACACACACTACAAGTGGATTAATTGCGTTGTTGCTAGTTTGTTAGGTTTACGTCATTCCACACTGTAAACCGTGTGTGTGTGTTTGTTTTGCAGGTGCACGCGCTTATTTCGGTGTTTCTTTCAAGTCCTCAATTTGATTTTCAGGAAACCTTTGTCTCCTTGTATCGGCTCATGTCCGTGGTGCGTGCTCCCGCAAATTCCTGACACCCTAAGCAAACAAGTTTGTCTTAAGACGGAACAGCGAATGCGGATACAACCGTCTTAATTCTTCACCAGTAGTCATGGTAGGAGAGGGGGGGGGGGCGATGTGTCTATCTCGGGCAACCCCGTTTTCCCAAGGAAAAATTCTTGAGCGAGCCAGTGTGGTGTCGCACGAGTGTTACCAAAAGTTGCTAATAACGCAAGCTGTCCGCATTCTGATTTCCCACAGGAAATTAAGTAAATGTTTGTTCTACTTGGATACCGTAACACCAAATAAAGCCTCAATTAAAACGCGCAACCAGTTATACCTGACTGAAGTGCCAACTTTGGGCTGCATCTGGAAACAACGAAAGCTTTTTCTTTTTTAATTTTCCTTTGCGCACGAAACTGTTCCCAGTAATTGTTTACTTCGACGTTCGCAACGGAGTTCAGCGCTGATATAAAGTATGAATGCGCCTGCCAGGAAACAGTAATTGTAGGTTCTTCAAGCAGTCCCCCCCCCCCTACGCACACCCTTTGGCAAATGGCTCAGTGTAATGTCTTTCGGCGAGAGTTAATGGATGCACATAAAACTCACGAGGGAAGCGTCCGCATCTCTTTCGAGTAGAAAAAGAGCGATGAAGCTTTTCAGTGGCTTAAACAGAAGACAGTATTCTGCGCCATCCCTATGAGATTATCCCCAATAATAAAACCGAATTAAGCTGCGCCAACTGTTGTAACCCTTAATTAATATGCGTAAGCAATTGCAAGGTTCACTTTTCCACTTCTTGCATTTTTATTATCCCTAAATATATCGCGACAAAAATGTGAACGAAAAAAAAATCTGTTATAAACTCAAAAAAAAAAAAAATACTCAGAGGAAGATCGCGGTGTAGGTGGGTTGGTTGAAATGGCAGTGGATTAGAAAACTGAAATGTACTTAAATCGCAGATTCTAAAAATTATTATTTGACACCTCCAGGGAGTCCGAAGACTCATCGAGGGAGGGCACCTGCTCTACAGCTCTGTATCCACTACTCAATCCACCATCTGACCGCAACTACACCAACGCCATCTACCGTCGACCACCACCAGTTTTTGTAGAGATAATCACAACATCTATGTTCGCGGTGGGATTCGAACCCGCACCGGTTTGGTTGGAGAGCGGATACTCTAACCACTCGGCCGGCAAAATTATCTCGATCTATTTTAAGAAGAAGTCATCACGAAATGTTGTGCTGCGCTGTGCTGATAAGTGGGACTCCTCCGTGTAAGGCATACGCCAAAAATGACGGTCATCATTTTTGGAGTTCATCACTTGCCTACACCCGGCTCTTTTCAACGCATTTCAGGAAAAATGCGTTGAAATGTGATGACATTTGAATCAGTCTTCGTACGTCAAGGTTAACGTGATGTTCATGAAGACGGAGTATGCCATCAATCGAGTTCCTTCGAGTTTATCCTCCATCCAGGCTGGACTCGATGCCCAAGCCGAGTTGGAAAGTTCACACGCCAGTCTTAGGTTAGGTGGTGCTGCCTCGTAGTTGTTGGGAAGGGCCTTTTGAGTTTTCCCAGTTACTCCGCACCCATCCTAATATGCCTCACTTTTGATCGAAGGGAGGAAAACACGCTTTCGCTGTCTCAAAGGGCTATTCGCGGAAAGGCCTGTAAAAGAGGAATGTTGGAACTTCACAGTCTAAACTCTTCGTTTCTCTCTCTCGTAAGCAGCCGCTGGAAGCGAAGCAACAAACTGTCCATTTCTGCGATCGCTTAAAAAATTGCATTTAGAACGTTCAAGATTTAAAAGTTTCTTTGCCGATCGCATGGCGGCTTCACGAATCTGTGAAGACGACCTTTCTCTGAATTTCTTCGAATCTGGTGCCGGGTGGTCTACTCGAAAGCGATTTCCCTCTGCTAACCGATCTTTTCACGTTTAATACGCAAGAAAAACGTGTTTGACGCCTTTCAACGGGCTCTTCTGCTGTGAACTCGCCTCATGCAGTGTGCTAGTCCGCTATTAATCATGCTGCACGTGATGTAACGGGTAACATTTCTGTCTTTTTTTTGTTGTTGTTTTGGGTGAAGACATCACTTCGACTGTTTATTGTCGTGAACCTGGAATTATGTACTGCATATAAAAAATTCCCCGTGTTGTACGTCAGTAAAAAAAATGAGGTGCAACATTTTTTATGAGCACGTGGAAGTTTTTCATCCGTACCCTCCGAAAGAACCCGCTCCTCGACGAATCGGAAAACGAATATCGAAATCAGTTCAGTTTTCATTTTTTAACGAATAAGCTCTTCGAATCGTCGCTTTACAGTTCGTTTACTTCGTAATAATTAATCGAAACTTCGTAATTTTTTAAGCTTCGTCCTGTAATGAGAAAGAACAAAAATCGACGATTTTTGCTTAGAAAACTCGAATGGCGCATTAAAATCTTTCAAACGATTAAAGAAAAAACGTCTTCATTCCTGCGCATTTCACGAAAATAATTTTCTTTCTGCCGAATTCCTAAAATTCTAAAAGAAATGCTCTTCAGAAAATCTGCAACCGAAATATTTTCTTAAAAAATATTAATTTCTCGGGTATAAAAATCGTAATATTAATAAGTAAACAATCATTTTCATCCAAAGGGTTTGAGTGCGTTTCAAAAATGAAAGTTCGAAATTTCAAACTGAAATGTGTAATTAACGCGCTGAATGAAGAGCACCAATGACACCCAATCACGATGCAGCAAGTAATCGGAACAATACAAGTGAGCATAACAAAAAGTAATTCTACTTATGTTATGAAAAATATCGCATAATCTTTACCCAATTGGTAACATAGAGATCGATAGTAAAAGAATAATAAAAGACTTGGGAATAAAGAACACAAAATGGAAGTAGATTAGAACGAACTGCACGCTGCGAGTAACCAAGGGCCATAGAATACTGTCAAAATACGAAGTAGGCGATGCACTCACTAAGGAATTAAATTACTGCATCTACGGCAGCGCACGAATACATGCAGAAAGTAATCGAGACATTTAGAGTGAGTTTCCATTTTAATGTGCGTTTAAAATCAAAGTCGACATTATTTACTCCCACGAGGTGGTTTCTCAATATTTTTCTAAAAGTGTAACCTGATGCTACAGACTTGATTTCGTTTGGCGATTTATTGTAGCTGCTCGATGCTAAGGAAAGAGATGGTGCTTTTAGCACCATCTCTTGACAAACAACCGAACTAGATATTTTCCAGTGAATTTTATCGTGAAGCGTATTCGGAACAAATAAATAAATTTTTATTCGTCATCTAACGAAGTGAAATATCGAAATACCCTTTTTTAAGACTGCATAGAATTCGCACTTAATATCGCGCAGGAAGCGGGGCCTCTTTCTCCACCAAAGTGGTACTCGATTCCCGTACGGTTCGGAGGGAGGGTGATGACCGGACACATTTTCTTAGACACTTGCTCTGAATCTTCGTTTGTTATCCAAGTGTTTCAGCTCAGCTTCGTGACTTCTTTGGTGAATAAAATACGGATTCGTCCTCGAGGAAATTTCTTCGGAGGCCTCACTCGCCCTGTGAGTGAGGGGAAACCACTTCGAATCCTGTCTTAACGGAAAGAATTTTGCGGTTTTCTTCCCTCGCTGAGGATGGCTTTTGTCTCGACAGAAGTGCAATAAATAATCTCGAAACCAGAGAACGTTCATTCTCTCTCGAGACTTTTTTTTTTGACGCCACTTGAGAGCTGCAATAGGAGAGCGATGATCTCACACCGAGCGATGAAAATCATTTACCACGTATGGTAAATCGAGAGAAAGAAAATAAATGCTTTTATTCGATTTGTTTCGCTTTCTTATTTTACGCGTAACCGGAAGCGGCTGGAAAAGCCCCAAATCCTTCCCTTTCCGGACCAGCACTCTTAGGTTAGCTGACACTCGACCCATCCGGGGTTACGAATGCGCCACAAGGTCTCCGAGTTTCGTGCTCGCAGCTGTTCTCGAGAAACTGAAAACAACAACAACAAAAAGCGGCGTCATTTCCGTAATTCGTAGGAAGGGGGTTTTACAAACAGATTCAGGGCACGTGGCACGGAGGAATTGTTAAACGCTTCTCCGTAATACGTTCCGCTGATGAGCGAATTAAACCTTCTCGTTTAATAACAAGTTCGTCGTTTGCGTTTAAGCTCAAACGGCAAAATTAATGTTTCCCGACCGTCGCGCAACGCACTTTGAATATTTCAAAGCGCATCCCAGTAATCGAGTGCCGCCGACAGGAACAGTCCGGTGGGTTGCGTTCAAACGAGGGCGGTGTTGTTAATGCGTGAACAACGTTTTGAAACCAAATTCACTTCGCTTCACATTTTGGGAGTTTTCGAGAAACAAGCGGTTGAGTTTTCTTAAAAGCCTTCGCGATTTTTTTAAGATAAGTCGGTGATTAGCTGAAACCTTAAGCCAAACAGTAACAACAACATTTCAAGGAAGGAAGGAAGGCATCAGAATCCTTACATTTGTGAATGTTTGTCATCCGTCTTTCTTAGGAAATGTCTTCGTTATTCTTCCCATCCGAAGACTTTCTGCGTGCAGCTCAATGCGTTGCTCAGTTTCCTCGTCATTTAGAAATTCGAGTTGGTAGGAGGTCGATTTGGTGCCCCCCCCCACCGTTCCTTTTGTAACGGCTCGTTCGTTCCCTTTATGGTTAAGCATTCCGAGTGCTTCCATTGCGACGGATAAGCTCCCTCCCCCTCTCTCTCTCTCTCTCTCTCTCGCGCGCGCATTCTGCGAATGTCGTGTGATTACGGACGTATTGCTCCAAGTGCAATGGAAGCAAAAGGAGTTCTTCACAAACGTGCTGAGGAGGAGGAGGCGATTCCTGGTGGGCAGTCGCCATTCAACCCACGCCGCTTATTTGTTCGGTTCTGTAATTCAGCGCGTTTTAACTTCCTCCATTGGGAATTCGATTAGGAATTGAGGAAGCGACTTTGCCGCCCTTAAGATCTATTCAGGAGAGGGAATTTTCGTGGGGTATTTTACGTAGTTCGATCAGCTTTATTTTGTTTAGTTCCGCGAATTCCTTCCAGTGCGACATTCATCTGCGTCGCCCTTCAGGTGACCGCACGTCCTTTTAAAATGTGTTTTATTTTTAAACCTTCTTGGATCGCCTCCCATTTCTCTTCGTGGTGCAACCGATTTTCTTTCTTTCTTTCTTCCTCTCGGCGTGGGGGAAAAGTTTTTCGCATATTTTCGTACGCGACCAAGCCATCCCCTCCCCCTCCCTTCCCCCAAAGCTACTTTCACGTGCAAAGCAGCTTCCCCGTCGCGAAGTCAGCACAGAACGACACGTGCGGCTTCTCAGCTGAGCAAATGCCGTCAAGCCAGTGTCGCTAGGGGGGGGGGGGTTTCCCTCTCGTCAAGCTGACCGCGAGCAGGTTCGCCACTGACAGCCCCGCTTTGTGTTTCTGATTCGCCCGCTCCACCAGTTTGCCACTGCAGCTGTTAGAACTTAAAGACGCCGCCCCAGCTCAGCTAATGCGCTGCACTTTCCGCCACCTTTCCTGCTGGGGATTCGCGAGAAGAAACGAAATCAGCGGTCGAAATAACCGCGGAACGATTCCGTGTAAGCTAGAATTGCGGAACCGACATTCGAGCTGCACTTTTCAGCCATAATCAAACGTTTCAACCCTGCGCTGGTATTATAGAGTTCCACATCCTCTTAAGCAATATTAGTGGAGTCTTCCTCACAGTCTTCTTCTTCTGTATCGGACTAATTCTAAATCGATTTCATCATCATCCCCGCTCCTTGTCCGTCAAAGCGTCATCTCTAAGTCGACGTATAAGTAAAATCTACCGGTAACGAAGATATTATTCTCAAAATACCCTCGAAATATTTAGAAATCGCATTAGCTTAGGTTGTATGTAAGAAGACCCAGCAGGAACGATGACATTTTAGCACACGAAAATAACTCGCGTTTCGGAAGTAAACGTGTCGCACTTTTAGTAAGGCGGGGTCTGGTGGACCCACTTGACACCTGTGCACATGAACTTGCTTGCGCGCATTAGCCTATCGTCGAGTAGCGGGTTACGGGAGGGGAAGCTATACCCTTTAAACCGACTATAAAGGTATAGTCGGTTTAAAATCTTTGGGGTCTGTGACACCCCACCTTACTAACGCGGTTTAAGGGTCCCGATAAGATGCGGACGGATATCGCTGTGGCGTTTATACTGAATTGATGACGTATGTGGAAATTGGCAATTTTTATGTTTTTTTAACTCTGCGTGCAAACAAAAGTCGGAAAGTGCGTTAGAGATGAAACGCCGTGGACTTTTCCTCGTCACCCTCATCAAACGGTAGTCGTGCGTGCCATTTCAAAATTAGCTAACAGGACCGGCTCAAATGTGAAATTGGTTTTAAGGTTTGATATTCGTAAATATTTAACACCGCACAAAAAAAAAAAAAAAAAAAAAAAAGAGTTATGCAGAGGACTCCCGAAAGCGAGCCGGATGTGATTCCGCGACAGATCTTACATCCTAGTCAAAAGTTATCAGCCCCGAGTTCATCGTTTACATTTTCTTTGGACTTTCCTACGCGAACAGCGCTTATTAGCTTCGTTGTCTACCCGTCCGTCACATCTAGAAAACAACTGGAGAACAAATCGACTGACTTTGGCGAACCGAACACATTTAGGACCTGAAAAAAGCTTCCGCTTTCGTTTAAAACGGACATTAACGACACAATCGCGCGAGGCGTATTTGCTCTGTTCGAGTAACGCAGTGTCCATCGTGCTCACCTTCAAGGCAAGAACTTTGTTGCACTAGTTACCAAAGAATTCTTAATATCGCTACTTTGTACGCTCATTTCCTAACGGCCGAAGCTGTGATGCGACTTAGGGATAACAAGATGCTCGATGTGCACGTGGGAAAAGAAATCGCAATGACTTCGAACTTTGCAGAACAGAAGAAACTCAATCGGAAGCATCAAGTTTTACGATTTACAAGGGGGGTCTAACAGCACTCGAAACCTTCTTTGGGGCACCGTGGATTTTTACATCTTCCGTAAGCTATCGGGAGAGTTGCAATATTTGGTTTTCGTTAGCCCATTGGGCAAATGGATCACGTGCGTTTCCTGTGCACGAAAATATTGAGGAATGGCATTCACGCTTTAAAGCAGGCGGCATTTTAGATGATCTGTTTTATAGGCGGCCACCTATTTTTATTTTTATTTATTTATTTTTTATTTTTATTATTATTTTTTTTTTATCTCCGATGTAGCTTTTCATTCAAAAGCGAAAAGTGTGATTTCCTATCGGCGGAGTTCCTCTGTTTCGAAGGCCACCTGGATTTCGTTCGATCTCTTCTAGAAGTATTGCTGACGCTCAGCGGGAAGGTTTCTTCGTCCTGCACCTGTAAAAAAATCATTTCTTCGACGACCGTCGAGGGCTCGTCATAAATATGCAGCGCATACGCCGCGTCCTTAGAAAGCTCTTGCACGCGTCTTCCACGGATAGAAAACGGCCACGGAAGCGGAACTTAAAAGAAGCGTGTTGTGTGTTAGCTCTGAGCACGTGAAGGTTACTCCTCCTTTCGATCGTTCGTTGCGAGCTCGGCAATACTTCGAAAAGAGAAGAGAAAACATCCAGGTGTTCTGACCCGGGTGTCGTTTTAATGAGTCGGCACTCGCTTGAGGAGGCGCATTTTGTCTGACGCTGCAGCCAAAAGTGTGCCGCGCTGAAAGCCGTTAGAGTTTTGCTTTCCATGCAGTGAAAATTTCAAGGAAATTTGGTAATTTTGGATCCACACGCGACGACGAATATTGCGAAGGCACCTCAAATTTTCGGTTCGGTCGCTACTCGCAAGGACAAAAGTTTCCTTGTTTTTTTATTCACTCCAAGTGTACCGATGAGCACCGAATACCTTTTTACAAATGTCGCCGATCTGCACCCCATTTTCTACGATGATTACGTTTTTATTTTTAATAAAATATTTTTTTAAATTTAATTCGTAATAATTCTCTTTAATTAAATTAGTCCTAATGGGATATAGTCGAGCTTAAAGATTAACCCCTTTCTATTCCCGGGATGAAATGTTTGGTACTCAGTTTATTAACGGTAACAACGAGTACGATGCAGTACGCATAGCGGAATATAAGATGGAAAAAATACTTAATGTGTATATTATAGTGTACGCCTTATTAATACAAATGAGACGAAATGCAAGAAAAAAAAATCCCTCTCTGGCTGAATGAATTTTGGATTGAGAATGACAACGAAAGCGCACTCGCGTGAATTTCGGGCAGTCGTTTATGCTCGTGAATTTGGAGTGGAAGCAGTTTTGAATGATTCTTTCTGGCAGGAATGAAAAGATTTAGAATTCATCGTTTCAACTAAAACTCGATCTCTCAGTAGGACTGCTTTAGGACAAAAATTGCGCGTGCCAAGTTGAATTCATTCGTGTGATGTCGCCAAGACAAGCGCTGATCACGAGATTGCGATCTGACCATTCCGATATTCTTTCGCTTATCTAACGAGTTAACGATCTGGTTTCTTTTGTTGTTTGAATCGACAAATAAAGCAAAGTGTGTGTGCGGGGGGGGAGGGGTCTACACTTCTTGTGAAACTTCTGCTTGTTTTCAAAATCTCGCTTTTAGAAGAAGAAAAAAAATTAATTTTCTCGAAAAATCTGAAAATTAGTAGGAAATTAATCCGAAATTGACGTTCGAAAATGAGGCTGACATAAGTCACCGCAGGGAGTTTTAAGACGGAAGAAAGTAGAAATTGCTTGGATATTTATTTAGAATTTGAGAAAACGAGTTCAGTCTTCGGATCCCAAAACTTTATTTAAACATCTCGCTAATTGCATCAAATGGTGGCTGAAAATGACTACTTTCATAAAAGCAGTAATTTTTGCAAATTCCGATTCATTGCTTACGAGATCTAACGAGTGTCGGAAAATTACACGCGTTTCAGCAAAAAAAAGTTGAATGCACTAAATTACGAGAATGCTGAACGTCTCCCGTACAGGATTTAAGAATACAAAATATTCAGTTTTATCGATAGATGGCGCCAGGAGGCTCGCACGATATTCTTGACAGCTGATCATCGCTATCTGTCCTGCTGTGTGTTCGTCTCCATACAATTGAATACAGACATAAAATCCCATCACTGGAAGAAAAAGGGAAAAAAAAAAAAAACTATGAAGGATGATTGACACCCACCACGGAAGGAAGATGCGATTGGAGGTAATCATCTTGAAATCGCCATTCCTTTGCCTCCTGATTTAGATTCTATTCAATTGGGAAGATTGGGAGAAAATACCAAAATCCTGGCTTGGGAGAAGAACGACAGCTTCTGTGAATGTGCGGCTTGGAGAATGAGTGTCAGTCAACCAACGAACGAACTGATTGGCTGATTGATTATCAGGCGAACGAACGAATTAGAACGCGAATTCGTTTTTAAAAAAAAAAAAAAAAGGAATATCACTCGTAACATACGCAGCGCAGCTAGTCATGACCTTCAACCTATACGATAAAATATCTATGTCAATTAGCAAGTATTGGTCAGATCTGCCGGGACCTCCGCAGGGTCAAATATCACAAATCTTTGCATAACGCGTGTTAAACCAAACTGACAGCAACAAAAGTACAAAATAGCACTCGTAATATACTCACGCGTAGCTACTCATGACCTTCAACCTATATAATAGATAGGTTAAAGAATATTCGTGTGAACAATTAGCAAGTATCTGTCAGATCAGATGCGAGCCCCGAGTGTTAAGCAGAGCCATGAAGCAGGCTGCCTCTATACTACACCCTGTCGACGGTACTTGTCCCAGGGATTATCAAAATAAAAACAATTATTTGGAGCTTATATAATTAGAATAAAATATAATTATCTTTATAAATATGTATACATAAATTTAATGTTGTTTTAATTTTTTTTCTGCCTCCAGTATAATTGTAACATAAACTCTAAGTTTTCCGCCCTTTTACTTTTCGCCCATTCCACCCCTGCCTCGCGCTGGGCCTGTCGATCAGTCTGTCCGTACATCAGTGGTGCTCATCAAGATGTGGATGGTCGTATCCGGTTGTTTTCCGATTATGGTAATTCGTGAAGGTGATAAAGAACGCGTCTGTCTAATACGATGTCCAATAGTTGAATCTGACAGGCCAAGTCGGTTTCGAATAAAATAGAATTGCGTTGATGGAAATTGACAGGTGGAAAACAGCATCTTGGAGGCAAAGGGGGTTCCCATTCGAAAGGCCCGACAAGACCACGTCTGGACTGATATGTGGGAGACGATGACAACAACGGCCGATGCCTCAGTTCCCGCTGCTGCTGTAATTAATCCGCAAGCGAAGCCTGCTTTCGATAACCACATCCTCGTTTCGCAGTTTAATCAGTAGTCGAGAGTCTTCGTTCTGGCCTGAACGAATGCGGTATATTTGATGAAGCGCGTGATTCACGCTGTCCTGTAGTGACAGCAGGTAAAGAGAGAGGAGAAACACGCGCAGCGCTGCAGGTTTCTTAGACAAGGGATGACATTAAAGTAACGAAGTCGACTGTTTTGGGCGGAAACAGCAAACGCACTTGAAAGTCACGTGCGATTTCAGACGATGCTCTTTCTTAATATCCAGAACCCGACGTGCTGCAGGACGACACGGGGATGTTCATTCCTCTTTGGCGTTATTAAAATCGTCCAAGAGTGCGACAGACAGCGTTTCCGCGCCCACCCCATCCTGAGATTTTAAAACTGCGAAGGGATGCTGTTTGCCATCGCATGAGACGGACGGATATCTACACGTCAGTCAGGGAGATTCGCTTTGTTGTGCGCCCTCAGAAACATTCCCTCTCCCTACGCCGGCAGACTCAATTCTACGGCTCTTCGAGGTTCCCGCTTTTTCTTCTGCAAAGGACTGCATGACGGCGTTTCAATCGCACCCACGAATTTTTCCTTGAATATTTGATGAGGGAATAAACTCACAAAATGGAGTTTAGATGTGGGAAATAAGCAGAGCATTGATTTTGAAGCTTTCTTGAAATCTGATTCATAATGTTTTGTTTCTTTACTTGTTTATTTTAATATATCAAGTTCGAACTATTTCCGACACATCTTCCTACCTTCAATAAGCACCAAACACATCGACCGATTGGCCCCTTTTATTATTGTAATTATAACTGAGAGTGCAAAAGTTCGGCAGGCTTGGCTCATCGAATAACTGTCTCCATTCTGTAGATCAAGGGATGACTCTTTTTTTTTTTTTTTTTAGCTCAGCTGGATAGTAAATATGTTAGGCTATTTTTTATCAACCAAATACCAACAGATTTTGGAGGGAAAGTGGTGAGAATTATTTTTTATGAGACTTAATTCAGTGCAAAGTTAGTACCATTCCCCCATCTTCCAAATTGATTGCAAATGCTGATCAGACGAGGCTGCTCTGTGACGAGATTTTACGTACTTCATCGTTCAAAACATTCTTATCACATAGATAGATAGATAGTGACAAATATGAAATTAATTTGAAATTAATCGCCGAGCAAGATTTTTCCAATGAACGTATGGAAGACACTTTTGGAATTCTTTGGCACCCCCAAAACTCGCGAATTCGAATGGAAACAAATGTGTACGAAGATTTGAAAAGGTAGGCCTGACAAACGCGTGGAATTCCAACAGTATGTTAGTGCGAGCGGTATCGGCGTGAGATTACAACATAAGGTCACTGTTGCAACTACACACGTGGATCGAAAGCGGCCGTAGAGGAATGGCATGATTGCGTCACATGACTACTACAGTGTGGATATTGAAAGAGCAGTTTCACAATTCTGCCACAGAAGAGATTTCCAAAGAAATGCAAATTCCAATAAAAAATAATAAAACGTGTTTAGTAGCAAGAAATGAGGTGTGAGCTTGAAGGAATAGCAGAAAAAGCAAATGAAATAAAGGAACACTTGAGGCAATCGGAGTTTAGGAATGTTTAAAGAAAACAATATGGAAAAAAAAACTTAATAAAAATCTAAATATTGTAACGAAGACAAGTACGTACGGACATGTATGACAAGACCACTTTTATGCATGCATCTGCAACACGAGCTGAAACACGTGACACGAAGAGCGTATAAACACTCATAGAGAAATAAAAACGGAATTTGATGAGATCAGAAATGAGACAGAAAATGAATGGAGAGAAAGATACGGATGAGAAAAAGGAACAGCAAAAGTCTGCTAACAGAAATCTGTGGGTCAGGAAAAGCGAACAACCAGCGAGAGGGAAAACACGGGCGGAAGTGAGGAGTGGTGCAAGGGGTGGAATGGCATTCCTAAGACAAAAGAGATGCCACGCGATCATCCTGCTCACAGGAAATCTGAAGCTGCTCGAAAAAAGTTCCGTGTGTGGTCTTTAGGCTGCTGGATGGAGTAACTCATCGCCAATCCACGATGCCGAATCTTCCTTGAATGCCCATTCTGATAAAAAAAAAAAAAAAAAAGAGTTTAAAAGTAGTTCACCCGTCAATATGTTTTATCCAAGTTACTGAGGAGGAGAGGAATAAGATCGCGCGCACATCCAATAACTCTGGTTTTATTCCTTTCCACTCGATCTCATTCTAAGTTCTCACCGTTGTGCAAAAAACTCATCGAGGGAGGGAGGGCACCTACTCTACAACTCTCCGTCTCCACCACTCAGTCCACAAACTACAACGACCATCATCATCTACACCAACGCCATCTACTCCCCGCCGCCACCACTAGCATTTTCACAGACAATTAATTACAAACATCCATATCCATGGCTGGATTTGAACCCGCATGGCATTTTGAACCACCAACCAACGAAGCCAGCAAGGATGTCGTGTAAATAGGTGTAGATGATGAGCATATTCTGCTTTTGTCCTCTTCTACTTTTCCCGCAACTTTATATAGAGAAAGAAAGAAGGAACAAAAAACTTTCAACATTCTTCCACTTCCAAACATGAAACTCGGCCAATGGACAGACGTAGTTTATTGACATAGCAGAAGGCAATCAAGGATCACCCTTTTTGGCACCAATGAGGTTTATTTGAAATTAAATTATTTTGCCATTGGCGGGGGGGGATAAGCTTTTATTATTGCTCATTCAGGGCAATATGATGCAATCGTGTGCGGTTGCCTCCGTAGAAGAGCTGCGAGGTTTTTCATCCTTGCAAAGCACGCGGACGCATTCAAACAAAAGGACACAAGATAGCTTCCATACCGAAACTGTGTTTAGAAGAAGGCGTTCCCTCAAAACAGGACACTCAACCCCCGCGTATACAAAGAGAAAGAACATATTTCTAACGAGAATTTGCGACATTGCTTTTTTTTTTTTTTTTTTTTTTTAACCCAGATAAATGCGCGCGAACGTTTTTAACTAAGATCGCGGAGAATAAAATCAGTTTGAATGTGTTAGATAGAGCTCGGATCCAAGACAGTTAAGAAGAAAGCGCAAACAATAAAACGCTCAACTTAGGTTTTCATCAATTAAAGATACCAAGAAATTACTTACTTGGTTTAATCCTCTTCCAAGTGTAAGCAAACAAGTTTGCGCCTGAACTATTTTCAAGACTGGGGCAACTCGTATAAAGAAGCTAATGACTTCATATCACTTGCCTTAGTATCCCATAATGCAAAGCACATCTCCTTGAGGACATGTATAATGCTATGCATTAAGGGAAGGGTCACTACCCAGAGCGGTTTCCCTGTTTAAGTGCGGGGTTGCCCATCCAAAAACGCGTGCGATCACTCAGATCGCCCAACAATGAGCGGCCTGAGTGATCGTTTAACTCAGCGGTGGCTCTGCTGAGTGACAGGCTCCCCCGCCACCAAGCGGCACCGCTCATATTCCAGGAAAAGCATCAGCCAAGGAAGCCCTAATACAGGCCACCCCCAACGGATCCAAATCCCTGGATGCTCTAAAGCTCCCTAAGAGCTTTTGAGCATCCAGAGGGAACTAAAACTCTGCTCCCCCGGAATCAAACCACCAACCGGATTCGACCTTTATTGAGGTCTCTTGAATGGGAGCCAGACCCAGAGGTGGAGATACCAAAGGTTGAAGTAATGCAGAAGTCATATTTTCATATACGAGTTCCGAAAAGATGTCGCATCTTTTTATTATAATACTCTGGATTTAGAGAAAGATGGAAGTTTTTCCAGTTGGTTCTGCTATAAATGAAAGATACCAAGAAATTATATTCTTGGTTTAATCCTTCATCCAAGTGTAAGCAAACAAGCTTGCGCCCGAAAATATTTCCAGCACTGGGGCAACCCGCACATTGAAGCTTATGACTTCACGTCGCTTGTTGAATCTCGATTCCCCCGTAGCCCAAGTTGGCGCGCCTCCTTTCTCACCTGCAAAACAACTCCTGTTCTCGGCACAATACGAAATTCTAATAGGGCTTATTTGTGCAGCAGTTGTCACAGGGAAGGAAGGGAAAAAACGAAAAGAGAGGGAAAGGATCGAGTGAGGGAAATGCTTAAATGAATCTCGATTGGGATATTTCTTCGTTCACTTGTTTATTCTTCTGTCAATGTGAATCCTCGCTTATTCAGGATTATTTTATGATAAATTTTAATGCGTACGAGTTTAGAATATTTAACTACTTTAATCCATGAAGGACATCACGTTTTTTTTTTTTTCCCCTATTTTCTACACAGAAGGAATTGCGAGACCGCAGAAAACTAACGAAGTCTGATTTCCTCAGTCCATGCCACTTTTCGGGACTTTTGGACTTTTTCGGGCTCTGAAAACTATTAAGAAAAAGGCCTCCCTTAAAGAAGGATGCTTTCCCAGAGAATTGAAGAGAAGGGAATATTCTGTTCGTCACCTCGTTCGAGAAAAATCGGTTTTAGCGTCTGTTTCTAGGTTTGTGAGCACATCATTGAAATCTTCAGTAAGCTTTAATTTCTTCTCGTCAGAATAAAGATTTAACATGCTAATTAACTTTGCAAACGTTTGTTTACCTGTTTGTTTTCTTACCTCTTACATTTTTAATCCATCTGAAACAGATGATAAAAAAAAATTAAATAAAGAACATTTTACATGCCTGTTTATTACTTACTTCATGAATTGGCAGATTTTTGTACACTAATATTTGAAAAAAAACGAAGTAATCAGAAGTGCAATAAACTGGCTGCAGAATATAAAATAAACATATCGACAAAGTTACATATTGAAAGAGGGAAAGTGTCGATAATATTATTAAACCTTCCAGGAGCCATACGTCATCTAAACCAGCCTTAATACCTTTCCTTAAACTCAAACTTGTGAGATCTTTCTGAGAAATAAATATAAAATATTATATTCAGGCAATGACAATCAAGAAAAAGGAGTAGCCATTTTATTCAACACTAAATACGAGGCTAATCTTCTTGAATGGCAGTCAGTCTCAGGTAGAGTAATGTGGGCAAATATCAGAATGAGGAACTGAACAATGAGACTAATTTGTGCCTATGGTCCCACAGAAGGTTCTACTAGGGTAGAAGTGGAGGAATTTTTTAAGGCTCTAGAGAAAGCCACTGACACAATGAAAAAGGAAAAGTTGGTCCTTGTTGGGGATCTAAATAGCAGAGTAGAAAATGATGGTCAGACATACAAAAATATTTTGGGAAAATTTGGAGAAAAGAGCAAAGCTAATAATAATGGCAAATTCTTGACATGGACTGGTTATTACTAACAGCATGTTCCAACATGAAAATGTGCACAAATTCACATGGAGAGAAGAGGCTAGGAATAAGAAAAGTCTCATTGACTATGTTATTGTTGATAGTGATGTTTTCTCCCTGGTGCAGGACACCAGAGTGTACAGAGGATTTCAAATTGGAAGTGATCACTATTTAGTCTTGAGCAGGATAAAATTGAATTTCGTATTGAAAAGAATAACATGTAAGAAAGTTTTAAAGCGAATAAAAGTTGAGCAGCTCTCAGATGTGAACTGTAGACTAAAATACACAAAGATTGTTGAAGAAAAAATAAGAGTTTGAGAACAGGAATCAAACCTTGGCGATTCAGTGGCAAGCCTTGAAGAAAACCCTAATTGATTCAGCCAGAGAGCCATGTGGTGAGGTTGTCTGCAAGGACAGAAAAATGAGAACTCCATGGTGGACACAGGAAGTTAAAGAGGCAGTGAAGGAAAAGACGAAAGCATGTGAAAAGTTCCTGGAAAATAAGTCAGCTTGTGCTCTTAGAGAATACAGAGACAAATATAAGAAAGCTAAACAGTGTGTAAAACTAGCTAAACAAAAGTCATGAGAAGACTTTGGTAAGAACATAGAAAATAAATATCAAGACGGTGGCAAGATTTCTAGAGGTCATTGAAGAAGCTCAGAAATGGAGGAAAGAGTGCTGTGAAAGGAATTAGAGATGATAAAGGTGAAGTAATTACTCCTTAAAGCATGGAGTAATTACTTCGAAAAATTGCTAAATGAAACAAGCAGTGATGACAGCACAGTGGTAAAATAACACTCAACAGGGATGCGGTCAGGAATACATATTCATACTTGAAGTAGAAAATGCCATCAAAGGGATGTGAAATGTGGAAAGGCAGCAGGAGTAGATGATATTCGACCAGAGATGTTCAAGTATGGAGGTATAAAAGTCTTACTCACTGCATGCTTCAGAAAGCCTGGACAGAGGGACGAATTCCCGATGATTGGAGTAAAGCTCTCATAGTACCCATTTATAAAAAGGGAAATAAAACTGAATACGAGAATTACAGAGGTATTTCCCTACTGAGTGTTCCAGGCAAGATCTATGCAAGTATACTTGAGAAACGGTTGAGAAGAATTGTGGAAGAAAAGCTTGGTGAAGAACAAGCTGGATTCAGGCCAAATAGAGGCTGTCAGGATCAGATTTTCACTTTACGACAGATAGTTGAGAAATCATGAGAATATAACAAAGATCTTTGTTTAAGTTTTGTCGATTTGGAAAAGGCATATGACAAGGTGCCAAGAGAGAGAAGCTATTCAATATACTACAGTTATATGGTGTCAATGGGGCATTATATTAAGCAATACTTAGTCTTTATTTGAGTTGTAAGTCAGCAGTTAGAATTGAAGGAAGTACAGGAAGATGGTTTAATGTTAAATCTGGTGTGAGACAAGGATGTACATTATTCCCTCTGTTATTCATTATCTATATGGATCACATTATGAAGGAAAGTGGTATTAAACATGATATCAAAATTGGAGATGTTAATATCAGCTCTTTGCTTTATGCGGATGATGTTATACTTCTAAATAAATCCGCTACAAGTCTGCAAGATTCTCTGACTAAATTGAATAGCTGTTGTAATAGATATCGTATGAAGGTCAGCAATAAAAAGACAAAGACAATGAAAATAGGCAGAATCATTGAAAATGTCAACTGTGTTGTGAATGGAGAACCTGTGGAACAAGTAAAACATTTCAGCTATTTAGGCACGATGTTTACTGAAGATGGTAAATTAAATATGGAAATAGACAACAGAATCAGCAAAGCTGGTATGGTGGGAAGTCAATTGAATAAATTCATATGGAATAAGAGAGAAATTAGTCGGAACACTAAATTAGCTGTATACAAGACAGTGTTCAAATCAGTTTTAACTTATGGATCTGAGAGCTGGGTCAGAAGTAAAACACTTGACCAAAGACTAGAGACCACAGATATGAGAGTCCTGAGAAAGATTAGAGGCGGGAACAGATGGCATCAATGGCAATATCATATTAAAAACGAGGATATTAGGAAAGAACTTGACCTTATTAGTATCCAGGAATGTTAGCAGAGCTAATCTTAGGTGGTAAAGTCACTTAAACAGAATGGGTGAGGAAAGATTAGCAAAACAAATGTTCTAGGGTACATGTCAGGAATTTGATGATGATGAGCCTTCCAGCAGCCATACTTCATCCAAACCAGCCGTGATACCTTCCCTTAAACTCATTCCCGCCAGATGCACTCACCGCCTAAAATGGCAAACTGTTCCACTCACTCGCTGCTCTGCGAGGGAAAAATCTCCCTCTTACCCCTTATAGACAGCGCACTTCGATTCCAAAATTCACATTTCAGCATTAAACTATATGCTGTTTGTTCCTTACACCCGTTTAGTTTATTATCAGTAAATGCCATCAGTCTTACATCTGAGAAAAGGAGTTTTGCCGCTCGTACAAGTTGAAAATTTTAAATTTTGCTGCGCCACCTAATTTCAGTTTACATGTTGAATTCACTTTCGAAGAAAGCGAATTGAACACGAAATCAGGTCACTATGTCGTCATACTTTAGTTGGAGATGTCAACACACACACACACACACACACACACACTGTTACTATTATTACGTCACACCTCTAGGGAGTTCAAAGGCTCACCGTGGGGGCGCACTACTCCGCTGCACACAGATCCCAGTCTCCAGAACTTAACGGCACTACCTCCGTTAACGCCCAACTCGGGTCTCATAGCAGAATGTCACCATTTGATTGAAAACAGGTTTCTGTGGAATAAAAGTCAATCTTTAACAAACTTCTTCATATCTTGTGTAAAACAACTTAATTTAAAATTCTTGTCGTTTTACAAAATAAACGAACGATGAACGTCCGTTCACCTTTCCTTTATTCCCACGCATTCTTTAAGTAAAAAATAAAATAAAAGTTATAATTAAATCCATCTCATTCAAGGACGACCCATTAGGCATAAACACCTACGGTGACTACCTTGAATCTCCGACCTTCAAGATAATCGCGTTTACTAACAGACCCTCGTATGACTTGCATGCTAGGGAAACCCGGATTAGTGTGCACGCTACTTTTCTAGATAAAACAAACGTCTCGACGTCCTACTCGATTGTCGCAGCAAACCTCGTGACTAAAAGTTTCGAAACTCTCGGTTCCGCGTCTTATGTAGAACGATTGGCTCATTACATCTGACGTCATTAAAAGGAAGCATTCATGGCGCCTGGATCAACAGTTGGTAGTGTTGGTTTAGCGGACTTGTTTAGCTGTAAATTGCTCAAGCTTATGGGACATTTTCGTTCTAGCCTTCCTTTGGATATTCGTGTATGGAAAACAAGTGTGTTGACAGCGTAAATGTAATCGAACGTTAGCATTCCTCCCAAAAGAAAGTATGCGATCTGAGAGTACGCTTACGACTGGAGTGAACTAAACGAGGCTTGCGACATTCGGTAAGTGTGTTAATTATTCAGAAATTTAAAGAATATTTCAATATTCTTTAAAAAGAATTCTGGAATATTTTAGTGTAAAATATTTTTAGCCAATAAAATTCCACTTCTATCTAAATAAGTTTTCGATGAGCACTTTAAGCAAAGGGGGCGTGGCTTCTCGTTCTCTGATTAATTCCTCAACACGTCAACTCGCAGAATGTGACAGTTGACGCAAGTATACACACGGCAGTGGTGTTTCGCAATTTATGACAATAGATCACAAATCGACATTATTTAATAATAATGTCGAATTACATCAACTCTCCTGGCGTCAAACTCATCGATAGGGAGAAGTTTTATACCATTAACAAATATATGCATAATTTATTATATTAATTAAATTATTAATTTATTAAATTTATTTCATTATTTATTAATATTTAATTTTGTTAAATTTTATTATTAAATTAAGTAAGTTATTTTATTATAGTAATATATATTGATATTCATATCATAGAATTTATCAAACTGTATAATTAAAATGTTAACAATTATTGTTTTGGGTTATTTATCCTTCTGTACATTCACGATGAATGCTCCAAATTGAAGCGCAGTTTTTTATTTCAGACCAATTTCTTAACATAAAAATAAAATTAAAAAAATCCTGTAATTCTCTGGAAAAACCCTCTAACTAAGGTTGGATAACTTTTTTTTTCTATGTGACACCACTCCCGAAAGTTTTTAAGCCTGTAATGGATTAATACAGTGAGGGGGGTAAGTTTTTACCCACTTTTTATTTTTTTATGTTTATTTTTTATTTTTTTCCAAAACCCTGCTCTAGAGACCGAGTATGGAACTTTTTCAAGCCACTTCAGGCCTCCAATAAGCGTGGCGGTGGTTTCTCACCGGGTGATGAAATTCATCTGCCACAAACATCAACGCTCCCAGTAGGATTCGACCCACAGTTTGTGGGTTGCGGAGTTTGATACGCTAACCACTCGTCCAAGCAAGCTGGCAAAAGTTCACTTAGACAATGGGCGCATGCGCCATTCGATTTGTCAAAATTGAGGCAAAATTGCCAAGTTCAGAATGGTTTATTAGTGAGTCGTATGTATATTGTATATCTGAGTGACGATAAAATGCAACAAGCAGTGTTATAGTCAAAATTAAAAAATAGAGAGAGAGAGATGAGAAAAATAAACGTTTCTCGGTATTCCGAGACTATTATCCCCCCCCCCTCCCACTCCTTTGATGTTACATAAAAGATCAAGCGTACACATCAAAACTAACTTCGTGGCAGCAGTTAATGCGAAATTAAAATTAAGGCAATAGTCAAGATAACTCCGGATGTGTCGAAGCAAGTATGGTGAGAGCCGAATTACTGCAGGTCGGATGTGTGTGGAACTCGCAGAACATGCTCGGATTGGCGCGTGCGTTTATTGCCCAAAGAGGAGTTGGCGGATCAGGTGCTCTAACCCTTAAGGTTTTCTTGCTATACAGCCTTTCGTGGCTAGGCTGATATTAAAAAATACGAAACTAAAATTTACAATAAAAATCCACTTCAAACTGTCATTTACGAGATTTTCCTTTGCTGCGTTTTCATTTTGAAAAGTGTCAACATTAAAATCCTGCATCTTAAATGTCTGAAAATTTGAAGTTAGCTTTAATTTTTCTGAGGGGATCTAATGGAACGTCCCCTTAACATATTGTTAAACGAGAACGATAAATCTAAAGCCCTCTAACTAAATACATACAAGAGAAACTATTAATTTCCCCTATTTAAAATCCCTTTTCCAGCAATCTGATATATTAATAATAACAATCTGACAGGAGTAATTAATCAAAAGATCCACGAACCACGGCCCTTTATTATTATTATTATTATTATTATTATTATTATTATTATTATTATAGAGGCCTGTTGGAATAGACGGGCCTCTTCACAGGTGGTTTACAAACTACCTCCAAAATAGAAAGCATATCACACGTATCGGGTCAAACCGAAGCAGAGAGCTACCAGTAACCTGTGGAGTACCACAGGGAGCTGTACTCTCCCCAACCCTATTCAACATTTACACGCACGATATTAATCAACTACCACTCAAAGGTAAGATGTTCCAATACGCAGACGATACAGCAATAATATCCATCCATAATAACGCAAGCATAGCCCAAACAAATATGCAACATGACATAAATCTGATCATAGACTGGCTCACCAAAAACTCCATACGCCTAAACTCAGATAAAACAAAATTAATGATATTCAGAAATCCACTGATTCGACCAGTTGATAACAAAAATATACCCATCCAACATCCACTCTCCAACATAAAAAACACACAGAACAGCAAAACCACTACATTCACTCAGGTTGAAACAATATGCTATGGAATACCTTGGAATTTACTTCGATGCAGATATGAACTGGAATAGCCACATAAACCATCTACACAACAAACTCCGAACAATAAGTGGCAAACTCTACAGATTAAATCACATAGTTCCCATACGCCTAAAAACACTAATATACAAAGCACTATGCCAAAATATACTAAGATACGCTTTAACAACGTATACTTTCTGTACACCCTACAAATTAAATAGATTAATGTCGCTACAGTACAAAATGATAAAACTGATCTTTTGGGAACAAAGAGAAAATAACGACCTTATATACATTGCAATGTCAGAACACAAAATACTGACAGCAAAACATTTATGTCACTATGCAGCTTTGCTAAAACATTATTTCGATGCCAACTACAGGGCAGTCAGAAATACATACCGTATAACAAGACCTCAGACAACTAATTATATCACATAAATAAATACAATAATCACTACTGAAAGGCCACGCGAAACTTCTACATCCCAGACATGGTAAACAAATTACCTTTTGAATACAGAAACCTTACAAACTACAATAGCCTGAAAAGAGCTCTAAGGACATACTATGAACAAGAAACACGCACCCAAAATACCACACAAAGTCAATGAAACACAATATATTCGTTCAGGCTTCCAGTTCAGCGACCCATCAATACATTCCAAGTTATTGTAAGTGTGTGGGTGGGTGCGCGCGCGCGCGAATTTCTTAATCATAGATTTCGTAGCTTCCCAACACAGCAAAAAAACCAATAAATAATAACCAACTGGTGTCATCCTCAAATAAGCTTACATATAAGCTTCGAGGATGAAAGCAGAGAAATTAGTTCTCACCCAAGATGTATCATATGCAACCAAATGCATGTAATGTATGTATTATATGTAAACAAATGTATGTAATGTATGTAATAACTGTAACAAAAGTATGCAATATAGAGTGATTATATCCATTGATATTGTATATATAGAGTGTAAAATTGCAAAGAAACATTTGTAATAATCATCATTATGAATATTATAATAATATACGTTGTAAACAGTTATTATTATTATTATTATTTAAAAAAACTTTAGGTACGAGAAAGTATTTGTTAAGCATAATTGTGTTCATATAATGTATGTAATTTATCTAAGAAATAATAAAATGTTAAAAATAAATAAAAAATAAAAATAACGAAAGGGCATTGAAGTCTAATGCAAGAAATAGCAATCATTGCAAACGAAGAAGTGAGGAAATCGAATGAGACGCCATTTTAAGTAATTAAAGAATTTAGAATGCTCAAGAAATGCGCACGTGCGAATTTTTTTTTTTTTTTAATAAAACTAAAAGTTAAAATCGATAACATTGAATAAAATAGAAATAATGAAAGCGATTGCGGGGTATTCAAAACTTAACAGTATCACTCTTATGATTCTCCGACAGATTGAAATCTTGTGGAATACGGAAGCTCTGCACACGTAGTTGGCGGCGCTGTTGAAGTCAGAGGTCACAATAAAGAATTGTAACGCGGTCGACACGATGGAAGGAGAACAGCAGTAGTATTTGTCGGCGGTGATGTATGATGGATTCTGCAGACGGAAGGAGCGTCGTTGTGGATCCTCCTGTATTGGGTCAATGACATTCACGAAGTTCTACGAACGGCGATAAATGATACTGAATACTACACCATGATAAGCTCAGGCTTCAGCGCTCCGTTTGCGGCTGTTTTAACATGTCGTACGTTCTGTAGGCAACCTCACTGACCCCGTAATAACAGACAGGGAGAAGGGGGAACCACCACGAAATCCAGACACCGTCCAAACATCAGTTGAATAGCGTCGCCAAATTTGCAGAAATCGAAGTGAATTCGTGGGAGAAGCTCCAGATTTTCAAGGAAACGATTGGCTTCATTCAGAATTCGAGCACTCCGTCGATCCCAGCCAGTTATTCGTGTGGGCGAGATGCGAGACTGCACCCGACACCGCGTGGGGAAATGTTCTCACCGATAGATAAGCGAACAACCGACCGTGTGTGGCCTTTCTCCAAAGTCATCCCGAACTTATTCGCGCGTTTTAAATTAATCGAAGCTTTGGCGCCACCGCATAACTTCGAGGGCAAAGTTTAAAGCTCATCGCACGTACTGTTTTTGGGCTATGGGGATCAAATTTCGGTAAACACGGACTTCTGACCTTGCGATAAATGCTGCGAACGTCATATTTCCAAAGCAGTAAAGTAACACTTGATTGTCGCATTTCATCTCCTCTCTCTCTCTCCCCCCCCCGGATTTCTTTCTTATCCCCGTACGTGTATACAGAATAATCGAGTCACGTCCCATTCAAGTGTCATGCTATTTAATTTTTCTTCAGTGCATTTCAAGAGTTCTGCGCCGAATCCATCCCTCCTGAGCTTTTGTTTCTTCTCTGGTCTTCCTTCCTGATTGCAAGTGATTTCCCCTTCTTTCTGGGTTTCCCAATTCCGTGGCCATCTCGTCATCTAAGCGCACTAAAACAGGTGCCTGCACATTCGATCAGCTCTCTTAAATAGTTTCTTATCTTTTGGCTACATTATTGTGCTGCTCTGTCCTGTTCGTCATCATTCCCCCCCCCCCTTTGCATGATGCAATTCGTCTTTGTGTTTACTTTGCGTTAGCTTGCAGTGTGGTACCAGAGAGCGAATGTCGTCTGAACTGCAGATGAATAAGGACTTTTTCTGTACGTGTGGTTGCTCCTCGCGCACCTCTTGCAGGGGACTTCACGTCACGAAGGGATATAAGCGTTCAGCATCTCGGTTCCTCGATGCACCAGATGCTTCAAATGAGGATGTCTGAAACAAATTTCGGGAAATCCACCAGTTAGTTGGTTACTTCCAGCAGCTTGTTCGCCTGCCACACTGAATTTCTGATGTCAGGTTCGTCTTGAATGCTTGTTCAGCCATTCTCTCCGCGCTCCTTTTCACATGTCCAAGCCATCTCCATTTATGTGCTCTGATTCCATCAGATAGAAGTAGGGAGAATCTATAGAGTTCGTGTAGTTCTTGATTATATCTTCTTCTTCTCCGTTCACCGCATGTTGTGTTATCTCTTACTGGTCCAGAGACTTTTCTGAGAAATTTATTTTCGAAGATCTGCAAACTTTTGCATCATCGTCTGTTATGCCCCAGGTTTCGACACACAGACCCCTGCTCACGTAAATTTGCACTCACGCAAATTATCCTGAAATAAATATAGAAAAAATTATCGATTTATAAGAATATTACTTAATGCGCCCACCTTCTTCGCACGCCATCTACCAGCGGTTTTCCGTAAGGCCCTCAGTCCACTCGGTTCGTGCGTGAAGCTTCAATACACTCGAGTAAATTTTCGTATTTACGCGCGCTTTGGTCGAGTGCGCTCCTGGCTGGAAAAAGAAGTGGAAATAGACAGCTGACGATAGAAAAGATGTTATTGCGATTTAAGAAGAGAAGAAAGAAGTCACTTGATAATCTCATACGGAAGGTCGAACAGCCAAAAACCGTTTATTACGATTTAATTTTTTTTCTGTTTTCACGTATTGTAAATATGTGTATTTATGGTCAAATTACACTGATAAACAAACAAAACCAGAACCATTGCACGGAAGCTGAAAAGGTTAGTCTTAAAATAAATAGAATTAAATAAAATAAAATTGATCAACGTACATAGTAGAATAAGTTAAGAATCTTGCATGCTCGCTAGCTGATGTTGATACCGAAGGTAGACATTACGGCAAGTGCGACTAAAGCAAATACGGCTTTCAGAAAATAGAATAATGTATGGGAATCATCCAAATATTATAATAAAATTAAAATAAAAATCTTTATTTAATGACAATTTCAAAACCATGTTGTCATATAGCTCACAGATATAGAAAATAAAATTTAAAAAAAAACAGGAAGCTGTAAATTAAATAACTTTGAAAGAGGCGAAAATATTTTTAATATTTTACTGAACGTGTAACAAATGAAGAATTACAAAAACGGACTGAAAAAAAAAAAAGCATCACCAATGGGAGGAAGTAATGAAGAAGAAAAAAAGGGACAGAAATGTACTGAGCGTAGACAGGTTTGACGTGGATCCCAGAAAGGAAAAGGCCTAAACTATCTTGGCAGAAAATGACTGAGAAAGAAAGAAGAATGGCTGTTGAGATATCTGGAGAGGAGCAGAATTGGGACACAACGCAGGAGGAAACGGATCTCGACCTTACGTGCCGTGGGGTACGAAGATAAAGGCAGTAAATAAATAAATAAATACTGCATTAATTATATCGCTCTGCATTAATAATTACCTACTATAATATAATTGGTGTGTGTGTGTGTGTGTGTGTCCGTCCTGTGAATGAAACTAACGGAAATAACCTTTAACTTATACATATTTTTGGTCTTAAAATTTTAAAAAATATAAGATTTATTGTTAAACTGACCATAGATATTTAATTCGTGCGTATGTTCGTACAATATTGCCTACCGGTTTCGCTAGTAACTGACTAGCTTTCTCAAGGCTTGCGCAGTACAAAAAAATGATAAATGCAAAAAAGTTTTAAGAATACAAAAAAAAAAGTTAGCACCTGTTAGGTAGCTAAGGTACACTTTCGCGTGACATGTCTGTATGAATCGTGACTTTCTGCTAAGTATCATAAACACGCGTTACATGCAAACGCGTAATATTGCATTCGCGTACTGTAGTTCTGTTGGACTGAGAGAATTAATTAGATTTTTTCAAGTATCGTTCATTGATTTCTGTCTAGGTTGCTGCCTGTACGTAGCACTACTGCCGCTTCTTTAAATAATCGATGTCTGTAATCTTCGTCTACGTAGGGTATAGAGCTGTTATCCCAGTCTAGAGTGTGGTTCGAAGTTGAAAAGTGATGTGCTAAACAGGAGGTGATCGTTCTGTTGTGATTTACATCGCCAACATGTTCTTTCTGTCTTATTTCCAGGCTTCTCGAAGTTTGTCCAATGTAGGAAAGACCGCACGTGCATGGAATAATATACACACCTGGATATTTATAAAATGGAGCACTGTCCTTAGGAGATCTTAGAACCTGTCTGATGCTAGTAGTTGGTTTAAATACAACTCTGATGTTATGAGCTTTTAACAATCTTTAAAGGAAATAACCTTTAAAATCTTTAGTGTTCAGTGGATCGATATTATACGTACTCCCGTATGAAAGCAACAGCGTGGGGTGATTAACGGCTGGGCTGACTTAAATTCAACCCAACCCATAGTGTATTAATATGCTCCCATTATGAACTTTCCGAACAACTTTTATGTTGTTCCCACCCGCGAAAGTTTTTATGCAAATCTGTAGTACAGTAGGTGGGCTAAGGATTTTTATTTCTATTTTTATTAATTTTATGTATGCATTTACGAAAACCCTGCTTTAGAGACAGAACATGGAACCTTCTTCAAGGCACTTCAAGTTTCCAACAGTCAAGGCGGTGTTCTCACACCGGACGATGAAATTCATCTCCCACCTAAAGACAATCACGAACATCCATACCCATTACCGGATTCGAACCCAAAGTTGCTTGGTATTTTCATTATCTTAAAAAAATACTTGTCCTAGCTTTATTATTATTATATAATAAAGGTCAGAAAACTCATCGCGGGAGACCTTGCATTGACACGCTAGCCATTATTCACTGCATCCTCCTTAAACTCGTTCACAGACGAAGCACTCAGAACCATCTCCGACAACGCATTCCATACATTCACTACTCTCCAGGCAAAAAATATAGTCCTAACACCCTTGTTAACCATACTTTTATACAATTTCCAGGGATGAGCCCTCGTTCTCTCTCCTCCTGCACTGTACCGACAGACGCCATCAGCGTCAATCCTATTAAACCCATTTAATAACTTATATGCTTCCACCGTATTCCTCTCTTACGCCTATCAGCTAGTTTTTGGAGCCCACAGAACTTCAATCTATTCTCATAGGAAGCATTCCACAGACTTGCCACAATCTTTGTCACTCTCCTCTGAATCCGCTCCTCTTCATCACCAAGGAATCCATGCTACCAGATCTGTGCGCGCAGTAGAAAAATAATTTCGCTCTCCCTACTTGTCAGGGTGTTCTTCAACAACCATGTAATTTGATGTGTTGTTTTGGCCACCTTTGCGATATGCATCTAAACTCCAAGTCTCTGTCCACAGTCATCATGCCTAAGTCCCTTGCTTCGCCAGCTTCTTGCAGTTCAGTTCCAGTATGCAGTAGTACACAGCATGTGATCTCATCCTCCCGAAGTGCATCTTATTAACTATCCGCCATTCACCTTTGCCTATACCGCCCGCATATTAAAGGCATCGTGCAGGATCTCTACTTCATTAACTATGGCTCTTCCCAGTTTTGCATCGTCAGCAAACAAGTGGATATTTCCGGTAAAAAAATCATTTCCAATATCATTAATGTACAAATTAAACAACAGCGGACCAAGTACTGAGTCCTGAGGTACACTACTAGTCGCCCGCCTTCTCCTGGACTCAGCCTCCGTAAACCACTCTTTGGTATCTGTCCATCAGCCATCCTCTAATCCAAATCACCAACTTCGGATCCATTCCCATTTGCTCCAATTTATACAATAGCATTTTATGTGGAATCCTCTCAAATGCATTTGCAAAGTCCAGCACTGTCACCGGGTAAGGTTTCCTTTGTCCAACTCCATTGTCACTTGATTATAAAAGTAAGCAAATCATTAAGAGAAGACTGAATTCTGCTCAGCCAGTCCTGACTTGAAATCAATTTCTCCAAAACCTTAACCACCACTCCTGAAATACTGATTGGCCTATAATTTGCTACTTCTGTCTTGGAGCCTCCCTTATGCAGTGGAATTATTTCTCTCTCCTTCCACTCTATTGGAACTGTAGCAGAACTGAGACTTAAATTTAATAGCTTAGAGGAAGTGCTAATTCTCTTGCACGTTCTCGTAACACATGGGTCTATTATTCTATCTAACCCTATGGCAGTGTTTGCGTTAAGTTCTGCAATATCCTAAGCGCCTCTATTTCTCCCATTTCTATTCTCCCATCAGTCAGCGACACTTCGGCATTGCAATATCAAAACCAAGGTGGTACACCTTTGTACAATGATCACTCAGTAGCTTAACTGGTTGATTTGTTTCTGTTACTTCCCCACCATCAATATCAGTATCCTTCCATAGGTATTCCCTCTTTTACTTGCCGCATAGCGAAATAACTCCTTAGGATTTCTTTTTGGACCCATCAGCTATCTTCCTCTTATAAAATTGCTTTGGCCTTCTTTACCATACAGGTCACCCTCCTTGCCTTTGCCTGGTAGTGCTCATGGTATGCTGATCACCTGCTTTTCTTTATCTGCGACTCCTGCTTAATAATACTATTCATCCATCTTACTGTTTATAAACTGAAATGCTGAGATCGCTTTTAAAAAAAATTCATAATTGGTGTTGTTTTTTTTTAATTTAGATATCAGTTATTTATTTCTTTTTCGAACTGAAAAAAAAGAATATCTCGACGTTAATTGAAAGCCAACGTTCGAAAGTTACGGCACGTGCTTCGTTCCTTGCCTGTTGAGGAGGAAGCATTTCTCCACATAAGCAGAATCTGTTGTTGCTACGGGATATTACGCCACATCCGTCTGAAACGAAACCATTTCTAGAGGAAAGGGGAGCTTTTATATTTTTGTAAAGTTTTCAAAATCAAGTACTAAAATTAAATTAGTTTTGCTTATTTGAAAAGTATGTCGCTTAGTATTAATATTTTCTTTCTTTCTGATTCTGTGGATTCAAATGGACAGGTACAGCGAAACATTACCGAACCAGAGATGGGTATGGACTTTGACGGCCCCTTAATAGAACAGTACCCCATCACTGTGATACTTGGATGTCAGATGAATTTCATTGCCCCCTTCTCTGAGACTATCACCATCCTGCTTAGTGGCGGCCCAAAGCGGTTTTTAAAAAGTTCCTGTCTGGTTTACTAGAACAGTCATCGCACTTCCCACAGTACTGTTCAGTCTGTGAAGAATTCGTCCTGTAAAAAAAAAAAAAAAAATGTTTCAAGGATTCAGACCAGGAATTCCATTACGAAAAGTATAAAAACATTCTCCAGTTCATAGATGTCCCTTTCTTGTAGAGTACCCATCTAACGTATTTATATCGGGTACTCCCAAGACGTCTCTATTTTTGCCCAAATAAGAATTATTCTGCTTTTTTTTTTCAAGCTTTGCTAATAAACATTTGGATGTTTACTGGCTTCGTGTACACACACACACACACACACACACACACACACAATGCATGGCAAAAATTGGGTAAACATTTGAGTGTTTTCAAACTTTTCAAGAAACACCCTTCAACTTCAGACACTACAGCGTTAGCAACAAAATTGGGAAGAACGTCATTAAAACGTTTGGTGTTTTTAATCCCGTCAAACGGGAATATCGCCATGAGCGGGTATAACACACTAGCGTCGTAACCTTACTTGCTTTGGACCCAATTCTGAAAATAGCTGCAGAATTATGGGGGACTGTAATTGGCGAGGGATAATAATAATAAAAGTTTGGATAATTTTATAACACTTAATTAACACTTAATTAAATTAAAAAAAAACTGGGTGGAGAGAGGAGGGGGGGGAAGTCATTGTTATTCATACTATGGACACGGAAGATTAATTTCTTCTATAATGATGTGCTCGAGATAAAAGGGCTCACCAGAGCCCTTTTGTCTCGAGAAATTATAGAGCACATCGGGGGAGGAAATGAAATGTTTGTAAAGATTATATCGTAAAAAATAGTTCATCTTTGAGCTGCTTCTCTCCTCACAAGTGGAAATATCGGCTTCTAAGAAAATACAGAAGCAGACACTGCGAAATAGCTCCACTGCAACGAAATAACAGGAAGGAATGAAAGAGAGGCGTAAACAAGGAAAAACCGAATTCGCACCGCGCCGCTGTACAAACATGACCGCTTTCTCTATGAATTTGCGAGCTTTTTCCCACACAAATTAATTTTAAGTTATCTAATCATTTTATACAGAAAATATATTGAAATTAAGTTTGATTGAGCGCTTTTTCGTGATTTTCAAGTTATATTTGAAAAAGTATGTGAGAAATGCATTTTTCTTTTTCTAGACTTTTTGCCAGATATGTTCCCGATGTCATCATCTCTGAACAAGTGGAAACCGGAACGACATTTCTGGATCAAGAGGAAATGACTCAATTTATAGTAAGGAATCTTTTCAAAAGATATAATATCATAACAGAGTGAAGAATCAGCTTTCTCGTTTACCAAGCCTCCTGATAATTTAACTAAGCAATACGTAAACATGCCTCGGAGTCCTCGTTAAATCATCCACCGCGTTCCTCGCCAGAATGTGGTGGAATTTTTACATCGACCAATCATAAAGTCAGAAATATTTTTGAGTATATTTGGAAGATTCTTGTTGTTCTTGTTCTTACTTATCTGGTTAAGTGATTCTTCCATCTTTGTCCGGTGCTGGATGAAGGATGCGCATCTTTTCATCCCAATTATCTTATTTTTGGTTTTCTTCCTTGCCTGTTTTTCCTTTCATAAATTCCACAGAAGTGGTCCTTTCGTTTCCAGATTGTTTTCGATGCTTGTCTTAACGTCCTTACATGCTGTAAATTATTATTTTTGTCCCTAACATTAATACGTATCATAAAGCAATGATTTATTTTCGTGAGTAATTATCGCTACTGGTGGGTAGTTAGTCCTATAAGAACTGCCATTAATAATCATCACCCCCCCCCTTGTCACCTGCGTTCTCTTTTAAGACGTGCGCAGTCACCAACTTCTTACGCTTCAAACTGACCAACAAAAATTTTCTCTTCGTTAAGTTTTTTTTTTTTTCCCCTTCAGTTATCTCCCAGTCACCCTAGTGATGTACTTACTATAAATTGCTTTTCCATCTGTCCGCTAATCACAAAATACACACGCGACATTAAGTTCAACAAGGACCTTCCAGTTGTTTTTAGAGACTCAGTTGTCGCTTTTAAAAAATACCTTCACAGTGTAGTCAGAAGCACGAAAGGACGTACGTACCTTTGATTGAAAAAAAAAAAATTGCTGCCAAATAGTCAAGAAATACTTGCGCTAATGACAAACAGGACAGACTGCATTTATGGGCCTAATTCAACTGAATTTTACTGGCATATTTAATTCCTGGATTAGGTCACCAATATCGCATGGCGATAGCGGTAAGCTTTTCTTCAGATATATCTTGTCTACATTCCTGAATCCATTATACTTCGCTGAATCATTGAAAAAAAATGAAGAATTAAGATTTCTGTGTATTTCTTCGTTTATAGAAATGTAAAAACACCAGAATTAGTGTTATTTTGTACGGCCCAAGCAACTTGTAAATCGTGTGTTTTCTTCTGTTATGTTTTGATGGGGAGGGGGGGAAATGAATTACATTTTTATTGCACATCTCTAGTAGATACTTGAATTATCAGTCAGTAGCCAAATTGAGTTGTTTTGGGCCCTAGATAAAGCTTTGGAGGTTGTGTCTGAGTTATTTTTTTTTTATTGCAAGCATATCGCATTCAAATCACGTAATAGTCGTAGGTATAGATATTACGACATGCAATTTAATAAGTACGACTTATTAGCACTCGTGAAAACCACAAGTAATTACTTTCTAAATCGATTATTCCGAATTTCTGTAATGCAAAACTGTCCATTTTGAAATCTCATAATCTTTCTGTGTCCGACAATCTCTCTCAATCTGGATACGATTCCTCAAGATCACACTCACGAATTATTTTGTAAGAATTCTGTGGATGTGTGGTTGATTTAAATCAGAAAAAAAATTTAAATAGTGCTTCCTGTTGAAAGCTGTTAATTTCTTTTGAACCATTAGTCGTTGCGCTTTTCGAGACTAAACATGCAGATGATGTTTTGCCACTCGGTTGAATCGATTTCGATAAGTGGGCGATTTGGGTTTGAGGCTACATTGAGTAAGGACATTCGTATATGTTTTCTGAATGTTTTCTTTGATTAGTGTATTTTAGTATATTATTGTGATTTTAGTGTATACTGTATTTGATGCATTGATGTAGGTTAAGATACAGAAAATAATTTCACATATGAAATTTCTACGTTGAAACAAATTAGTAAACAATCGACACGGAAGTTAGAAAAAGCTGAAAGTTTTGAAAACCTCAGGATAAGATACATACGGTGTGAGAGAGAGAATATAAAACGATGCTGGAAGCGAGAAAGAACAGTAAGAGAGAGTGAAAATTGTTAATGTGTTACCAAAATGTGATAGTCGATGCGTTGTATAGAAGAAATGGATGTGGATATGCGGAGTGAGTTTGATAAGACAGAAAACACGTATAAGAGGGATGGCCTGTACTTGGATAGATTTGGCATCGAGTGCTTAGAGAAATTATCTATTAGAATGATACCTAATGCAGCGTTAGAGAAACTAGATCATCGTGGAAGGATTATACAGTGATAATCTGTATAAGTTCAGCTAAGGTAGGTAAACATTATAATGATAGAAATATCAGCAAACATGGTTACGAAGCTGGTGAAGTTTAGAGAGGTACGCTTTGGGTACTGACATTGAATGGTGTGTGTGTGCGTGTGTGAGAGAGAGAGAGAATTAGTTGACCATCTGGACCAGGCAGACGTAGATATACGAAAAAGCCAGGAACATCAGGAACAAAGAGGTTCAGTTGGTTGTCTTGGCGAAAATTTTGTGACATAAGATTGTTAGCAGGAGTGAAAACTGCCTCTCAGAGTCAATTGTAGAACTGGAATAGAGTGTAAAAGTATGTTTTTTTTTGGGGGGGGGGGAGACAGAACAGGTAAAAATGAGGGAGATTACACTGAAGATATCAGATAAATTGAGTGCAAAGATAGAAACGTATGAAAACGTAGCAGTGAGATTGACGCTTTCTGATGTGAAGTGCAAACTAATATAAAATGAAATTATTGAATGAAAGACACAGTGGAATGCTGCTGCGCACTTGGCCGTTCAGTTGCCGAGGACGATAAAAGGCTTCGCCAAATTACGCTGATGGATACTGAACTAATAATCATCATGAGTGACTTAAATTATCCGAATACTGATTACGTAGCAGAGAAAATTTATTGATTTGTTGCGAGACAACTTTCTCAAGCAACATGTAAAAGAAGGAATTCGAAGTCAAGGATAGTCAGAACGGGTATCAGATACGGATGTTTTGCTACTAGTTAGTGACTTCGATCATGCCGCACTAAACTGGGAGGTAGCTAGTTATGTGGACGCTCCAATTAGAGTAGGTTGAATGCTGAACTACAAACTTGAAAAGTATGATAAACTCAAGAGAATACTATATTCGGTCCTATGGTATCGATTACTGAATGGGAAGGATATGAACAATTAATGAAAAGCTTTGAAGAGATGCTTAAATGTTGCAGTACCAGAATGTGTCCCTAGAATCCGAAGAACAGGGCGAGCGTGAAATGGATGCGCAATCTTATTAAGCAAGATTCATAATAAGAAGATATATATATATATATATATATATATATATATATATATATATATAGAGAGAGAGAGAGAGAGAGAGAGAGAGAGAGAGAGAGAGAGAGAGAGAGAGAGAGAGAGAGAGAGAGAGAGATTACATATATATATAAAGCGCAGACCAAAAAAAAAAAAAAAAGAGTTACGAGTATTGTACAGAAGCAGAGTTGGAGTATGAAAAGCAATTGGCTGCGGAGTCTAAAAGAAATTCCAAAGAATTTTATCGTCATGCTGCAAGTAATAGAAAGAATGAATGCTGAAAAATAATTGTAATGAATGCTGACGGTACCCTATTATCAGAAGCAGATGAGGTAATTCAAGTGATGAGTGTTTTATTCACTAATACTGGTGTATGCAACACGCTGTTACCCGACTTGAATTAAACAGATGGGCGGAAAGAAGGTTGTAGACTGTTGCAAGCGGTGTATAAGGATTCGGAAATAGGACAGATGGGATATCGGCATGCTAAAGGAATCTTCGGTTAGGTTCTTCCAGGGAGGGAGGACCTGATTGTATAATTTGAGTCTGAGCTCAGGAATGATCCCGCAGGAAAACAAAGAATCTCCTTTTATATAAGGGTTATGAAAACATAACTACCGACCTGTCAGTATCCGTGGTGTGATGATGATTTTAGTGAGGTTAGGATTTCGCGTACCGAAATGGGGCGACTGACAAGCTGTCCTTTGCAAAGAAAAACGTGGGTTTACTAAAGGGAGATCACATCTGTGCAATTTGCTCCTGTTATATAAGAATGCTGAGGTGGATAAAGTGAATGGATACACTATTATTATTATTAATTAAATAATAATAATATCTCAGACTCTCTGGAGGTATCTCCAGGGAGTCAGACTCATTGAGGGAGGACACATACTACACCCACCAGCTATCATACTTATTCTTGAATTCATTCACACTGCTTGCACTCACAACATCCAATGGCAATTCATCCCAATCATACACCACCCTATGAGAGAAAAATCTAGCCCTCACGCCCTTCTTGGTGGCCTTCATTCTCAGCTTCCAAGGATGCCCTCTTGTCCTTTCCCCACCTTCCATAAATTAAAAAATTCCCTCAATCGAAATCCTGTATGACCCTTTCAGAAGTTTGTAAATCTCAATCATCTTTTTCCTGTTTACTAATGTCTGCAGTCTTCAAATTCTCAATCTGTCTTCATAATCAGTACTCCACAATTCTGATATCATTTTTAGCACTCTCTCCACTATATCAGAATCACAACAGGAACCAGGAGACCAGACCTGCGCACAATAGTCCAAGTGAGATCTTATCAAGGCCTTGTAAAGAGGCAAAATAACATCCTTATCTTTACATGTGAACGTTCGTTTCAGCATTGCAATTATCTTTTGAGTTGTATTTGCAATCTTTGCTACATGGCCCCTGAACTTCAACTTCCTATCTACTATCACTTTAAGATCCCTAGCTTCATCAGTTTCTTCTAGCCTAATCCCACCAATATAATACGATATCTAAACACGCCAAAGTGAATGACTTTACATTTACTGACATTGAACTGACACCCATTTTCCCATGGCCACAATTCCAGCCTATTCAAATCATTCTGCAAGTACTGCATATCAGCAGCATTCCTGATTAACCTACCTATCTTTGTATCATCAGCAAATAACTGTATGTCGCTTGTCAAATCCTTCCAGATATCACTAATGTATAGATTGAATAACACTGGAGTAAGCACTGATCTTTGTGGTACACCACTTGTTATTTATTTATTTTTTTATTATTATTAATCTTTGTAATGGTTATGGGCAGTACTACCCTTACATCACGTTCAGACATCTTGTCCAGACTTGATATCGCCTAAGCCTTTACAAGTGTTTTATCCTATGCATGTTCTAGTTATCATTGTAGTCATTCTCTGGTGGCAACGCCATGCCACCAGTGCGCCCTGTAGGGCCCTCAAGGAAAGAACTTTTATATCCTTCTGCTTAAGCCCAAGCTGTTTTAACTCCTTGTAGCTATCTGCGCCATGTAAAGAGATGGTGGCTCTGGTAAACCTCAGAGTTACCCCATGCTCCTCCCGTATCTTACTAACTACATCTTGATTATTCTTATAATAGTTTACTTTATTATTGTGGCTATAGGCTAGTGAGCGTCCTGTTCGCACCACCTGGGCATCAACTACCCAAACGTCACCATCTCTTTTAATCACTAAGTCTGGCTTACGCAAACCCGCGGAGGGCCTATAATGTGGTTCCACTGCTGTCTCCCAGCCTTTGTTCTTAAAGCGGTCTTTCAGAATGGAGACCACGATGTCATGCCTCCGCACACTGATACCCCATGGGTGCGGAAGCAACACTGGGCTATATGATACAATGTCTCACTGTCGTGGCAGCCAGCCCTACAGTTTGAGTCGTCACTACCCCATCGAGCTGTACGGGCTCGAGTGGACAGGGCATTAATCCTCGTCCTGATAAGATCAATATACTCGAACCCAGGGAGGAGTCTGGTGCTATCCCTTATCCAATCATACTGGGAATCACCAGATATGATCTTTTAAGGAGCACCATCTACAGAACCATGCAGCAGAGATGGCCATCTCTTGTGTTCTGCGGGTGCTGACTCAATTAAGACCTTGATAATGGGACCAGCCTTTAGCCTGCCTAAAGTCTTCTTGTATTAATGGGCTATAGAAAGCCTCTCTGCAGATAGGAGAAGAAGATAGTTCTAACTTCGTGATTCTGGACAGCCGCAAGCGTGGGATCAGCCGTCTAAGTGATGGAACCCCGAGCCCGCCGTCCTTCACCCTCGCGTGGAAATATGCAGTAGGGGTGTCAGGCGGTCCTACAAAGCACCATCTTCTGGTAAAAGCTAGGTAGGGGATAGTGGGAAAGAAGAAACAGTCTTTGCTGGGGCTTGAGAGGAGCTTTCCTCAAAGAAGCGATCCCAGCTTCTAGGATAGAAGAGACAGAAGACCTTCCCTTTGGGGGTGAACATGATACCGAGGTGTCTTTACTCTTCCCGGATGGTCAAAATATGGAACGGCCTCCCGTGCAGGGAAAACTCTATAGTCTTGACCTTAAACTTCTTGTCACGACCAGAGGGGAGAAGAGCTAAAGTGCAGGACTTCTCTATATTAATAGAAAAGCTACGAATAGAGAAAGTCAACTGCCCGGTCAAGGAGTTCCTGCAAGCCTACCTTAGTAGAGGCTACGGTAAAAAGATCGTACGCAAAGGCCATAGCATTAAAAGAAGAAGCGCCTAGAGAGTAGAGTAGCCTATATGGCTAGGAAGAGAGTGAAGAAACTCATCTATGACTCAGTTAAAGAAAATGGGAGATAGAGGATCACCCTGGCGAACACCCCGCACTGTGGGATTAGAAGTCGCACGGGACCTTGTGATAATAGTGATGGAGCTACCCAAGTATAGCTCCATAACATAGGAAAGAAAGGGTTCTGGACATCCAGCAATAGACAGTGCTCGAAGGAGAGCAGGAGGGGAGACGCTATCAAAGGCCTTTTGGAGGTCCAGCGACGCCATGTATAGAGGCTTAAAGCGGCGTCGGGAATCGAAGAGAAGATATATATTCTCGGCACAGCCGTCCGAACGGACAAAAGCTCTCTGGCTATAATCATGCTGCATATGTTGCTGAAGTCGTTTGACTAAGATTTTATGATAGAGTCTAAGTATCACTGGGGAGATGGTAATAGGTTTAAAGTCTGGTGTACGGCTTGAAGTTTCTTTCTTCGAAATGAAGATAGTTCTTGAAGCACGTAGGTATGATGGTATTGCTTTACTGGAAAGGAGAATGGTCAATAAGTCTTGAAGACTCTTCAACGTACCTTTCGAAGCCTAGCCACAGGAAAGCCATCAGGTCCGGAGGCGGAGAAATTGGATGGAAGAGCTGCTTTGATCTCCTGTATGGAGACAGGCTGGTATATTTGAAGGGCAGGAATGGACCTCAATATCGTAGGTTGGTCATCATGAAGGAAGTGTAGTGGTCAAGCAGAAAAGACTGTACTCCAGAATTTAACAAAATCATCATGTAAGTCTGCTAAGGGTAGAGGGGAAGCACTGTCAAGGATGATTTTGGCACATTGCCTTATATTCTTTTTATAGAGGGCCTGCATAGGCCCTCTTCCTCTGCTTCCTATTTTACAAAGTCATTGTAGAATGAGACGTAGGCTGATGTTGACGAGGCATGAAGTGTTCAGAGAATTCAGCATGGAGGTAGTCATTCAACTCATTTGTGATATCCATTCCCAGAAGGTGAGTCTGGATGAGAGATTTAAGAATTTGATGGTTATATTCCGGAAGAGGAGGATCGTCTAGAGATGATGTCAGTCTGAGAATCAAAGCCTCTTCTTCAACAGCAGGATGGTGGCTGGAAGATGGAGAGGAAGGGATAGAAGATATTACCTGTCCCTACCTGTAGCGAATGGGCTGCCAATTCTTGAACTAAGGCTTTGTAACAGGCTTTCCGTCTATAACACTTGATGGCATCCAAAGATCTTAATGGGAACACCTTAAATAAAGCGTCATTGATGTTCTTTATCCCTCGAGCCGTCAATTCGATCTCATGAGCGGCCAGGATCTTTTCTTCTTCAGCAGTCCAACGTGCTTTGACGCCTCAGTTCTTATTGAGGTGCGATTCACGCCAAAGCCGACTGCGGTGGAGAATATACGATCGCAGACCTGCCACACGAAGTATCTAAGATTTGGAACTCCTTGAACGCCGGAACAAGCATGATTAGAACTTGAAGAAATGGGTTGATGACAGTCTTTGCAGAGCTTTCTTTTAACTTTCTTCATGAGGACGCCGCAGGGACGGGTGTCAGGATCACCTCCAAACAAGAAACAGACATCTGGAATCACACTCGACGAGTTTCCTGGCTCCGGCCTATAAGAGTCGGAGCCTTCATCTGATGAGTTATTGCAAGCGAGGAAACTTAACCCAACCAGGGCTGCTACCCTAGAAGAGAGGAATAGCGTAGCAGGCCAGTCATTCACCCGAAGGTATTCAGGAATCGCCCCTTAAACCTTGCAGACTCAGATCCTCCGTATACCACTTTTTATCTGTCAGTCAGCCATCCTCATATCCATGCTAATATTGTATAACCCAAATCCATTTTCTCCAATTTATGCAACAGTCTACCATGCCGTATTCTGTCAAAAGCATTAGCAAAATCCAAAAGTATCATGATGTATCCATTCTCCTTGTCTAGTTCAATGGTTACATTGTTATAGAATGTGAGCAAATTGCTAAAACATGACCTTCCCTTAGTAAACCCATGTTGTTTATTGCAAAGTAGAGATTCACCCTCAACTCATTTCTGAATGCGAGCCCTAACCAATTTTTCCAAAATCTTCACCACCACTCCTGAGATGTATAGCTGATGCATCGGTCTTTGCACCACCCTTGTGCAATGGAATTACCATACATTCCTGCGGAATCTTCCCTGTTCTGAGACTCATATTAAACAGCCTAGTCAAAGGAATTGCCAGTTCAGCTGAACACCCTTTTAGCACATGTGATGATATTCCATCAGTCCCTATTGTTAATTCTTATTCAGTTTTTGCAACAGCTCTAATACCCCGGCCTCACGCACCTGCGTTTCTTCATCTAGTGAAGAGGTAACAGTGAGCTCAATGTTGCGTTTAACCAGGTTTGATAGCTGTTAACAAAATGGGCACTCATTAACTGAGCAACCTCTTCCGCATCTGTAACCCTCACTCCATCTGGATTTAGAAGAGTTATTCTTTCATATTCATTCTCTCTTTTACTTGCAGCATATCGATAGAATTCTTGTGGGTTGTCTTCAGCAAGCAGTGCCAGTTTTTTTTCATACTCAGACTTTGCTTTCCGTACAACAGTTGTGACTATTCCAGCATGCTGCTTATAACGTTCATAATGGACGTCATCCTTATGCAAACGGTATTCCTTCCACATCCCCCTTTTTTTTACGAATCTCTTGCTTAATAAGATTACACATCCATTTGACTCCTACTCTATTTATTCTTCGAACTCTCGGGACACATTCTGATATCGCATCATTTAAGTATTGTTTAAATGCTTCCCATGCACTGTCGATATTCTTCCCATCCAGCAACCGATCCCATTCCACTGAACTCGGTATACTCCTCAGTTGGTCATAATTTCCTGCTTTGTAGTTCAGCATGCAACCTTTTCTGAATGGAACATTCATAAACTTAGCCATTTCCCAAGTGAATACCGCATGATCACTGTCGCCAACCGGAGGCAAAATAGTTATGTCTTTAACTGAAACGCCCTCTGACACTATAATCAAATCTAACACTCTTCGTCCTCGAGTTCCTTCTGTCACATGTCCATCCCTCTTATATAAATCCAGTCTTCCTTCAAACTCACTCCACACATCCAAAAACTCGCATCCATTCTTTCTACACAGCCTACGCATCGAATCGTTTGCCTTCATAGCCCCGCTTCTTAATTCATTTATATCATAACGAGGTAAAATACTGACGATTTTCACTTTCTCTTCACTCTCGCCTCCTCCAGCAATCCTTTCATGTCCTCTCTCATACTGAACTTATCGCTAGTTAAATTGTTCGTACCCACTACAACTACGATTTCGTTTACTTTTCTTTTCTTGAATTGCTTGCGTTATATTTTTAATTTTCGCTCCAGGAAAACTCGATGTTATAACTCTCTCATCTATATTCATGTTTCATTATAGAGTCGCCATACCAAATAACTTCTTTCTTTTTACTAACAATGTCACTTACCTGTTTCCTTGCTTTGTTGTTTCTTATTTTCCTGTTCATTTTTCTTTTTCTCCCTGTGCTCATTTAAACGCCTCTCAACTTTTTGCAATTTCCTCGTCGTCTCTCCGATGATCTGCTTCAACTTCGCTATTTTGGCGGTTAGTTCGTTTTCGTTAACCTCCTCCATGTGTACAATAACCTCGTTAGCAGGACAGTGGCGTTGCTAGAGCTTTTGCCGCCCGGGCAAAAAATTTTCCGCCCCTCTCAATACACACCAACAATGCTGCAAAATGTCAAAACGACGTATAGAGAAAGGCTCAAAATACCGCACCCCCCCCCCCCCCCAGCTACGCCACTGTAGCAAAGTTAAAAAAATTAACGCCAATGTAATGCTATAAAAAGCACCTCGCCTGAGGCGCTTTTTATAGCATTACATTGGCGCCATTTTAAATGTATATACTAAATATTGAATTATATTAATAAAAACATGTGATAAAATACTAATTACTGTGATGCTATTGGACGTCGCTAAGGCATTTGAGAGGATGCGACATGAAAGGCAATCCCAACTCTTGACTTGAGTAAGCAGTCTAACGACGGGTATCACACAGAGCGGTTCATGGCTGATGTGAATCAAATTTAATAAAACAAAGTAATTGAAGAGTTAAATTAACATTTAACTGCCAAATATTTCAACCGGAATATTACTGGTCGTCATCAGTAAGTTCGAATGCAAAGTAGAACACAAACAGTGGATTACTTGAAAAAGTAAGATGAATAGCAGATGAATAATAGAGGAAACGTTGTATTATTTAAAAAGAAAATGTTAACGATGTTTGATGAGAATAAGACTCCCATATCTTGGCAGGGAGAGGCAGTCATTCCAATTCAGGTTCGGTCCGTGGAGCAAGGCTTCGGAGCTTTCTTTAAACTTTTTTTTTTCCCCATAATACCCTGCCTTATGACGCTTCTCGCTTTTCGATGATGGCCAGTGCTTATTTATACGATGCTGCAATAGCTCATACGACGGTTTTAACAACATGACACTCCCGTGAAGCCACCAATGCAGCTTTCGTGAACTGCTTGTTTAAGACGTCGTTTTCTGGCTCCATCTCTTGTGTGTGTGTTTCGCTGTGAATTACAAACTGCTATTATTTTTATTGCATTGTTCGTGATAGCGAATAAAATTCCAAGCGAGGGCGCCGATGCTTCCAGTGAAAAGAAGATGCACAAACCTATTACAATAGTTATTAAGAATTATTAAATTTAGTGACGAAGGTGCATCAAACACCGCGAGAGGCTGCAGGTTAACTTAGCTCGCACTACTGTTGCTGCAGATGTTTAATATAAAGTTCTTAGTAAAGTAAAAGTAGCAGTGATTCGCTATGCGACGATGGTCTGGAATTTAATGTGTCCTGGGTATGCCTGTACAACGTTTCCCGTGTTATAAATTTGCGTTGTTCTGTGTATAACATTACTCGGCTCTGTTTATAAATAATCCACGGTTCACCTTCTACTTGTATTCAAACTGCCTGATGACACGTAATATTCGGGGTGAAAGATTTGCCTATTAAAATTGATCGTTCACTCTTTTCTTGTGTTACCTTGTTACGCTCGTGGCACGTCTCGCAGAAACACCAACGTCGAGGTGGCCAGTGGTGTACTCGGGATCAGTTCTTGTTCGGTGTGTATTAATTATATTGGAGAGGACCTGACAGGAGATGTCAAGTTGTGTGCTGACGATACAAAATAAGTAGGGAAGTCGGGGGGTGCTACTGATATAAAGCATTTACAGAATGCTTTGATAGGCTGGAACTTCTAAAAGGGTATTGTAGGATATCGGTTGATGGAATTTTTTGTTATATGGAAATTGGGGAGAGAGGACAAGGGGATTCTGTTAGGGTGGCCTCCGTCGATGAGTTCTTAACTCCCAAAATATCTCCTATGATGACGATAATTCAAACTTCTGATAAGGATTTAAAATCTGGAAATATTCTTAGGTTTTCCTTAAATAATCGAAAACCAATTTCAGTTTAATCGCTTGGTGGAATACTAATTTCACTTGGTGATTTGGAGTTTTTTTTTTTTTTTTTTTGAGTGCATCTTTGCGATATTCACCAAATTATCAAATAAACAAGGCCAAAAGGGGCAATCATTTTGATTGTAAGGGAAGTGTCACTCCCGTGGTCCCCTAGCTGGATCTATCCACTTCTTCTACTTTGAGGAAGATCCACTCACTTTAACTTTCCTATAAGGCCTTATCAGCCAACTCTTCTTATTTTATGATCCTTATGCTATTAGAGTACTCGAGGGCCATGGGGTCTTTCCATTTCTGGCCTTATAACCATATCCCCTCTATAAACCTTTACTATAATTCTACTCTATTCCACTATAATCTACTCTTTCCCCCTCAGTATACCCTATTCCTCGTATGGGTTAAAATTTGAAAGAAGGCTGGTTCAGAAGCCTTAAGGTAGCGGCCCTACCACTGAACTATCCATTGTCAGGATAGTCACCTGACATGGAGAACATAATTCTACTTTTAAGCTGACAGAAAAAGGTAATCGGATTGAATCTATGGAAAACGACCCTGAAATGGAAAAGGTAAAACGAAAATGGAAACGACAAAATATAATACACATAGCAAACTGGAATGTAAGAGGAATAGCATATAAAGAAATAGAATGAGACCAATTATTAAATGAAAGAAATTTTAAAATAGCAGTAATCACTGAAACAAAAAAGAAATTAAAACGAACCATGAGAACCGAAAATTTTAATGTGATATACAATGGAGTCGACAGAGACCAAAGAGCACAAGCAGGAGTCATGATTTGGATTCATAACTCCCTTTCAAAACAGTTAAAACATTATCAATTATGGAATGAAAGAATAATAGATGCTAGAATAAAAATAGGTAGAGGTTATTTAACAATAATTGGTTTATATGCCCCAGAAGAAGGAAGAGATCAGGATAATATTGAATTTTATAATCAACTACAAAATATTTATAATAAAATAAATAAAAATGATTATGTAATTTTAGCAGGAGACTTAAATGCAAGAATTGGAAACACGAAAATTAATAATACAGGGTGGCCATAAATTAGCTTTTCGTCTTTGGAGGTATCTGTAGTTAAAACTAATATACGGAATGAGACCACATTTTATATTGAGACTTTCGAAGGCATGGGGAGATGAATTCCGCGAAAAAAAAGATTTAGTACTAGAAGTCGCCGATAGGGTAAATTTTAGCGCTGGAGGAGTCGAAAGCAGTCAGATATTTGAGTAAATGCAGTAAACTGCTATTCGAATGACTGACGAATTGTGCTCAATATGCGTCCTACCTTGCCTCAGTGTGCTTTACTTGTTAAGTTGTTTTACCTTAAACAGTGCAATGCCGTAGTGTCCCTTCGGGAATTTAGAAGGCTTCATAACCCGCATACAGGTCCTATGTCAGCTGTACCACTGAGAGCTATGATTAAAAAGTTTGAAGAAACTGGATCACTAGGAGTTAGACCTGGCAGAGGACGGAAAGCAGTGCAAGAAGAGACACTAACAGACGTTGCTACTGCGGTGTTCGACGACACAGGACCCGTACTGGTTTAAGCGCTCGTGCCATAGCCCGCAAACTTGATATGGCTTATAGTATAGTCTGAAAAGTCTTACGGAAAATGCTTCACTTCTATCCGTATAAGTTCAGTCGTGTGCAAGCACTGACTACCGCAGATTATGATAAGCGCATGACCTTCGCGCTAACGTTTCTTGCCCGAATGGAGGTCGACAATGACTGGCCTTGGAGAATATTGTGTGTGTGTGTGGGGGGGGGGGGGTGATGAGGCTCATTTTTATCAGAATGGGTCGGTCAACACTCACAACTGCAGAATTTGGGCATCCGAACATCCCCAAGCGATCCAGCAAGTGCCACTGCATTCTCCAAAAGTAACCGTGTATGTGGCTTTACAGCCGATTTCATGATAGGCCCATACTTTTTTGAGCATATTACCCCTACAAGTCCTGCAACCTGCTCCATTACTGGAGAGATTTATCGACGAATGCTGGAAAATGTTGTCATTCCTGCATTGCAACAAAGACAATGTTTGGACTCCATAATTTTTATGCAGGATGGAGCGCGGCCACACATTGAACGTTCAGTACAGCGCCTTTTAGGCCAACATTTTAGTAACGAGAGGGTTATCAGTCAGTTCTTTCCAACGGCATGGCTGCCTCGATCCCCGGACATCACTCCATGTGACTTTTGGCTGTGGGGGTATTGGAAATCCGTTGTGTACGTTGGTGGCGTTCCCAACTTGCATGTCTTGAAAGAGAACATAAAACGGGCTGTTATGAACATCCAATCCGACTCCTTACGCTCAGCTGTAGAGCATGTCGCATACCGGATGCAATTTGTTGTACACAAGAAAGGTCAGCACATTGAAAATCGTGTATGTGGTCTAGGGAACCCTGATTCTGATGAATAAAACATTATTTCCTGTGAGTTCAAGCACTACATTAATTTCTGTGTCTCTCGCAAGTTGTTGTTTTAGTTTAATTATTATTATTTATCATTGTCTTTTTTATTTATTATTTATCATTGTTTAATTATCTATTATTTATCACGCGCTACATATCCAGCTGCAATGAGTAACGCGGCTGTCGCTTACACCGTCGAAATGTTGTTATTCCATTTTATCTGCCTTTAATGTAATTATCCGCTTGTTTTCGGCTTCTCCAGCGCCAAATTTCCCCTATCGGCGAATTTTGGTACTAAATCTTTTTTCGCAGAAATCATCTCCTCTTTCCTTCAAAAGTCTCAATATAAAATTTGGTCTCATTCCGTTTATTGGTTTTAGCTACAGATGCCTCCAAAGAGGAAAAGTTATTTTATGGCCACCCTGTAATATAAGAATATATGGAGAACATACTCTAAACAGGAATGGTAAAAAATTGATTGACTTTGTAGTTTATAATAACCTAAAAATAATGAATTCTTTCTATAAACATAAAGACATACATAAATATACTTGGGCAGCAAGAGGATGGAAATCAATATTAGATTACTTCATATTAAATGAAAAGACATCAAAGTTTTTGTTAGATGTTAAAGTTGACAGAGGATATGAAATAAGCAGTGACCACTTCCTTGTTAAAATAAAATTAAGATTACCACCTAAATGGCTACAAGTAACAAGAACAGAAAGAAAAATTGAAATATTTGTTTATAAAACTAGACTATTGAATGGCAAATGTACAATGGCTATATGAACAAAGAATTAACCAATATCTAGATAAAATAGAACAAAATGAAGAAATTGAAATAGAATGGCTTAATATAAAAACGACACTAAATGCAGCAGCAAATGAAAGCTTAGGAAAGACCAAAAAATTCAATAAAAAGAAAAAACTGAAGATCTGGGATGATACAATCAAAGAAATAATCAAAAAGAAAAAAGAAGCCTATCACAAATGGTTAAGCAGTAAAAGATTAGAAGATGAAATAGAATATAAAAGAATAAGAGCCATAGCTGAAAGAGAAGTCAGAAAAAGACATACAGAATCATGGAATAAATTTGTTTCTAATTTAAAACATGATTTATATAAAATAACATCCAATGCATATAAGATTTTGAAACACTTGAGTGCAGATACCAAAGAAAACATAAAATTAAACACTGAAATGAAATTAGAAGACAGAATTGTGGACAGACAAATATTTTTAAAAAGACAACTGGCAAAGAATTAACGAAAATGAAATAACTAAAGAAGAATTCGAAATTTTAAACGTTTGTTTATAAAACTAGACTATTAAATGACACAAATATACAATGGCTATATGAAATCAGCCTAAAAGAAACAAGAAACGGAAAATCACCTGGAGGAGATAAGCTAGGTTGAGAACTATATAAATATGCAGGAACAAGATTCAAAGAAAGACTCTTATTATTTTTAAATAAAATTTATACAACTTGTTACCCCCCAATAGAATGGAAAAAAGCAATTGTGATTCCTATCTTTAAAAAAGGTAATAGAGATGACCCTAAAATGATAGAGGTGTAAGTATTCTAAATTCCTGTTACAAAATATATAGCATAATTTTAAATAGCAAACTAATGAAATATTCCGAAAACTTTATTTTAGAAGTACAGAATGGATTTAGAAAAGGACGATCATGTATAGGTCCGGCCTTTTGCCTAAAATTAATAATAGAGAAAAGAAGAGAATACAATTTAGAAACACATATTGCATTTATTGACTTTGTAAAAGCATTTGATAAAGTTAAAAGAAACGTGTTATTTAACATATTAAAAGAAAGACAAATACCAAATAATATCCTAAAAGTTATCACAAGTATATATGAAAATAATCAAATACAAATAAGATTAAATCACGAGCTATCGTTTACGAGAGAGATAAACCAAGGGGGTACGACAGGGATGTCCCCTCTCAGCAACTCTGTTTAATATTTACTTAAATGAAATAATAATAAAATGGAATAAAAATTTACATCAAGGAATTAAACTTTCACCTACAGTTAACTTAAACACTCTCCTCTTTGCAGACGACCAAATAATAATTACAAATTCCGAAGATAACTTGCAGAAAGCTATTTTAAATCTAAATGAGATATCCAAAGATTATGGTATGATAATATCAACAGAAAAATCAAAAACTATGGCCTTTAAAGGACAAGATCCAACAATAACTAAAATAGTAATAGATAATAAGATCTTAGAACAGGTGAATTCATTTAACTACCTAGGATGTATGATCACTTATGAAAATGAAAACGATATAAACATAAAAATTGCAAAATATTTAAAAATAACAGGTGTAATTAACTCTATATTTAAACCAAACCTAGTTCAAAAACAAACCAGGCTAAAAGTATACAATACTTTTAGCCTGGTCTTAATGTATGGAAGCGAAATCTGGACAATAAGACAAAAAGACAAACAAAAATTAACAACAGCAGAAATGAAGTTTATGAGAAAAACTGCAAAGTATATCCTATTTGATCACAAAAGAAACGAAGATATTATGAAAGAATTAAACCAAGAACCAGTAATAGAAAAAATTAAAAAATATAAACATAAATGGATGGAACACGTTCAAGGAATGAAAACAGAAAGATCACCAAAACAAGCCTTAAAGTACAAGCCATTAGGAAAAAGAAAACCAGGACGTCCTCTTAAACGATTCAACGATGACTTCTAAGGCCGGCCATACTGGGCCTAAATCCTTGATATGCATGATGATGATGATCAAATAAAAGAAGAAGTGAAAGATTACTCACAGGATCATCGGAACTTTTTTTCACGCATTTGACTTGGCTGTCAAACACGAGAGGGTGTTCCTTCGTCTAAGCATTACACGAATAAAGGGCCAAACGAGCGATGAGTGAGAATAAATATTTTCATTTAGTTTATTGTGAAAAAAAGTACAGTGGAACAGCGAGTTTTATTGCTGTAAGTAGATTGCATAGTTTTATTATTATTATTATTGCATAGTTTTATTATTATATATTTTAGAGTTGCTTTTGAAACGAACCAGAACGTAAGAGAGAAAATTACGAGAGAAACCTGACCAAAATTAACTTTGTAAAATATTCTACCTGTATGAGCGTGCGAGAATTTGTGCTTAGTATTTAAAGTTACCTTTCTTACGTCTGAATTTATTTTGTTTTTCAGATCTCGCTGTTAGTTCTGACTGGATCGCTACTTATCACTACAGTTGACTCGCAGGCGACGCATTTTTCATTAAGCTGCGAAGAAATTGCCCACGTGGAGAAATTAAAACTCAAGTCCTGCACCTGCGGAAAGACGTCAAAGGGATATTTAAGTGTCTCGTGCGATATATTTTACCTTTCGCCAGAGGTCATTGATAGAGATTTGGGTGTGTCTTCTGGATTTAAGATTTCCGTGCAATACAGAACAGACGAGGTGACTGAGGACACGTCGTCTGTCCATTGCTTAAAAGCCAGGAATGTGACGATTGAGAAAATGAGTCCGTTTACGAAATACAGTCCGCTGGATTACACCACGCTTCGTTGGGCACCCTCATTAGAGCCCGTGCTTGGCGCAGTCGAAGAATTTCGGCTTGCAATAAAGTTTAATAGGGATGTGCGTCCGTTTGTGGGTCTCCTGACGATGAGAAACGGGAAAAAGAGTTCCCAGGCCGTCCACCAGAATTGTCCCTACGACATAGAAGTTGTCGATTTCGGTTACAAGCAGGAAAGTGGCAGGAACGCTTATTCCGTACAGGGGGAGGAGGAGAAAGAAAATTCTTCTGTTGCCGAACTTCAGGAAATAAAGAAATCAATGCAGCCGTACTTGCAGCAATCGGTAATATCAGTGCTCCAAGTCGCCTTGGGAAACGGCACGCCGCTCGCCACGGAAGATGTGCTCGCCCTCTTCACTGGCCTGCAGATACAAAAAATGCGCTTTAAGAATCTCCCGTTTAAGACTCTTGAACCAGATTTGCTTCCGTTATCAACGGCTACCACCATACTGGAACTTCCTGGGGGTCAGTTAGAGAGTATCAGCATGTGGGCCTTGACACTTACCGAGGAGAGTCTAGAGAAAGTGAATTTGAGTGGGAATCGACTTTCCACTATACCATTCACCGTCTATAATTTGCGCAAATTGAAAGAATTGGATCTGTCAAGAAACGTTCCAAAAAGCAGATTTGACCCTTATTATGAAACTCACGGATTTGTTGCGGTTACGACGACAACTACGGACTTGATAATAAACAACACACCGGTTAACTGGATTAGAGACAGATCATTTGAACCTTTCCGATCGCTGATAAATCTCCATTTGAGGAATTGTAATTTGACTGATGTCGCCCCACAGGCGTTTATTCATCTGAAGACTCTCAAGTTTCTTGATTTATCCGGGAATCACTTACAGATCTTATCCAATGACACATTTTCGGGACTGGAGAAATTGGAGACCCTACTTCTCCGAGGTAACGGGGTTCTTTTCAGCCAACAGCGCAGGCCGTTTGCCATTCTCGTAAACCTAAACACGCTGGATTTGAGTTGGAATGGCATTTCGTTTCTTAGCGGAGAGTTATTCCAGGATTTGCCTCTCAAAGATTTACTTCTGGAAGGAAATAACATCAATTCGTGGGACGGAATGCTGTTTGCTGACCTGACCAACTTGCAGTCGTTAAATCTAGCTTTCAACAATTTCAGTTCGATATCTGGCTCTATGGTCGGTGATTTCCGTCACGTGACCTCAGTGAACCTGAAAGGCAATCCTTTCACGTGCTCTTCTTGTAGCTCACCAGAGTTTTTCGACTGGCTTAAAAACCAAGAGGACAGCTGGAATTACACGTGTGCAACGCCAGAAGATCTGCGAGGTATGTCCGTGCTCACCATCTGCTATAGGGACGACGAAAGCTTGCTGTTCGCCACGAAATGGGCAATCCTCCTGACTGCTGCGGTGGTGAGCACAACGTCTGCCGTGATCCTGTTTGCTTACCTCATCTATCGTTTCAGATGGTACATTCGTTACTTCATTTTCGTTTGCCGGCTGAAAGTCGCAAAGGATGACGTCATGCAATCCTATAATAAATACCAGTACGACGCCTTCGTGTCGTATAACGCCGAAGATCTATCGTGGGTGAAAAATAAACTGCAAGCTCGTCTCGAAGGTCCGAATTTTGGTCTTCGGCTCTGCCTGCACGACAGGGACTTTATAGTAGGGAACAACATCACAGACAACATCATCGAGTGCATCGGGACGAGCCGAAAGGTGATTCTCGTTTTGTCGAAGAACTTCTTGAACAGTCAGTGGTGTCTGCTGGAGATGCACCTCGCCCAGCACCGACTCTTCCACGAGAAGCGGAATGCACTCGTGCTGATCAAACTCAGCGATTTCCCAGCAGACACCGTGAACAACAAGCTCAGGTATCTGATGAGGACTCGCCCGTGCATCGAATGGCCCCAAAAGAAGGAACAAGAATGGACTTTCTGGATGAAGCTGAAAGAATTAATCGTGTCCGACCACAGAATGCACATAACGAACAGCATGTCCGCTTAGGAATATTTCTCTCTTTCTTCAATGGGTTTGGTCACACCAGAAATCTGCTGCTGCGTGCAATAACCAACGCAGACCTAAAGATCTCGCTCAATGTTGATCACCACTTTCGTCCATTCCGTCAGAACCGCGGCGTCAACGAGACATAACCGAAGGTTCGAGAATTGAATCAACTTGGTTAAAGCCAATACTTCGGCTGAAATTCGTGGACTCGCTCATTCATTCGAAAAACTCACGTGGGCTCATAAAATAATGCAATAAACAAAAGGATGTGATAATTAGCATACAAGGAAACAGTTTGTTGGTGTGCGTGCGTGCAAATAAGAACAAAAGCTAAAACAGGCGAATTTTATGCGAATGATGTTCTTTGTGTAATTTTTTAAGCTGAAATAAATGCGAAGTTCTGATTTTTCGCTGAAAGCGTTTTCACTCGATTAAAGCAGGCGACGAATTATGCACTTTCGTTCACACTAAGAACGCAAAGTTCTTCAAATCTCTTCTGCCCGCCCACGCCTTTTGCGTGTGCGAAATGTTCTAATGTTAGTTACAGAATTCTCTGCCGTTCTTATTCTCGTGGGTTCCTGTCTCCTTTCGAGCTCTGAAAACGGCACTCCGACAAAAAGATCATTTCCAGCCACAAACCGGACATTCGCGATTTCTAATTGTGGCACTTAGTACGACAGGAATCGGTTTTTTTTTCCTTCTTCTTTTCTTGCAACGAATGTAAGTCAGCCAGTGTGGCTCTGATATGGCAGAGTCCCCCCCCCCTCCCCCGTTCTTCTCCGGGGATTTTTCATACCGTCTGATACGTAAACGAGCGAGTTAGTCCTTGCCACTCACATAAGGCGCCCACTTTTATTCGTTTCAGACAATCAACCGCGAAAAACTGGCGTTTGGTAGGAAGGAGCAGAAGCGGATGAAAATTCTGATTGATACGCAACGTGTGCGTGACCCAACGGTAATCGTACACGCATTCACTGCCAGCAGTGGTGCCGCGCATCCTCACCAGGAAGAATTCTGAAACGGCGTTGAAATAAGGAAACTTCCTTTAAAACTGAAACTTGCGAGGCAGATCCACGGGTGGACCACACTTCTCCGCTGTTTCAGAGAAATTCGTTTCAGGTCAACATCGCAGTTTAAATTTTGCTGATGAGTCGCGCTGAAACTTGATCTCGAAGCAGGCAAATAGCTGACTGTTTCAGAAAGAATTTCACGATCCGCTTAAGCTTTTCATCACCAAATATTCCTTTCATCACTTTCATCGTATATGCGAATGAGCTTCCGTCCTGGTCACGTCGGCTGTTTGTCTCGATTTTTTGCGTGGGGTTAAATGACCTGCACGATTAACGGGCCACGCAAAGCGATGGATAGCGCATGCCTGCTGATGACAACAATGAAACGCTGGCGTCACACATGACATAATACGGCGCACAGAGGATGCCTGCCGTCCTAATAATTGCTGCAGTTCAACCCTCAAAATGACATTTCTCGTACAAGCAGTTGAAATTTATAATGCAGACCATTCGAATTTGTAATTGACTCCAGTTACATAATGGATATCATTATGAAAAACCGGATGGCTGCACTCCACTTATAGGTTTGCAGCCATCCAGTTTTTCATAATGATAGCCGTTTATTTCTAAGTCCCTTGCTTTAGTAACCCCACTGATAAAACTTTACGAGACACGCGGCCTTTTGAAGCCGATTGATTGGTGCTGGCTGGGACGGAATGCACTTAAAGAGATCTTACAAAACCCTTTGAGAGATTATTTTGCTTGCTGTTTGAAAGTCGGTGTGTACGGTGTTCCGTTAATGAAGCGGAAATCACAGTGTGGTCTGTAACCCAGAAGGAAGGCCGGTAACCTTTGTACACAGACGTCAGGCCACTAGTTTGTCGAAGTTCCAGTTGATGCCTTGTTACCAAGTGTGCACATTCATAAATAACAAATGCGAATTTATTTGTCGACTGGAAATGAAAAATCTCTTTTCCTGTATTACTTCGTGATGCATTTAGTTCAACGTAGTCTCTCTTTCCGATCTAGGAAGTGTCAAATGTCACAGCAGAATGAGTGCGACGCAGGCGTTCCAATTTCGCGCATTACAAAACAGCCTTATTCCATATCAGAGCCAATTAATATGAGATTGCCAACTGAAGAAAGTTTAGATTCAGTTTAACTGAATAAAGCAAGTGCTTGGCTTAAGTAGTGGGGTTGTGTGAAGCGAAGTACCCTTCCACGACTCCTTTGACTCCTCGGAGTGTTATATGCGGAAATAATATGCGAGAGATGCAGCTTTCTGATTGATCAAAGCAATATTTTACTCCACAGTTTTTCTTCCACTCCCTGCTGGTGGAAGTCACCAACCACTGATTGGCTAAACGTTTTTCACTTGCCTCTCTTCGCTCCCAACAGGAAAGCGTTTGAGCGGATGTCTTCCAGGTGCGGATATTTTTGTATTTCCATATAATATCGAGTAGCAAACCTGAACGATGAAGGTCATCACAGTTTGGCCATCAGATGGTACTTTGTGATGGACATTTTTTGTAGTTTAGTATTAGAAAGGGAGAGTTCTGACTGGTGCCTAATTAACCTCGTGGAAACCACTGTGACACTGCTAGGAACCTTTCATAGATTCGATCCTAGTCAGTGCCTAGAGGATTTTTTTTTCTTTTCTTAAGTTAATTCTAGAACTAGGTGATCTTTGGCAAACTTTTTTTTTTTTTTACCTTTGGAAAAATCCTCGGTTGTCAATCTCGTCATTGAGAAAAAGCTATCGCAGACATAAGGACACTACAGGCTACAATACACTAGTTGGGATCAGGAATACGAGATGATGGCGGTTGCCTACCATTGTATCCGTCCATGCGGGTTGGTGATGATCACTCTAATATTTCAGCAATGATGATGGGCGCCAACTGTTTTCGTGGAGAATAAAAAGACGCAGAGGGCTTATTTATTTGTAACATCCAGCTGAGACTAGTTTTATTTTGAAGACCCACAAAGAATTTCTGCCAGTATTTTATTCTTGCCCTGAAATTTGTAAAGTATTGGAAAATATATTACCTACAGAAAGAAGTTTGATTTTTGCAGGGCAGCGACGTTTTATGGAGCACGCAGGAAATAGAATAAATATTCGTCAATGATGATAAAAAAAAAGTGGATAAAATGTAAATAAAATACTGGCCGTTTTAAAGTAAGTGCATTGATTTTTGTGTTTTCACGGTTAAACCAGAATTGTGGAGCCACAAATGATCCCTCGCGAACGTTCGCTATTGAAAGCCTTAAGTTCGAAAGAGTTACGGATGCATTTTGCAGTATCTTTCAGCTGACACCTTGCAAAAGTTTTGTTTTTTGTTGTTCGACGTCACATAAATTAGCTGTCAGAGCTTCCTTTCGTACACATTTCCAAAACGGAAACGGAAATGAACGGTAGATAAAAAAAAAAAAAAAAAAAACAGACCCTGTATCACAGATAAAACACGAAAGGGTGTGTCGGCTCCTTCCGAAAATTAAAGGTGGATATTTCTAATGACTCAACTGGAAATTTCGAGACAGATTTTGAGTGAAAATTCAAACTCTCTTCCATTCCCGTAGCGACCCAAACAGAAATGAGTACTTTTGCGTTCATTTTGCGATTCCTAATTCATTTTTCGTTCCTTCCGGCCGATTCTTGCTGTGAGACTTTCTTCAGCGTCGCTTGAAAAACATCCCACTGCAAACTTTTTTTTTTCTTCATCTGTACAGTGCGAGTGGCGAAGTGCATAAACTCAACCCGTCGCGTCCATGATTGCTTTAAACATCCCCACCTGCTTCCAGACATCAATATTCCGAATAGCTGTGCGCGCTATTAACACACCGCGTGATTACAGCGATCTTGGTTTTGCATCGACTCCCGTTTAAAATTTGCGAACAGTCGCTATTCGCTCGTCACGTAAAAGAGCACAAAGACGTTCTTAATTTGTTAAGCTGATTATAATGCGAGGCTTCCGAGTTCAACCACCTTGCCGCATTACAACAGTAAGGTCGGGATTCGGCAGTTGCATCTCTTTAAGTGCTCAAAAAAAAAAAAAAAAAAGATGGAAAGAGGTCACCGAGGAAACTTATTTGGTTCCGAGTTGAACGGAACACGCACGGCTGTCATCAGTGATTCTCGTCACATGCCTCGAAGGAAGAGAGATGCCGTTCGGGTTCGTAACCACTTTCCGATGACCAAAGTTCACCGTAAGGGTAGTGACCTGTCATGTAGGACAGGAAGGCAAGGCAGCAGCACGCGCAATAAAGCTGAACGCGATGATCGCAATCTAGAAAATGGCGAGTCAGAAATAATTCCAAGGCAGAACAATGGCTCGAAGACGAATTTCTTTTTCTTTTGTCTTCGCGCTATTTTCGATCGCTGAATCTTTCGTCGTTTTAAAATCGGCCGACTCGCTTTCGCAGCAAACGAGTGTTATATTTGTATGCATCGGCGATGTTTTCAATCACGAGCACATTAAACGAGCCGCTAAATGATCAGTAAACGATCGCATATTTGGAAATGAATTCCCGGAGAGTGACGGCTGAGGATTTCACGAGAAAACCGCTGACACTTGAACTACACACGCTTGAAAACAGTAGCGAACTCGTTCCGTTACATTACGCAGACGTGCAAAAGGGACCGAATTTGAAGTATGCGATGATGAATGCCTTGAGGCCGCTCCAGCTCGAACAGATTTTGAGAAGGAACTTGATGTACTTGGAAAGGTACTTGATGAGCGATGCTTATTGTGGAGGACGCTTGCGTCCTCCGCCATAAGCATCGCTCATCCAGGGAATTGCCAGTATAACTTGGTAGTGTTCTGTAACATATCGATGATGGGGGTTGTTGTAAATAAAACATTGCTCTTTTTTGGCTCACGTTTTTTGCATGTTGTAAGAATACGATCTCTGATTTCTGCTACTTACACAATGCAATTATTCACTGGTTTATCTTTGCTTGGAAACATGTACTTGGAAAGGTACTTGATGAGCGATGCTTATGGCGGAGGGCGCTTGCGTACTGTGCTGATCTCAGGCCTCTGAAAACGAGAACGATAACTCTTCTACACCACATTACGTCTGCAATGAAAGCGATATCACTCCGTCTGATCCACTTTTCATGCTCGCAAGAGTTTTGCAGACCGTCGAATAGGAATGAGTTTGGAATCAACTGTTTGCGTTGTAGAGTCGAGAATGTTTTTACATTACATTGAGAAATAACTGGATGACTTTTTTTTTGCGGGGGACGGAAGAGTCGAAAGCAGGGAAAGGTAGAGGAGGAAAATAGACCCCTCTATCAAGATCCCAAATAAATTCCAATTAGGAAGCCAACCAAAAATTTCAGGGCTAAAAATTACTTCAAGTTCGCGTGCACTTCATCGTACTTGACTTGCAGCATCGCATCAACCGCGATAGACTGGAGCTCACCAACCTGTGACTTGCTTCTCTGACTAGATTTCAATTGAAAAAAAAAAAAAAAAAAAGAGTAAAGCTTACTTAAGAGAAAGTCAGGTGTAAGCTCGGCGCTCTTGTCGAGCAATTCACTTCGTTGATGAAAATTTTCCAGCAGGTGGAATTGAGCTGATCGAAACGAAGGACGTCGGAGAAACACAAGGACTGAAGAATATAAAATATTACTTAGAGAAGCCAAGAGATGGGACGAGGAAAATTTTTATGCTAATAAATTGGAAGAGATAGAATTCCATATGAAGAGGCACAATCGCAGAAGGTAGTTTCGTTGGTTCCTTGCCTAAAGTGCAAGCTAAGTTCAAACTGAATGTCGTCAAAGACAGGATCAGTCATCAAGGATCAGAAACGCGCTGGTCAATAACTCCGCTGCTATCTGATGGTGATTAACGAAGTATCATATTTTTATTTCTTTTATTTTGGTACTTATATATAAGGGGTTCTTCTCCCCTTATTTTTCTTTCCTCCGTTCTTCTATCACAACGACCGCCTGGGTGACTGATGTAGTAATTTAAGCTGGAAACCGCATATCACCGATGTCGTAAATAAAGTAAGGATTATGTTAAACAGACTTTACTATCTAAACAGATTCTTAAATTTAAATATGCTAAAAATATTATATTCTGCCTGGATTCAGAGCACACTACAACATGGTATATTAAGTTGGGGAGGAATCTATCGCACTACTCTGAAACCTTTAGTCTCGACTCAGCATAAAGTAATTAAAATCTTAACTAGAAACAAATACATATGTACAAGAATACTGCAATGTGTAATAAATACATCATACTAAACATACTACCCCTTAGATATTTATACGTCTATAGAGTAATATTATTCATAAAAAACGACAACGAATACGGAAATATCAAACAAGATGCTTTCCTTAGTAGACATAAGGGCCTAAAATATTTAGTTCCAAAAGCAAATAAAGAAGCAATACACACAAACATTATACTTATTTAGCGCCAAAAGTATTCAACACACCACCTTTAACAATAAGAAATGAAACTAACCCAAACCAATACAAAACTCTAATCAATTTATTTTTATTTTATTTCTGTGGGAAAATAAATAATTTATTTTCCCACAGAAATGAGGAAGCTCTGTTCAAAATAATTGCATAAATTATTGGTTTTTAGCATATTTGTATTTAAAGATCCAGTCTTATGTGAAAACGTAAAATTTAAATGCTATTTAACTGCGTTGTTTTATTTTGTTCCTAATTAATTGTTATGCAACTTTCTCTGTACATATTAGCATGTCTCCTGAGATTTTATTATGCAATTATATAATAATAATAATAATAATAATAATATGTAATATGTTTATTATATGAATGTACATAATGAAAATGCATTACTTAAATGTTTGTAACTTTATGCATATCGTAACCTGGATGAGCTGTTGCTCTCGGGTTTTGTTCAACAGTCTGTACTATTGTAGGAAGCTTACAAATAAATTTTACTGGTGTCAGTGTAAGGAGATGAAATGAATAGGTGTAGTTTTTTAGAAAGAAAAATAAGTAAAATAATAAAATTCGCTTTGCTCGCTCCTTCAATCAAACGGTACTTCTAATTACACCGAGAAAAAAAAAGAAAAAGAAAACGAAAGAAAGAATGAGACGAAAGCGAATGGATTAGAAGGAAGTTAAGAGAATCAGTTGCTGAATCATCTTTTTGTTCTTTCTCTCTCTCTGTATAAAGTTCTCGTTCTTATACGGAGATAGCAGAGTTTTTCATTCCATAAAACAGGCAGATGAGACAGAAGAACACGCGCAACTAGCAGACACAATACGGAAGCCTCAGTTGCTGCTTCTGCAATTTCAAACAGCAGCATCCTCCTCGATGCCTGGAATTCGAATGTTTAGTCTCTGGCGATTAAGAGCTGCTTAGAGGGCGCAACTGAGGATACGTGGCCTTCAGCGCGTACTGCTGTAACCTTTGGAATGGCGTAGCTTGACCTTTGCCGTCCTTGAACCATTAAATCGGAAGCCAACCCACCCTTCGGCGCATGCGCGATAGCTCTAGCAAGAGCAGAAAAAAAAAGTACGCGACCTTTTCACGAGTCGCAAACACATCTGCGGGGTTTCGCTGTCTTTTCTACGGGCTCGGTGATCTTATTTCCAACACGTGTTAGTTTCGTTCCCTTTCTTTTTCTTCAGTTCGTTCTGCGGAAATACTGCAAACACGGAGAGCGCTGTTGAGAGAAATGAACGACTTTCCAATTAAGTGAGAGAAACGAATTCGAAATTTAGACGAGGTTTATTGCTACGATGCACCTGCCGCTGTTTCTGCGTTGCTATTTATCGCTTGGCGACTTAGCAACAACCCGAACTTTGGCAGCGCACCAAACTTTCTCCCACGAAGACGGAACAGCTGCCAAAAGTTCTGTCGAGAGACATCGTGCAAAAGACGGGCTTCCTTGCTGGGCAAAACTTTTTTTTTTACTTCAAAATTTCACTTTCTGACGGACTTATGCGGAGACAAATTAAGTGCCGTTTAATTCTTGACCGTACACGGTTGCGTGCTGAAATGTTCTCAGTTTACAAGAAAGCGATTTCTCACGAATTCTCAAAAATTTCTTAATGAAAAAAAAAAAAAAAAAAAAGAGGGGAATCCTGTTAATTAACGACCCCTCTCCCATATTGACGCTCAGTCTCCGTCTTATGCCCGTTTCATAGACAGTGCTCTGATGAACTGGCAGCTATCGTCCCCCGCCTTCTCAACCGTAAGAGCAGAAGCAGCAGCACTCGTTGACAGTCCAGCTCGAAACTTCTCCTCCTCCTCCCTCAATTCTCTGTGGTTTGAACAGCCTCCATCACTCTTTCTTGCCCGAAGAATATAACCCGCAGTTCTTATAAAGAAAAAAAAAGTCAACAGATCCCTTCTTACTCTGACCTGGCGCTCACATGCTGTACGTCTTGAACCGTTCGTCTGCGAGTTTACATATATTGGCTTTATGCAGGGTGGCTCAAAATTCCACGTCCAAACTTTGAGGGGGAGGTAGAGAACATCAAAATCAACCCTATTCACATAGGAAAGCATGATCGGAAACGCCACCCGAAAGTGATAGGTGGCGCTGTTCGCCAGCGCTCCAGGTGAGCAATTGGGACTTCCCCATTCAAGCTTTCGACGTAGTACGAAGAACATGCGTGGTCTTACGAACGCTGAGATGGCAGACATGCACCTCGTTTACCATATTATGTATCCAACTACTACTGAACTGTTCAGTTAGGCCTAATAAGGTTTTTTTACACTACTTACTGCTTCGTGTTATTTCTGTGTCTCTGTTAGTGGCGTTTCCGGTCATGCTTTATGTGAATATGGTTCATTTTGATGTTCTCTACCTCCCCTCAAAGTTTGTACGTGGAATTTTGAATCCCCCTCCCCTGTATATAGCAAACAAAACAAAAACGCCAATTCCTTTGCCAGCGCAGTTTTGTTCTTTTTCTTCATCCGAAAATTTCTTCGAAAGAGCGAGAGAAGAGAAAAATTAAACAGGAACTTTCATTCTGTATTTCACGCACAGACTGTCGATCGGGTTATCAGACGCGATAGTGGATTCGGTTTAGAAACGCTTTCAAGCATTTTTCAAACATCAGAAAGCACGACAGTCTCTGCCCTGCCCTGTTGGATTTCTGCTCGATGTCTGATGAGAAAGATGGCCATTCGCCTTTCCGTTTTGCCGGAACCAATTTGCCTTTCCCTTCCCACCGACCATCTACGAAAGTATGAACTTCGCAGATCTTTCATGTAAACTCTGCATCCCTTTCTAGTTTTTCTTTCACGAATTTTTTCGATTTCGTATCGAATTCCCCGCGTGCATTCTCACTTGCGCGCAAATTTTCGTTTGAAGCGAACATTGTGTTTGGGTTTCTTTCGCTCTTGCAGATTGTCGTAGAACGTCCCAGCCGTGCTCAGCGGGGTCAATCCTTTCGTGCAAAAACGAAACGAATTTTAATCGTCGCCATTTTTCCTAAGTCAATTCGTTTCCATACAGAATCGGAGGAAACGTTTAGAAAAATCGGAAGAAATGTTGCCTCTGAGATCCATTTGGAGCGTCTGCAACTTAGTCCACATGGAGAATGTCCTTTCGTTGGAAAGACCCAGTTCGACACTCTACAAGAACCTTTATACAAGTTTGTTTAACTGACGGAGGAGTTGCCGGTCTCATGCTGAGGCAACAGGCTTTTTCTTCTTTGAAATTCGGTTTTTCATCGTACAAACATCCGGACAAGCACTCGCAGAGTTGACAGCAAATTAAAGTGCCCTTACAGGAATTCAGTGGCCTAAAGAATCAAAGGGATTGGGTGAAATTCATCGTTTCCTTACGGAGAACGAACGTCATACATTAATTCCGTAGCGCAGGGTGAACAAATGCAAAAAAAAAAAAAAAAAAAATTGAAGAAGTGATCGCTATTGTTAACTGATTGAACGGCACTGGTCGCAAGGAGGGAAGATTAGCAATCAATTCTGAGCCATTCGGTGGGATGTTCAATGTCAATTGCGATTGATCTTGTGTGTCACGTGCCAAAAACTCTTCACATCGGCGGTTCCAAAGCGTTTTTATCCGCAACATCAACTGAAAATAAGAAATCACCTTACGCACCTTCAATGCTGTTGGCACATCACTCAGAAAGTCACTCGTGCTTGAGGCTCAAAGCTGTATAACCGAGAGGAGACCTCCACATAGCCTTTAAAAGAGAACCGACCAGGGCTTCTGACCTAATGTCCAATCCTCACCAATTGGTGTAGGGAGACCATGCGGTCGGATCTCAACCCCCCCCCCCCCCGATTTACGTGCTGGTGATCAAATGGCTGCTTCGTTCCCAACACGCGGATTCGCTTTCAATGTTTTCCATATCGGAAGCAAATTTCGTTGATCTCTCCCGGGGTGTTAATTGCGGCACAAAGCGGACTGGGAATAGCAGCAGTGACGAAACCGCGTTGTGATGCCGTCACCGGAAACGACCAAATGAACTCGTTTCCGTTGTAATACGCTTTCTTCCATTCGTTGACTGCTCTTTCACTAAGCTACAAGACTCGTTTATCGGAAAACTAACTCCCTGAGAAAAGTACAAACAGATCCCTGTAACTCAACGGAATCTTTGTTCTTCTCTGTGGTCCGTCCGGGACTTCTTTCTCGGAGAAGGGAATCAGTTTTTATTTTTATGTGCGACTCCCACCCACGAAAGGTCGTGAACCTACAGCCCACTTGAGCTTATCCGCTTGTGTGTTGTTTGTATGCCATGCGCTTATACAAAACTCGACTACTTCATTACTTAAGGCCTTTTGTAGTTCAGGAGCCTACAGAGACGAGACGGTGCTTTTACTTTTCGTTTATGGTGCATTTCGTGCAAAATTTGTAAAGTTCTTTTAATGAATTTTACTCGCGTTTCTTGTAAGCGTAATAAATTCGGCTTGACTAGTTTGGAAAAAAACGCAAAATGCGTATCAAAATATTATTTTAATTTATTTTGCATTTAAAGAAATCGTTAAGGGAATGAACCCTTTTGGATTACATTTTCCGCGTTAGCACGGAAAAGTCACTTTTTTTTTTTAGTTAATTCCAGCTGTCAGCGACAGTCTACAGCCGGATGAGATCACGTGGACGACTTTTGACCCCCTTGTAATGAGGAAAAGGATCCCTCATCTCCTTGACATTCGTCGTGTCCGCCGTTAAGATTGTTATCTTTCTGAATGACTCGACAAGTTCACAAAACTTGTCTGCTGGAAACGTTTTGCGCACCATATTTTCACGTGAACACCCCTCAAGAGATTTTCTTATCGCCACCACTTGAGCATAATGTAGCGAACCAGTTGGTTGACGGCAATGACGAAGCGGAATTTGAACCGCGCTGCTTACTTTCGAAACTTGTTTACGCAAAGTTCGACACGAAGAAGGAATTAAAAGATTCGCGCCAGCTTGTTCGTAAAAGCGGATTTTAGGAACGCGATCGCTCGAGCATCTTCGATACGTTACAAATGATTCAATCGAAGTAAACAAATATCTGAAGGGCTTCTCGCGTAACAGAACGGAAGGCTCGTTGCCGTGTTCCGATCATGGTAATAATTATTTCTCGAATATGCGGCTGCAAGCGGAAACATCCACCCGCAATCCACTGAAGCCAAAGTAATTCCCGATCGGACAGAACGGCTTAAATCCTGCGACTGGACTGTCCTGTAAAGTAACACGGTCAAACGTGATGCTCCGCTACAAACGACGCTGAGGGATGCAAATATTACTTCGAATGCAATCAATGACCGTTTAAAAGCACGTGCATTTCAATCATCGCCTCCTTTTTTTGAACGAATCCGAGAAGATCAAATGAAAAGCTTCTCGAGTGGAGCCTTGATGTAAAAGGTACCTCACCGTGAAGGGGAGGAGGGGTGTTTTCCCTTGTGAAATGTAATATCTGGGGGGGGGAGAGGGGGACCAGGGGCGAGAGATTTAAGAGGATGTCAGACATGCCATGTTTGTTCGTGGTAAAATAGAGTGTGGCGGTTTTTCAGAAGTGCGTGCGACTGCAAAAGCAAAAGTTGCAAATAAGGAAATGCGTTTGAGTGAAGTCGAACTGGAAAAGCGTTCGAAGTATGAAAAAGAAGAATAAACTTCCCACAACAACAAAGTGCACCCTGATGAAAGGTTTTCTTAAGACGCACTTCACTGCACACCCCTTTTATTTATTTCTATTTTCTTTCTTTTTTGGTCTGAACTTTGTTATGAACTAAAACAATACACCCCACCATAATGTTCTTTTCTCGACAACACAGGTTTGGTTTAAATATAGAGTTAATTACACCTGTCATTTTTAAATACTTGCAATTTTTACGTTTATATCTTTTTCATTTTCATATGTGATCATACATCATAGGTAGTTAAATGAATTCACCTGTTCTAAGATCTTGTTATCTAATACTATTTTAGTTCTTGCTGGATCTTGTCCTTTAAAGGCCATAGTTTTTGATTTTTCTGTTGATGTTATCATACCATAATCTTTGCATATCTCATTTAGATCTAAAATAGCTTTCTGTAAGTTATCTTCAGAATTTGTAATTATTATTTGGTCGTCGGCAAAAAGGAGGCTGTTTAAGTTCACAGTAGGAGAAAGTTTAATATTTTGATGGAAATTTTTATTTCATTTTATTATTATTCCATTTAGGTAAATATTAAAGAGAGTTGCTGAGAAGGGGCATCCCTGTCGGACTCCTCTATTGTACATGATAGCTCATGATTTAATCTTATTTGTATCTGATTATTTTCATATATACTTGTGATAGCTTTTAGGATATTATTTGGTATTTGTCTTTCTTTTAATTGTTAAATAATACGTCTTTTAACTTTATCAAATGCTTTTACAAAGTCAATAAATGCAATATGTGTTTCTAAATTGTATTCTCTTCTTTTCTCTATTATTAATTTTAGGCAAAAGGCCGGGTCTATACATGATCGTCCTTTTCTAAATCCATTCTTACTTCTAATCTAAAGTTTTCTGATTATTTTATTAGTTTGTTATTTAAAATTATGCTATATATTTTGTAACAGGAATTTAGAATTCTTACACCTGTATCATTTTTAGGATCATTACTACTAATTTTTTTAAAGATAGGGATCACAATTGCTTTTTTTCCATTCTATTGGGGGGGGGGGGTTACTAGTTGAATAGATTTTATTTAAAAACAATAGGGGTCTTACTTAGAACATAATTCGTGCATATTTATATGGGGCAATCATCTTGATTGTAAGGGAAGTGGCACTCCCATAGTCCCCTAGCTGGATCTATCCTCTTCTTCCTCTAGTTTGAGGAATATCCACAAACTTTAATGTACTTTAATCTTTCCTATAAGGCCTTATCTTCGTATTTTATGACCCTTATGCTATTAGAGTACCCGAGGCCCATGGGTGTCTTTCCATTTCTAGTCTATATCTCCTCTAGAAACTACTCGACTATAATTGTGCTCGATTCTACTATAATCTACTCTTTCCCTTTCAATATCCTCCCATGGGTTTAATTCGGAAGAAGGCTAGTTCAGAAGCCTTAAGGTAGCAGCCGTACTTTTCAGCCGACAAAGTTTTAGGAGAGTTTATTTTATTTATTTATTTATTTTTACTTTATTCTGCCTTTAAGATTGTCGGGAACTGTTTCGTTAAGCAGTCGAAATTTCTTACACATCGAAACTAAAATTACATGAGGTTGCATTAGAAGACATCCTTTCGAAGTATTTCTTTGTCTCGCCCCGCCTGTGAATATCTGCTACGTAGTTCATAGTTTGTTGTACAAAACAAAAAGAAAAATCTTGTCGATGCCAGATCTGCTCTTGAAAAGCTTCTTTCTACCAATTCCACCTGCTTGTGGAATAGGCAGAAAGAAAGAGCAAACATATTTCTGTATTTTAGTTTACTTTTTTCCCAAGCGGCTTCTATGAATGGCGATGGGGAGGGAATCAATACAGGATCTTCACGTTAAGTTCCTTCTTCTGTCATTCCTGTTTCTGAAAATTCTGCTGAAGTTTTATGGGAATGATCTACGGTGGGCTGCAAATTGAGGATGCGTTAGAGTCGGCGTGGAAAGTTCGATGCATTCCCAGTTTCATTTTTCCGCACGTTCACGCATATCGCGGGGAGGAATTTCTGTGCATTCTGCGGATGGGAATTGTTTTCGGTTTATCTTTGGGAGCAACGAGGAAAAAACGAAACTAACAATGGGAGGACCAGGTTTGGGAGCGGACGCACGCAATTATCTTTTAATCTTGACATCAGAAGAAGGCGAGGGTGTCACAGGCACTGAGCCCATGCTTGTTCAGGAGTGACAGAAAACAAAAACAGTCTATATTTGCTCGGCGTCGTACTTTCCACAACAGTAAACAGGACAATTGTGTGCGAAAGAGAGAACCTTCTCCTCGATAGCATCGTTTCCGCTTCCAGCATCGCCGTGAACAAAACAAAGAGATTCGGGGCGAATGTTAACGACGCGTCCATTAAGCACGATTGTGTTTCGGCGAAAGAGGGTACCCACGTGACAGCGTCGTATAAGAATATTGTGGAAGAGCGCACACGGTCAGTTCCAAGATGACCGAGGCCCCCTCCGCGTGGCTGCTCCTCAGCGGATGCGTATTGGTATTGGGCGTGCACGTCGCGTGCTGCTGGAAAGGCATAGCGGATGAAACGGAAATGTTAGGCCTGGACGACTTCGTTCGTAGGCTACAAGAAGGACTCACCTTCCGTCTCGATGGAAACACGAGCGACTCCTTTACGGGTGGAGCGCATTTCTTAAATCCGAACATCCGATACCCGGAACCTCGGACAGGATTCCAACACGCCACCAACGATGACCTCGGCGAGAAAGAGTTAGCCGTGTTTCAACTGCGCTTTCAAACGCGCAGCTGGTTAGGACAGAGGGACGATCTGCAGTATTCCCACCCACACGGGGACGGGTCCCCCGCGGGACTGCGCACAGAAATAACTCTGTTTAAGAAGAACTTTCCCAGCCTCAAGAAACTCGGAGAACGTCTGAAGCGCATGCTGCACTTCATACCGCTGGTTGTGATCGTAAGTCACGACGCTAACCAGGAAAACGACGTTAAGACGTATACAGAAGGCGTCTACAAATATCGAACCCTGCCCTCTTACGAGGAAAGGCCAAGGAATTCCAATTATTACCAGGAGTATCAAGAAAACGAGCGTCAGTCGAAATTCTCTGATTCGGGACTTCCCACCATAAGAAAACCGCACGATCATTACCATCGCGATGCTTCACAGCAGACGTACAGGGAACAGAGCCACAGAAACCAGCCTTATTATCAAGTCAACGACTACGTTCCCGGAACTACATTTCCTCGACCTGGTAGGGTAGCTTTTAATGATTTTCCAGGACCGAAAGCTCATGAAATTCCCTTCAGGGGCCAGGATCCGTCGCTGCTTCCGCCTCTAAGAGATCCGCCATCCTTCACTGCATCTCCCCCGGCACCTCCTTTACCTCCAGTCCGACTACCTCCCCCACGAATTCCACCACCTCCACCAAGAGTTCCACTGCCTCCGCCGAGAGCTCCACCGTCTCCACCAAGATTCCTACCACCTCCGCCACGAATTCCACTGCCATCACCGCCAAGCGCCGTAATCCCAACGGATCAGGAAGAGCAGTCCCCAGAAAGAAATATTGCTCTGTTTCTGAAAGATCTGAAAGGCCAGATGGAGAACGCGCGACATTCTTCATCGCAACAGTCCTCGCCTCTAGAACAAGGCAACGGCCAGCTAAATCGCCTGTCTTCGAGCTTTGCTGCATCGCAAACGACCTCTTTTTCTCATCGCGAAGGGTTCTCTGCCGAAAGCGGATCTTCTACGGTGTTTCCAAATGCAAAACAAACGGACAAAAAAGGATACGACAATCCAAACAAGAACGAAGATCAGGTGACTTCCTCGTTTGAACGCAAGGCCTCCCTCCAGGACCAAGTTCAAAGTCAAGAATCGACTTCCGTAGAATTTTTTGCGGCATCGACCGATCCCGTTTCATATCCAGTGTCATTTGGCCAGGAAAATGCTCCTCTTAAATCGAAGCCAAATGCAGGGACCGATCGGTCCGTTTCTATGGGCAACAGTGGAGTGACTAGACCTTCGTTGCTTTTATCTGAAGAGCAAAGTTCTTCTTGAACTATCGTCACTTGGAGAACAAAATCGCCCAGTTTATTTCTCCATTTCCTCCGGTCCTTCGATCCTCCCCGCAGTCACTGCGGAACAATCTCTTCTTCTCTCTCGAATTCGACTGTCGGTCATTTCCAGTCAGGGCGTGGGTTCTTGTTCGGAAAGCAAAGATTCCTTTCGAGAAGCGCCTACCGAAGATTCCATTTTGACCAACCTCTTATCGGAAGAATGAAAAACGGCTTTTGCTTCTGCAAGTAGTCCCACGCTGAGTTTTAGCGGAATCATTTCCTTTTCGTTCTCTGCATTCCCAGTGCTCTTCGAAGTGTTCTGAATCCTGAAATATTCACAAAGGATCAAACCCGACCAACAGGAACTGCTGTGTTCACAAGGACTTTTTTCTTTTACTTGGAACATGTGAGTTGAGAATGTAAATATGCCATTTAAGGAAATAAATTTATTTTGCTCATGAGAGTCGTGAAAGTCCAATTTTATTATTATTGAATTACTGATTTTTGTGTTAGTTTACCGGGGGGGGCGATTTTTTTAAAAGTATTTGGCCAAATTTTATTCTTTAAAACAGGTGCATTCGTCACTAAGAAGAGTTGTTTTGGCCTCCTCTCTCCTTGCACAGCTCCGTTTTCTATAAAACGGAGCCACACACAATCGCACAGGTCGTGCCCTGGTGGGAAGAATGATGCGTCGAGGTCACAGTTGGACTCCATTGTTGCTGCCGTGTAAGTGGAGCAATCGTGGCTCACGAGGAATATCGAGGGAGGGATTTCATTTACAGGTCTTTCTGTGTGACTGTTCAAATAATGCCGCTGCGCCCTTCGGTATAGGGCTAACTGACATTTTCCTGTTTCCATCTTGTCGGTTTCAAAATGCGTGTCTTATTAAACGCGCCTTAAAATCATCTCCTGTAAAACAACTCCTAAGGCTATTTGAAACCAAATAATTTCGCGCGTGCCTAAGAATCTGAGTCAACATTAATGTTTAGTGAGAAATAAAAGGGAATTTGAGCATACAGCACCTCTGATAATGTTTAGAGGTGCCGTTGAATTCGAAGCGCTATACAGGCATAGTGCAGCGAGCAGTGCTGGTAAATTATCGAAATGGAACAGTTGTCTAAAATAGTGTGATTGTTTATTGTTGCATGCTTTTCCACGTTCGCTACAAGTCATGGACTTCTCGACGTTCGATTGTCATCTGATCGCAGTAAAATTACAAGCAGAAAAAAAAAACCCACGAGAATAAATTTATGAACGTAATAATACTGAGACGAGTACCGATTGTCGTATCGTGTGACAATGTTGAAACGAGGACATGTGATGATAAAACCTATTGAATTCGAAGCTGGAATTAGGGGTTATGAAGCGAGTGGGATTCACGTTTTCTGTTTATGTTGTCGGAATGCATTTGCTCTTTGAACTCGTCAATTGCCGGCTTTGTTTAGCAGCAGTGATCTCTGCTCCGGGGTTGCTCTGGTTTGTGTTTCAGCAATTGTGTTGGCACGTTTTCCACGCAATTCGTGTTTTAGGGCTTTGCAGCCATCGAAATGTTTATCCATTGTGTGGCAGATTGTCGAATACTGCGGGCTCGAGATTCTCCGCACTTGGTTGTGTTAAGAATTGCGGTGCAGCGTTCTGAGCGAACATGTCTCTCTCTGTTACGGTAAGCGTTGCTGAATTAATAATAAACAGGGCCTTTCGATTTCTTTTTAATTCGAATATTATGTTTGCATTCATAAGAGGTTCGGTTATTGGCTGGTGTGTTGTTAGACCCGCACACGTGTTTAAACAAGCTTCTGCCGAATTTTTGTAATGACAGTTTACAGTGTTTCTTGTAAATTGAATAAAATATTCCGTTGCATGCATCGATAAATTAATATTGATGTAATACTTACCTAGCATTGATTTAATTATTTTTATTTTAGTTAGATCGTGTGTTTTGCTTGCAAACGTATCGGGAAGGTATGTGGAGTTGTTTGGTCGGTCAATGCAGCGGTCTGTTGCGAAGGTCCGAGTAAATATGCCGAGTGTGATTCGCTTTCCAGACAGCGAGAACTGCTGTTCTAAATGCAGAAAAGCAGTAGGTGGGGTTCTAGTGGCGTAGGGCGAATTCTTCATCATTAGTATTTGTACTTTGGTGCAGTTTCTTTAGATCCTGTTATGCTTTGGAAAAGGCAGCTTATGCTTGTGTTGTGCGTACCGTTTATTTCCATCTCTCCATTGGCGGATTGCAAATGCCGTTTATGTTCGCGAGTGTTTCAATAACCGCCACTCTTATGCGAAGGGCTTCTCCATAGCTGCTTAGCCATATTCCAACTGAAATAAACCCGTCAGTCTGGTGCATCTAACATGGCTGCCGTAACTTCCATATGATGCCATCTCGTGGTCGTATGAGGAAACAAACGATACAAACACTCCTCACCAGTACCTTCTTTGCAAAGGATACGATAATTTTATTTGCGCGATGTCCTCTGACATTTCCTATTCCTCTTTTTACTTTTCTTTTTGGAACATGTTCGTTATATGTTAAAAAGAGTGATCGATAATATGGTTCCTCTAGTCCGTGCCTTTTTTTTTTTTAAATTAGCTGGTCCCCATCTTAAACCAGTCATGCAGCGTTCCTCATCTTCTAGCAGAGTACAATTAATCCATGAGAATTTTTTATCGAGAGCTTTATTTATGGTATATATCTTCTAGGAATAGTTTGTTTCATTAAGCACTGAAATCTTGCGCGAGCATTTAACAGGAATTTTTCAGGTGAGTGGACGGTTTCGAATGGATTTATAACTTTGGACGTCATTTCTTCTGACCTTCTTTTCAATTATTGAGGCTTTAAAACCTCACTAGTGTAGGAAGTATCGAATGTTATCGCCACAAGTTTTAGAAGTATCCGATACAGTTGTTCAAATACGAATGTCCGATTTCTTTCCTTTATACCTGACTTCAGCGGTTACTGCAGAAAAGCTTCCAGTTGGCTCTTGGAGAGAAAATACAAAATGGGTTTTTGTCTTTGACGTGTCGCTCCTGACCGAAGTTATTCAAGGATTCTGGCAGCGCTGCTTGGTAATGGAGACGAACCCTCACAGCTGATTCTGTGAGTGAATTCACGATGGCCAGTTTATAATCGGGTTTGTACGTCGGGATGTATATTAACAGCTAAAACAGTGCTGATCAAGCAGTTTGATTTCTCCAATTGAAATGAGTCGATTTGTTGCGTACTTGTTGATGAGCCGTCTGGTTCAGCGCTTCGTCCGAGGAGATTAGCATATCACGTTCGTCATGTATTCGGGATGTACAATATATGTCGGGTAGGTCTCGCTGTCTTTTCTCAGATGTTTCCAAAGGATATTTCCGCTTGCTCGGAATGGGTTCAGATTTCAGTTTTTTTTTTAAGGCTGAGATGCCTTCTCCCCTTTGGTGAGGCCTACATAAAGCTGAGAATGATAATCGTAATTGGCATGCGCAGAAGCTTTTTTTCTGTGCGACTTTCAGCAACTTCGGTCAGGATTCATTCATGGACATCTGTCAGAATGCTAATGAAAAAAACGCGTGAAGGAAAAAGTGGTATTTCTTGTCGCTTCTCGTGTTTGTGAAAGTAAGGTGATATGCTGTTGGCCGCTTGTTCGAAGAATGAAAACCATTATTTCTGACACGTGGTGTGTTCACCCAACGCGGGATTCCCTCGTCATGAGAGTGGGAAACAAATTTTCTTCTTTTAATAAGCTTGATTTCCGACTAGGAGTGGGGAGGAGTTGAATGCCATATCGAAACAGTTGCTTGATGCGGATATTGTCCTTTCTCATAAGTTTTCTCAGTCCTTTAAGCAGTCATATAATATATATATATATATATATATATATATATATATATATATATATATATATATAGAGAGAGAGAGAGAGAGAGAGAGAGAGAGAGAGAGAGAGAGAGAGAGAATAATTTTTTTTTTTAAATAATGTCATTGCTTAGAGCACTAAGCTCTTGAACTATGGGGTCTATTATTCCGTTATGAACAATAGCGTGATGGTAAGTAGGGAGAAGTGCATCCAAGCAAGTAGTATATTGAGACCCGTAGGTTAGTAGTGCGTGAGAATCTTCTGCATACAGAGGGTACGGTTGACAAAGATGAGTGATTTTTGTTAATTACTAATTCAACAGAGAACTTTTTATTTTCATTTATATTTGGAAAATGTGACATTGACAAGAAATTATACCCTTCTTTAATCCTTTACCTAAGTGTAAGCGAAGAAAGTTTGCACACGAAGTTTCACAACTAAGCTACTTGCATGTAGAGGCTGATAAGTTCACATCAATTGCCTCAATATCCCATAATGCAACTCACACTTCCTTTCCAAGGTGTATAAACTTTCCTTGCTTGCACTTGGATGAAGAATAGAATTTCTTTAATTTAGTTTATAAGTAAGTGGGAAAAAAAAAACACTCCTGTTTCTAATCCAGAGTAATCCACTTTTTTACTACTTATATGGGAAATCAATTTTTATTTCTGCGTTAATTCAACATCCGTTTTATGATGCTCGTCTAGGAAGTGCGAGAGGAATTTCCCAGCATGGAGCGAGAGATCCAAATAGCGGAGGTTTCCACAATTCGGTGGGATGTTCCTCCTGGTTCTTTCTGCGGAGAACAAGAGGCCTGTGCGTGTTGGAAGACTTCGCTGCTGTGTGGAGCTGATGCTTGGTGCGTAGTGGGTTTGGTCTCGCACAGTGTTTCGGGTGGAGTTTAAAGAAACACCACCTTTTTCTTTCTTTCTTTTTCTTTTTTTTTTTTTTGTGTTACGTGAGAGTTGGCTTCTTAGGTTTTTTGAATCTACTGAACCGATGAAACGCTTAATAAAGGTCGAAACCGTCCAAGTAGTAGTGACCTTCCCTGTATATTGCCATGTATTATGGGAAGGATCTGCTACCTCAAAAATGGGGTATTCTTGGCTGGTATTATAAGGCATCAAGGTAACTGATGCGAATTCTAGTAGAGTAGTCGCGGAGATACTTCGCTTACACTTGGATTCAACAAGAATATAATTTCTTGTCAAGTTTAATTTATTTTGTAACAATGAAAAACAAAACTCCTCAACATATTTCAACATTATCTTCAAATAATATTGTATTCATACGAATGAAAGCATTTTTTCTTTTACAAAATAGTTCCGACTAAAGAGCGTGCAGTAATAACAAGGTTCGTTGTTACAATTTGGAACTTACTGGTTTCGCGCACCTACCGAGAACTGGTGGCTTCAGCAGGGCTTACTAAACATCAAAAGTGCGTTTTTCCCTACACACATTCTGAGGAAAGATTATTTCGCATTCATTCCTTTTTCTTTCCTAATGCTCTTACTTTTAAGCTCAGAAAGTGATGCTGTCTTAGTTTACTCGTGGTGTTTGGAAAGTTTAAAGTTAAAGCGAAAATAAGGAAACCTGGCAACTATTTGATGCGCACTTCGTGTTTCTTCACTTGTCACCTACATTGGCTTACTTTCGTGGATGTGAAACACTCGTGAATGGTAATGGGGACACGTTTGTTGCACTGTTATTTATCCAACACTTTTTGTTAAGTGCTCCCCACATTTTTGTGGTCACCCCCTCTCTCACTTCTCCCCCGGACTCTCCTTCTACGCCACTGAACCGGATCTGGAGGTTGTTTGTCGTTGAATGTGGTAGATGTCACCTGTAAGAAGATGGTCTCCCTTGAACGTTTGCCGGTGAGCCGTGGATGACAGAGGTGGGGGGGGGAGGGGTATGTTTTGTAATCGTGAGTCATGCAACAAAGGTTGCGACAAAAGAAAACGGAAAAACAGAAAGAAAAGAAAAGCTGTTTACTGTGAAAAATTTAAGCAGCATCGTCACGATTTATTACAAATTCCGTACAGAATAACTGCCGTCTCCGTTCTATTACAATATGTATTTTCTTTTACTTTTTATTTAAGATTGTTTGATAGGAAATAATAATAATAATAATAATATATATATATATATAGGAAGTACGCAAGTTTCATAAACTTAACTTTAATAACTGAAACCCATTTAAAATTCTTTGTGTACAGAATCTACAATTTTTTCTTGATCTTAACGCTTTAAGCTCAATAATCCCGCATCAAAATATGAGCTTCATATTGCAGTTACATCTGCAATGCATATCTCAATTATCTCTAAAATACACTTCGGGGAGATAAAGAAGAGAGGAGAAGTAAAGTGGAAAACGATGCTAGTTAATAAAACGTACAGCTGTTAGAGACTGGATACGACTCTGAAGATATTGTGGCAGTAATTCCACTGTCTGTACCCAACTAAGCCCAAACTTATTAGACTCACCCAAGCCCAAAGTGCGTTTCTCTCCCCAAGCCTCAAATCAATTTGTTATCCGCTTTTAAAGGGAAAGGGGATAAGAGAAAGTTGAAGAAAATGTTGGTGACAAGCTAGAATAAACTTTCGTGAAGAGAACGGGAGTAGTCGCTGTTCGTTCTGTTACCATCGCATCCATAATCAAAAAGCAGTTCGCGCAGTGGGAGTGAGCTCAAAGCAGTGCGGCACTGACTGTAATGTCTTTAGTTCGGTTAAAAGAGACGAACTGCGTTTCCCTACTGTTCCAAGCATCTTACAGTAGGTGGCGTGGTTGGTCGTTGAACAGTCTGACAATAATCAGACGTATTCAGACTCTGTTGTTGGCGAGCGTGAACAGATCACAATTCCTGACGAGGAGAAGAAACTTGTTTCGCTTCAAACAAAAACACTTTTCGTGAATATAACGACGATTTCCTTTGGTCGGAAAGACTTTGGTTCGAATCCCGTTCAGGATGTAAACACCTTTTGGAAGAGCTTTTCAGCTGATGGCGAGTCTCATACGAGGATGATTTTTCCTCCCAGAAAATCGGGTTTTTTATCCTCCAAAAATCAACCAGAAGAGAAGAACAAGCGCAGTTTACAGACACAACGCGAGGCTTCATCGGCGAAGTGGCTTCGGCCGCAATTTCTAGTACTGTCGGTATAATGGAGAATGGAAGATGTCCGGGGAATGATTGGTTTGAGTTGTTTCGGTCATCTTTAATCTCGTTAACAAGTTTAGAAAATTTTAAAATAGCAACCCAAAGGTGAGTCACATGAAACGTCGCCACGTTCCTGTGCTCGAACGCCGTGGATGATGTGAGGAAACTTCGAGAGGGTTTTTTTTTTTTTTTTCATTGGAGGGTGAGTTAGGTCAGACGGAATGTGCGGGGTTTTTCTCCTCGGAAACTCGTGGTTTCCATCCCAAAGGCAGAATGCAGTCAGTTAACAAACATGGCAGACTACCGAGACGAGGCAGACCAGTGGGCAAGTAGCGTCCCTTCCAAAGTGGGGACAGGTGGATCAAAATAAAAAGTGGACAATCGGAAAAGAGAAATGATTGCGCATGTGTTCACACCTGGCGGTGCTTATCTGTGCCGAATGTAGCATCCGATCCAAACCAGGGGTTCGTTATTCCTTTCTTCTTTTAAAACAATATTGAGTGAAAGAGGAGAAACAAAATTATTGGAGCGAGTGGACTGACAACTGTATCGCAAGATAGGGGCTCAGGCAAGACAGAAAAATGGCCTCCCTCCTCTTGAAAGTCTCTCCTTGACTTACACAAATAAGCCCAACAGGATCGAGTTTAGAATTTTCAGCACCTCAGGTAAGGTAAAAAAAAATCATACTCCTCTAAAATTTGCTTTTCACTCAACCCCAAAGTGGCTCTGTTTCCCCCCCCCCCCCTCCTACACACACACACACACACGCACTAACATAAAATGAAGGAACAGGGGAACGTTCCAGACCAACATACCGAACTGAATTTTTAAAAGATTTTTATCCACCGTTTGGCACTCGCAAAAATGTCCCTTTAGTCGGTCCCCCTTTAGCTTCAACTCTGAAATCAAATGATTGATATTTGATTTCGCGTTCCTGTTTGAGCTTTGGGCAAACACTGCTTGGCGAAAGGATCCTTGTAGCACTCGCATTACTGGATCTGTAATTAATGAAGCGGGCACTGCAGGAAAAAAAAATACTGAATGTAATACGATTCAGTCCAAAGGAATGTGAAGTGAAAAACTGGGCACGAGCCACTGAATGGAATATATATATACTTAACGATAATTCCCTCATTCAGTACTGAGTGCGTTGGAATACGTGCCGCTACCGTTCAACACCCTTCACAGTACACCTTAAAACCCACAGAACAAGCTTTTCCCCTTCTCCTTCATCCTCTTACCGCTGTATTGTGGAACAGTCTTTCCCTCTGGTGTGTTTCCCAAGGAATACGACATACAGGCTTTTAAATTAAATGTAAACAAGTTTCTCCTCTCCCCCCCACTCCCCTCCCCCCCACACACATACAGTATTCAACATTGATTAACCAACGTCTAGTGTATGGGCTCAACATCGTTTAAAAAAAATTCTCTTAAGTTTAAATGGTGACAGTTGCTTAAAAAACTGGTGATTGTTTGGTTTCATACTAAGTTTTTCTCATTTCGACACTTGCTGCTTGGTTTTTAAATTTATTCAAACGGCGTGAACTTTTATTTGCACTTTGTGCTTGCTGACTGACGGCACTCAATCGCTGCTCTCTGACATACGCAAATCTGAAATTAGTTAACGTTCTCATTTACGTCTAATCTCTGGTCGATCCTTTTTTTTTTTTCTTTTTGTTTAAAGTTGCCCCATGACAATTTCCACACGACTAGTTACTACAGCTTTTTAAATTTATACTTTAATTACATATTTAAATAATAGGCCTGCATGACGGCTTCAAAGTAGGACAGCATTAAAAGAAATCGGAACTTAAAGGTATGTAAATTGTTTTCAGTGAAATTGTTCTGTATTTAAACTAGTTTGAGGATTTACTGTGAAAAGATAGTGCGATTATTTTTATTGAACAGTTTAGTGTCTAATTTAAGCCGTTAATGTAAATATTATTGGAATCTTCAGTTGTTTTTCAAATATTCTTCACTGATTTAAAAAAAAAAAAAAAAACCTTAATCAATTCACTCTCGGAAACCTGCACAGGAAAGTTGGCAGAATCTTCAGCATGTCAGTGTCGTGCGCTTGCAAGAGGAAAGAAGAAAGGAGGAATCTCTTGACGTGTTTCTTAAATATCTGAAGATTATACTTTTTGGGGAAGACAGAGTGAGGAAGGCTATTCCAAAGAAATAAAGTAGGAGGAATGAGCGAGGAGGAAGTGAACCTTGTTCGGCAAGTTTGGAGCTGGACTGTGAATGGGTGTTGACTGCAGCTGCTCTTGTTCTTACGGATTTGGAGAAAAGTGGGGAGTGATAGTTTCAAGTTCATCAGAGAGTATCTGTAGACAGCGAAGGAGAAGAAAAGTAAGAGAGGGAGTGGAGCGAATCTTTGAGGAACGGATCGTCAATTAACCGTCTGGACCACTTCTGAATAGCATCAAACAGTCTTCGAGAGGATTTTGATTTACCACACAAATGTGGGAAGAATATTCCATAGTTAGGCGGATCTGCACAGGTGAGCGGTGCCTTCGGAGGAAAAGTGCGGAGTTTTTTTTTTTTTTTCTGGCAGCTGCAGAAGCTGTGGGTGAGATGTATTAGAAAGGTGCAGGTCAGTCCAAGAAGAGCTATCTGATTCCTCTTGGATATCTGAGCATTATTGAAAGTTAGGGGAAGGAATGTGAGCTCTTTCTTGTGAGAGATTAGACAGGACCAAGTTTCGGTGGCAGTGAAGTCAAGAAGGTTGTCCTTGCCCCATTGAAATATAACTAGACGGTCAGAGTTCAAGACATTGATCATTGTGGATCTTCAGAGATTAGCAATTGGGCACTACAAGATTTGTCAAAGATAAGGAGGAACGGAGTGTTGCACTGCCATCGGCAAAGCTGTGAATGGGATTTGCAATCTGCGAGATCAAGTCGTTTATAAACAAGAGGAAGAGCGTGTGTGGAAGTGCAGAACCCTGAGTGGTGGAAACCACCCACTATGACTCCTAGCAAGAGAAAAAGTTAGTCATCCAGTTGCTGAGGGCGGAAGGCCATCGAATGGTCATCCGATCAAATTCTTTAGAAGCGTCGACAGCAAAGCTTCTCCAAATTTACCACGGCTTGAGTTCAGTTGTGGGTAATGAGATTAGACCGAGAGCAACGCAATCCATATTGCTGGTTACTGATTAGTTGGCGGTCTCAAAATGGTCAAGTTGACTGTTGATGACTTTCTCCGTTAGTTTTTGAGAGATAAGTGAGGGCAATTGGACGGTAGGTTTGTTAGCTGGCTTTAATCACTCCTCTTTGGACTCGACTTCGGTCTGTTTCCATGTTGCAGGGTAGAATGCCAGTTGAATAGGATAGAGAGAAGAAGCGATATAGGGTAAGTGTTAATTCAGGGCCAAAACTGTTTAACACAATAGGAGGGATGCAGTGAGGACCGGATCATGTCATTAGATCCTTCCTTCAATAAATCTAGAAAATGTGTTTTTGAAGCCACAACACGAAGAAAAGTTTCTCGTCCGACATAAACGAATCATGCAACACTTTGGAGTTCCCCCGTACTGAAGAGTCAGCTAGAAGAACTGCTACTTCTTCTTTCCATCCACAATTTATTCCTCTGCAAATACCAAATCACTGCTGATATTAATGCTCGATGCTTGAAGACCCTCAGACTCTCTGAATTCAATGGAGCGTGAGATTTTTAAGGGAAATGAATAACGAATTCTTTCTTTCTTACTCTTGTTACTGATTAGGTTTGCGATTCATTATTTACGAAGCACCAAAGCTGTTTTAGCAAGTTAGTTCTTGTTCATACTTCATTTATATGAAAAACGTTCCTTACAGAACACCGGCATAGAACAGTTCTGCCCAAAAGTGCACATCAGCTTAGCGTTTAAGTTTGATTTAAGAGCATCAGCCATGAAAGACATTGAGAACACTCACCTATCGTTCTATAAATAGAACACTTTGCTGCAGATCTATTGACGTTATCGTACGCTGTGGCCATCATTAGGTCAGAAATACCTTCTTCTGTGCGTCTCTTCCCCCTGAGCTGCAGGTAGATCACCGAGCCGCGCATTTCCTTCATTCCACTTAGTTCACGGAGGTTAAGCGTTGTGGCAGAGGAAGCTTCTGGCAAACCAGTTCTGTTTAAAAGGGAAAACAGGAAAAGTGTGATGTGCAATTAAGGGCGCTGTGTTCGTAGCAAAGGCGAAACTCCAAAAGCACACACGAGGTTTACTCCTCTCGAGGCTTAAGGCGACTCGGAGATTTGGGTCAAAATATGGCGGTAAACGTAACGCACTCTCACATCTGCAAGGGTCCCAGATTATGGGTTCTGGTCATGTGACTGTCTCTTATAAAATACGACGAGAGAGTTTACGGAAAGCAAGTTGCGTGTACGGTAAAACTGCCTCCGCCGAGTTTCAGAAAGTACGATCGTTTGTAACGAAGATGAGCATAAGCGAAAGCACGACTAATACACGAAAATCTCGAGTGCTGGCAAGCACCCTTCTTGTGTTTGTGTGTCACGTGTGTTCATCGACAAACAGTGGCCCGTGGTGGAATAATCCCGTGATGCTGACCAATATTAGCAAACTGGCAGAGCTTACTCCGTTGGCATCTTTCAGAAAGACGTACGTGCCGCACTCGGAACGGACTATCGACGATGTTCGCATCCAGATCGGATATCTGAATCGAGACAGCGAAAGAAACACGGACGGAAGCGGAGTTATTCAACCAAGAACACAAATTCGCGAGTCCGAAATCAACAACAACAACAGACGCACGCAGTTTGTTCCATCGCACGACTACCCGAACCTTGGAAACGAACAAAGTCGCTTTTCTTGGTCCAATCATCTGCAGACTGCAGAAGGCGGCCCGCATTTTGCAGGCGAGAATTTGAATCATCCATCGCATTACAGGGACCAGCAGCAGTTCACTACTCACGACGATCCCGCTCAACAGCAAGGAGGGGACTACGCTTCACAGAGGTATTCCGTTCCATTTGATGATCATCGCCAGGACGTTCCCCCAGCGGACGCCCAGTACGGAGTCCAACTGACGCACGCGCCTCCTCACGGAAGAACAAACGAGCAAGCCGTTTTCTTGCGGGAAGTCGGCAATCCTCAGTACGGAGTAATACGCCATTTTCCCGATCCTCAGAGTTATGATGGTCCCTCTGGACCAGAAGGGGTCCATTTGCTCTCGCCACACCAAACAGACGGTCCCGAAACGCAGCCATTTTTACCTTTTCCTGATCGCTACCAAAAAAACACTCCCGACGATGGTTCATTTGCTGGCGCTTTATACCCCCCTCATAGACCGCCCATCGTTCGCGATAAAAATGGGCCAGATTTAAGTCTGGCGATTCCACCTAGGTCTGCTAGACCCGATTCACCATCGACATCGCTTCCACCGCCTGCTTCGACATCGTCAGCATGTCCTGCCAGCATCTGCGATTGCTGTAAGCGAGACTGTTGTGCAGTCGCCAGGTCGAGCATCGCACCCTCAGTTCAGCGTGACCTGCAGCAAGTAGCAGCCCTTTCTAATGCGGATTTGCTCTTCTCTCTCTTCCCTTCTGCGAGCGATTTATTGAAGCAGCTGTGCAGTCAAGGTAGGTCGCACAATAACGTACTTCGTTATTTCAATACAACTCAGTTCCAACGTTGTCGTTTTTTTTCATCCGATGTACTTTGTTTTATGGAAGTTCACCCCCTCCAACCTCCCAAATATACATATATGATGATTTGTTGTATTAACTCGGAATATGTTCATACTTTTATATAAGGACTGAGATCCGAGAATTAGAACAAACGATAAATTTATTCAAAACGCAACATATTTCATCGGAGTGGCCGACTTCTTCCGGCGTGAGAGAACATAGAAAGCCAATAAAAACCACTATAAAGAAACATTCTGTCACTATAACACTATAAACCACAGTTAATTTTGAACTGGAACTACAGTCCGCGTTAAAGTTCTATTGTTAGACACCTATGCGCGTGTGGCTTCACGAGTGCGCCAATATCTGACAGCAGAGCTGAATGAGTCCGACAAATTGTAGCTGAGGTTACTGCTTACACGAAGAGGGTCCATGACAATTTCTTTAGACTCGACTATGCGGCGTTCTGCCTCGTCGTGGCATATGTGAAAGTTTGAAGGTCCAGTTTATCTCGTGTTGGCGGCCTTCATTATTTGTGTTTACTGAACACAGGACATGGCTTGAGAGAGCACTAGCTCTGGTTCTTTTGTAAGCAATGTCTCTTCGGTGTTCTTCGAAACGTAAGAGGATGGATTTTTCTGTTTGGCCATAGTATGGTTTTCCGCAGTCACATGTGATTTTGTACACACCTGGGAACTGTAGATGGTTGTGAGCTTGTTTGTATTTGCTTAAACCTGATCTTAGTTTGGGAAGAGTAGAGAAGCAGGTTTTTATGTTAAACTTTCGTCCTGTGTTTCTACGTTGTTTCGTTGACGGCGGTATAGTTGTTTATTCATAGTTTTTGAAAATTAGCCATTGTTTTTGAAGGTCCTTTTAAGATGTTATAGTTCATTTTTTAGTTCTTCTTCATCTGACAGTACAGATCTGGCACGATGCGCTAGAGTTGAGATGATGCCCATCTTCTATATATATATGTACACACACACAGTGAATAACCATCCCTTTGGTAACATGTTCTACTCTTAAAATCGTTTGAATCGAAAATCCATTTTACGAAATGTCTTCTTTACAAGTGCGTTTTGCTTTCCACTCTCTTGCCAACAAAGCAGATTATTTGCACTGCTGAAGAAATGCTCCTTTCTTCAATTAAAGAATTCATCGGAATCACATCGCCGCGTTAAATATTCCAGGAGCGCACAATATAATAAAATGTCGCAGAATAATAAAATAAAACAACATTTCTGGGGACGTACAGATGCCAGACAGCGACAGCAAGGATGCGTGGCTCCCTGATAATATTGTCAAATAATATTTATTTGTTGTGTTTAGCTCGAATCCTCCTTGGCGATTCCAAATAGCAGAAATAAGTAGAAGAGAATAGCTTGCTCACTGACAGGCGGTCGAAATGGATCGAATAATAAATTGCAACGAAATGAAACTGAAGGATTCTTGCGAAATGATTAGAGATCGTGTCGGTTTATGTTGGACAGATCTCCTCATTTATTCGGTTAAGCATCGACAGTGCATGGATATCTTGCGTCATAAGTCAAGGCGCTTCTGTAATTCTGGAAATTCAGGATGCCACGGGAAAATTCCCCCGACGAAAAGAAAAAGCTTAATTTAGTTACCGTTCCATTCCAGTGACGAATTTCCTCGTCAGCTTTTACATCGTTTGAATTCTCTTCAGGCAGCGATTCCGATGCCGACTAGATTTCTGAAAATCACCGACATTTCTTCGATTTTAGCTGTCACACTTGAAAACACTGATACTGTTAGTTGACCTACAGAAACGAATTTGCGATGCACCCCCCCCCCCACACACACACACGTTAGAGTTTTATAAAAAGAAGGGAAAGAAGCGCCGTGTCCTCTTTGGACTTCATTTCTGCTTTTTTCCATGCAGCGATGATTATTTTCAAATGATGTTTGAAATTTCTTCACAGGTAAGTGAAACCGTTCTTACCGAATTTAAATATCAAAATCTTGCTCTTTTCACAAGATCAATGAGCAATCAAACCGCTTCTCTTTGCTCAGTCGAATTGGTAGCGAAGCGACACATCCACGAATTGATATCATTGAATCGAGACTGACGCACCAGCTCAAGAACGTTGGAGTAACACCTGTTGGAGCCACAACTCTCATATTTAGACTTACACGTTTTATATTTGGTAGATACTTGCTGTTGACCTTTTTGGTATCAGTGAATTGCCAGCACATTATAATTAGTCAGATTATAGCTTTCTTCTACTTCTTCCCACGAATGACAACGTTCTGCTAATTCAGTATGGTACGAGTTTCCGCTAGCCGCCTGCCACTTCAACATAACTAGAACGTGATAGTTGAATAATTTCAATAATAAACTAGATGATTACGAGTGGAGGATGGATTGTGCAAAATAACATTAGCTGACAAGTAGATGAGTATGTAATTAAAAAGTCAGTTTACATAATAATAATACAAGTTAGTTGCGTAAATGCAGCGATTAAGGATGGTAAGTAAAGCTTTGTGTTTTGGCATTTTCGCTTTTTGCTGTGCAGCTTAAATAACTGCAAATGTTGAAACGGTGATAACAACAAATTACTGAACAGGTTGTTGAATTCAGTCATAATTATTTCGAAAGATGATTAACTAACAACGCGCATGTTAGTTAGTGTTATTACTCCAAGGATTTTGTAGCTAGGATGGAAGCAAATATAATCCGTGTTTTTCAGGACGTAGAATTTAAAAATAAAAATAAAGTTATTTTCCAGGGTATGTCTTCGCTATAAGGACACCGAAACATAAGTTTAGCTGAATATTCCCACACCATTAAGGAATACAAAAAGCGAAATTCAAGATTAGCATATCGTGCCGTATTTCCAATAAGTAAGACCGTGTAAAAATGCACACATCTTTAAAAAGACCAATAAATATTTCATCTTTTGCGTGTTTCTTTGAAGAAAGCAACGGTAGTCCCCCTAGCATTCCGTTTTTCCGTGGTACTGTTATTCGATTAGCGTGGTGTGTTGGTGGAATCGTTCCACCTGCACTCGCAAGGGGGGGGGGGAAGGTCCGGCTGAGAACGAAGGAAATCCCCCTTCATTGACATCCTAACCTACATCTTCCAACTTATTGTAAGTCGACATTAAGTGGTTTCCTTTATCAGTTCAGCTTAGCCAAAAGATTTCGATATCCTCTGTGCGATTCGAGTGACATTCTTCACGCTTTAATATTTCCCTGAAGAGAGAGTCCCTCAACCACACCTTCCTTAATTTCCATTTTGAAATTTTTGGCGCCGGAATGTAAGTGATCCATTTTTGTCTGACATTTTATGAAGTCCACGTTAATGGCAAGAATATTTTCTTGGCATCGATATTTTACATCTTCTTGATGTAAAATATTTTTTGAACATCTCCGTTTTCATGGTAAAAGTGTGCTCAAAATGCCATTTTGTGCATTCCAGCTATTTCAAAAGTATCACTTGTATTTTCCTTGTGTGAAAGATCTGTCGTTACTATTTTTTTCAAAAAAACTACTTTTAAGCTTTTTTTTTTTTTTTTTAGAATGAGTTCAGACAACAACAACAACAACAAAAAAAGAAGCGAATCCTGCTAGGGAACTTCATTCACTGTCACTCCTAATCGGGTGAGTTTTTTGTTGTCAGACGTGTTCAGACTATTCCTCCATTCGTTCTCGAACTACTGCTTCCTGCCTTGAATCAGTGACAGCTACAAAAGAACGACTACGTGACAACAGTTTGCAATTATAGTACTACATGCATGATAACATATCAAAAATTTGCAAGAAGTGTGCAAATCTTTTTTAAAAATTTTACTTGATATTTTTTTTTTTTTTTGATCAGAAAAAAAAATATCAAGGAGGTGTGAATCCAGATTTGGATTCACACCGGAAATACGTGATAATCATCTCATTTCAATTACAAAAAAAAAAAAAATATTTTGAGCGAGTGTTAACAATTACAATGCTCATTTTACCAATAATCGTTAAACACTTTTATTTTCCACACAGAAAAATATCCGAAAAATGGATGACTAAAGAAAGAAATGAAGCAACCAAACACTAACCAACTATGCGATGCGGTTGGTGGGGGGGGGGGGGGATAGGATTTCGAGTTCCTTACTGTTCATCGGTTTTAAATCGCCAGCGCCGTGTTCCTGGGTCTTCGGCTATAGTTTTCTGTGTTTTCGTTTCCCCCTCATAACCGGTTTGGAACCCGTTTCACTTCACAACACATTATGAATTGGGATGTTCGCATCTCTGCCATCCCGGGTGAACTAATGTCTCCTGGCAGGAGGATAACACGAGTAATGGACACATCTCACGGCTACAAAGAGGTCGCAGTATCGGCTTTTACTCAGTATTAATCGGAAGAAACACGGCAAACGATACTCTTGCAGAAATTATACGAACGAATATGTGTGCGGGAGCGATTCTGTTGGAGGGGGAAAGAGGAGCACTGCAAAAAATCTTTAAAAAATCCTCACGAGAGGCTTAATTTCTCGGACTAATACTTTGAGCTTATCCTTTTTCGTGTTAGTTTAGTGTATAAGAAAGAGAAGCCAATTAAAGTGTTAACTTTCGGCGGTCGTCGAAGGAATTCGTCCCCTTTCCATTATGGCTTGGAGGGAATGCTCTTGCCCCTACATCCAGTCAGCTGCCACAGACTTTCTTCGATATTTAGAGGGATTCAGTTCCACTAAATTTCCAAGTATTAACAAGTTAATCCCGTTAATTAATAAAACTAGAGTCGTGCGCAGTTCAAAGCCAACTTAAAATCCTGTTAGAGGCCATCGCAGTGGCATTTCTTGTCATCTCTGTATATCATATTTACAAGATTAATCCTTTTGACTCCAGTAGTCAAAAAGGCCGGAAATCTTCCTCTTGCACTTTTATATCGTTTGTTTCGCAAACATCTTGGAATTTCTGCTGTTTCTCTTACACGCAGCTTTACACTTTGGCTGCAGACAAACATACAAAACCAATCAAAAATGAAATAAAGAGCCACTATCTCAAAAGCCAAAACTCTTTGCTATCATTGCATTCGATCCATTCATATTCGTAACCCTGATCAAAAAATCTTATGAATCTGAATGCGACATCCAGCGCAAGTCGATGGACTTGCGCTGGATGTCGCAATGTAAAAGACATTCCGTAACATTTCCCAATACCATTCAATGAACTATCTGATTGTGCAACAACTTTTTTCGTTGATACTCAAGTAGCAGTGCAGACTTCTTTTAAATCGTTTATTGCTTCAAACTGCACCGCTTTAATTGCGGCGCAGTTTGAAGTCAGGTAAAACAGATTCATTCTAAATCAGGAGTTGTCAACCGCCAAAAATGTACGTTTGGGTCGCATGCGGCCCAAACATACATTTTTGGCGGGCCTTAAAAGGTCGATCATACTTACATGGCATGTGGTCCGTATGTTGAATTCTTTAAATAATAAATTAAACATAATTTTATATCTATACTTCGTGATATCGCCGTGCAACTTGTCAACCTTTTTCTGCCATGTGTTTTAGAAAAAATAAATTTTCTTCTCGACTGACTGATGAACATTTGCAGGCTTCGATTCGAATTTGCACTTCAAGTTATAAAGTGGATCCGGATAATTTGGGTAAGGGAAAATAATCACGAAAGTCACATTAAGCAGACACACACACACACACACACACATATATATTGTGATGCATAAACTATCTTACTTCGTTTTTACGGGATAATTTTTCGTTAAGTTTTATTTTCATGCTTGTTTCGTATATCGTACTTTAAATATTTGTGTTTTTTAAGATAGATATAATAAAAATTGATAACTTAAGTATTTTTTAACTCATTATTTTCTCTTAATTAAACGCCTGCGGCCCGAAAATTAAAAATAAAAGTTGAATGTGGCCCTCGAGTCTGAAAAGGTTGCCGATCTCTACGCTAAATTTATCTATTTGCATGCACGGGTAGTTCGCTCACCGATTAGAGATCCTTCGACACTTCTGCGCATCTCAGAAAAAGGAGAATCCATTCCGATAATAGGGTAATCAGTCAGTATAGTGGGATGAGTTGTTTATTATTACCGGTCGGAAAATTTGCTTCTCTTTTATGATTATTGTAGTTAACTATGTTGCTTGTATAACAGTTGGAAACTTTTACCTATAAAGCACGTGATTTCGCGTGTTGGCAACCAATTCGGACGTCCTTCATTTCTTTCTCCCCTTCAGCATGAATCGACTATTCTTGGAAAGACGGGAAGCAGGGACCTACAAATGGTGGGCGAACTTATACTTCGCTTTGCTGGATATGCACGTTGGCAGTCAAGGCCCAGCAATTGGGTCTTGCCGTTCAGTCGGACACACACCGTATTGAAAGCAGAAAATCGCACAATGTTTCAAAAATTATTCAACAAATGAAGTACTATCGAACTGACTGTGCACAATTTTTCTTGAAATGCTGCTCATTTCTCGATGTGAGTCGTGAGGATGACCTTCGGTTGGAAACAGCTGAGGAATTGCGTGGGGGATGCGAAGAAATTGTTATAAGGGCTTTTCATTGTTATAAGAAATTGTTATAAGGGTTATCTTCTCGCAAGAGAGGCGAACTAGCCACAATACACTGGCCACATGGCCTTAGTTGCTTCGGCCGTAATTTCAACCAAACTGAGTCTGCCATGTACACGCGAACATTTTGTTATGTTTTTTTATTCAATGGGAACTTTATTTCCCAATGAAGTTTGGAAAGAAAATATGTTTTAAACGTACTTTTGGGTGGGGAAAGGGTACGCTGCTTCAATCAGTTCTCCAGAAATAGTCGAATGGCCAAAAATTCACTTTGGAAGAACAAGAAAATTACAACGCTGAGATATACGTGACAGAAAAGACTAATTGCTCTTTCACTTTATATCTCATGATATTAACACAACAGTAAAAGAACGAAATCAGTGAACGCTGCTGCACATAAACGGTTCCTTAGGCTAGGCTTCCTAGATGTTTGCGATTTGGACGCCATAGCCCACTGACTGGGTTCATTTTTAGTGTATTTATGCAGTCAACATCCAAAAATACCTTCAGAATTTTTATTCTTACATTTATTCTTACTATTATAAAAGAAATCTTACTACACGTCCTTCCTGACACATTAGTCACACGTCTTTTACATCGTTAATTGTTGTTGTTTTTTAACCTACGCACGTGATAACCTTCATTCATTCTCTTAAGGATCAGTTTCATCCTCTTACACATTTCTCTTCGTCTCGTTCCCTCAAAAACTAGTGCGAGTGTTAAGAGCCAAATTCGACACCACCCGGAGACCCACCACTAATAAGTGGCCAACAATGTGGATTCCACCAATCTCGATCCGCAGCTGATCTTCTGGTGTTCGTCACTCACTTCTGCACTGAAGCCAGGGGAAGGCCTAATTGGCTCCATAGATATGCTGATAACAATTCATTCCGCTGTTCGCTCTCGAGCGACAGTTCAATGAATGTGGCTACAATTGTATTGTAGACACAATCATGAGAGGGCTCAAGATCCTCCATAACAAATGCCTTAAACTCACCGTTTTCACTGGGGTGAGGATAACCTTTGAACTTCAACACAACTAAAACGCAATCCTGTATAATTTCAAGAAAGACCTGAGGTCATTTTCCTTTGTGATGTTGTTGTTGTCTTGTCCTTTGAAGAGTCTTAGATGTTTCCGTGTGCTCCTTGAACTGCTTTGGCTATGTCGATGATTTTGTTTGTAGAGCTGTTGTTCAGGATTAGGATCTATTTCTTGCAAGGCTGCCGTAATTGCTGGACATGTAAAGGTGTGAGTGGGTGTCAGTTCAGTGTTGGGGCAGTTGTTGTAGTTTCTATATGTTCTCGTATCATCTGTATTGATCTTCATTCCTCTATAATGTCCTGTTAGTAGTCTTGTTATCGTGGTGGAGTTCTTTCTGTCAGCATTGATTTCGGGAATTTGATGTTATATCATTGATTTCAGTGGAATTAGTTTAGCTTTTGCTAGTGCGTTAGCATCAGCAGGCGTTATCACGTGCGTTTCTTGGTTGAGTTCTCTGGCCTCTTTTGCTAATTTATCAGCTGCTTCATTGTAATCAATGCCCACATGAGCAGGAATCCATTGTAAAGTGCAACTTTTTCCTAAACACTTTAGTTGATTTAAGAGTTTATGGGAGTCTTGTGTGTGCTTGGTATTGCCATTTTTGATTGCCTCCATAGCTGATCTTGAGTCACTGCGAATTATAATTCCTTCAGATTGTTGAGATGATGATAGTTTTAGGTAGGCTTCAAGTGCTTTATTTATTGCGTGAAGTTCGCTGGTAAAATTGGAAGCGATTCTGCCAGACAACTTTTATTGAAAGTTTTTCACCTTTTGGGAGTAGGAGAACACCAGCGCCTCCATTAATCATATTGGTGTCAGACGATCCATCGGTATAACAAATAGCCTGTTTGGAGGATGAAAGAAGGTTGATAGTATTTAGGCCTTTTTCTTTGAGTTCTTTTGGTTCTTTTTTTTTTTTTTTTTTGTACAGAGTTTGGTAAAGTTTAGATTTGGAAAATAGAGGTTCTTTGTTTATGTGTGCATTTAGCTGATCAAGACCTATTTCCTTCCTGATAGTGTCATCATATTGTAAAGTTGATGATCTGTGAAGTCTGCATTTTTGATTCCAATGTTCATAAGTTTTTAGAGAGATATGATCGCTTTGGTAGCTTCTAATATTATTTATGAATTTTATGGTGGCATATTTTCGTCTGTACTCCAGTAAGTCACATTCCTGTTGGACTCTGATGTTGTTAGTGGATGAGACTGCACCAATGATAATCTTGGATGCTTTTGTTTGTATTTTGTCTAATTTTTCCTTTACCGATGAGGCCAAAGGTGACCAGGTAGGTGCTGCGTATTCCATTATTGGCCTAATTAGTGTAGTGTAAGTAGTTTTGAGGATTTTTGGCTTTGCGCCCCAATTTGTTCCACAAAGCCTTTTCAATATATTTAATTTTTAGAGCTCTTTTGGAAGTGTAAGAGATGTATTGTGCAAAACGTAATTCCTGATCAAGCTTAATACCAAGTAAGTAATTTTGGATTTGTGACTTTTTCAATTAGCTTGTTGTTGATCATGACTTTGGGATTGTAGGAATGTTTATTTTTCCTGTCTGTACTAAAGGTGCTTAGTTTTGTTTTGTCTGGGTTGATTTTGAGTTTAAGTTCATCTGACCATTTTTTTAATCCTCTCATGGATTTGTTTAGAATCTCCTCTGATTCTTTGATTTTAGCACTAGTGTGCCAGATGGCTATATCATCTGCATAGTAAGCTACTTTTGTGTCTTCTGTAAGGTAGGGACGAATGTTATTGACATATAGAAGGAATAGTAAGGGAGTGAGTACTGAGTCCTAGGGAACACCAGCCCAGGTTCTCCGCTCTTTTGATATTTCTGCATTGATTCTGACTTTGATCTTTCTTCCTCTAATGAAATCATAATCCAGATTAAAGGGTTTTCTATAATTTCAATATAATGTACTGTTTGTATTAATTTTTTGATCCAAACACGATCGAAAGCAGCAGTTATATCAAGGAATATGGCAGTTGTCTTTTTTTGTTGGTTTTTACTGAAATGAGTCTATTATTGTTTGGCAGAAGTGGAATAATTGATCTGTTGTTGTTGTCGAATGACGGGCTCTATAGGCAGTTTGGAAGTAGTTGATTTTCTTATTTTTTGTCAGCCAGTGCATAAGTCTGGAGTGTATGATTCTTTCAGTAATTTTACAGAGTATGCTAGTTAATGCGATAGATCTATAGCTTTGACATTCTGCAGCATTTTTGTCAGGTTTCAGGATGGGTACAATAACTGATTTTTTCCAATCTTTTGGAAGTTTTCCTGTTCGCCAAGAGGTATTGAGAATGTCCAGAAGTTGTTCTTTGGCGTTTTTGCCAAGATGTTTGACCATATGACCAAAGATAAGATCATTACCAGGATTTTTTTTGGGTGCAGTTTTCTCGATTGATGACTTTAGTTCACTTAGTGTAAATTCTTAGGAGAAGATGTGATTAGCTTGGTATGTTCTTGCTTGTTTTAATATTTTACTTGCGAGTTTATTGAGGGTCTTGTCCTCTTTGTTATACTGAAGTTTGGAGTTGTTTGAAGTTCGAAGGTTTTTGCCAGTGCGTTTGCAATTTCTTGATCTGTAATAGCTTGTCTCCCAGCATTTATGAGGAAGTTTGTTTTCTGTTGGTTCTCTTTTTTGATATTGTTGTCTAGGATTCTAATAATGTTCCAGTGCTGGCTGTCTTTTCTTGGATCCAGGTTACTGCAAAGCTCTGCGCATTTCTCTTGTTTGCACTTCCAAATTTCCTGCTCTATTTTGTGTGTTATGTCCATTAATTTCTTTCTGTATTCATCAGTTTTATTAATTCTGAATTGTTCGTTGATATTGTCTCTTTCTGTAATCATTGAATCAATATTGTGATCTTTCAAGTATGGTATCCAGGTATTTTTCCGTTTACCTCTTGGTATTGTTGCTTTGGCAGCTTTATTGATGTGTGAAGTAAGGATTTGTAATTTTCTGTCAAGGTTTCCAGAAACAAGTTCATCTTGACAGAGGCTCTCCAAGATTTGAGTAAACCTTGTCCAGTCGGCTTTTCTGAAGTTCCATGTCCTTTGGATTTGCTGTTCTTGATCAATCTTGTAGTTTAGTGTTATTATGGGTCTGTGGTCACTGATGGCATTTCCCAATATTTTCCATTGTGCACTTGATGCAATGCTGTAATTAATAGCTGTGATGTCAATAGCAGATTCAGTTCCCAGAGTTTTAGAGAGATAGGTGCTCTGTCCATTGTTAATTGTTGTGAGTTCCAAATCTGTAAAGAGGTCTTCCAATTGTTGACCTTTATGGTCTAAATCGGGGGAGCCCCACATTTGGCTTTTTGCATTTAGGTCACCATGTATAATGGTTGTATCATTTAGAGATTCGCTTAGCTTTTCAATGATGTCTGTATCAATATTTGTATTATCAGGGTGGTAGACGTTTGTGATTGAAATAGAATGGTTTGGTAGGTGTATTTCAACAGCTTGAGCTTCCATCGAACTGTTATTATTTAAATATTGATTTAGAGTGATTTCTTTGAATTTGATTTCTGGGGTCTTCAAAAGGATAGCAAGCTTGCCACCACCTCTTTCCTCTCTGTCCTTCCTAAGAACTGTGTATCCTTTGATGTTGAAGTTCAGATTTTTGTTCAGTTTTGTTTCTTGTAGACAAGCTATATGGATATTGTTTTTGTAAAGCTTGTATTTAAGTTCATCTATTTTTCTCTGAATACCATTTATCTTGAGTTGCAAAATGTTAATATGAGTCCTCGTAGCATATTTATCATCAGGAGCCCGGACTGTATCTACAGACGCGTCGGCTCCCCGGACGCGGTAGCATTGGTTGATATCTTTCTATGACTTTTCATTGGAAAATTGGATGCCGTTGCCACGTTAGTCATCTTGAAATCGGACCTTAAGAAATTTGGTCAAGAGCTTCAAGGGTACAGGGGGGGGGGGGCACGAGGAGGTGTGGTCGGACTTCTCCCCCCTTTGCGATAACACTCAGATATCAATACATGATCAGATTTCTCTTCTTGCCCACCAGACTTTCCTGCACAAGAACATTTCAGCCAGAGCCAAAACCATTTCCGCTGAAGGCGGTACTTTTTACACACACAATTAATAATAAATATCGAATTCGTCCAAAGTGGAATATTTCTCGCACTTTTGGAGTGGTGCACCCAAGCTTCAATATCATCGCTTGATGCCATTAAGAAGAGGACAAATCAGACTAATTGATAATCCCCAAGGAACCTTTTGATAGATTTTTTACAGCTAAACGTAAATAGCTGGTCTCATACGGGGTTGGAAAAAATTCTTCCTTCCAGAAACTCGAGTTTTCATCCCTCAAATTGGCGAACCAGACAGGAAAACGCACACGCGGTTATCTCACAGCCTTCGGCCACAGTTTAACGCATTCTGTTGTTCAGAGAATGTTCAGGACTTGTAACGTGTACAACATTCAAAAAGGTGGCGCTTATTCAACGTTCGTGTTTCGCACATGGGAGTGACGCGTTTTGTAACAAAGATGCGAGTAGTACATGTGCCAGTCGGGAATTGTTTTTTTCTAATGCGAATTCGTTTTGATCGTAGAAAGAGGAAAATCGTTTATCGCGTGGTCTTGAACTAGGACCGGCTTAAGCGATGAGCATGCCTTTTAGAGCATGCGTACACATCAAGATACGAATTTAAGATTAGCAGGCGCTTATACTTGCTATAGATTGAAATTTTTTAGAGTTGCATTTTTTCTCGATATTGCCATGTTTTCGTGAGGAATATCTGGATTCTGTGATAAATCGAACATTATCAAAAGAACGCTAAGAGGAGGTACTTCTGAAAGGAAAAAAAGTATCAAAAGCTGTAGCGCATTTTGCGATGCATTCGTCGTTAATGGCTTATGTTTGCCATACTCGGAATTTAGTTTTGGTTAACTCTGCAAATTTAACTCTGTTAAATCGGGCGATTTGTGAATCGCCCGATTGAGAAATTTTATTAAATCCCAAATCAGCCAGAGGAAGATTTTTGTTTATATGTTCGATGCGTTTTGCCATGAGAAATGGACCCCGTGAAACAAACACTGGAATGGGTTCACAAATGTTTGAAAGGGATGATTTGTAAATAGCGAATTCCAGTAAAATCCATTCAGCGAAAGTTTCAGAACTGGAACTTTCCAGCATGGTGTGTTGTGTGTGTGTGTGTGTGTGTGTGGAGGAAACAAAAGGAATCTAATAGTTGTTTACTTTTGGAGACAGCGCAGGTGGAACTGCTGTTACAATTGCGCGTGAAAGTTACTTGACAGGCTCTTATAGCTGGTGGAAAATAAGATGAAACGTTATGGTACAGAAACCTCACTCATTTCCCTACCAAATGCCCTGCTTAGCATTGCTCCGTTTAGCGCTTTTTGTTAGGGATCGTTAGAGATTTTGTTAGAGCTTTGATTATTCCCTAGAGCGGCCATCATCGCTCCGTTCATTTAGTCATCCGATGCGCTTCGTGCTGAATTGTATGCGTAATAGCTCTGTGTTTGTTATTCACAAAATAAGAGCTTCAGCTACTTCCGACACATCATTAATACAACTAAAAGATCGGGGAGGTAGCCTCGAAAAACCGTGGGTTTTCCGCAAAAACCTTAGAAACAGTATAACTGACTTTCATTTAAAAAAAAAAAAAGCTGAATAAAAGTTCGTTATTCTGCTGTTTGCATTTTCATTTGACTAATAAAATGTTATAATTACCTCGTTCAGCACTGTTTCAGTTAGTGTTTCACCTTTTAGGAATGCATTCGAAGCACTAATCGTCAAGTTTATCATTCTCTCCCTTTTATAGACTTCCGAATGCGATCGTCAACTCGTGTAAGGAAATCGGCAGTGAAATAAATTGTTTCTACCCATCCTATGGTAGAACTATTAAAGCAGAATAAGCTGTGTTTCCTGTGCCATGCATAGGAAATAAAATGCATGTTAATTTAGTAATTAGCCAGAACTCTGAAAATACAAAAGTTCTCTTCGTTTCAAGACAAAAGATTAACGTAGTCATCCGAGCAGCAGCATTAATGATTTGAAATGTATTCAAAGTCTTCAGAAAATGATTTTGTTCTGCTTAACTAGAAAAAAAAAAAATCTAAAAATGTACTGTCGACTGGGCGTGAGAGGGAATCGCACGTATACGCGAACGGAATCCGTAAATCGTGTGTTAAGGCTTAAGTGCGAGAAGAAACTCGTGTTAAAGGCTTAATGAAGTGAAACACAACTGAGAAGGAATAAAAATGTTATTTAAGTCCTCCAATATTTCATCTCAGTCACTGAAACATCGTCAGGGATTACAATATGAGTTTGTAATACACAAAGACTCACCAAACTAAGTGAAACACGTGGACATTTCACGCCACCTACTTAGAACTCCAGTCCTAAATAGGTGGCGTGAAATGTCCATCACGAATGTTTCAGATGGAATATTTCTCGATAAAGAAACTTCACAATACAAGAGGGAAACATAAATATGTATTCCGAAGTGTTGCCGAGATCCCAGTTTACATCATAGGTCGCCAACAGGCAGCCTACGATGTAAACTTGAAGTATTAGTGTTTCCCTATATTTTGGGAACTTTAATGCAATCATATTTATTCAAATTAGGATGATTTCTGGGAGCAGTTGCAGATTCCAAGCAGTCTTTCTCTTTTAAATTTATTGCGATGGAAGATGATGGTCATTTTTCCAACTGACTCGATAAGCCGCATCCAAAGCATGGTCCTCAAGGCTCGATTGATCATGACCATGACTGCAAATGTAATTTTTGTGTTCTTCCATACAGATGTTCGCCGATTTTTCTGTCTGTCCATGGTAGGCCAACTTGCAGGACCGGGGTATAAGGGAGCTAATCTTCAGTAGAACCAATAAGGGTAGCAAGTTTCCAATGTGGCTTGAAAGCAGTGCAGAGACTGAATTTCTTTGATTCTGGCTACTTTTTCCGAAGTGCCTCGGCCATTGGAGATAATAGCATTGCTGAAATATTTCTGAAGAGAAGTTCGAGGATTTGAGGAAGGATTTTTTTATTTATTTTAGTATTTTATTTTTGGATTCTGTGGACGCTGTATCTATTATATAAGAAGGTGTGCTGTGTATGATTAAGTTCTGCTGTAAAAGAGAGGCTGACCATGCGTACTGTTTAGTACGGAACAGTACCGTTTTTTTTTTTTTTTTCCCGGCCGTCTCGTCGTTTTAATATTCCCGATTTTAATAAAAACTATAAATATACTTTAATATTGGTCAATCATAAATTATTATTCATAACCTATAATCGTATATCAATATCATGGATGCCAGTAATTTGCATAACCATGGAGTCGCATTGTTGGTTACTAAATATCGATGTCTGCAGTGATTTATTCAAAGAAAATAAAAAATACATCTCGTCAACAGTTGCGCGTCTCAGACGCGGCGTCTGTTCTGTTGTAGCGTTAGTTTTTGTTTCGCCTGTATGCTAACCGGTGACTTTGTTATTTAATGTCTGTGGAAAGTCTTATTTTTAAAATTGTGAGTCTTATTTTTTAAAGCTTTAAGTCTATCCTTGCAATATCAAAGAGACGAAACTGCAGTTTTAATGACGATCTCTAGAAAGAATTCAAATTTATTAAACTGGACAAGCTGTGTAGCGATGGAAGAAATGTGGTATGCCAACATTGTAATGTCCATTTCTCCGTTGCTCATGGAGGTAGAAGTGACATATCAACCAACATCTCTGTAGCCAGAAACATAGATGCTGAAAAGACGTTGGCTTCAGTCAAAAACATCAGCTCGTTTATGGTGAGACGTGATGGCGATAGTGAAAGCGATGAAATTACAGCAAATGAAGCTCTTGTTGCTTATCGTACTGTGCGTCACGGCCAAAGTTTTCGCTCAAACGACTGCTTGTCGACATTGATAAATAACATTTATGAACCAAAATTTTCTTCAGCACGTACCAAATCAGGAGCAATAATTACGAACGTTTTATCACCATGCATACTGGCGAAGTAATAGAGGATTTGAATTAAACAAAAAACAATACAATCAGTTTATATGCATTAAACAAAAAAGACATCAAACTTTTTCCAGTCGTTGTGCGGTATTTTTTGCCAATTTGTCGTGTCCAAGACAAAATTTATATCCTTACCTGGTGAAACATCCGCCCTACAGTGTGCTATGTTGAAGGAAGTAATTGACAAATTTGACTCTCTCTGTTTTCACTGGTCACTCATGGTCACTCATGCATGAGTGACCATACATGCCGTATGGTCACTCATGCTCGATGATGTTCCACACTAGGCCTCGCTATAGAGTCCTGTTGTTTGCCCTTCTGGCAGCCTCAACTCTCTGAAGATCAGTCACTCCACACACGCCATCCATCCATCTCATTGATGGTCTACCCCTGCCTCTTTTTCCAGGAACTTTACCTTCTATGAGTGTTCTGAGAAGTCCTCCTTCCATCCTTTCTATGTGTCCAAAATATTTTAACTTTCTTCTGTCAATATCCTTAAGGAGCCTTAAAGTTCTACTAATCTTTTCTAACACCCATTCATTTGTACGCCTTTCTGTGTATGATATCCTCAACAGCCTTCTGTAACACCACATCTCAAAAGCAGATATCCGTTTCTTATCTGACTTCTTTAGGTTCCAAGTCTCGCATCAATAAGTTGCTGTTGGAAAAACAACTGCATCCAAAATCCTCAACTTTGTTCCCATGGAGATAGATCCATCCTTCCAGATTTTAGACAGGTCTCTGACTGCTGTTTTAGCCATTCCTAACCTTTTTCTGACATCTTCTGAACAGCAATTCTTCACATTAATAATAGATCCCAGTTACTGAAACTTGCTGACTTCCTCAATTCTTTCTCCATTAAGATACATTTGTTTCTCAAGAGCTTCTCTGTTTGTTTTTCCTTTGAGAACCATGATCTTTGTCTTGCTAGAATTGAGTTGAAGTCCTCTGTTATTACTGATCTTGTTAACCTTGTCAAGAATTAGTCCTAGTGCTTCCATGGCATTACAAAGGAGTACTGTGTCATCAGCGTACCTCAGATTACTGATCAATCTACCTCCTATCGTAATTCCTGTCTTGAGCTGTGTTGAAGGAAGTAATTGACAAATTTGCCTTACAAAACAAAATTGTTGTCTTGTGTGCAGATAACACGAACACCAAGTTTGGTGGTTGCAAAAGACTTGACAAAAATAATGTGTTGCAGAAACTGAACTGAAGAAGCAGATTATCGATATTGGTTGTGAGGCACACATTATATACAACTGTATCCAGTGTGCTGTTGGTTGTTTACCAATTGATATTGGATGTTTTGCAGTGAAAGTATACAAATACTTCAAAATATAGACGGTCAGAGTTGAAGAACCGGAAAACTTTTGTGACTTTGCAGGAACCAATTACACTAAATTGTTAGAGCATGAAAATACAAGATTTTTGTCCTTGGGTCCATCAATTGACAGAATTTTAAGCATATTTCATGGGTTTCGTTCTTATTTTCTTTCTCAAGAAAAATGCCCTGTTGTGCTGAGAAAATTGTTTGAAGATCCCTGTTTAAAATTGTGGTTGTAATTTGCAAGAGATCAAGTGTCTACGTTCCAAACATACATTAACTTGATTGAAAAAGATAATATTTCAGCTACAGAAGTAACCGTGAACATTGGAAATCTTTTAAACAATTTAGAGTCCAGAAAAAGTGAAGTGTTTGTAACTATTGATGTCAAAAATCGACTGAAAATGTTAGTAGTTTCAGAAGAAATTAATGAGGCTACGTTTTTCGAGGTAGTTGAGAATTTTTATGAAACCAGCTTAGAATATGTCAACAAGTGGAGGCCCAGTTTAGGAAACACCGAGAAGTTCAAGTGAGTGCTCCTAAGGAAGACACCTGAATAAAAAGAAATACAGGACAGCCTGAACGATGAACTCATCACAAGCACAGAATCAGAAGAAACTCGTGTATTCGATCAGTGGACCCTCATAAAATCTATAATTGTGAGGCTGTTGGATACATCAAAAAAAAAAAAAAATCAGCTAACGCCTTTTTTTATTCCCGTATACGGGGAGTAGGCGAGGCCATTTAGCCGTATCTAACTTTTGGAGACTGAGTGGGCAGTTCAATCTCCACTGGTACCCAATCAGAGACAGATGGCCAAAAGCTATCACTAATTAAGCAGTACGCAGTGAAGAGAGACGGCTCAAATGTTGCCGTCTCATTTGGTCTCTCGTGGACCCTAACCCTAACACAATATATTTAATGTCTGAAATAATGTGGGTTCTACGGTCGATTTTCTTGAGTATAAAGAAAATATTCCTGTATCTGATAGATGGATATAGATTTTTTCTGAAATGAGCGAAAAACGCCTAGACTGTAAAGACTTTTGTAATATTGTAGAGTTTATTCTTTGTCTTCCAGGAAGTACAGCGGCAGTTGAGAGAATATTTTCTGTTATGAACAGTATGTGGTCAAAGGAGAAATCTAGATCAAGTGTTGAGATAATGAAGACTATGCTAGTTGTTGTAAGACAAAATTGCGTCATGGAGTATGAGAAGTTTTATGATAAGATGTTGAAAGCCCGAAATTTGCTGCATAAGATCACTTCATCGGAGAAATATTTATGGTCGATCGTGGTAAAATACAGTTCCCCCCCTCTACATCTGCCTAAATTTTTGTATGGGTTCTGTCACTGAAAAACAATGGTAAGCTCAATATGTTTATGTAATAAAACTTTTTTTTATCGTCTTACTTTTTCATGAATACAGAATATTACATAACCCCGTTTTTGCCATCTCAATGTCCCGTTTTTGTCCCAAGAAAATATGGTAAACCTAGTAAGAAGACCCTGGAACGAAGGTGACTGGCTCTATTGGGCAATGTTTTAACGATACCATATTATCGAGACGGGGGGAGGATACTGTATACTGAAAAGGATAGTTTTTTCCCTACCATTGGAAGAAATAAATATTTTTAATCCTTTCTCAGTGCTGGTCTCTAACATGACAATCCAAAAATTCATTTTATGAATTTATGGATTCAGATTACCTTCCGGTGTTGTGGGAAACTCCGTTTGCTTCCATACTTACCCCCCCCCCTTCCGGGTTCCAGTATTGCGATAACTTTTCCCTTATTAAATGCTTTTGCTTTATACTTACTTCACTTTCTCCTCCAAAATCGGAAAGTTGGAAACTAAGCTCGAGATACTCGACGACCAGCGCCCGATCGCAAGTGCACCCGTGCCTGCTAACGAACTTCGCGAACTAATCGCACCAACGGTACACGATTCGCTCAAGAGACCGAAAACAGGAGATTCAATGCCGTTATCCTGAACTTTCTGACGGAAAACGGTAAATCCTTAAAAGAAGACATCGGCAAACTAGCAGGAGAATGCAACTTCGACCCCAGAAATATCATCAAAGGCCTTCGTTTCGGACCCATAAACGAAAGAAAGGACTGAACGAACTTTCCACGTCTCGTGAAAGTGACCTGCGACAAACCAACAAACACATCCAAATTTATAACGAAGATAAACAACAAGCTAAAGACACTTGCCCCCAGTTGCGCATACGTGCTCGACTTGATTTAACCTTTGCCCAGAGAGAACAAAGACCCAACTCCGAAGACAACTAGAAGAAAAACGTTAAAATGGACACAACAGTTGGATGATAGACTACAAACAAACCAAACTAGTGCAAAAACCAAGTGACGCCACTAGTAGCCACGAAGGAGACCAGTATGCAGGCACTGCATAGGAAACGTGCAAGACCCTTGCTCTCAAATCCATGCCTCACACAGCCTTGTATATCCACTTCACCAACATCCGTGGCCTCAATTCCAACCTTAATAGCGTCCACTATCATCTGCAGTCCACCAAACCCCACCTACTCCTTTTAACAGAAACTCAAATCTTACCTTCCCCCAGCACTATTCATCTCAACCTTCCTAACTACACACTATTTAACTCCTTTCGACCCAAGGGTGGCGTCTGTGCATATATCCGCTCTGACATCCCCTGCCAGAGAGCACCCAACTTCGACCTTCTTTGGCTGAAGAGATATCCCTCTCCCACCCAGTCAAATTCATCTGGTGTCCTATCGCTCTCCTGATATCACCAATCACTCTGAGTTCTTTCATTTCCTCTCCTTAAAAGTTGATTTTCTCCAGTCCCACTCTCCTAACAGCGAAATCATCTTCCTGAGTGATTTTAACGTCCATAACACCATTTGGCTTTCCTCTTTTAGTTATACAGATCCTGCAGGCAGAGATGCTGGAACATTTCCCATCACTAACAACCTTACACAAATTGTTCAAAAACCAACCAGAATACCAGATAACCTGAACCACCCCCCAAATACCCTAGATCTCCTCCTTACTAATGACCCCTCCAAATATGCATGAATGTACTGAACCTCCTGGATAATTCTGACCACAACCTAGTGCTCATCCCCTCCCCCATGCAACAACGCTTACACAGTCACTCCCACACAAGAGTAGTTTGGCCCATTATAACAGTGCCAAATGGAGCATAGTTAGACTATTGTTTCCGGTCTTCCGGTCCAAACATATATACCGAACGTATCATATCACCAAAGTAAATCCTCACTGGCATGAAAACATACATTCCTCACACTACTCAGAACTGCCATCCCCCTAATTAAACCCTTTTCTCCAAAAGATGTGCCAAGGCTGTACAAATCAAAAATCAGACATACCACAACTGGCTCAAATCAAGAACCCCATCCTCCTTCAATGCCTATACTGAAGCCCGAAATTGATGCAAGAAAATTATCAATTCTTCTAAAACAGAATTTGAACGGGCAGGAAGCTTGCAGCCTGCCAAATGGCAGCCATGCCTTTTGGTCTCTTGCCAAGGCAATTGGCTGTTACTTTTGCCCTACACTACTCCCACCTCTATCATACCCAGATGGCTCAATTGCAACATCACTCATAGAGAAAGCTAACCTCCTAGCTTCACACTTTGCCTTCAACGCACACATAACTAAAAATGGCAAATGCCCTCCAGTCATTCCAATTGCCCAACATAGAATGCCCCTGTATCCTTTTGCCAAAAAAATATCCTAAACCTGTTGTGTAAATTAGACACAAAAAAGTCTCTAAGCCCTGATGGCATTCCTCCGATTGTCCTGAAGGTCTGTGCACCTGAACTGATATGCCATCTGTACACACTCTCTTACTCCACTGGTGTATATACCCCAAAGCCTGGAAACTGGCTTATATTCAACCCATTCCTAAAAAGGGTGAAAATCACTGCCATCTAACTATCGCCCTATCTCAATGCCTTCAGTCCTATCTAAAGTGATGGAGAAAACCATCAACTCTCAATTCCTAATCTACCTTGAAGGTACCCAGCTATTAGGCGACCACCAGTACGGATTCCGTCGAAGCCGATCAACAGGAGATCTACTCTCGTACATCACCCATCACTGGACATTTTTGCCATGGAGAAAATCGGCGAATCCCAAGTAGTTGCACTTGATATCTCTAAAGCCTTTGACCGAGTCTGGCACAAAGACTTACTAAGCAAACTCCCATCATTTGGACTGTCTCAGGACTTCTGCAGATGGATTGCTAGCTTCCTGTCTGGACGCACACTATATGTGATGGTAGACAGATCCCTATCCTCTCACCATCCAACTAATGCTGGGGTCTCACAAGGTTCAGTTCCCTCACCGACCGTCTTCCTTCTATATATCAATGACCTACTTCAGTTGACCTCTAACCAATACACAGTTTTGCAGACGACAGCGCATTACACTCCTCCCTTTCATTTGACAAACCCTGCTCTACACAAATCACTTCAATCCACCGAACATCAACCACCACTGCCCTTAATTCCGACCTCCAAGACATCCTCCAATGGACCTCAGATAACTTCGTCAACTTCAACGCTAGTAAAACCCAGTTCTGTCTTATTTCTCACAAAAAAGAACCATTTTTCCCCACTATTATTTTTGATAACACTCAAATTCCCAGACAAGATGAGATTTCTCTTCTCGGAATTACCTTGACATCAAGCCTCTCCTGGCATAAACACATCCCAACCATTGCATCCTCAGCTTCCAAAAAACTAGGCTTTCTCTTTCGCTCAAGACGTTACTTCACCTCAAAACAACTGTTAACCTTATACAAATCTCAAATCCGCCCAGCTATCGAATATTGTTCTCACATTTGGAGTGGGGCTCCTAAGAGCTTCCTCAAAATGTTTGACTCAATATAGAGGAGAGCAATTAGACTGGTTAAATGACCCATCTCTCACCAACTCGCTCCTCTCACTTTCACACAGACGCTTGGTCTATATTCTATAAATATTTCCATGGGAAATGTTCATCTGAAACAGCATCAATAATTCCCCCACTCTGTACTAAGGCCATTGAAACACGTACAACTGCCGCCCAACATCCTTTCACAGTACACCTTGAAACCCACAGAACAAGCTTCTTTTCCTCCTCCTTCATCCCTGCTATTGCGGTACTGTGGAAAAGTCTTCCCCCTGACGTATTTCCTAAGGAATACAACTTACAGGCTTTTAAATCAAGTGTAAACAAGTTTCTCCTTTCCCAACCCGACAACCGCTCGTATATGGGCCCAACATAAATATATAAATGGACGAACTCCGTCCATTTATAGTCACTGGGATGGAATGAAGGTACTCGCGGGTCCTCTAACACGCGCTTCTGTTCTCATTCCGCTTTTTCTTAGAACACTTCAGAATAATTATTTGTGTTGTGAAGTCTCTTTATTGAGAAATATTCCTCCTGAGACATTCGAGGACACGCATTTCGACAAATATTTCGAGTTATTCCATCAATGTGTTTGAGACCGCTCGAAATATTTTCTTTTCAGTGAACCTTTTCTTTCCTATCTTTGCAGGTACTTTCACCCTTTTTCTTCCCTCCAACGAGGTCCTTCCTCGTCTTTCCCCATCGCTGATTAGCAAGTGGCGTGAGGACAAAGCTCTTCTTGCGTCCGTGCTCCAAAATCATGTCGGTCGAAAGTCGCTGAGCTTCCAGAACTTGCGGCAAACGGCCTCGGTGAAGACGTGCGTTTCTGGAGGAACACTTCACGTCTACGATCGTGCGAATTGCGTAAGTAAGCAATTTACAGTTTTGTGTCTTTTGCAATGCGGAAAATATTAATGCTCTACTTGATAAGATAAGAATGGAAACGAACACAGTAAAGCAAAGCAGATAAGCAGTTTTAATCGAATGAAGTCTGAGATCCATAGAAGCGAATGATTTTATCGTAATATTAAAAGCAGGAAAGAATTCATTCAATCTTTGCTGCTATTAATATGATGATAAAAAACCTGCTATTTTTCCCCGCGCACATGAGAACATACGCAATTTACAGGCCAAAAATTGCTTAATTTTGGAGGAACACTTAAAATTGGAGAATTAAGTATTATGGGAAACGGTGAGATGTATATCCATTGTTTTTCATATTTTTTTTTTAAATTTCAAGAAAGAAAAAAATAGGTGAGTGGCAATAACGGTTTAAATAATCCGTCCGTGAACCTTGAGCGATACTTTCATAACCCACTTCAAGCACCCAGTCCTAGGGAATATCACACTGAACGATGATATCAGCTGCTACTTAAAGGCGAAAAAATAAAGCATTAAAAAAAAAAAAACTTCTTTGGAAGAAGGGGATTTGGGAAGAGTTGAATTGAGACTCGTTGTTGCTCTAAGAAGAATTCATTAAGTTAATCACTAATATTCCAACACTCATTAAGACATCGAAGATTGATTTCTGGATTGGAATTTTTACAGAAATAGTTAATTCAGTTATTTAACTTTGGTTAATAATCATATTAAAGTGGAAAAATAAAATAAAATGAATTAGTGCTTTCAAGAAAATTGAAAATGAAAGTAACCCCTTAAAATCAGCCAAGCAGCGAACTGACTGTATAGATTGCTTACAAAAAAAATTTTCAGTATGAGTTGGATCGGGTCTCGCACGATGACGCCGTAGGGTAGAATTTGTATTCAAGTAGCTAAATTGAAAAAGAGAGAATATCATTTGTAAAATAAACGTTGTATTTGTATGATTAAATGTACATGAATTTCTAAATAAAGTACATAGTTTTAAATGGTCAGTAATTCATTATTCCGTTAATCAGACTTCAATCACACCTCTCACTCCCTGAATGATAACAAGAGCAAGCGTGAATTTCAAGACCGACATTCGCACCTGTGTTTCTGATCCTCTTGCTTGTCTCAAGTAGTGCAGTGTTTCTTTTGAATTTCTTCCAGCAGCGGTGCAGGGACACCACCGTACTGAAAACTGTTTCGTGATTGCCATGTGCGAAACATCGTAAATTTATGGTATGTGTAGTTCCGTGGGTCGGCTGAGGATTTTTTCCTGATTTTATTGATTTTTGTATCTTTTATTGTTCCAGAAATCCTGCTCTGAAGAGCAGACACGAAACTTTTTCAAGCCACTTCAGGTTTCCAGTGAACAAGTCGCTGGTCTCGGCCCGGGCGATGAAATCCGCTGCTGGCATGGATGTTTGGGATTGCTTTTTTCTGGGAAAAACGCGTGTCCGGTTGGAAAAACGGATACCCTGATTACACGGCGAACCAGGCGGGAGTTTTTAGAGTTTGACTACGAGTAGCGCATTGGAGTGAAATCGCTCCAGTGCTTGTTGCGGTGAACATGCCTTGCTCGTGCTACATTGGCAACACTTTTGGGAATACGCGGGATCAGCGTAATCTCTCGTATTCCCAATGGAGATCCGAAACGTTCTGTGGGGGACACCTTCTTACCCTACCCTGCCCTGCCCTGCCCTGTCTTGCCTAGTCCAGATCACGGATTGTACTATCGAGAAGACCTTGAACGGAGTCGGACAGAGTACAGCGTCACTCACCAATCGCCACTTGAAATAATACCGTGCGAAATCGAAACAGAATTCTCTGAACTGTATTTTTAATTTCTTCTATTTATATATACACCCACCCACCCGCTTTGAGAGAACCATGGAGACGTTTTAATTCAGTTTGGTTTGTAATCAAGTTATATGGTAAATATAAAACTCCAGTAATATTTAACTTGGAGTTGCAGTAAGGCGATTCTTTTGTAATCAGAGCAATTAGTGAATCGCTGCGTTATGTGACTTAAGTCACAATCGTCACTTTACGTACATCATGGGTTCATTATTCATGCCCGAATCAATTCCTGGTCAAATTTTAGCCGAATCCTAGAATGCGCGTGCCTTTGCCAACATCGGAGGTGCGAACAGTTTTGTGAGTGGTGACAAACCTCGTTCGAGTGTCTTCACCGTTCCCTCGTCTTCGAATAAATTGTATTTTAGCGAAGACTGATGGGCGGGATTTACTTAACAAGTTATTTAAAATTATCTTTATTTATTTCTTGGTATTGTTCAAGTCGACATCCCAAACCCTTTAGGCGGAGTAATCCACGTCATACATTATTAAATCTATGACGGAAAAGCGATGCTTTCCATTTCGAAAGGTGTCATGTTTGATTTGTTGTAGCTCAACTTTGTCAAAATGGATCATCTTAACAAATGAATCGCTTTCCTCTTTTTCCCCAAACCAGTGTCACGTGCCATTCACTTCCCGCATTTTATATGAAAAGTGACTCTTTTTATATATTTCTTTAGGAATCGTATTACATGAAAGCTTACATCAAACGATCAATAGGACCCAAATAATACTATATTTCAAGTCTTGAAAATATTGGGTCGAGTCGGGTTCAGAACAGAACTTGTCATTACGTCGCCTGGGGTGCAGCATCGTTGAATGAACGCTATGAAAATACGATCGTTTGCAACTTTCATTGATTTTATCCTTTGAACTCTAGTTTTCCCGGTCGTGCAGTTTGCTCTGGCCTGACTTAATTCAAACGGCGAAAATTAGCTGCAGACGAAGTACATGCGTGCGGACTGACGAAAAAGTTGCCAATTACAACTCATTTAATTGCCACGATGTCTTAATGTAAGGAAATTGATGACAGTTTGATTTACTTAACACGCTGTTTAAAATTACCTTTATTTATTTCTTGGTAGACCGTTTCTGTGAATGGACAGCGAGTTGTTCAGGTCGACATCCCAAACCCTTTAGGCGGAGTAATCCACGTCATAGACGGGGTTCTCTATCCTGTGGCCGACCGTGATATCATCCAAACAATTTCAGACTGCAAAAAATTCGATGGATTCCTTACTCTCCTTCGAGCAACTCGCCTTACGGACATTTTAAAAGAAGGTAAGTTTTCTTTCTCTTCTTTGCGGAATACATTGGGGTTGATTATGAACTAAACCGATCTCGCATTACATCTAAAAAAAAAAAAAAGGGCACGTACTGAGAAAATGGAAGATTCGCCAACTAAAACAAAGCAATGTCAGCGAAGTAGCTAGTTCCAAACTGGAACTAGCTACTACTAGCAACCCCCCCCCCCGCACGCCTACTCCATCCTTCCATTTAGATCCCCAATGCTCAGCATTTTCAAGGTATCTTGAAGTCAACGATGAAGGACGATATTCTGGTCCATAGTGTTGATTGACACTACCGTGATTCCTTGAACGGGTGAGGGCGAATTGTGCAGCATTTTGAGGCTCGCAAGTTTCAAGATGGATTGGTAGAAATAATTCCAAAGTTAATACAACCAAAACACTCGAAGTTTCACTGATTGTTAACTCCCTTGAATTCTGTACATACATTTCATTGGGGGGGGGGGTAAGAGAAAGGAGATCTTGTAATTAGGAAAGGACTCCAATTTTATACTTTTCTGTACTACGGCATTGTTTTCGGCAGAGACAGAAGGCTAATCCTCCATTCATGATTTCGTCTTTGCTTTTCAAAATTACTTACTGTAAAATGAGTGTTCTTTCTTGGCAAATCTTGCGCTACCAAAACAGATTTCTTAGCATGTCAATATTTGTCTCTGCGCAGCTCTGTGGCGGTCCACACTGGAGGGAATTGTTTCAAGTTATGCGAGTTATTTCAGCATTTTCCCCCATACCTACGCCCCAAAAACGTCAAACAAAATAACTCCTTGTAAGAATTATTTAATATCTCTTCTTAACGTCGAATGAAGTCGGTTTGTCGATATGCAGAGCATCGTGTAGAAAGATTCCGTTTCCCGAATTAGCGTACAGTCTTGTGCAAATTAATATAAACTGAGCGTCGCGAATACTTCATTACATCCCTTTTTCCTGCTTGCACTTTCCATTGAGTGGTTCTCAATAGTGTGAAAGGTGGAAAGAAACACGACGAGAAGAAACGAAAACAGTTTAGCGATATAAATTGACGAAAAGGGACATGAAAATTGTTGTGCATTTCTTCCGTCGAATCTCTCAGCCAGGGGTTCAAGTAAATAGACCTGTGGTGATTACAAGATAAGTTAATTGTGTCGAAACTTCCAAAAACGACAGGTGGCTAATATTACACCTTATAACGCTTTGCTTAAAGGTTCTGTACCCAACCAGAGTCATCTAGCATGCACCGTTACGTTTATGCCATGCGATTCGGAGCCTCAATAGCATATTAATATTTGTCTTAATGTAAGGATGTCTTAACGAAGGACTTTGGTTGGAATGACCCGGGGTCGAACTCGCAGAGGAAGCGGACTTTTCAACTGATAGTGAATTCGACATCTCACAAGGTGAAGGATTCTTCTATCGCAAAGCAGAAAAACAGGCCAGAAAAACGCGCAACTAACAGACACAGTTAGGCTGACCTCGTAGCCTCCTTAGTTACTTCGCCCGTAATCCCAAAGAACACTTCTGCGATTGGTTGTGGGTGCTCGAGAAAAATTTAGTGTCCTTTACTTTTTGCAGTATAATAAGCCCCTCCTACGCAGTATTCTCAGGATCTCTGAATGATTTTATTTCACATCCCAAACTTTTGAGATTTATGGCGGAGGTCCCAACTACTTTGAGGCTCCCGTTGCTTAAGTTGCTCATAACCCGTAGCTATGGAGAAAATCAAAAACCAGCCCGGATGTTACGTTTTACAATTTGTACACATAAATATTTACAATTGTTTGTGAAGTAAATAACGATCAACATATTTAGGGGAAAAATGTAAAAATGAACTTATTGACTCCAATATTTTGTTCTTTTTATAAGGGCATCATTAGAAAATAAAAAAAAAAAGTTGTAAAACAACATCGAAACATGACGCATGTCGAGTAGTAAGCTGTGACTAACACTCAAGAAGTATGATACGCGATGTTTCTTCTGAATGCTTCTCTTTTTATTCTCCCTGCAGATACCCTTGTTACAAGGTGAAATATTGGAGATAATCGGTTTTTACATTTTTCCTGCGTGTGTTAATCATTATTCGCTTCATAAAAATGTTTCAATACGTTTTCGCCGTTTCCTTTACATATTCTTTTGTTGAACATACGGAGACAAAAACTTGTGCTTAAAAAACTTGAAATTGAAACAAGAAGGCAGACTCAAATGGCACATTCGTTTGGAAGAATGAGGGAAAACGATCAATTCATTTTGAAATGATTCACGTTGAATAATTTCATATTACTGCATTAGCAGAGATAATCCTTCATCGACGAAAAACGTGCCCTTTATTTGTGAAAAGATGCGATCGATTCGCCATGATGAGAAGAATCTTTATGTGGACTTTTTTCACGTGGACATCAGGACATCTCGTACGGAGGTAGCAGAGTCGGTTCTCCTGAAAAGTCGGTTCATCCCGCACACAGGCAAATCGACCGAAGAACATATGCAGTTAATTGACAAACACTATTGGTGGTCGCAGATGGGCGTAATAGAGGGAAGGTATGTAGTGTACAGTGGCGGCCCGTACATAAGCACTGCGATACTGCAGCACCCTCAAGGAAAAAATGAAAAATAAAATTTTTTCGAAATATAAGCTGTAACCTTTAACATGTTGTATAAATACAATATACAACATGTTAAAGGTTACAGCTTATATTTCGAGATTCATTGAATAGTTAATAATTGGAATTGTTCGATTAACGCTTTAGATTACGAAACAAATGCACTGCGATCTAACGCCCGATATTCGTTTGCTCTTGTCATTTCACGTTACGTCATTCCCAACTGTAACTGCTCAAACGGCAGTGTATTTTTAGTATGCTTATTTCTGTGAGATATGAAACGTTTATTATTGGTGCATGTGCGTGGTGAACCTATTTTTTGTAAATCTTATTTTATTTTGTTAAAATAACATGTAATTATTTATTTATTATAGATTCAAGGCTGAATTATGACGCGTGTCACTGTTGAAAATAGGAAAAGAATAATATTTTTTCAATTATCGTTACACGAAACAAATATACTGCGATCTAACGCCGATATTCGTTTGCGCTTGTCAATGCAATAGTATTATACGAAACTTTTATATTATTGGTGTTTGTTCGTGGTGAGGATGAAATATTTTTAATAAAGCAATTTTTAATATGTAAATTTATTTATTAATAAATTCGTTACTGATTAGGAAAGAAAAGTTTTTTTTTTTTTTTTTTTTTTTTTTTTTTTTTTTTGTATATGCAGCACCCCCACTTAAAATTTTCACCGGTCGCCACTAGTAGTGCTAAATGATTTATTCCCATGACGCAGTATAAAGGAAATTCGTTAGCTTATTTCACCATGTAGGAGTTGCAGATATTATTGCACCTCTGTGGAGTAAAAGAACTGAGCGGGAGACTACATCCGCATAAATAAGTGAGTCTTTGGAGGTGTCAAATAATAATCCCTGCAGCCTAAGAGGTGAAACAACTAAAGAAATTCCTTTAATGAATGTGTCATTAGAATTATGGGTACATCATAGCGTTTGCGAAGTTTTGTCTGCAGGTGAAATCAAGTAATTTTATATTGAGAAACTTAATGAGATGCATCAAAGCACTGCTTTCAGTCCATTGAACTATTTCTCGAAAGATGTAGTTGACCTCCTGTCTTAAGTCATTTCTTAAGTTCCGTTGTGGGCAATAAACTACGATAATTCATGGTCAATCTATTAGCGCTGCTTATCTAATACAAGATATAGCGCGTTGTTCTATTAATAGAGAATATCATATCCGTTTGGATAAGGCTAGCGTGCTGTTCTACCCTGCATCGTGCTCTTGCAGGAATAATCAGTAACAAATTAGAACGGCTGTATTCTGTAAGAGTGGCCATGCTTGGCATCATTATGTTGGCCATGATTAGTCGGTGAAAAAACACTTCATAGACAAAACTGTTGCGTTACTGAATGAATATTTAATAAACCTCTTACTAAATAAACAGGCTACTTTTTTAATATTACCTCAATTAAAATAAGACTCTGAATTGCAATAATCAAGCGCTGGGAGAACACAGTTGCAACGGAAACTCCTACTTTAAATGGCTTAAAGTAAGTGTGAGGAAAAAGATATTTTAAGTTGATGGGGGGGGGTGACGATAACTTATTCAGTTTCGATTCGGATTAACGAAGGCAAAAGTGGATTAGCATCATGGAGAACAATAGGCATTTAATGCTTTGAATCTCCTTTCCGAAATATCGATTCAGAAACGCTTTAGAACATTCGCGGAAGAACATTCTCTTTGGCCTCTCGATATCAGGAAAGCTTTTTGGTTTACTTTGATGCAATGGAATAGCCAGGATGTATGAACCTGTATGAGCAAAGACAAAATTTGCTTACCCAGTTATGTCGCAGTATACACACACACAAAAACAAACAAACAAAAAAAAAAAACAGGAAAATTTATTAAATTACTCTGTAAAGAGGAGCTTCCCACTGCTCTCCTTTCGTTACACCACCAGTTTAATAACAAAAGCGGGCGTGACGTAATTTCCATGGCAACTGTGGCTTTTGATTTTATTATCTGATGGGCAAGATAAGCCACGCATTCCATGTTAGTGTCTAACTCGTACCACAAATGTCCATTTGAAATGGAGGGGGAAGCGCATGCACACGCACCAGTAACTTCTTGTCTGTGGGAGAAGATGCTGCCTGTGTCCACCAGTGCCAAAGTAGTCCGGTTTCAAGGACACATGGGCTATCAAACTAGCAAAAATTTCTTAGGTTAAAATTTGTATCGTCGAGTCTCCAGCTCATGGTGATCGGTTTCATCTGCAAACTACGGAGGATTTTTTTAAAGCAGGAAAGTGACATGCAATGATATTGCTTTGAATACATAGTGTAAAGGGAACAAAGCGTCCCCTTAGTCTAACTCAGTGGTTCGAGACATTTTTTAACAAATGTACAAATTAAATACTGTAATGACAACAACTGAAGGCCAATCGTATATACCAGTTAAAATTGCAATAAAATTGCCAAAAATGCAATAATGTAATCACCACTTCATATCTCATCCTTAAATTTCGACTAATGACACGATTCCTATTTACAGATACTCGTTATACTGTTTTTTTGCCAAGTAACGGAGCTTTAAGCAAGATACCTGAGAAGGAGCTGTCTACTTTGCAACAAGACATCATCAAATTAAGAAGTTAGTATCCAAGTAATCTTTAATAGAAATTGCATAATCATGTTTACATTTCTTTAATACCAACAGCATTATTTGTCATTGAATTAGATTTACTATGTTGTACCAACACAGTATCCACAGAATACCTGTCAGAGGTTACCCCACTCTAAGTAATTCCCAAATCCATTCTTCTTCTTCTTTAGTTCTCTATATATTAAGAGATTAAGAAAAATATAAGTAAACGATAACGAAATAATCCTTGCCATCGTTAATAATTCCAATTCATTAAATTTATTTTCTCGGATTTGTAGATGGTCTTGACTTAATGATCCAAGAACTGCTATTAGTACAGCCAATGACATAATACATGGATTTTACATCCATCTACTGTCTTTTATTGTTTGCCTTCTGAATTCATAGCTTGCAGGCAAACTATGTAGTAAATTACATAGCTGTCTTATGAATTTATCTACAAAAAGGAATTCTACATTTTGAACAGTAAAATGAAATTCTTTCTTTCTTTATTTATTTCATGTGTCTAGAATCTGATAACTATCACTATATCTAATTAATATATCATATGAATCTACATTGCCTTTACTCGGCAAATAAGTCCCCCATTCCCCGGGGTTGATATGGTGGTGGTATGATCGTGGCTAAAAAATATTAAATATCAATATCAGAAGTCATCCCAGCTTTGGGATGACTTCTGGTATTGTTTATAAAATGTTATTAATATCATCCCAACGAAGATTCAGAGATTTAATTCTCCGACTTAAGAGTGACTCAGGGCAAAACCTCCACTATTTATGTCGAAGCTTGTTACACCTTTTAAACCCAACAAATCCAGATCAGATTTTGAAAGGGCCAAATGCTACAAACTCGCCTCCTGTCCAAATGGCAATCGAGCTTTCTTGCCCCCAGCCCAAACCATTATGAACAACTTTGCCCACCAATGTTTCCGCCACTATCACATCCATGGTAACTTCACCCAAAGACAAGGCGGAGTTGTGTCATCACTCTTCTCTTCCAATCCCTGCATTAATGAGTAAGGAAAAGTTGTCCCTTGTCTCCTCACACACTTTACAAAAACTATTCACTCCATGTCACCCATAGTCCTCCGCCGGAAAGCCATCAGAAAAATCCTTAATAGCCTGAACACAAGTCATCCACTCCTGACGGTATCTCATCTATTGTATGATAAACCTGTGCAGACTTAAAACCCATCCTATATCTTCTCTCTTCTCCCGTGTATTCTATTCAACTCGCATCTGCCCTCTTTTTCCATGATTCCAAGCCCACGTGTCCAGCCCATTCCAAAAATATTATACGTTTAGTAAACTACAATCCAGTTGATCTCTTCTGTTCGCTAAAAACTAATAGGTTTCAAGCAGCCAACCCCTGCACCACTTCAAAACGCACTAATTGATTAGTGACCAGCAATACGGATTCCGCTACTCCTTATCCACAGCCGATCTTTTAGCCTTCATTATTCACCTCTGGACTCAAGCCATGGAAATATTTCGTGTGTAGCTCTTGACATCTCAAAAGCATTTGATTAGGTTTCGCACAGGGGAATGCATAACAACCTCTCATTCTGTGGCTTACTTTCCACCCTCTGCAATGGGATTGCCCATTTTCTCAGTGGACGCTTACAACGAGCCATGCGATGGCTCCCTGTCCTCAGATTTCCCCACTAATACAGAAGTCCATCAGGGTTTTGTTCTTTCAGCTGACTTGTTGTCGCACATTTCAAATTCCAGATGACTCCTTTTCATTTGACAAACCTTGTAGTTACGCCAAATTGCTAAAACAGGCATGACCAGTGTCCTAAATTCTAATATCATAGCTGTACTTCAGCGGGGTAAATATGACCATGCCCTAGAACCTGAGTCCAGCCCAATCTCTCCTCCTCCTCCCTTAAAAAAGGGATTAATTTCCCTTCCCTAATTTTCAGTAATACCCAGCTATCAGCTATCCAAAGATGATATATTTCCCTTCTTGGACTGACCTGCACTTTCAGCCTTTCCTTCCCTGGCACGCACCCATCTCGTCCATAGCTTCTGCAACCGCCAAAAAATTTGGATGTGCTTTTCCACTCGAGACACTCCAGCTGCTAACTTTATAATAATCCTCCCCAATTAACATTGCTCATGCATTTGGGGTAGTGCACCGAAATCCTCTCCAAGATTGCCCGATGCACCCTAAAAGAGGGCAATCTGGTTCATGATTCCTCTCTCACGGATCCACTTCAATCGCTCTCCCATAGACGCTCCGTTTCTGCCTGTCCTACCGATACTTTCACGGACAGTGCTCTGTTGACATGACTGCTGTCGTTCATGTAACGATAAGAACAGTCCATCTCCGAACTCGCATAACCAATTTGTTTCCTTCCTCTTTCATATTTTGCCACGAAACAGCCTCGCTCACTCTTCCGCCTCTAAAAATACAACCTTCAGCTTAAAAAAAAAAAAAAAAATAGTCAACAGATCTCCTTTCTTCGTATCTACTTTTCCCATACAAGGTACTGATATGCCATAGACTTGCGATCTTTTGTTTATGGATTAAATTATATATATAACGTAGGTGTGTGTATATAAATTTACCTATAATAAGCACATGTTATACAATATATTCTTGTATGTTGTGTGCACTATGCTTGTATATGTTATACAAGCAAGCAAGCAACCTTCAAGAACGTGACCCAGTTAGCCTACTTTCCATAATGAAAATCGGCTAACAAACTAAGAATGGATTTAAAGAACCTGCTTCCACAAAAGAAAGAAAAGAAAGAGAGAGTTTGCTAACTTTGGGAACTTTTTTTAAAACAATCATACGATCGCTATAGGATGTTCGAGAACGAACGTAAAGCTAAATGCAATTGCTTCACTCGTGCAATAAATTACCCCTCAAAGGACTTTAGACATCGCGCCTTTCCGAATATTCTCTTGTAAATGCTGCAATTCTTATTTTACCCATCGGAAACGTACCAGATGAACTTCGAATTCGCTACATTCATCCAAGAAAATGCGATTAACGGACGCGCCATCACAACAAATTGAGATAATCTGTTCGGACTGGTGATGCGACATGATTTTGTCTAAATTACCAGTTCTTTACTGAATTACGCTCGCCATCAAAAGCACACGATGTCCTCCAGTTAAAAATAATAGAGTGAAATAACAACAACTAAATGCAACAACTAAATATAAATATATATATATATTTAAAATAATAATAATATACTGACTAAAAAACCGAGAAAGGAAGGAAAAACTTTAATAAACACGACTAGTTTCGTCGGAACGCCGACTTCTTCAGGTGTGTAAATAATTATAAAAAACTGGAAAAAATAATAAGTTAAATAACATGGACTTCTCACATAAACAAATTGGAAATCGTAACAGTCAAATTTGAAACTGGTGTCCGCGTGGTAGGTCTAGCGTGAGCCAAGAGTGAGTGACCACTGACTCGACTATCTTCATAATTTTTGCCAGTTTTGGTGATAGAAAGCTTATAAATGGCAATTGAATGTGAGTAATAGGATTGGAGTTATCTTGTGGTCAAGGTTGAAGACGTGAACGTAGACGTTTAGTTTTGCTTCGAGATGAATAGCCGTTGTTCAAAAATGTGCTTTTGAGATAGTTGAGTTCAATTTGAAGATCTTCTTCTGAAGTAAGAGATCTCGCTGGATGGCCTAGAGTGGAAATAATACCAAGTTTCGGCGGAGGGAAATGCTGAGAAGAGGCATGTAAGTATCTGTCTGTGTGTGTGTAGATTTACGAAAAATCGAAAATTTGAGACAGTCAGGAAACCTAGTGATCTTTAAATCCAAAAAGGCAGTACGCCGTTTATCTCGATTTCTGATGTGAATTTTGTATCCTGGTGGCGATTATTCAAATGATCTAGGAAGGTTTGTAACCCCTCTAGACCATGTTCCCAGATGAGAAAGATATCATCCATATATCGTAGCCACACTTTTGGTTTTAATGTTGCACTTGAAATAGCTCTTTCTTCAAAATCTTCTAAAAATATATTGGCCAACACAGGAGATAACGGGCTGCCCATAACTAAGCCACTAGTTTGTTTATATATTTTTTCCTCAAATGAAATAGCAGGAGTTTATGCAATGCAAAATTAGGGTAAAATTTTTCTTGGAAACTTTGTTTTTCAGTAGGTTAAGGACTTCTTCTATGGGTACATTTGTGAAGAGAGAGACAATGTCAAAACTAACCATTCTGTCAGAGTTCTTGAGATTTACATTTTTTATCTTAGATGTGAACTCTTCAGAGTTTTTGATGAATGAGGAAGAATTACCAATGAGATGTTTTAAGGAAGAAGCAAGGTATTTGGACAGGTTGTAGGTGGGGGAGTGCCTTCAACACTCGGTCTCAAAGGAGTGTCTGCCTTGTGGATCTTCGGGAGGCCGTACAAATGAGGAATTAGTGGATGAAGAGAGCGGAGAGATAACCTGGTATGTCTAGGGAGTTCTGAAGTAAATTTGAGGAGGTTGTTAGTAAGGTTGAGACGTTCTCTCGTAGGGTCACTTTGTAAGAGAGAGTAAATATAAGATAATAATAAGTTGTTTATCTTGGTACGGTAATCAGATTTGTCTAGAACTACAGTTGCATTACCTTTATCCGCTGGTAGGATAATGATTTCGTTGTTATTACGATAGTAGATATCTCTTCTCTCATCACAAGATAAATTATCTGTAGGTCGACGACTGTTGTTTATTGCAAAGATAGCTTCCATTCTAAGTAGGTTTGCTGTTTGTTTTGGTAGATGTGAGGCAGCTTTATCTACTTTGGTTAGAAAGAGTTCCTTAGGAATGGTGGTGGGGGACGGAACGAAGTTGAGACCTTTAGACAGTACACTAATTTCCGCTGGAGAAAGGATATATGAGGATTTGTTTATGACAACATTTTTAGGTCTTGTAAACCAATAGGCGATTGACGAGATTGTTCCTGTTTGAGGCGACTAAATTTTCTGATGAGAGTTAATTTATTGATGTCTTGGGATCTAGGAGCTTGGTGAGAGCTGATGTTTTTAACCTCATTCCAAGAACTGTTGTTTAAAGAAGAAGAACTCAGGTTATTCTCTAAAGCATCCTTTTTAGAGAAAGCTGACGCTAGAATGTATTTATTGTGTGCAATTCTTTCATTTAGCAGATCCAGTTTTGCTTTGCGGTAAATATAGCGGTTAGCGGTTATTGGAGTTAGCGGTTTTTTTCTCCACTAAATGCAATCTAGAAGAACACCAACATCAGATAGACTGGAATCTTACGTCCACTATCCATAAATGCGGTGACAAACTTGAGAGACGCATCCTTGAATCAAAAGAGATAGTCCTGGACCAATCACAGATGAACAATAATTTAAGCTACAACCTGCCAGACTCTCACAGCTCAGCGATTCAGTTCTGGCGCTCTCGAGTCAGTGGTCACTCACTCTTGGCTCACGCTAGACCTATCACGCGGACACCAGTTTCAAATTTGACTGTTACGATTTCCAATTTGTTTATGTGAGAAGTCCATGTTATTTAACTTATTATTTTTTCCAGTTTTTTATAATTATTTACACACCTGAAGAAGTCGGCGTTCCGACGAAACTAGTCGTGTTTATTAAAGTTTTTTCTTCCTTTCTCAGTTTTTTAGTCAGTATATTATTATATATATATGTATATATATAGCCGGCCTGGTTGGCCGAGTGGTTAGCATATCCGCTCTCTAGCCAATAGGCTGCGGGTTCGAATTTCGCGTAGGCATGGATGTTTGTGATTGTCTTCCACCTTCATACATTCCTTCATCCACGTATAGATACATTCTCCCAATATGGACTGGGTCGCCATGGGAGTAGTAGACCCAAACCTCCCGCAATGGGAGAGGCTTTCGCCCTACAGTGGGTAGAAAAATAGGCTGTACCTTGGGTGTAGAATACGTTAAAGATAACAAGAAATTTTATATAGTTGGTTTTAATCATTTTACCAAATAAGCAAAACAAAGTTTTGCGCGAGAAATATATTGACGTGTGAGCTACTTGTATATGGGTAGTGTCCCTTCCCATTATGCACTGCATTATACACGCCTGAAAGGGGATGTATATATATATATATATATATATATATATATATATATATATATATACAGAGTGTTCGGGATAAATTTGACATATTTATAATTAATTATATTTTTCCGTAAGTTACATGTATTAACACACACTTCTCTTCATTTAAAAGTTTGGACCCTTCTTCATTCATATACAAGATGTCAGAAAGGATGGATAGCTGGAACCCACCTGAATCATGGAAGAGAATAACTTGTATCATGATGATTCGTGCCCGCCATCAAAATAAGGATATTACGACTGCTGCCCAATGCTCCCTGAATACAGTAAAAACAATCAGGCATGAACTAGAGACTTGCAATGGTGACTACGAGGATGTAGCAAGAAGAAAGATCCCTAGCAGACGATCTGATTGCGTTCGTACAGCAGAATTCCTCGCAAATCTGCAGGAACAGGTGTTGAAGAACCCTGGCATTGGAATTCGGGCTTTGTTCGTGGAGTTGCTAACTGTAGTCAAGCCCTGGATAACAAGGGTAGCCAATGGTAGGCCGTATGTATGGCAGCAGGATTCGGCCCCTTGCCACACCTCTGGGAAAAGTCAAAAATGGTTGTCTGAAAATTTCTACGACTTCACCAGTCCAAATGTTTGGCCTCCAAACTCCCCAGACCTTAACCCCATGGATTATTTTGTATGGGGCGCAGTTGAAAAAGACACCAATCGCACTTCCAGTAATACAAAAGCCCAGTTAATGGATAAAATTAAAACAGTTTTTGCGGCCCTTCCCAGGGAGACTGTAGCATCAGCTTGTTCGAGGTTCCGAAGCAGAATTGAAGCTGTGATCGATGCTAATGGTGGTTATTTTGAGTAAATCTTGTTGATAGTATTGTAATTAACTCTGCCTGTAATGTTTTTTTGTCAATTCATTAAATTTAATAGATACAAAGAAGATTTTCTTTTTCCTTACGAAACTGTCAAATTTGTCAAATATATATATATATAATGAGTCTGCGTTTTGAAGTGCTTTCCAATTAAAGTACTATGGACCTTATCCAGAACAAAGTAATCATAACACTGACTCACTGTACAAATCGATGTCGTACGTTTATTATTATTTGACACCTCCACGGAGTCCAAAGACCCGTCGAGGGAGGGCAGCTGCTCTACAACTCTGTCTCCATCACTCAATCCACCAACTGACCTCAACTACACCAACGCCATCTATCGCCGACCACCACCACTAGTATTTCCACAGACAATCACAAACATCCGTGCCCACGGCGGGATTATGAGAAAGAAATATGCCATATTGTCTTACAAAGAACCGCTATCGTGGGATAACGGTGAATACAAAAAGCAGCCTGGTACTTGAAGAATTTTCCCAATCTCCATTCATGTAGCCGATTATTTTTTGCCTTACTTTCATACTTGAGGAGGAAAAAATTTTATTGGATACGGAGACTTTCGAACAATAAATATAATTTTGAAAAACTGAGTGTTATTTGGTCGTGGATAATTACAAAGATAAAAAAAAAAAAACTACTAATTTCGCCCCTGCAACTTGTGGCTTCTTCTGGATAAAATATTCATAAAAATAAATGCAATAATGTTAAACACACTCTAATATTACTAAAACCAACTATGTAGGAACCGTTGCGATAGGAGCTGACCGAAATCGCGTGGGAGGAGCCACAAGAGCGTGAATATTGTGTCCTAGTTCCAGCGAACATCCGTTGCGAGCAAATTGTCGGACTAGTTTTTGTAGTTCTTCATTAAGCTTTTATTCATCTCTTATGATTTTTTTGAGTGTATGTTTACGTAATACTTAGTTTTTGTAACATATGTGCAAACATGGAGAGTGTGGTAGCGATCTGTATGAGTAGGCTTGCAATATACACCAAGTGAAAAGCCTCGTTCAGATTTTTGGAAATTAAAACATCTAAGAAAGGCTGTTGCCTCTCAGTTTGTAGTTCCAATTAAATGTTATTTTATGGAGGAATGAGCTGTTAGACGAAAGGAATTCGTGTAAATCTATCCGCAGCACTATATTTCCAGATGATGAATATGACAGTGCCACCGGATTGAAGGTTTACGTTTTGCTGACCTGAGAAAAGGTTTTTCAAAATATAAATAATGAGGAAACAAGGCGGGGGGGAGGGAGTAGTGCCCATTGCAAGGCCAGAAAGGTGCTTGAAGATCTCTGAAAGTGTTCAGAGTTCTGTACGGAGTGCGTGTTTCTGATTGCTTTAGAAAAAACAATATTCTCATAAAAAAAATTCTTTACAATGAGATGTCTACCCGTCTATTCTGGAGGTTGATATTTGTGTTAAAACGTCTTCACCGTAAGTTTCCCTTGCTATGTATTGCGCTCGCATAGCACGGAGGACATTACTCTTCCGTAAAGTAATACTTTTCAATGACGAAGATTTCTGAGTGACGCTGATCACGTCAAGTGTGGCGTGTGGAAAGAAAACTGAGTTACAGTGGATAAGTCAAAAACTTTTTGTGTGAGAGAGAAAACAGTCGTACAATTCTGCTAATTTACGTGTTCATTAAAAGCATCGAACATGTACCCCAATCAGTAATCTCACATAATAAATCTTCAAAAAAATCCGACACCTCTTTTTTTTTTTTAATCTCCCAAGTGGTGGTGCTCTTTTTAGCCATAACTCTTTAGAAATCGGTTAAGGAACTCCGCGTTACTCATTGCTGGAGATAAATTCACATTCTATCCAGCATGGATGGACCATGGTGACGCGAGAATGAGGCAGGGCTGCCGTCATCTTAGTTTCCTGATGTTAAGAATTAAATTTTAGTATTTATTACCGAGTGTGCGTTCTGCGGTCATTTTTACTGAGTTGGGAGCTTAAAAACCAATTTCCTCCGATGTGTACATTTCTAATTGTTTGCGACAAAGATCAACTAGGAAAACCACCCCTGGAAAGAAAAAAAAAATTAAAAAAATCCAAAAAATTCATTCCAGTCTGTGATCGAATGTTCACTTCTTGAGGCTGAACATAAAATCCAACGCAGTGCTGCTACCTCCCCTGCAAATACTATATATTCTGTGAGGCGATAGCATATCCAATATTGTCATTTAAAGTCGGTACGAGTAACGGCTAGAATTAAGACTCTCTCAGCAATATTAACATCTCACTTTATTCCAATTGTTGCATTCCATCAAACATAAAGCACTCATATGCGCTGAATTAACGTGACTTTTTTCCCATCCTGTTTTCATTCCTTAGATTTCCTTCTCTATCACATAGTTATCGGAACTTATTTCAGCAGTGATCTAACTGATGGTCAGTATATTTCAACATTATACGAGGATAAATCCCTGAAAGTGAGAGTGTCGGTGGATGGATGTCAAAGTAAGTAATATCATCTTAATCTTTAGATTATTTTCGTAAAAAAGAAAGTTCTTGATGGTGTGATGATTTCATTTATTACATTTGATTTTCGTTTGGTCTTTTTATCTAAGAAAGTGGATTTAATTATCTACATATAAAATTTAGGAATATTTAATTATATGAAATTTATATTGCATAATATATGCTACTAGTATAATCCTCTCTCAACGAGTCCTTGAATCTGGAGAGCTAATGCCGTAATAATTCCATGTCAACATTGCTAGTGCATAATCGGAAATGCTTTGGGGCTTGGTAATTTTCAGCAACTGCACTTTTGTGCCGGAAGAGACTTTTTTCGATTAGTTTCAGTCAAGATTATTTCGCGGCGTGACACCTTATCCAGTGATCATCTAAAGCAGAAGATATCCATTACACTCTAGACCCAGGATTCTAGTCTATGTGATGATTACTAAATTCACTTGAGAAAATTAGTATACGTTCCCATAATTTCCTTTCTGGGAAGAATTACGGTTGGGGACCACGAGGCGGCAGCACTTAGCTGCCGTCTCTTCGCCGGTTGCCGTTTAAAGTTAGCAATAGTCTTGGACCCAGTTATTTTTGATTAGCTAACTGTGGAGTTTGAGTGGTCCTCAAACTTTAAAAGTTAGACAGGGTTAAAACGCTCTACCTTACTCCCTATGGGAGTAAACGGCATTCGCGCAGGAAATTACGATGTACCAAAATTATAGCAGCTGTGAACTTTTTGGTCCTTTTTGTTAATACGGTGTAGACAGTTTTCTCTTTGGACACATTTTGTTTTGCATAGTTCTGCCTACTTTCTCCATGAAAAATTGTGATGTCGAAGCAAATATTAGCGCTTGTAAATGGCAAATTTCATCCAATTCCAATCCAGTCAAGGCAAATTGTCTCCCACTCGCGAAATGTTGGATATCTACAGTGCCTCGGTATCATGGGCGTGCTAAGGAATTTTTTTTCATCACTTTTTGTATTTTAATTTATTTCTACAGTCTGAGAACTCTGCTCTAGAGACCTAACATGGAGCTTTTCAATCCAGTTCAACTTTCACTAAACCAAGCGCCGGCCCCCCACTTAAAGACAACCTAAATTTCCAAGAAGACATCTATGTCCGCAGTGAGATTCAAAACCCACAGCTGTTTGGTTGGAGAACAGATACGTTAACCACTAGGCCAACCAAGCTGGCAATCATTTCACGTCTAAAATAAACCGAAATCAAATGACTCAAAGTAAAAAAGTCAATTACCAAAGTTTAAAGGAATCCGTTCAAAAGTGCTCGTACAGAAGAGCAAATCTAAATGACTTTTATCTGAAGTTCTATCACAATTGACGTTGTAATGATTAATATTCAGTTCTGATTAAGGAAAAAATATAAAGTCGATGCTCTAATGTTTTTTTTTTTAATTCCCAACGGAAGCAGGTGGAGCTCTTTTAGGCCTACTTACTTGTTCAGATTAGCCCCTTTTTAAAAAGGCAGCAGGCCTCTCTACCTTTTGATCATCAATGAAAGCCGCATATTTGACGAATTAACAACCAATCGAGTTCAATCCACACTGAGTAAAGAAAGATTCACAAATTGCAATTTTCTCTGTTATTTTATCACTGATTGGTTTATAGATTTCTGAGGAGCATAACAAAATGTGCGTTGCAATGGTAATGCAGTGTTTTTTTTGTGAGATTTGCTTATATTCTTTTCTATAAAAGCATTTACATCTTTAAAGCAATTAAATTTTGCTTTCGTAATTAAAAATCTTTAAGAAATAAACACAAAAATGATATACCAATTTTTCTTTCAATAAAAATATCAGCACGATCGATTTAGTTTTGATAATATAGTATATGAGTATATATATTATGAGATATCATTCATCGAACTTTATAAAATTCTTTTTAGTGTTCGTAAAATGTCTTAAGTACTGCCATAACGGTGAATATGAGATCTATTTTTTCTGTGTCAATAAGTACATTTATAAACAAAGGTTACCCCAGAAAACGTAAAAAATTTTCTCTTACATCTTTATTGCTTTAAAAAAAAGTTAAATTTATTTCTTCTAACGATCCCTTCTTAAATTCTTAGAGCCATCATGATCTCATAGTGGGAAGATCATGAATTAATCATTGTATATTCTCCGTACCCCGAATATCATCATAGATAATAATGCATTGTATTTATTTTTTAGGAAGACTTATAGAAGCCAACAGCTCTCCCATATACCGGACTGATATTCCTGCTAGAAATGGTGTCATTCATGTGGTTGACTGGATAATCAGTCCTTCTGATTTAGACTGGTGTGAAGGCATTCCCTTACCATAGCATTTCCATCCTTTTCACTAAATTAGAAAAAATGATCATAATCATGCGAAATCCTTCATAAATAATTTCTCCATTCAGCTGTCGTTAAGTATCCAAGTGTAAATGTTTGCGATTACGATGTCGATTTAAGGAAACGTCAAAAAATAGCATGACTCTTTGCTTCTGTACTTCTACATAATCACAATCAGTTGCTGTAAAACTAGTGGAAAATGAACTTCATTTACGTTTGTTGTGACAGACTTATTTGAAGTAAGTTTCGTATATACTGTGATCATATATGTAAGTTCAGTTATGTACAGTTACATAACTAGACATAACTGAACAAATAAATTAGACATATCGTAAACAATTATCAGGAAAGGATGTTTATTAAAGAAGCTTTTGCAAGAAATTCCAAATATCCCTTTCGTCTAAAATAAAATATTTCAATGACAGATAGCACTTGCTGTCATTTGTATTCCTGCTTCCAAATATGTCATGCCTGTAATCTTGTATACTCTACAGTGAACCCTAAAAGCTGGTTTCTTCTAGAGGAAAAAAGATATTACATAATGAGCAGGGGTGTATAATCAGGATGTGCTAGGTGTGTGGTACATACGCAAGAAATAGAAATACGTAGGCTGTTCAATAAGTAATAAGACTATATTTATACAGAAAACAGATTACCTTTAATCGTCATCATTTACATGGTCTTTTACGAAGTAACTACCGTGAGACTCGATGCATTTGTCCCAACGTTGCGTCCACTTCTTAAACACATGTGAGAGTCCGTTTTTTGAGAGTTCTTTCAAAACCGCTTCCGCAGCTTTTACATATGCTTTGTTGCTTTCGAAATGGCGGCCTCTTAGTGGTTTCTTGAGCTGAGGAAACAGCCAGAAATCGCACGGTGCGAGACCAGGACTGTATGGAGGGTGTGGTAGGATATCTGTGTTGTTCTTCTGCAAAACGTCCCCTACACAACCAGCAATATGTGGCCTTGCATTATCGTGGTGCAATAAGAAGCCATTCTTCAGCAATAGACACTTCTTTTTTGACGTGCTTGATGATAATCGCTGCTGTGTTGTCATTGTCTCTGTGATGGACGTTGAAGGTCTTCCCTCACGTTCAAGATCTTCCACACTTTGGCTTCCTTCCTTAAAAGTTTTATGCCAGTGAAAAACACTTGCCCTCGACATTGCTTCATCGTGGAAAGCTTCGCGTATCATGTTAAAAGTGTCCGATGCCGATTTTTGCAAACGCACACAAAATTTAATCGCATAACGCTGGTCCAAGGACGCTTCTATTTCGAAAACTGGCCTCTTTTGTTAATACAGACAGCAACATTTCTTTATTCCACAGAAATTAATATTGTGATGAGTGGTTTCGCCACAGTAAAATTAGTCTTATTACTTATTGAACAGTCCACGTACATCACCGATATTATATTTTTGCATTTATTCCCTCTGAAGACTTCTCTAATTGTTTCTTGGCTTCGCATGATTCCTAAAATTAAACATATGCTAATGCTTCATGAAGAGGACACTTTTCGACATGTTGCATCACACTCGCGTTAGTAGCCCGGGCGTGCGGTCATAAATACGGTCACCTTTTTGCTCTTTGAAACGAACAGATGGCGCAGAGGATCAAAGTCTTAGCATTCAAGTGGTTTTAAACCACCCAGAAGGGGAGACTGGGTGTGTGCAGAGACAACAGCACCCAGAAATCAGTGACTGTGATTGGTTATTGTGTCAAACAATCCAATTGAACGTTGTCATTTGTCGTGAGTTGCTGGTTTTGTTTTCTGAGTTTCATCTGTTTTGTGTGCGCGAAATGTAAACTGAAGTGTTCAGAACACCGATATAGACAAATTTTTAATATATAATTTTCTATAAATAATTTATTACTTTTTTTGCCCATATTTGTAATGGGAAACGATGTTGACAATCTACTGAATGTCCCGTTTTTTACCAGAGTTTTCGCGGATTGTATGACTATGATTATAGTTGAAGGAGATTAGAACTTATGTATAAATAAGTAAACGAGTTATTTCAGCCTTTTTTTTTTTTTTTGGTTCAATCCAGAAAAAAAATTCCGAAGTGATTTTTTTCCCGATTTCTGTGCATATTATATGGCTGTATTTAAAATTCGCATCAAAATTCAAATTATCAGTGTCTCACTATAGTATTTCCCTATGATAATCTAATCTCACCACGAAGCTTATACTCTTTGTCACATAAACGGCACGCATGAAGCATAGATATTGTTCATTTGATCTTTATGCTTTCCATACATAAAAATACTTTAATCGATAAAGTATTCAAAGTTATCTTATAATTAATTACATTGGACCAATTAAGAGGAGCATTGATGCGCTATGCTTTCTTAATTCATTATAAGTGACGTCGCGTGTCCATTTAGGTTGGTTGTGCTGTCGTGTAGCTTATGTAACACGCGCTACAGACTTCACGTCAGTTTAACCGTATGATTGCATTTTTATTGATGTATGAATTAACCGAGCATAGCGCATCAATGCTCCTCTTAATTGGTCCAATGTAATTAATTATAGGATAACTTTGCATTTAGTTTTTCTTCTAGGGAAAAAAAAGTTTTCTAGTTCCCCCCCCCCCTAGATTAACTCAATCAAGAAGTATCTAGGGGAAAAAAATAGAAAAGTTCTTAGAGTCAATGATTAGATTTAACTTAAAATCTTCATTTGCTGTCTCAGCGTTATGGAAATTACCATATGAACTATGAAGGCATCCATTAGATTAGTAGTTCAGAATCACACAAATCTCCAGATATTTCAAGTGTCTCCTTGAAAATCGTTTACTGCTGTATCTTCTCCATCTTGAGTAGAAATGAAGGCAATGTTAAATGCATGACTGCAGAAAATAAAGCTTCATTGTCAAGAAAGGAAAAAAAAGTCAAAGAAGTGCGTGATAATCAGAATTTCGATAGCGATCGAAACAGTAAATAGATACAACCAAATGAAGTAGAGAAATTTGAAGTCAGAAGAGACTAAGAGGAGATGAGATTCTAATTCGGTATTTGCTAATGTATGTCATATTTAATGAATGCACAGATGTAACGCTTATGACAGAAGAAATAGCGTAATGTTCAGAAAACGGAGATGAACAGTAGTGGGTGGCAACATTTGAAGTTCATTTAAAGATAAGTTAAGTTTAACTGTCTCTGAGGATACGATGTATGTTAGTAATTTTTTCTAACGAGTTTGCTCTTTTTTAGGAGTTTTACTTAATTTTTTCCTTTCGCTTGTTTTCTGAAGATGTTTATTTGTAGTATTATTGAAAATAGCGGTGGTTGTCTTGCATTGTGAGAATTAGGGAGGAGTTAATTCTTGTACGGAGGCTTATACGCTGGTTAGACATGATAACTAATAATTAAGGAATTGACAGCGTAGACTAGAAATATAAATTAAATAAACTTTAATATATACTTTCCGATATTTCGGCAAACGTCACGTTGCCATCATCTTGGGAACTTAATACAAAGACAAGTGCACGCAAGTACTACATAACAGCATATGAGAACAGAAGCTAGGAAGCTACCGTTTTCCTAAAGCCCTGGTGGTGCCCCCTGGTGGGCTATATTGGTAGTTCTTGGCCTTTGGGCTGAAGTTCTTCTGATAAATGTTTCCCAAATTTGGGGCAGTCTCATGCATCCAAATTTGTTGAGGTTTGGCATGTTCCTAAGGGCTGAGGCTGATTCCATGAATAGTCCTTTCATACTTGAACTTGCTGCGGTGTATTACTGTGGCTTTCTTCCATCTTATTCTGTGGCGAGTATCCAGAGCGTAGTCTGCAAGTCCAGAGTGGCTGTACTGGTGAAATCGGATGTAATCCTTGTGTTCTGAGATTCTAATATTTGCTGTCCTGCCTGTTTGGCCAAAGTAGGATAATTTACAGCTGCAAGGGACCTGGTATACACCAGGTATGTCTAGGGGAAGTGGTTTGTCTTTAGTGGAGCGGATAAGGGATGCCAATTTTCTATATGGTCTGTAACAAGTGATCAAGTCATGTTTCTTTAAGATTTTGTTGATTTTTCCGAGGCGCCTTGGATGTAGGGAATGGTGATGGAATAAGAGTAATCTTTTTTGTGAAGGGGGGTTATGGATAACTGGTTTAAGTATTTTTTGGATTCTTTTTTTTTGGGGGGGGGGGGTAGCCATTGGCTGAGAAAGTGTCACGAATGTGATTTAGTTCGGTGGTTAGGGCTTGATCATTTGAACAGATTATTTTTGCCCTGTTGAATAGTGTCTTAATAACTCCATATTGTTGTGAGGGGGGGGGTGATGGGATTGTTGGTGAATGTATCTGCCTGTATGGATGGGCTTTCTATAAACTGAGAAAACCAAGGTCCCATTAGGTTGGCGGGTGACTAGTGTGTCTAGGAAGGGGAGGTTATTGTTTTTTTCTTTTTCCAGGGTGAACTTGATTCTGTTGTGTTGGTTGTTTAAGTGTGTTAGGAAGGAGAGGAGTGAATCCGGGCCATGTGGCCGAATAGCAAACACATCATCAACGTAGCGAAGCCATATGGTAGGTTTTTGTGGGGCTGAGTTTAAGGCTTTCTCTTCAAAAGTCTCCATAAAGAAGTTGGCCAAGGGTGGAGAAAGTGGTGAACCCATGGCTGTCCCCTCTATCTGTTTGTAAAATTTTCCCTGCCAAACGAAATAGCCTGAGTTCATTGTAAACTGAACATATCCATTAGTGAATACACATCAACACATCCAACCAACAAACCAACATATCCATTAGTGAATACAAGTCACTACAAGAATTGAAGAAAAACAAAGAAATAGTTATCACCAAAGCGGATAAAGGGAACGCCACTGTGGTACTCAATCTTAATGACTACACAGGTAAGCTTAAGGCATTACTATTAGATCGAGCCACTTACCTCCCTATTGAATACAATCCCACTAACTCTCAAATTAGAAAACTCCATAGGCTCCTTAAGAAGGTCACTTCTTGGCCTGTGGAGATTACCAACAGACTAAAACCATATAACTCTAGATACCCCCCGCATATATGGGCTCCCAAAAATACATAAAGAAAATGTGCCATCACGTACCATAGTGGATGGCATTGATTCCCCCACTTACAAACTAGCCAAGCATTTAGCCAAAGCGCTCTCACACTGTACTGGCAACACACCATCACACATAAAAAACTCAGCCCACTTCAAAGCCAGTATTGAAAACCTTACACTCCAACATAATGACATAATGATCAGTTTTGACGTCTCCTCCTTATTCACGAATGTCCCCCCTCAAAGAAACCGTAGAGCTAATCCAAGCTAAATTTCCTCCCGATATCTCATCCCTATTTCAGTTTACAATGAACTAAAGCTATTTCGTTTGGCAGGAAAAATTCTACAAACAGATAGATGGGACAGCCATGGGTTCACCACTTTCCCCACCCTTGGCCAACTTCTTTATGAAGACTTTTGAAGAGAAAGCCTTAAACTCAGCCCCACAAAAACCTACCATATGGCTCGCTACGTTGATGATGTGCTCACTATTTGGCCATATGGCCCGGATTCACTCATCTCCTTCCTAACACACTTAAACAACCAACACCTTAGAATCACGTTCACCCTGGAAAAAGAAAAAACAATAACCTCCCCTTCCTAGACACACTAGTCACCCGCCAACCTAATGGGACCTTGGTTTTCTCAGTTTATAGAAAGCCCATCCATACAGGCAGATACATTCACCAACAATCCCATCACCCCCCCCCTCACAACAATATGGAGTTATTAAGACACTATTCAACAGGGCAAATATAATCTGTTCAAATGATCAAGCCCTAACCACCGAACTAAATCACATCCATGACACTTTCTCAGCCAATGGCTACCCCCCCAAAAAAAGAATCCAAAAAATACTTAAACCAGTTATCCACAACCCCCCTCTTCACAAAAAAGATTACTCTAAATCCATCACCATTCCCTACATCCGAGGCACCTCGGAAAAATCAACAAAATCTTAAAAAAACATGACTTAACCACTTGTTACAGACCATATAGAAAATTGGCATCCCTTATCCGCTCCACTAAAGACAAACCACTTCCCCTAGACATACCTGGTGTATACCAGGTCCCTTGCAGCTGTAAATTATCCTACTTTGGCCAAACAGGCAGGACAGCAAATATCAGAATCTCAGAACACAAGGATTACATCCGATTTCACCAGTACAGCCACTCTGGGCTTGTAGACCACGCTCTGGATACTCGCCACAGAATAAGATGGAAGAAAGCCACAGTAATACACCGCAGCAAGTTCAGATATGAAAGGACTATTCATGGAATCAGCCTCAGCCCTTAGGAACATGCCAAACCTCAACAAATTTGGATGCATGAGACTGCCCCAAATTTGGGAAACATTTATCAGAAGAACTTCAGCCCAAAGGCCAAGAACTCCCAATATAGCCCGCCAGGGGCACCACCAGGGCTTTAGGAAAACGGTAGCTTCCTAGCTTCTGTTCTCATATGCTGGTATGTAGTACTTGAGTGCACTTGTCTTTGTATTAAGTTCCCAAGAAGATGACAACGTGACGTTCGCCAAAATATCGGAAAGTATATATTAAAGTTTATTTAATTTATATTTCTAGTCTACGCTGTCAATTCCTTAATTATTAGTTATTATATAGGGAGGAGTTAATCCGAGTAGCAGGATTATTAGATAATTGCTCGCGAAGCCTCTTGATGCGTGTATATTCGTTATGTGATATCGAAGACGCTGAGCGGATGACAGAAGCCAAAGATCCACTCCTGCTGCTAAATTCCACTTGAAGTCTCTAGTAAGCATGTATTTCACCTTGATGAGTCATATCCACCCAACCACCCAACCACCCAAAGTCTAGTTAGCTCGTAACTCCATTTCGGACAGATGTGCATTTTTAGTGTACACGTTTCTCTTTTATACGACGAAAACAAATAAAAGGGACATGAATAAATAAATCTAATGCATTTTATTTCCCTAATAGGGATTGGTGTAGCGTTTTAGTCCAATCTAATATATATATATATATATATATATTTTTTTTTAAATTTATTTATTTATTTTTTTTTTTTTTCAAACATTGCATTGTGGAGTGTTACAATAAGTTTCATCTGCAATCTCTAATTATATTCCTTACCAATAAGAATTAAATAAAAAATAAAAAAAACAAAAAACTTTCCCGAAGGAAATAGGCAAGACCATTTAACCTTAACTAAATCTGAAGCCTTCAAGGCCAATTTCTACTCTTCAGTAATCACAAATAGCTGGCTCTAAACTATCGATGATTTTTAATAGGCATCTGCGAAGAACAAATCACAGATTCCCCATCTCATAAACCCTAATGCTGTTTTGTCTGAATAGTGCGAGTTCTACGGTAGATTTTTTTTAGTTACAGGATTAAAAGCGCTAGGGAAAAGGAATAAAAACCCTAGTTTTCCCTTCCTGAGATCGATTTATGGAAACCAGTCGAAGAAAGGCTTAAATGACTCGGAAAAAAGTTCGTCTAGTCAATCACTAGAATCGAACTTATAACGGTCTTTCTGTAGGCAGCTGTATGGATAGATTTATCATTTCCAAACGGCTACACAGGCTTTATATGCTCGCGAGAAAATAAAAAATTTTTACAAAATTTTACCACATCGAATTTTACATTTAGAATGAAACTAAATTATTCTCGATGCCCAGTACAAGAGCACCACTCTGCTTATTGGAAGCGTAGAGGCTTGAAATTCCCTTTGTGATCTAGAGCAGAATTTCTGATCCTTATTCCACTAACAGTAATGACGTGCTTATATTCTTTCTTGGATGAATTCGCGTATAAAAATACAAGAAACAATTTCTTTATCTTTTTGTGTGTGTGGGGGGGGTGAATTTATTTAAAATTTATTTACTTCTCTATGTCTGATGTTCCCCCCACCCCCACCTCAAATGTATACAGCTTATTGCGCGTGGAAAAGAACTTACTTTGAAAGAGTGTTTCAAAATATCTGTGACGTCTGAAACAACTGCTTTCAGACAATGCCAGTGAAAAGAACATTGTGGCTAGCCTGAACAGCATCAACTCGTGATATTTAGCAATAAATAAACGAATACCCTATGCTCACCACATAGAAACGTATAAGGTGGACACTTGAGAATGGACACTTATAAGCAAATATCTACTTTCGACTGCAAAATTTTGGTGGAAGTGCTGGTTTAGAGGTGTGCTGTGAAATATATCACTTTTTATTGGAAATAATATTTATTTATAAGACGTCGATGACTTAAAAATTAAATATATGAAATTAATTCCCGAAAACATTAAATCCAACACAATATAAGGAATAATATTATTGGAAATAATATTTATTTATAAGACGTCGATGACTTAAAAATTAAATATATGAAATTAATTCCCGAAAACATTAAATCCAACACAATATAAGGAATATACAGGGTGTTCGGGATAAATTTGACAGTTTCGTAAGGAAAAAGAAAATCTTCTTTGTATCTATTAAATTTAATGAATTGACAAAAAACATTACAGGCAGAGTTAATTACAATACTATCAACAAGATTTACTCAAAATAACTACCATTAGCATCGATCACAGCTTCAATTCTGCTTCGGAACCTCGAACAAGCTGATGCTACAGTCTCCCTGGGAAGGGCCGCAAAAACTGTTTTAATTTTATCCATTAACTGGGCTTTTGTATTACTGGAAGTGCGATTGGTGTCTTTTTCAACTGCGCCCCATACAAAATAATCCATGGGGTTAAGGTCTGGGGAGTTTGGAGGCCAAACATTTGGACTGGTGAAGTCGTAGAAATTTTCAGACAACCATTTTTGACTTTTCCCAGAGGTGTGGCAAGGGGCCGAATCCTGCTGCCATACATACGGCCTACCATTGGCTACCCTTGTTATCCAGGGCTTGACTACAGTTAGCAACTCCACGAACAAAGCCCGAATTCCAATGCCAGGGTTCTTCAACACCTGTTCCTGCAGATTTTCGAGGAATTCTGCTGTACGAACGCAATCAGATCGTCTGCTAGGGATCTTTCTTCTTGCTACATCCTCGTAGTCACCATTGCAAGTCTCTAGTTCATGCCTGATTGTTTTTACTGCATTCAGGGAGCATTGGGCAGCAGTCGTAATATCCTTATTTTGATGGCGGGCACGAATCATCATGATACAAGTTATTCTCTTCCATGATTCAGGTGGGTTCCAGCTATCCATCCTTTCTGACATCTTGTATATGAATGAAGAAGGGTCCAAACTTTTAAATGAAGAGAAGTGTGTGTTAATACATGTAACTTACGGAAAAATATAATTAATTATAAATATGTCAAATTTATCCCGAACAACCTGTATTCCTTATATTCTGTTACATAAATAATATATATATATATATATATATATATATATATGTTGCATTAATAAAAGAGGTATAGATGCTATTTGAGATGTTTTAAAACATCATTCTTGTTTAAATTAAGGGGATATTAAATCCCACATTGTTTTAAATTGTTTTAAAACCGAATAAGAAACTCAAAGATTGGAATCAGAGAGTTTCTTGCCGAATATAGTATAGTAAACTATAAAGTATCGGCGATCACTAAGCGTCCGCTAAATGCAAGTGGCCCAGCACGTAGTGCAATACCGGAAATCTCGCAGCAAAGTTCTGATCACTATTCTTAGGTATTTACCATAATGTAAAAACACATTTCCTAGGAAATGTATGCTGTTATTACATTATGGTGGTGGGTCACTACCCAGACCGGTTTCAGCCTTTTTTGAGGCTTCATCAGTGAGTAGCTAGACCGAGTTAATACCAAAGTGTATAGCGAAAAGAACTTTATACTCTGCTATACGAGTTTCCGAACAGGTGCAACCATTAAGTTACTTAAATATAAAGAGCTAATAAGCTTCATTTCGGCAACAAAAACATTATTTAAATTAAGGGGATATTAAATCCCACATCGTTTTAAAACCGAATAAGAAACTCAAAGATTGGAATCAGAGAGTTTCTTGCCGAATATAGTATAGTAAACTATAAAGTATCGGCGATCACTAAGCGTCCGCTAAATGCAAGTGGCCCAGCACGTAGTGCAATACCGGAAATCTCGCAGCAAAGTCGGTAAAGTTCTGATCACTATTCTTAGGTATTTACCATAATGTAAAAACACATTTCCTAGGAAATGTATGCTGTTATTACATTATGGTGGTAAGGTCACTACCCAGACCGGTTTCAGCCTTTTTTGAGGCTTCATCAGTGAGTAGCTAGACCGAGTTAATACCAAAGTGTATAGCGAAAAGAACTTTATACTCTGCTATACGAGTTTCCGAACAGGTGCAACCATTAAGTTACTTAAATATAAAGAGCTAATAAGCTTCATTTCGGCAACAAAAACATTATTATTTTTTTTTTTTTTTTTTTTTTATTAATACTTTTGTATTAACTCGGTCTAGCTACTCACTGATGAAGCCTCAAAAAAGGCTGAAACCGGTCTGGGTAGTGACCTCACCACTATAATGTAATAACAGCATACATTTCCTAGGAAATGTGTTTTTACATTATGGTAAATACCTAAGAATAGTGATCAGAACTTTACCGACTTTGCTGCGAGATTTCCGGTATTGCACTACGTGCTGGGCCACTTGCATTTAGCGGACGCTTAGTGATCGCCGATACTTTATAGTTTACTATACTATATTCGGCAAGAAACTCTCTGATTCCAATCTTTGAGTTTCTTATTCGGTTTTAAAAAATGTGGGATTTAATATCCCCTTAATCTAAATAATGTTTTTGTTGCCGAAATGAAGCTTATTAGCTCTTTATATTTAAGTATCATTCTTGTTATTATTATGTTATTATGACAAAAACTGAATCCATAGCTGGTTTATGTAATGTATCCAGTTCATTAATTTTTTGTATTTTTTTGAAGTTTGTTAATAAATGCGTTTACAATTTAAATTAAAACATATCGCAGACCTGTGTAGCTCGGTGGAAGTGACGCTTGCATCCTGTGTGCTAGACCCCAAGAAGATGGATTTAAGTTCAAGTCCAGTCGCCGACTTGGGGCTTATCATAAGCCTTTCTTCGACCGGTTCCCGGGTTAATATGTGTCTGGCAAGGGAAAGCGTTATATATATATATATATATATATATATATATATATATATATATATATATTATCTCCAGGAAACTCGACTTTTTCGTCCCGTAATCTCAAGAAAATCGACAGTTGACCGCACATTATTCCAGACAAAAACATATCCTGTTAGGGTTAGGTGCCAAGAGATGGCAAATCCTTTGCGGCAACAACCACCGGAACACACATCATGGAAGGCTGTCTACAAGTTGCTGACACTTTCTGGTGGGAGCATTGCCATTCGGCTTTCAAATACTCCAACAATTAATGATGGTATGCTTTCGCCTGTAAATTGTGTGTTGTTTGGCCTATTCTATATGTTGGATAAAAAACCATCCTACTGCTCTATGAAATAAGCTAACTGATTTTCAACTGAAGTCCCTATAATGATTCCTCTTGTTACGACGAGATTCGAACTCAGTTGTTTTCTAATCTTAAACTGCCCCTGCATAAGTACGGCCCTGTATCTCTTCTGCCGAATCCATATTCGGTTTGTGCCACAGCTTTAGTATCTCCTCATCATACATCTGAGTTTCTTCCTCCAGTGTAGAAATAGCATTGCGTTCTATCCAGTTAACAAGCTTAAGTGTTGGATGTTTTTTACAACTCATTTTAAATGTATTATAACACAAAACAAACTAAGTTGTAAAATATGTTTATTAACTTGCTTATATGTATTTTGCTGGATTTCAACCAGCATCTTCAGAGCAGGCATGTTACTTTACATGTGACAATGTATAAGTGAAGTAATTTGCACTGAAATGTTCAAAAAATCTGAAGTCCTAATGTGGCACCCTCTACTTGGTTTTGTTCCATCTTATCCTATACGAAGGGGTGTCCACAGCGTAGTCTGCCATTCCAGACTTGTCATAACAATGGTAGCGAAGGTATTTTTTATGTTCTCCAAAACGGGTGTTAACAGATCTATTTCATAGCAAGCTAAGACTCAGGAAACATCACTCTAGAGGGTGGGTTTGTCCTTAAAAGATGTGGCCTGAAGGTTATATTTTATTCTTATTTTGGCTAACTTTTCAGACGTATCACAGATATATGGAATAGGAATAGTGATATTTTGCTCTTGTGTGTTTGGGGAGGGAAACGTAAGAGGGTCGTGGTGCATATTTTATCTATTTTATAAGAACTACGACCATTAGCCAAGAAAATATGGCAAGGATTGACGAGCTCTGTACGAACTTAAACGTTTGATGATGTGATTGTTTATGTTTTGTAGATATCTTCCTGTGTGTATTGTCTTTTTGTATTTTTATGAATGGAAAAATATGTATTTACCATTTGAAAGGCGAGTGACTAATGTGTCAAGACAAGGCAAGCAGTTGTTCGATTTTTTTTCTAATATGAAGTGAATTTTGTGTAACAAAGAAGGTTTCACTCCAGAAGAAGTTCATTCGAAGTTCATAAAAGTTTATGGGCACTTTTCTCCTTCGTTTTCTACAATTAAGAAATGGGCTGCCAAGTTTAAACGTGGCCGTACCAGCAGTGGCGGATTAAGGATAGTTGGGGCCCTCTAGGCAAATTATATTTGGGGGCCCACAAAAAATAATAAAAATAATAATTAAAAAAAATAAAAGTTAGGCGGTAAATAAATGAAATTTTGTACTTTTGAATTTTTTGTACTTCTGGATGTTTCTGGCTGTTAAAGGATGATAAATAATAAAACTTTTTATTTTATTTTTTTATTAGTTTTTTTTTTACAATTTTACAAAGTTTTTTTTTTACTTGCACTACACTCAAATAATGAAAACATGAAAAGTCACACTAAAAAGTTCTTTTTGAAACAAACACCTCACTCTTACACGATTCAGTAACAAATGAAGTTAAGAAGCAACCAGGCGAAACTTCCTATCTCGGCAATGCAATCGGTTTTCGTGACCTCGAAGCTGTCAACAGCGCCGTGCGCCGACATTTGTAATGCGGTTTAATTTAAAGCGTAGATAGCGTGCGCTGTTCAAAGTACAAAGTTTGTCAACTAGCGCCGACATTGGTATTGTGGCATTATTTAAAGCGTAGGTAGCGTGCTCTGTTCAGAATACGTATTAAAACGTAATAATTGTTTTGAAAAAATTTTCGCCTCAAATAATCAAGATTTTTATGATGTTTACTGAAAACATTAATCTATTTTAAAACACTATAGGAAAATGTCTTGGCGTGGGGCCACCTAAAGCTTGCGGGTCCCTAGGCACGTGCCTAGGGGCATCAAGCTTTGGTAATGAGTAATCCGCCATGGGTAATGGGTAATTCGCCACTGCGTAGCAGCCTTGAAGATGATCTACGTGAAGGACATTCAACAACACCAGAAATCATTGATCAAGTGCACTATGTATTATTCGATGACCGGCGAGTCAAATTGTGTGAAATTGCTGAGACTATAGGAATTTCAAAAGAACGTGTAGGATATATTTTGCATGAGTTTCACTTCTCTGAGTCTCCAAAAGTTAGATATTGCGAAAACAGTCCAGCATACTCCCAATATAGGAATAAAAGGCGTTAGCTGATTTTTTTTTTTTTTTTGAAATCTTTACTTGCATCAATTTTATAAAACCCCTTCGATATCTTAAAATTTCTATCACCTATCAAGTAAACTTTGTAACGCACAAGCCTTCAACCTATCCACGTAGAGAGTATTCCACAGACCTATCGCCATTTGGTCACTCTTTTCTGAACCGTTTCGACCACTTCCTGGTTCCCCAAGAAACCTACGTGACCATATCTGTGCGGAGTAGTCAAGATGTGATCTTATAAAGAGAGAGATAATGACTTCCTTTTTTACCAACTTTTGCAATATGCCCACTGGACTTGAACTCTTTGTCCACCATTATCCCTAAGTCAGGCCTCAACAATTTCCTGCAAACCTACACCATCAATATGATACACCATGTGCAACTTTTTCAACCCGAATTGCATAACCATATATTTTGTAACTTTAAATTGACAAGATTATCCTTTGTCCACAATGCCACTTTATTTAAATCATCCTGGAGGATATCTACATCACATTTATCAACTATTGCTCTATCTAATTTTGCATCATTAGCAAACAACTGAATATCCCCTCTTAAATCTTTGCCTATGTCATTGATATACAAATTAACCACCTTAACGGCCATTATGGATCAAATACGCATCCTTATACGCTCCGAATCCATCATATATTTCAACAAAAGATAAAAAACGCGATGTTGTTTCAAGTGCGACAGATATACCTATATTTTGTATATCTATTGAAAATTCAAGGGAGAAGCTAAACCGAACCCTACTGCAGTCGAAAACATACAGGTAAAATTCCAGAATTTTACCTGTATGTGGTTGGGTGTAATTAAATGTCTAAACGAAAAGGATCTGCGATATGAAACATAGAATATTCTCATAAACAATGACGCTTGCAGATGATATACCACATGCATGATTAGTGTTTCTGCTTATCGTCGTCGTCGTCCGGTAGCATTCTCTAGCAAGAGGTTGCAGCAGATGAGCAGCTCTTCTCCATTTTTCTCGGTCTGTCACCTCCGTCATTCTTAAACCAGTCCATTCCACGATGTTATTGAACCATTCTCTAGTTGGTCTTCCACGTCTTCTCTTCCCATCAACCTTCACTTCTAATATAGTTCTTGTCAGGTGTCCCAAAGAACCTTTCAGAAGATGTTCTGCAAATCTGGTCATTCTTTGCATAATATTCTTAAGCAGTGTTCTTTCCATCCCAACTCTTCTTAAAACTTCTTGATTTGATATTCTCCCTGTATAGCTAATCTTTTCCATCTTTCTATAACACCACATTTCGAATGCATTAATTCTTTCTATATCTCTCTTTCTGAGTGTCTGTGACTCACTTTCATAACTTGCAATACTCGAAACTGTTGCTTTAACTGTTCCAACACTAACACCTATTTTAATATTCTTGTTTATTAAAATTCTCTTCATTTCCTTAAATGTCGATTTAGCTTTGCTTATTCTATTTCTAATGTCCAACTCTGAAGTTCCTTTCTCTGAGATCCAGCTACCTAAATATTGAAATCTTTCCTCCACATCTTATCTTTACATTATCTCTTATTTTTCTGCCCATTATCATTATCATGGTCTTCTTTATGTTAATCCTTAGTCCGTACCCTTTACAGGAGTTTTCATTTCTTTGAAGAGTTTGTTGTAATCCATTTTCACTTTCTGCCATCACCACTACTACATCTGCATACCTTAAGTTATTAATGATTCTTCCATTTATTTTTATTCCTTCTTCTACATTCTCAAGTGCCTCTTTAAGCATTTGTTCACTATAAAGGTTAAACAATAATGGTGGTAACTTGCATCCTTATCTAACTTCTCTCTCCACTGGGAATTCTACTGTTTCCTCTCCATTAACACATACCGTTTCTTTGTAACTCTAAGGTGGTTTTTAATAAATTATTAGTTCTATTGTGTAGTTCCATCGTAGGGTAACAAGCAATTTCTGAGTAAGTCTCACTATTTAAAAGTTCCAAGATTTTATTATGGTAATCAGACTTCTCTAAGATGACAGTTGCATTCCCTTTGTCTGCTGGAAGAATAACATGTTACTATTATCTTTCAAGGACTTGATAGCTGTCCTTTCAGAGTAAGAAATGTTGTCAGGTGAAGGTCTAGCTTTATTTATAGAGAAAATTGCTTCCATACGGAGGAGATTAGCTTCTTTGTTTGGTAATAAAGAAGCTGCCTTTTCTATCTTTGTTAATAGATGTTCTCTAGGGATGGATGTAGGAGAGTGACAAAGTTGAGACCTTTGATGACAACTTTTTTTTAGATAGGTAGAGTCTAAATGAGAAAATGTTATCAGAGAAAATGAGTCAGAATGTTATCCTTCCAGCAGACAAAGGGAATGCAACTGTCATCTTAAACAAGTCTGATTACCATAATAAAATCTTGGAACTTTTAAATAGTGAGACTTACTCAGAAATTGCTAGTGACCCTACGATGGAACTACACAATAGAACTAATAATTTATTAAAAACCACCTTAGAGTTACAAAGAAACATTCGGCTTTCTCTTAGGTCACTTCATCCCTTGATATCTCGACTGTATGGTCTCCCCAAGATTCAGAAAAATAACTGCCCACTCAGACCTATAGTTGAGGGCATACACTCTCCTACTTATAATCTCTCCAAATATCTCGCGAGTTTTCTAAGAAATCTTTCTGGAATTTCCTCTTCACATATTAAAAACTCTGCAAATTTTGTTTCTAAAATCAAGGACATCAAACTTAAAAAAACAGATTTAATGGCCAGTCTTGATATTGTTTCTCTCTTTACAAATGTACCTGCTCAAGAAGTCCACGATCTTTTCAAGAACAAATTATCAAAAAAAGACTCTTTGCTCTTCTCTCCCATTGCATAAAGTCAGGATACTTCAAATATGATAATAAGATCTACTTACAAAACTCAGGTCTGGCTATGGGGAGCCCACTCTCTCCGATTCTCGCGGATATATTTCTCAAGGATTTTGAAGAAAAAGCTATTAACTCCTTTCACTTTAAACCAAAAGTCTGGTACTGCTATATTAATGATATTTTCCTCATCTGAGAAGACAATGTCAATGACCTCTATTTATTTTTAGATCACCTAAACAAGTGCCATGAAAAAATCTCTTTCACTTTCGAACTGGAATCAGATGACTGCCTTCCCTTTTTAGACCTCAAGCTTACCAGATGTGCTGAGAGCATTAAAATCTCAATTTTTAGAAAGCCTACTCATAGTGACAGATACCTTCATGCTTCATCCCATCACTATCCCCCACAAAAATGTGGTATTATTTTCACCTTAGCTCACCGAGCCAAATCATTACTTACAGAAGAAACAGAAATTGAAAATCAACTTCGTTTTCTTGAAAAAAACTTTTATTAATAATGGTTTCTCTCCAAATAAAATTGACAAATTTATTTCCCCCAGGCACTCAACTACTCCTAAAGATCCCTCTCCCCCAAGAGCCTTCATCTCCTTGCCTTACATCAGCTCTCTTTCACCAAAACTGGCCAAGATTCTCAAGAAATTTAACTTCAAAACTTGCTTCACTACGCTTCCAAAACTTCGTTCATTACTTAGCAAACATAAACAGAAACATCTTCCTACTCAGTTTCCAGGAGTGTACAAGATTTTGTGTGATTGTGGAAAGCCATACTATGGACAGACCGCTAAATCCATCCTTCTTCGTGTGGATGAACACCGTAGAGATATCTCCTATAACAGGACTAGAGCCAGCGCTCTCTCTAGCCACGTTCTCTTTTCAGCTAACTCAGACGAAGGCCGCCAACACATTGTAAACTGGACTCAAACTTCTAACATCCATGTGTGCTACGATGAGCTCGAAAGAAAGATTGTCGAATCGAAGGAAATTTCTCTAGATTCCTCTCATATCAACAACAGCCTGAGTTACAATTTCTCTGACGCACACGTTGCTTCTGTTCAGTACTGGCGCACTCGCGACAGCGCGTAGTATACGTTTGTTTGGAACTCATACTCGCATTTGTTTTTCAAACACGCTACTGTCTTTTTATACTTGTTCTGTTATAACAATTTTAAGTCTCTGTAATTTTTTATATTCATTCTTTGATTGTGATACCTGAGGATGTTGATCTATTCAACGAAACTAGTAAACTAGTAGTATCTTTTTAAATATATCTTGTTATCTTTTTATCTCTCGGTAACATTCATTAAAGTTTTTTTATAATATTCCAACCGAGTATAAATGAATTCTGAAAAAAAAAAAAAAAATATATATATATATATATATATATGTATATTACTGCAATGAGATTCTCTCTCTCTCTCTCTCTATATATATATATATATATATATATATATATATATATATATATATGTATATATATATACTGTATATATATGTTTATTTATGTTTATATATGTTTATTTATGAAATTACTTGGTAACCCTAATATATATATATATATATATATATATATATATATATATATATATATGTAGAAGGTATTTTACCTTGGGTATAATAAATGTTAAAAATACCAAGCAATTTTTAAACCTAGTTTTACTCCAATTCCCAAGTAAGCAAACAGACAAACACGTCACGTTTGCACCTGCTAGTGATGCAAGTCTAACTGATCCTACAAGTAGTGCAAGACCAAGGCAACTCGTGGAAAAGATGGTATAAGCTCTGATCACTAATCTTAATATTTACCCTTAATGCCAAAATACATCTCCAAGAAGGGGATGCATGATGTTTTGTATTAAAGGCAAGGGGCCACTACCCAGACCGGTTTCGACCTTTATTGAGGTCTCGTCAGTGGGAGCTAGGCTAGAAATATCAACATTTAGTAATACAGAGCTTATAAGTATTTTACCAGAACAAGTTGCCATAAGGTGTTTTAACCTTATTGTTTGCTTACTTGGGAAATGGAGTAAAACCAGTTTTAAAAATTGCTTCAGAATTCATTTTTCATAAATTCATAAATTCATAAATTCACAATAAAACTACGCTCTGCTAATAGTTTTTTTGAGCACCTCCATAGCGCAATTGGAAGAACGACTGTACACTGCACCCATTAACTGGAAGAGGCCAAGTTCGATTCTCGTTGTGACGGGAGGAATCTTTATATGGACTTTTTTCAATCGAATGTGAGTTAGCCGATCTCATATGGAAGTAGCAGGGTTTTTTCTCTCAGAAACTCTGGATTTTCATCCCACATACAGACAAATTGGTCCTTCAGAACACATGTAATTTACAGACAAAACATACTAGTTGTGGTGGTCGGCAGTAGATGCCATTGATGTAGATTATTGGTAGTAGAGGTTCGGTGTAGTTGCAGAGGCAGAGAGTTGTATAGTAGGTGTGCTCGCTCAATGTGCCTTCGGACTCCTTGGATGTGTCACGAATAATAATAAAACTCATTGTAACCTATAGTACAATGAGTGTTGTGGGAAACGTAAGGGGTTAAGTGACCTGAGAATCCCTCTCTAGACAACATAGACTTTTTTCCAGGTCTACTTCAGCTGCCCAATAAGTGGGATGGTGGTCTCAACCTAGTATTGAAAATCACGTGCCACCTAAAAAGTATTACAAATTTGTAATCTGCATTTGAAATACTTTATCCAAGTGTAAGTAAACAAATTTTGTATGTGAAGTAACTTCATGACTGAAGTACTTGTACACAGAGGTTAATGACTTCACATCAATTGCCTTAGTACCCCATAATGCAAACACACATATCCTTATGGACATATACTGTATATATATATATATATAATCTCATTGCAGTAAAATGTGTGATTTCTTAATATTAGCCGATTATTATACTGTAGAATCTTATTTTGAGTCAAATAATGTAATACTGTATTGTAATAGAGCTCCAGGTCTGGGGATAGTTCATGCTCTTATTTCCGAGAGAGGACGCAGTTGTAACTACTATAATGTGGATAGGGATTTATGTTAGTAAGATATGTTGGTATGATGAGTTTTCGAAGTGGCTATTTAAAAACTGGCAATTTGAATTATGTTGTAAAGCTGTTTAGATGAAGCGTGAACATTAATTAAAAATGGAATTATTCACGTTGGACTACTTTTTTGCGGAAGTTCTCATTTTTGTTTTACCATTTCGAGTTTCGACAATCGAACAAAGTGTAAATGGTAAGTTTATCTGTAATAGAATAGCACGAAAAGGAATAACAGCTGATTTTGACACAGGGTGATATGGAAATTGGTGTGGGTCAAAGGAAATGCTTAGTTACATTTTTATAAGAGATCTTGCTACTCGAAGCGCTGGAGTTGATGAAATTATTGTTAAGATAATCAAAATTTCTTTCTAGAATGATAGCAATAATAGTCTTCTTTTCCTCAAAAGGTAAACATTTTAACAGCAATTGGCGGTCAACAAAAAATACCGACTTTTAAGTTGAAAACATTAATTATACATTCAGATAGTAGGTAAGCTGTAGAAATAGGAAATTGTTTCAATTAATTCAGGAGCATTAAGTCCGTAAGCAATTTCAGTACACTAAATGCTCGTTATTACTTCAAAATAAATCAATAGTTTTGCATATCAATACATGAGAACCATTGAGGCATACAAAAAAAAAGCTGCATTATTATATTTCTACTGTAGAAAAATACAGGAACGGGTGGGAAATTGACCAATGCAACAAAATAATGAGATGAAAACAAGTACTGTGATCGACCAAAATCCATTCTAGCAGACAGATCATCAATATATATATATTTGGCAATTTAAAAAAAAAAAAAATGTTTGTGATCTTCTTTTAGTGCATCTCACTCAGTGAAGCAGAACAGATTTCAGTGTAGCAAATTCTGCGTTATATGGCCTGTAGCTGCACCCTAATAATTATCAGTAGAATAGTCCCCATAAATATATATGCGCAGAGGTCATTGTTAACCTGAAAGTGGCAATGGTGTATGCACCACTGTCACTTTCAGGATGAAACGAGACAGTCTAACTGGAAAAATGTACTTGAAAACGCTACAATTGGATGTGAGTAGAGGAGTAGGTTCTTTGCATGGTGAGTGGAATGCATTGCCTGAGTGTGTTGCTTATGTAGACACATTGAATCAGTTTAAAGCATGGTTGGATGAGCTTTGTGTATAATAGTGTGTACCTTCCACAATGAGTCTCCAACTCCATGGATATCAGATGTTAATAATAATAATAATAATAGTTTGAGTTTGTTGGAAAAAGTGAGTAGTTTTGTAGAATGGAAGTGGAAATGAACACCATTGTGATTGGAATCTTAGACTACATATATTTGTGAAGTTAATCTAGAAGCCATTGGGCGGTTTCCCTTTATTCACTTAATTATTTTCTTTCATTCATATGTAATCTGTTTGGCTTGACTTATGTCTCATTTGAAACTTAATGGCACATGAAATATACAGTAAAGGATTCTGTACTAAGCCATATTCATAGAGAATTTTATCAGTTTCTTTTGCAAATTGTCAAATTCTAATATCAGGTTTAATGCTGCTATTTTCTCTAAATGCTGACTTATAACTTAAATAAAGGTTATGTATTGCTCTGTATAATGTTCCTTTACTGTATAAGTGCAGTATTTTGAAAAGCTTTTCTCTGGGCAACTTGTTGAATGCCTTTTAAAGATCTACAAAACTTAAGTACAGACTTTTTTTTTAATATTCAAATGAATTTTCAAGTATTTGTTGTAAAGTGAAAATCTGATCTTGACATATCTATTTGACCTGAACCCAACTTGTTCAGGTTTTTCTTCCACAATTATTCTCAGCCTCTTTTCAGATATGTTTGCATAAATCATACCTGGAATATTTAGTAGAGTAATTCCTCTAATTCTCACATTCAGCTTTATTCCCAAGCTAAGGCAAAACTTTTATCTCCATATTTGAGCATTTTTGGTCGAATATCCTTTACTCCAGCTTGCCTTTCAAGTTTTTGATGGCTCTTTCTACCTGAAGTATTGATATATACTCCTGTTGCATTCCTCTTGAAAATTTTCTGCTACTGCTAGTTTCATATAACTTGTTCAAAGTGGTTACTCAACACATCTAGGATATTATCTTCATTTTCATGTCATCTTTATCATCTGATTCCTTTTACAGTTCCTCTATTTGTAAGCTTTTTTTTTTCAATAGCCCCTAGAACATTTTGTCACTTCCTGATATTTATTACTATTATTACTACCCAAGACCCCATGGAGTCAGACTCATCTAGAAGGTCCTTTTTATCATACACACAGCTCATCATACCATGCTTTAAACACACTCAAATTCTCTGCAGACACCACACTCTCAGGCAAGGCATTCCAATCATTCACAACTCTGCATGAAAAAAACCTGATTCTCACTTCACTACTCACACTCTCTTTATATAGTTTCCAGGGATGACCTCTGATTTTCCCCTGATCTCCCACTATTTGTTGTGGAACCTCTCCAGCATTGATCCTATAATAACCCCTTACTATTGTATCTCCCCTCTTCCTCCTATCCACCAGACTCTGCTAGCTGCATTTTCTCAATTTTTCCTCATACTCGACATTCCAGAGGTTAGAAACTACCTTAGTCAGTCGCCTCTGAACCCTTTCCAACATCTCTTCGTTCTTCAGAAAACCAGGTGACCAAATCTGGGCACAATAGTCCATGTGTGGCCTAATCAAAGCCTTATATACAATGGAACAAGAATCTCCCTACTTCTACAAGTCAGTGTCCTCCGCATCATTCCCAGAAACCTTTGTGTTGTCTTCACAATTTTGGCTATATGTCCCCTAAATTTCAGATCCTTATCCACCATCACCCCCAGATCTCTTATCTCCTCCACCTCCAACAATATATTCTCACCAAGCATATTTTCTGCATCCCATTTTTGTTTTCCAAATTTTAAAACTTTACATTTTGCAACATTGAACTTGCATCCCCCATTCCAATGCCCACTCACTCAATTTATTCAAGTCTTCTTGTAAGGCCACAACATCTGTAGTAGATGAACGGGTGGAGAGACTGATTGTATGTGAGCAAGAGATGTATGGGGAGTTGAGTAAACTAGATGTTAATAAGGCTGTGGGACTTGATAATATATCGGCACGTATTCTGAAGGAATGTGCTAGGGAGTTGATACCTGTCTTGACATATTTTTTTAATAAGAGTCTTGCACTCGGTCAAGTCCCTAAGGAGGGCAAGATTGTGCCACTTCATAAAGGAGGTGATCGAACTCAAGCATTAAACTATAGGCCTATCTGTGTGTCAGGTGTTGTGGTTAAGTTGTTGAAGCTTGTGAGAACTAGGATCCAGAGTTCGGTTGACAACAATGGTATCTTCTTTGATGGACAGTATGGATTTGCTAAAGGGAGGTCATGTTTTAGTAATCTACTTACTTATTACAATAAAGTGACTGCGTCCTTGGAGAGAGGAGAAGGATATGCAGTGATATACTTGGATTTCGCAAAGACTTTTGATAAAGTACCTCATGATAAATTGATAGTCAAACTGGAGCGGATGGGGTTGGATTGGAGACTGGCTGTCTGATAGGTATCAACAAGTTGTGTGTGTGTGGGGGAGTGATGTCAAGGAAAAGGAAAGTCACTAGCGGAATGCCTCTGGGATCTGTTTTAGGGCCATTACTGTTTAATTTGTATATTAATGATATAGGTGAAGATTTGGATGGAGATATTCAGTTGTTTACAGATGATGCAAAGTTGGGATGAACCATAAAGAGTAGTGAGGATGTTGTGACCTTGCAGGAAGACTTGAATAAATTGAATGATTGGGCACGGAAATGGGGATGCGAGTTCAATGTTGCAAAATGTAAGGTTTTAAAATTTGGAAAACAAAGATGGGATGCAGAATTTATGCTTGGTGAGGATACATTGTTGGAGGTGGAAGAAATAAGAGATCTGGGGGTGATAGTGGATAAGGATCTGAAATTTAGGGGACACATAGCCAAAATTGTGAAGACCACACAAAGGCTTCTGGGAATGATGCGGAGGACACTGACGTGTAGAAGTAGGGAGATTCTTGTTCCGTTGTATAAGGCATTGATTAGGCCAAGCATGGACTATTGTGCCCAGATTTGGTCACCTGGTTTTCAGAAGGATGAAGAGATGTTGGAAAAGGGTCCAAAGGCGACTGACTAAGGTAGTTTCTGACCTCTGGAATGTCGAGTATGAGGAAAGATTGAGGAGATGCAATTTGCAAGGTCTGGTGGACAGGAGGAAGAGGGGAGATATGATAGAGACCTATTGGTAAGGGGTTGTTATAGGATCAATGCTGGAGAAGTTCTACAAAAAATAGTGGGAGATTTGGGGAGAACCAGAGGTCATCCCTGGAAACTATATAATGAGGGTGCAAGTAAGGGAGTGAGAGGCAGATTTTTTCGTGCAGAGTTGTAAATGATTGGAATGCCTTGCATGAGAGTGTGGTGTCTAGAGGGAGTTTGAATGTGTTCAAAGCATGGTATGATGAGCTATGTGTGTGAAAAAAGGACCTCCCAGATGAGTCTTTGACTCCATGAGGTCTTGGGTAATAATAATAATAATAATATATCACCTCTCCTTCTTCTATCCACCAAACTCTGTCGTCCACATTCCCTCAGCTGATCCTCATAACTATCACTGTACAGTCCTCAAACCATCTTTGTTATCTGCCTTTACCCTTTCCACAATTAATTTTATCCCCTTCAAATCCTGGGGACCAGATCTGAGAACAATAGTCCAAGTGTGGTTTGATCAGAGTCTTATACAACGGAATGATGACCATTTTATCTCTGCAGGTCAGTGTCCATCTCATTATTGCAGCAGTCATCTGCATTACCTTCACTACCTTTGCAATATGTCCCCTAAATTTCAAGTTTCTATCAATCATCAAACCCAGATCTCTTGTCTCTCCTACCTCCTCCAGTTTAACTCCTCCCATAGAGCATGCAGCATCCCATCGATGTGTCGCAAACCTCAAGACCTTACATTTTGCTGCATTAAACTGACATCTCCATTCCCAGCTTCGCATCATCTGGAAACAACCGCATATCCCCTTGCAATCTACGACAATGTCATTGATATAAAGGTTAAACAATATAGGTCCCAGTACTGAACCCTGTCGAACCCCACTTGTAACCCTCGGCTTCCTTGAAACTGCCCCACCATACACAACTCTGTGATACCTATCGGACAGCCAATCCTGAATCCAGTTGACCAATCTGACATCCAGACCCATGTGCTGCAACTTGAATGTCAGCTTATCATGTGGCACCCTGTCAAATGCCTTTGCTAAGTCTAGGAAAATGGCAGTATATGCCTTTCCCTCATCTAATGCTCTTGTAACTTTATCATAAAAGGCTAGCATATTGCTAAAACAAGAGCGCCCCTTCACAAATCCATGTTGACTCTCACTGATGACATTACCCTCATCTGTCCAATGCTGTATATGGTCCGTCACTACTTTCTCCAAGATCTTACTAACTACTGATGACACACAAAAACTGGCCTATAATTAGACACTTCCAGTCTGTTACTGCCCTTATGCAAAGACTCATCTAGGAGGTCCTTTTTATCATACACACAGCTCATCATACCATGGTGATCATATCATAACATTGGAAAATCCCCCAAGCTGCATTGATCTCTTTTCCAGCTAACTCCTCATTCCATGCTACTCTTGGAAGCTGTCTCCTGAGTCTTCATAATCACTCCCCTTGTAGTTCTGCATATACCCTTTTCTTACAGCAGTCCTCACACTGCTGGCAACCACCCAGGTAATCACCTCATGATCACTCTCACCAATTGGTGGGTGATTTGACACTTCATTTATATTTACATCCCCTGATGAGATGACCAAATCCAAGACCCTCAATCCTTGTGTGCCATCTGTTACATACTGTCTCAGGTAGTTATCCCTCAAAAACTCAAACTTATTTTCTTTACTTCCAGTTGCTATCTTATCATTCCAGTCTATATTGCCATAATTAAAATCGTCCATAATGATCACTCTTTTCTTATTTGCTTGGCTAATTTGATTATACATTTCATAGTCACTACCATCCACATAACCTGGTCTATAACAACATCCAACCAAGTATTTCATTCCATTCACCTCTGTCTCACCATAGTGCTTCAAAACCGCTGTCACTATTTCTCTCTTGTATCTCTACTTTGTATGGACTTAACTCTTTCTCTATCTCCCCCTCCCTTTTTACCACTTCTATCCCCACGAAACAGATCATACCCCTCCATTTCTATTCCTGTGAGGATGTTGTCCTCATCTAACCATGTCTCACTTATTTCAACAATTTTTGGGGGAACCGACTCAATTAGTGCAATCATTTCATCTGCCTTGTTTCTTACACTTCTAGCATTTGTATACATTCTATATTCTATATTTTTATTAGTTTATATTTTAGTTTATATTCTATACTTTTACTGAAGTCTTCTCATGACTTTTGTTTTGCTACTTTTACACATAGGTTAGCTTGCTTACATTTTATTCTGCATTCTTTAAGGGCACCTACTGACTTATTTGTGAGGTACTTGTTTTATGCTTTCTTCTTTTCCAGGACTGCTTCTTTAACTTGTGTCCACCTTGGTGTTCTTATTTTTCTGTCCTTGCAGACAACTTTGAGTCATAAAGATAATTTATCCACAAACTCTGCTTTATATTTGGTAATGGGTTAAACAAGAATATAATTGAGTCTTAGTGATTATATTGTTATATGTTCCTATGATTATGCATATATTGTTTATGGTATCAGTGCAAACTAGAACAATGGTTGGCAAATTGAACATGTGGCTTTTTGTTTACTGCAGATGTGCCGTTGTGTGAGATGTATTCACTGTAACTTTTACTTAAAGTCATTAACTCAGTAACTTTTAATTCAGTAACTCATTAACTCTACAAGATGTTCGACAACAATGAGCAATAATAATACCTCCCTTGCTTGGTTTCTTAAACTGGTGCATCTCTAAGCTGCTTTCTCAGTTGTCATGATCACCAGCTTTGTGTGTCTGTGTACACACCTCTTCATTGAAAACTCCTTGTACTTGACCTTCTCCCAGCTGAAGACTTCTTGTCACTCTCTCCAAAATCGAAGTCAAAGTGGTTATCTTCGTTAGGAACAAATTCTCTAATGCTATCAAAAGATCCATTACTTTTAAACTTTGAGTATCTTTTAGGTAATTATTACCTTCTAGTAGTTGCATAAATTCCATTTTCTTTCATCTGTGCCCTTTTCTCTTTCCAGTCTGACCTTATTGTTGATATTTTCCATAATGTTTACTTGTCCTGTGCCTGTTGAGCTAATTTGGTGGCATATGGCATCTGTATTTCCTTTTGTTCTCTCTGGCCTATAGGAGAAATTCACTAAATGTTTTGTTCTGCTTTGTCACACCAAATAACTTTCAGTATACATTTCCTTCAAATCTACCTTCCTTTCTGAACTTTTATTGGTTGGAGTTCTTTTGCTATCATTAGCAGAAGAATCTATTTCCCAATATCTTATATCTTCTTCGCTTTTAAGGAAGATAGAAAGTTCAGTTCTTTCTATCATCCCTGTGACAATATCTTCCTCTTTAGCCAAGTCTTGCTTCACTAATGCCTGTAATTTTTGGTCATTTCAAGCTAACCTGTACCAGAAACTCCTCTTGTTCTTCATACCTCTGGCTTTAATACGTACAGAGTGATCCTGTAGTCACGCACACCAAAGTTGAAGCTAAGCTGCATCAAAATGTTTCAATTCTAATTACTCGTTTTGCCTATAGATGGCACCCTAGGATTATTGGCCAGTATTGTGTAATCTATCTGCCACGCGTTGGGTATTAGGCATCTGTTGCATAGTTCTGTTTGAGGAAATCAAAATGGCCAGAGTAACAAGTTATTTTTGAATGTTATTTTGCCTATCATTCTTATGCAAATATTGTGGAGGAGTTTGTCAGAAGTATCCTGACTCTGTTGTTCCTTGAAATTTGACAATTTCAAGATTAATCAAACTCTTTTGGGAAACTGGATCAGCTACAGACAAACAGCAGCATGGAAGTTCTTCCATTTTGACTGAGGTGACTGTAGTACACAATGAGTTGCAATGTTCACCTTCAAAGAGTTTTAGGAAACTCAACACAGACAGATGTGTCATATGGCACTACTTTGGAGAGCCACCAAGCAATTACAGTTTCTTCCATGACGTATTCATTCAGTTCAGGAACTGAAGCCACTGGATAAGGAAAAATGTGTTGTGTATTGTATATGGTTTCGATCATTTAGTAAAGAAAATGGAGTTCACAAGCTGGACAGTGTTTTTTTCAGTAATGAGGTGTTGTTCTTTTAAGTGTGATACATCAATAGCCAAGATAACAGAATTTGGGTATTGAAAAATCATGGTTTCCATGAAACGTTCATGCATTCTCTGAAAATTGGAGTGTGGTGTGCAGTGTCACATTGTTGGACCTATATTCTTTGAGATGGTATTGAACAGTGCACTGTACCAAGACAGCACCCAGTTCATGGCTCTCATTGAGAATGAAGAACATGATTGTTTTCAGCAGGATTGTGCCACCTGGAAGTTTCTACCAAGATGTGGGAGAAACAGAGTCAGAAGCTCTGCTCAACTTAAAACCTCACAAAAACCCCTAGGACAGCACTGTCATGGTGAGTCAGTGCTGCCATAAAAGCACCTGCCCTAAAGTAGTGAGCAGCAGTGCTACCAGTGCTGGATTGAGGCTGAAGAAGAATAATTCAGCAAGGCTCAAGACCAGACTAATGTAGACATGGACAATATAAGTCTTTAATGACTACATTACTGTGAGATGGAAGCTGAACTTAAAGATTGCTAAGTAAGGAAAACCAGCTCTCCTGAGAATTGGAGAGTCCTCTCTGTCAGGTGAGGAAATCATTGCAGGGCCTCTCAGGCTTCCAACCAACAAAATCTCTTCAAATTAGGTACTCGAAACTTGAGATCTATGAAGCAATGTGAATAACTAGAAAATGTAAAGTTATTAAACATTGATGTTCTTGGAGTTAGTGAGGCAGGGTGGCAAGACAGTGGAAATTTCTGGTATGGAGATTACGAAATGCTCTACTCAACTTCACCAAATGATAGCAGGTGTTGGATTCCTGGTGAATAAGATATTAGGACATAAGATTAAACCATTTGGGGATGTTATGAAAGAATAATTTTTTTCAAGAGGATAGAAAGGGCAAGAAGGGAGGGGGAGTGCTGCTGATAATAGTAGGCGAATTGAGTCCATATAAGGTAGACATGAAAGGGGGAAATAGTGGAAATGGTTATGAGTCAGTGTGGTGTAACATGGAGGTTGAGAGGAAGACATATTTAGTTGGATGTTGCTATAGGCCTGAGAATGTGAATGGTGGTGATGGAGAAATGTATAAACAATTTGGACTAGTGAACAAAGGATGGGTAATTATTATGGATGATTTTAATTATGGAAGTATAGATTGGAATGAAGAGAGCATTTGGGAGGAAAATAAATTTCTAGAATCTTGAGAGATAACTACCTCAGGCAGCATGTGAAGGAGGGCACACGAGGATCGAGAGTTCTAGATATGATCATTTCATCAGAGGATATAATTGTGAGAGGAGTTTCGCACCTTCCTCCAGTTGGTGAAAGTAATCATGAAGTAATCGCCTGTGTTGTGGCTAATATTATGCAGTCTTTTTGTGAGAAAAGGATAAATGTGGAATTATAAGGTTGGTGATTATGACAAGCTTACGAGATGGCTTGGAGCTATAACATGAAACGAGGAATTGAACAGCAAAGAAATGAATGCTGCATGGGAACTGACAAAGAAATACATAACAGCATAAATGTGTGAATTTATTCCGAAGGCCAAAAGGCTTAATAAGGTAGGTGTTAAATGGATGAGTATGGAGCTTAAGCATGAAATCTGGAAAAGTAAAATACTTTGGAAGGAGTACAAGATGAATAATGATAATAATCAGTTACATGAAGAGTATAAAGAACAATTCAGGAGAGTGACCCAGTAAGGAACACAAAAGTAGAGTGTGAGCAGAAATTGGCAAATCTGCAAAGAAAAACCCTAAAGAGTTTTTTTAGATATGTGGCAAGTAGAAGGAAGAATGATCATGGTAAGATGAAGTTAATGGATGAAAGTGGTAGAATGGTAATTGCTGCAGATGACATTGTTGAAGTATTCAGTGATCAATTTATAAGTGTTTTTCATCCTGATCATGGTGGAATCATGAAAAACTTAAGTGTAGAGGACATAGAAGAGGATGGCTTAATTGTAAGTGAACAGGAAGTATTTGAGGAAATAAACTTGATGTCAATAAGGTGATAGGATTTTATGACATGTCACCTCATATCTTAAGGGAATGTTCCAGGGAATTGACAGTAGCATTGGCATGCCTGTGGAATAAGTCTTGCAACAGAACAGGTTCCAATGGAGTGGAAGGAGGGTAGAATTGTCCCACTGCATAAAGGTGATAATAAGGTTGTAGCTTCAAATTATAGGTTGGTCTGTATATCTGGAGTTGTGGTGAAGGTACTGGAGAGATTGGTGAGAGGTAGGATACACAGCAGTATTCTCTGTGGTTATCAGCATGGATTTGTTAAGGGGAGATCATGTTTAACTTATGTACTATAACAAGGTGACAAATACCCTGTACAGGGGAGATGCACATACAGTGGTGTACTTAGATTTTGCAAAGGCTTTTGATAGACTGCCACACGACAATCTCTTAAAAAACTGAAACATTTGAGATTGGATAATAGACTTCTGAGTTTGATCGGTGACAGGTTGTTGGATAGCTATCAGAATTGTATATGGGTGTGCAGTATCCTGAAAGAGAAAGATCACTAGTGGTGTGCTGCAGTGGTCAGTTTTGGGGCCATGGTTTGTCAGTTTGTATGTTAATGATATTGGGATGGATTTAACTAGTGATATGCAGCTGTTTGTTACAGATGATGCAAAACTGGGAAGAGCAATGCAGAGTCCAGCAGATGTTATGGCCTTACAAGAGTACTTGAATAGATTGCATGAATGGGCAGGTAAGTGGAACTCTCAGTTCAGTGCTGCAAAAGTGTAAAGTTTTGAAATTTGGTGAGCAACATTGGGATGCAAAGTATACACTTGGTGGGGAAACTTAAAGGAAGTAGAAGAGATGAGAGATCTAGGAGTGATGGTGGACAAAGACCTGAAATTCAGGGCCATATTGCACAAGTTGTGAAGACATCGCATCAGATAATGGCTATGATGCAGAGAACCCTGACATGCAGAAATAGAGAGGTTACAATACCATTGTATAAGGCCTTGATCAAGCCTTATATGGATTATAGTGCACAGGTTTGGTCGCTGGGTTTTTATGGTGATGAGGATATGTTGGAAAGGGTTCAGAGAAGATTCACAAATGTGGAACAAGATACCGTGCTGAGGAAATAGAAGTATATGAACAGATTGAAGAAGTACTGATGAGAGTAAATGATCAAGAAAACTTTATCTTGATAGGAGATTGGGATGCTCATTGGAGAGGGAAAAGAGATTGTTGGCAAATTCTTAAAAGCCACAGTGGTCTTCTTTGGAATGTGGAGTATGAGGACAGATTTAGAGATTGTAAGTTGCAGAGCCTCATGAATAGGAGGAAAGGGGGGGGAGATATGATTGAGACATATAAGCTAGTCAGGAGTTTGTTATCAGTTGATATGGAGATTTTTCATAGAATATGAGAGGGGGTGAGAGGCTGTTATCACTAGAAACTGTATAAGGAGGGTGTGAGGAGTAGGTTCTTTGCATGGAGAATGGTTGGTGAGTGGAATGCATTGCCTGAGATTGTTGTGAATGTAGACATATTGAATCAGTTTAAAGCACAGCTGGAAGAGCATTGTGTGCAATAGTGTGTACTTTCCGTGATGTCTCAGACTCCATGGAGGTCAGATGTTCATAATAATAATAATAATCCTTATTAAGATTCAAGCAGAACCAAGAGACCTAGCCCTTATACAGATATACATGTCAACAACAAGATACTATGATGAGGAAATAGAAGTATATGAACAGATTGAAGAAGTACTGATGAGAGTAAATGATCAAGAAAACTTTATCTTGATGGGAGATTGGAATGCTTGTTGGAGAGGGAGAAAAGATTGTTGGCAAATTTGGACTAGGCAAATTCTATAAAAGCCACAACTGAACAATAGCAAATACACTATCTGAACAGCCAAAAAGAAGATATAATGGAAAGTACACACTACTTCATTGATCCAACTTGCAGTGTTTAAGGCTTATTATCTACGGAGAACTTTCACAAGTCCTTTCTGCCACTGAAGGAAATGACCAGACTCTCATGCAATTCTGGAAAACATTCAATATTTATCATGCTATTAAAAATATTGCTGTGGCTTGGAACGAGGTGACCTCTCAACGTATGAGTGGCATATGGAAAAAGACATTAACAAGGTTTGTGCATGATTTTGGAAGTTTTAAAAAGTATGAAGACCTTTGTAAATTGAGTGAAGAAATAGTGGAGCTAGCAAATAATCTGTCTCGAAGTGAATGATGACGACATAGTTAAACTCATTGTTAAATTGACCATATGTTTAAAATGTACTTCTGTTCGTACAAATTGCCTACCGGTTTCGCTAGTAACTGACTAGCTTTCTCAAGGCTTGCGCAGTACAAAAAATGGTAAATACAAAAAGGTTTAAGAATACAAAGAACCGTTAGTACCTGTTAGGTAGCTAAGGTAACACGTTCACGTGACATATCTACTCAACATCATGAACACACGTTACATGCAAATGCGTAATATGATTGTTTGCATACTCTAGCTCTGTTGAACTGAGGGAATTAATTAGATTTTTCCAAGTATCGTTCAGTATGGCCCCCTGATTTCTGTTTAGGTTAATTCCCTTCTGTTTAGTTTAATTCTGTTTAGGTTAAGGAAGCCTGTGAGATTATTATCAACCACCCCCAATCTAAACAATAATGATGGTCTAAAAATCCCAAACATATGGAAGGCACATATTCGACCCACAGAACCTTCCTCTCTAAGAGTAACTATAAACAGGACTGTAGATAATCCAGGATCCTAAATCAAAAATAACAGTTCTAATGCTAAAAATAAGACATCATTGTTACTTTAAGAAAACTATCTATAAGAAAGAGAGTTTGCTCATGTTATCATAAATAAAATTTAGCTTGATGTAGTTTCTAAATAATTAATTAATTCGTTTTTTTTTTTTTTTCACTAGAGGTCACCAGTAGAATAACCTGTGATCAAATCATTGTTTCTCTCTAGCTTACTGTATGTAATGTAACTCAGCTTGTCCTGTATATTTGTATATGCTCCAGATGATGATCTTAATATGAAGATCGAAACGTCAGGAAATTAAAATAGTTATTTATAATGGCTGTAAGTCCATAATTTCTAAAATGAATGCTGATCACCTTGCAACACTAAAAGAAAGGAAAAGGAAATATATACTATTTCTATGTCCTCAAAACCAATCAGAAAAATTTGGAATAGTCTGATATTTTGAACCACGCTAAAAATTATTCAAATTTTGTGAATGTTTTCTTTCTTATAATTTATATTACATTTTTATGTGTTTACATTGTCATATAATCTACATAGTACTTAGATTTAGATGATGCTAATTCACATTTGGTAATAATTATTTTCTATGCAATAAATTGCAAATCATTTGATACCTTTTTCTTTTATTATTCTAATTTTTTGATTCAGAGGTGTATAAGGCTGATTAGGTGACATATGGACTACTGTCACAGATTTGGTCACCTGATTTTCAAAAGGATGAAGAGATGTTGGAGAAGGTCCAGAGGTGATTGACCAAAATGATTTCCGATTTCTGGAATGTTGAATATGAAGAAAAGTTTTGACGATGCAGTTTGCAAAGTTTAGTGGATAAGAGGAAGAAGGGTGCTATGACAGACATACAAGTTAGTAAGAGATTGTTATATGATTAAGAGTGAAGAGGTTTTTCATAAAATGGTGGTAGATTGCGGGAGAACAAGAGTCATTGGAAGCTGTATAAGGAGGATGTAAGCAAGGGAGTGAGAAGCAGGTTTTTGCATGGTGTGTTGTGAGTGATTGGAGTGTCTGAGAGCATGGTGTCTGCAGAGAATTTGAATGTGCTTAAAGTGAGTTATGAGCTGTGTATATGACAACCTCCTTTTCTTGATAAGTCTGTGACTCCATAGAGTCTTAGGATAATAATGATGCATGTCAATCCACCTTCTCTCAACTACAACATCCCCGAATGATGACTTGTTTTCTCTCTCCTTAGAGCAAATTAAAGAGAAAAAACTATATTTACCCACTCCTGAGGACATGCTAAAAATGCTTCCACTGCACAGAAATCCACTTATTCAAAAAATAATGGAACATGTGCCATACAGGATTAAAGACATGTGTCCATTAATAGATGGCATGAACACATCTATTCCCCCACAAGAAGATAAAACAACAATCAATACTACCCTAGAGGGAATCAGTCCTATTTGGTTTTGGATATATTTCATGATAAAGAATTGACAGACATGACTGTCCACACATCTTAGAAGAAAAAAAAAAATCCACGGCTAATGAAAACAAAACCTCTCAATATAGGAAGCCAGTTGATATTGCCAAAAATGTCATGGATTCCCACAAAACATTGACATTGAGGCTCTCTCTTGCATAAGTATAATTCAATATGCTTTTACCTACAGGAAACATACCTGAAGCTTGGTGACTTCCATTTTATGAAACATAACTATCATTCATAAGAACAGGATAGAATGGTCCTTGACCATGGAGAAGTTGCTATCCTCATGCTTAACCACATTCCTTACAGCATATTCCACTTAATACAAATGTAGAATCAATTGTTATTAAACTCTGTCTGTCAGACTTCCATAAGAATATGCTGCATCTATCTTTCTCCTACTGCATTTTCAGGATATCATTTTGCAATTACCACTCTCTTGGGTAGTGCCTGAACAAACATCAGAGGAAGAGTTGTTAAATGAACATGTGACAACAACAATCTCTCCTTCCTGAACATAGGAAACAATGCATTTTTTCACATGCCTATATGCATGTTCTCTATCTGCCCATCCTCCCTTTTCTCACTATTCAAATAAGAACATGTAGACATCTTTTATGGGAATGACCACTTGCCTGTGATATCTGCCTTTTTGCATGGACAACTGTGTACTGCATCATGAATATTATGATAGAAAATCAAGCAAGCTGACTAGTCCCATCTCCTCTACTTTAATAGAATTTGATTTTACAATAGTCAGCTCATATGTTAGTGATGTACTAAACCACATGATGGAGTGTATAACAAGCTGCAACAACTTTTGCAATTCCTAAAACGTAGTTAGTTTTCATATTTCCCTAACCTGTGATGGGATGATGATTGCACAGCAGCCAAGGAAGCTCAGAAGAAAGCATGGAATATGTTCTGCAGATAGATACCCCCTACAACAACAACAAATTTGCTCTCAAATGTGCTTGAACTCAAGCAAGGTATATCTATTCTTGGAGCCAGAAGGAATCCTGCATCCATTATACATCTTTTGTAACAATAGCAAAGAAATATAGGATAAAATCTGGAAAATGAAAATATCCCACCCCACCAGCTTACCATCCTTGAACATAATAGATGCACAATTACTGACCCAACAGCAGTTTCTTATAAACTAGGGAAAAACATCAACAGTATCCCCCAATTTCTGTGCCCAAAAATGCAAAGCAGAAAAACAACAAATTTTGTTTTCCTTTCGAGTTATACTGAATACAATAAGCCATTCATGAAAGGAAAGAAAGCTGCTTTGTTTAAATGTCACCCAGCTGCTCTTGCACTAGATAGCATTCATTATGAGATCGTCCAATATTTTTCACCATCAGCCATGAATCAACTCTTCACCTTAGGAACATAATTTTCTGTGACAATGGGTCTCCTGATCTATCCCAAAAAGCTATTATTGCCTTTCCTAAACCAAGAAACTCTTCAGAATCTCCAATACTATCGTTTAATTGTTCTGATCAGTTTCATCTATACCTGGAACTCAGACTTTTACAAATATTAATCTTTTTTTATGTTGAACCCATACATGAGAGATTGGTGGATCAACCTATAGTACATTAGTACTGGGTTGGGAAAGAAGTTACTTGTTCACATTTGATTTAAATGACTGTGTATCGTATTCCTTGGGGAACACAACAGGGGGATGACTATTCCACAGTACAGCAGTTGCAGGAATGAAGGAGAAGGAAAAGAAACTTGTTCTGTGGGTTTCAGGATGCACTGTGAATGGCTGTTGAGCAGCAGCTGCATGTGTTCTGACAAACTTAGTACTAAGTGGGGGAATTATTGTGCTATTTCAGATGAACATTTTCTATGGAAATATTTGTAGATTACAAATATTGCAGAGACCATTCGTCTGTGCAAAAGTGGGGGGAGTGAGCTGGTAATCCCTGTTGCACTGGAAGTTCTTGGGACTTGTATTTGACAATAAACCTAGTTACCACCTTTTCATATGACAGTTGCAAGATTAGTACCATAAAACAATGAACATCATTTGCACTCTGTGTTTCACATCTTGTGTTGATGACAGATCTTTGCTTCGATTGTACTGGGCACTTGATTAAGACAAAGCTTTGTTATGAATCCCAATCCACCATCAAGCTATAAGAACTGTAACATTTTGAAGTTCGCCGCCTCTAGCCTGTCAAGGCAAATGAACTACTTTTGTTGCTGCTACAATTTCAACAGCTGTCTTTTATTATAAATTAAAGATACCAAGAAATTATATACTTGGTTTAATCCTTTATCCAAGTGTAAGCAAACAAAGTTTGTGCCTGAAGTATTTTCAGGACTGGGGCAACTTGTACATAGAACCTAATGACTTTACATCACTTGCCTTAGTTTTCATGATACAAAGCACATCTCCTTGCAGACATGTATAATGCTGTGCATTTTGGGAAGAGTCGCTACCCAGACTGGTTTCGACCTTTATTGAGGTCTCATCAGTGGGAGCCAGAGGTGATAGTAAGGTTGAAGTAATGCAGAAGTCATATTTTCATATATGAGTAGCCAAAAGGTGTCCCCCCTTATTATTAAAATACTCTGCATTATAGATAGCTGTCTCTACTGTATGCTATAAAAATAAAAATCCCCATCAGTCCATCCCATGTGGACTGATGGGGATTTTTATGGACACAATGGAGGAATCTGTACACCACCCATCAGACTGCCATAAAATCCTTTAGTTAGGGAATAAAAGCTCATAGGTTCTAGATATGGGCATAGACAACATAGTGCCGATGCCACTAAATACACTACTGCCATGCCCTTCATGCTTAGCACCATGCAGCTTCTCTTTCTGCAGGCTACCTGAACATTCTACCCATGCTGTTGTCTGCCAGCTTCTGTGTACTTGAAAGAGCACAGAAAGGAATTTTTTTACTTATGTACATAGGTAGTTCAAAATCAGAAAATCTAGTGGGAAGACCCGTGTTCCAGACAGCACAATATCTGCTCAGATCCCAGTGGAATGTATCAACTCTACTGCTGAGTTGTATGTGATAGAACTTGCTTTAAACTACATAAGACCTCAAACACTACCAAAGGTGCATTATGTATACCAATTCACAAAGTTTTCTACAGCCAATGGATGTTTAGTGCTGCAAAAACATGTCCAAGGTTCTCTCATCTATGCTTCTGTTGAATTCCAAGCTACATTGGAATTAAGAAATAATGAGATTATTATTACAGGCAACTTCAAGGAGTCCATAGCCTCATCGAGGCAGGCCCTAAACATCATGCCAAGAACTATCCAACATTTACTCAGTATCTATCTTACTTTGCTTTGCACTCATTCACAGTCATGGCACCCACAACAGACTCTGGCAACCTATTCCACTCATTCACTACTCTCTAAGCAAAAAACCTAATTCTAACACACTTGCTAACTACACTCTTACTCAGTTTCCATGGATGGTTCCTAGTTCTCCCACCAACACACCTGTTCTGAAAAACTTACTCTGAATTAATCTTGTAAAACCTTTCAGTAATTTGTTTTTCAATCATATCACCCCTTTTCTACCTATCAACCAGTTTCTGTAATCCACAAATCTTCAACTTGTTCTTGTAAGGTTCATTCCATAGACCTGCTACCATCTTGGTCACTTGCCTCTGGATCCTCTCCACCTCCTCATCACCAAGATATCCTGGTGCTTAGAATTGCATGCAGTAATCAAGATGGGATGTTATCAAAGCTCAATAAAGAGGAACAATAACCTGCTTGTCTCTGCTCATCAAAGTATTCTTCAGTAACCAAGTGATCTGATGAGCCTTTAGCCACTTTTGCTATGCTTCCCCTAAACTTTAACTCCCTATCCATTAACACTCCCAAGTCTCTGGCTTCATTAATTTCCTGGAGTACAGTTCCATCAATGTGGTATACAGCTGGTAATCTTTTCACCCCAAAATACATAACCTTACACTTTTGCCACAATAAACCAACATCCACTCTCCTTTGCCAAATCTTCCAATCTATCCAAATCATCCTGCAGAATTTTGACATCATCTGTATTAATTATTGCTGTACTTATCGATACAACTTTGCATCATTGGCAAATAACGGAACGGTTCCTCTCGCATCCTTTCCTGTATCGTTGCACCTTGAACAGCTCATTTCTAAAACTTTCATCTACCTGTACCCTGCGCTGTTAACAGGCAGATCATATGACAAACTTTTATCCTAATTTTATCTTTGATTCCATCGTGGAATCAAGAGACCAATAATAAGCTCCTTTGAATCAAGCCCGAAATTAAATTATGGCAATCTAGTTTATGCAAAGTCTGTAAAGAAGTTGTTGTTCTTTCTTGGCTCCCTAGGTCATAGTCATCTCGTGCACACTTTCTTATTGTGGGTGATGACATGCCTGTGTGTAAGTTCTGTAGTACCAGACATACCATCAATCATATTTTGATCCCTTATACACTCAGTCAAATTCGGTGTTTTATTATTGTTATTTTATATTGTGTTATACTTGTTTTATACACCTTTTTTTTACACTTATATTTTTTTATGCATTTTAATGCATAAATGCATAAACATGCATAAATGCCTGTTTATGCATTTATGTATTTATCATAGTTATTACTGACAGTTTGCCCATAGTTGTCCTTGAACCATGAAACTCCAAACAGATGAAAAATTCTTGCACCTTCATATGAAACTGACTAACTCATCTTTAACTGAAATGTACTTATGATTTGTGCACCCTAGATGGAATTCAGATCCTGTTCTTTCCGATCAACAAATCATGGTCACTTTCATGACTTCATTTAAGGAGATGCTCAAAAGAATTTTTTTCAGTTAAAGATGAGTTAGCTAGTTTAATATGAAGGTGCAAGAACATCTTCTTTACAGACTTTGCATAGACTAAATTGCCTTATTACATAAAGATCTAGATCAGAGTTTCTGGATTATGAAACTTTTTTTCAGGCCTCCAATAAGTGAGCAGTGGTCCCACTCGACTAAAGCCATTCGTACAAATCTGACAGTAGACATTAGATGTTTATGAAGAATGTTGATTAGTCTACAACAGGTTTTTGTGGGCCTGATATGACACTTATAGCTAGAAATTACTTAAGATTAAAAAAAAAAATTCTGTGATTATTCTATGCTTTGCTCTCAAATGTGTTTAATTTATACATACTGTATATATCTTTAGGGTATCCATGCACAAGAACAGAGGACTGCACAAGTGCCATATCTGGTAATGTCCAGTGCAATTTAGAGCAAAATCATTGTATTTGTGTTGAAGGATATGTTGAATTAAATAAAAAGCCAAAATGTGTTCCAGGTATGTATACTTGAACCTTACTATTGTATTATTTCTTGTTATTTCTCTTTAGATGTATTAAATATGAATTTATCCAGGTTATTACAGTCTACATATTGGTTTACATAAAATTTACTTCTGGTATTGAAACTGGTACAAATTTGACTGTTGATTTTGGAACAGTTTCACTATAACAAACTCTGAAAAAGTTCTCACCAAAGCATCTTAACATCAGTTCTATGTTAAAGAAAATTCACTATAACAAACTATTCATTTTATTATTATTATTGCAATCCAAGAACTCATTACCGAAAATCCACCAGTTAAATGAGGTATTTTAAGTACCTCTAATTTAACTGAGATATTTTGCCTGTCCTACTCAACTCTCTGGGATTATCCTTCTAGCTCATGCAGTGTCCATCATCCTTTTTAAATTAGCAGTCAGTGTACTCACCGCTTTCCTGGAAATACATTCCACTAATCATTATCATCATCATTTTCTTCTATCACTTATCAAAAAATTTGCTTTTTGTTTATATATAGAGCTGAAAGTCTTCAGTTTGGCTTAAGATATTAAAATAAAGGATATCATGGTTCCATCCATATTTTACAGCCAAATAGAGAAAGAAAGGTTTTGAAATTTACTGAAGATCTTTAATTATAATATACTTTCTGCATCGGAGTTGCCTTGGTATGCACTACTTATGACACAAGCTCTGCCTAGTAACTCATATTTTCACCTCTTAAATTAGGTTTCACTGGCTTGACAGTTTCAGGCTGTTAATTCTCATCACAGACCAGGCAGAAACTAGTTTCTGCCTGGTCTGTGATGAGATATACTTATCAACAGGTTAAGTATGAGGAAGTGGTATCCCAAAAGAAGGTCACAGGAATCTGTTTTGGTACCATTAGGTAGTTTAACTTGTATATGTTAATGATACTGGGACAGGCTCAACTGCTAGTATGTGGCTTTTTGTAGATAATGTGTGAAGTTGCAAAGAATGATAACAAGCAGTGCAGATGCCATGTCATTACAAGAAAATCTGAATCGACTGCATGGATTTTCAAATGAGTAGAGCTACCAGTTTAATGTTGCAGAATGTAAATTCTTGATATTCAGTAGGTAAGGATGACATGCACAGAACATAATGGAGGAAATTTTTTAGGAGGTAGAGGAGATGATAAATCTAGAAGTGGTTGTGGACAAAGACTTGAAATTTAGGGGTCACTTTGTTAAAATCACAATGGATTGTGGCAATGAAGAGGAGGAGGAATGTATGTGTATGTGTGTTTAAGAAATTTAATGACTTCTGGCCAAGAGATATTAAAATAGAAAAAAACTTATTTGAATGCATAACTAGTTTTGTCTTAGAAGACTTGATCAGGTGCATAAAACATGAAAAGAGAAATACAAAAGTATATATTACAAGAGAACAACAGCTATAAATTAACTCGCAAATGTATTGCTGACATTTGAAGGTAATTCTCAATACTATAGTATTGATGGGCATGACCTCGTGTACACCAGAGTTGGATAGCTGAAGAGTGACAATCATGTTATATCTAAGGTTAGTATTAATTCTGCTCACCCTAACATTGAAGATTCTGTCACTAGATGCTATAATGAGGTTGGAGAGAAGAATTATGGAATCAACAGAAATTGTCCTCAGTCCAGTCCATCTTAATACTAACCTTGGCTACAACCTATCTGATTCACTCTGCAGCTATCCAACTTTGGTGTATGCAAGTAAATGTCGGCATGAACAAGCTCAACAATATTGTGGCATCCAGAACACTTTCAAATGTCAGCAATATGTTTGCAAGTTAATTTATAGCCGTTGTTCTCTTGTAATATACATTTTTATGCCTGTTATGTTATGCACCCAATGAAGTCTTCTAAGAACAAAACCAGTAATATGTTCAAATAGTTTTCTCTAATTTAGTATCTCTCGGCTCTAGTCATTAAATTTCTTTGTCATATAGCCGAGTAAATTCATTGCATCAAATATATATCTTCATCAGCCATTGTCAATCCACTGCTGAATGAGAACCTTTCCAAGATTACTCCAAAATTGTGTATCCATGGTTCTCCTTTCCCATGTCACTCCTGCAAATCTGATGATATCATCAATCCACCATGATTTTGGTTGGTGTCATGATCATTTTGCCTCTGGTGGAATCCAATCCAGTGCTTCTTTTGTCCATCATTGATCTTGTCTTCAAGCAATATGCCCAGCTCATTGCCACTTCAGATGTTTCACTCTTCTTATGATGTCAGAGACTTTGGTTTGATTTCTTATCCATATATTTCTTTTGTGATCCAGTCTTGTGATACCAAGCCTACTTTCTATACTAAATTGTCTTGTTTTTAATTTTTGAATTTCCTTCATTTAGTGTCCATGTTTAACAGCCGTATATCAATATAGGAAGAATACATCAATTAAAAACTTCTTTTTTCAGGCATAATGGCAATTGGCTTTTTAAATAGCGACTAATTTTCCAAATGCTCTCCATTTAATTTCACCCATAATATTTTGTTCCATTGAGATACTTTGTCCTAAGTATGTGTAATGATCTGCTTGTTCAATTTCATCATTACTGATTTTGATTATTTCTAGTTAGACATAGCTATTGAACATAACTTGAGTCTTGTTCAGGTTTATCTTTAGTCCAGCTGCTTTGTTAGCAACTTGGAGTGCATGGATAAGAGTCTGTAATTCACTTGCAGTTGAAGTTGAAGATAATTGTCACCTGCAAAGCATAAATGGCTTAAATATCTTCCATTTATCTTCAGACCTTTCTCTTCCCAATCAAGAAGTGTGAATATTTCTTCTATAGACATGCTGTGGATAATTTTGGAAATATTGTGTCACCCTGTCTTATGCCTCTCTATTTCCACAGTAGAGATATTTCCATTGAAATAAATTGCTGCTATTGCATTGGTGTATGCTGATTTGATGGTTCTGACATATGGCTCCTCCACTTGCTGGTTTTGTAATACTTTTAAGTACTGCAACAAGTTTTTACCAAATCAAATGTTTTTTCATAATCAATAAGCCAATACATAATAACTGATGTTCATTCCTGTCCTGCCAGGTGTCTTCTCCCTCCAGGAGATTGACTACCATGTGTCTCCACCATGTCCTATTCTGCGCCTCTGCTGTATTCCTCATATGTTCATTACACTGTTCAATAATCTGTTGTGCATCTTGAATATGGTCCATTGTGCCAAAGCCACTTCAAAAGTCTGCCTGTTCTTTTGGTTATAGTAGGTCTAGAGTTACACAAAGCCTATAAGCCAAGACCTTTGTAAACACTTTGTAAACCATCAATAGTAGCATGATGAGTTAGTAGTTCATCAAGTCTTTTGCTTAACATTTTGTGTCTCTCAGAATTAGGATAGCATTCTTCCATGTTCTTGGTACGTCATTTCTCTTCAGACATAGGGTAAATAGTTTTGCCAAGATTTTGTAGATTATTTCCCCACCTGCTTTTCGAAGTTCAGCTATAACTTCATCCTCACCTGCAGCTTTTCCATTTTGCAAGGCTTTGGATGTTCCACATAACTTCTGGTATTATCGGTGGCACTTCAGCTACTTTGTAGTGGTCTTCTTCATTTGATTCATAATCCTGATTATTATTATTATTATTATTAGACACCTCCAGGGAGTCCAAAGACTCATCGAGGGAGAGTGTGCCAACAGCATCGAACGATTGGCCCCCTCCAACTACTAACCGCGCTCAAGCTTACTTAACTGAGCCATTAGTAGCAGAGGCTCTACCAATCGACCAACCTTTGCCGGCTGATATAATACTGAGTAAAATTCTTTAGTTCTTTTTGCTATAGCATATCTATCTCTGGTTGTAGTTTGATTGCAACCATCAGTTTATTGTTGTTCGTCAATTGTTTGACTTTTTTGAGACTGGTTGTTTTCAATTGTTAGTTTTATTGCATATTTTTATTTATTTTTTATTTCTTCAATTTTATTCTGTAGGTTATTTGCTTGTTTAATTTCTCTTCATTTCTTCATAAGCTGTTTTGTTTCTTCAGAATATTTGTCCTGTTTCTATTCTCTGGTATCATCTATTTCAAGTGAGCATTGTAAAAGGTGTTGGGTAATAATACTACTTTCTGATGGATCAGCATTGTAATCTGTAATAAGATTTTTAAATCTATAGTTTAGTTCATGTCGGAATATATCTTTTTTTAATGTTGCGTTTGTGTACATCTGTTTTGCTTTAATCTTCTAATATTTTCTTCTTTTTTTTTTTGGCAGTTTATTTGAATCTTACTGCATACCATACAATGGTTACTTCCATTGTTGAAGGTGTTGATAACAGACAGTCCTGAAAGATGTATTGCTAAGGATAGTCAGTTTCATTAGTTTTCCATGTCGACTTCCTATGTTTTTTCCCTTGAAAAAAGATTTTCATGAAGTACAGGTTTACTTTTTCCTGAAAATTCTATTTGCGTTGCTCCTCTCTCTCACACACACAGACACACACAGCATGGTGCTAAAAAGGTGGGGGTCGAACTTTAGTACTGAAGTTAGATACCCCCTTCATTACACACACAATGAGATATGCTGTTCAACTGCATGCACATTCATAGAAGAGCACGTGTAGAGTTTATGCCATTACATTTAGCTATAGCAATGATGTTGGAAGAAAAGACATTTATTGTTGAGCATTATTTTCGTTCATACAGAGTTGGTAGAACAAATGGTCCAAGCCTACAATGTGTTTGCGAGGCGTTTCTGTAAGTGTGCCTCAAGCAATAGTGTCATCATTGCCTTAAGAGGTTTCAATGTACCGGGAGTGTTCTGCTGCAATGCAAAGGGCATTCGGGGAGACCACGAACTGTTAACACAAATGAGAGAATCACAGGCATATGCTGGAGCAAGTGCAATAAACATCCATTTCATGCACAGGTATTCCAACAGGACAAAGCAACCTGTCACACATCACGTGGTTCTAGAACCTATTTGTCAGAACACTTACCCAGGAGGCACATTTCGAGGTTTGCAGATTTCCCATGCCCTTCACATTCTCCTGATCTCGCATCACTTGATATTTTCATTTGGGGTATATTGAAGGAATTGATATTCCACCATGACCTGCCTTCAGACCTTGATGAACTGAGGGATAAAATTGCACATCTTCAGTAGATGCTTCAACCCTTGTTCTTCAAGATCACAGAGAACTTTCACATGCTCTACGAAACCTGTCTTGAAAGACGATGTCCATTTTGAGCACATAATCTACTGTTGTTGATGCTTTATTTGACCAAGATTCTACTGATAGTTGTGGATATACATATCATGTGGAAACATATTTCTTTGTTAATAAACCAATTTACTACATAATATATATCATTATTCAGTACTTTTTTTTTTACCATACTGTGTGTAGCAGGTGGGAGGGGGCTGTCCAGAGAAGATTCAGTACATCAGTGTCAGGTCTCCAGGATATGAAGACAGATTGTGGGAATGCAATTTGATTATTAGATTATGCCTTGTGAAAAGAAATTATATGATTGAGACATATCACCTCAATTTGATGAGGGAGATTTTACCAGGTTAATGTGGAAGGGATTATTCATAGAGTAGAGAGAGGACAGAACAATAAGCCATCCCTTGTAGCTGTATAAAGGAGAGCGTGAGCAAGGAAAGTGAGGAGCAGGTTCTTTGCATGGAGATTGGTTGGGTGGAATGCATTATCTGATGGTATCATGAATATAGAAACTGGGAATGGGATTAATGCACGGTTTTAAATTTTTATTAGTGTGTGGACCTACCACATTGACTCTGTGCAGGTCTAATGTTAATAATAGTCTTAGTTCTAATTGGGTCTTGTAAGAATGGACAGAGGGGATATATTTGTTACATAAAGGAGGCTTCAAACAGATGTAGAAGATTGACCGATCATCATTTCAGGAGTGATGGTGGTCAGGATATTGGAGAAGTTGCTTAAGGGCAAAATTCAGGAATGGTTGAATAGAAATAGTATACTACATGGGGGAAGGTAACATGGTTTTGTGAAGATGGATTATGCTTCAGTAATTTATTCACTTTTTATAATAAAGTGAGCTCCAGGTTGGATAAAAGGAACAACTATTCTATATAGTTGGACTTTGCAAAGGTGTTTGACAACATATTATCCATATTGAACTGTTACATCAACTGTCGAAAATGGGTGCATAACTTATTTTAACAGTATTACAAAATTAAATGAACTAAATTATAAAAAATATGTACTGGCTTATGTCACTGGACTTCAAACCAGCATCTTCAGACCACAAGTTACAGTTAACATGCCTCATTGAGTAAGTGAAACATTTAAATTGTAATAGACAAAAGATCTGAAGTCTTAATTTTTACAGTCAGTGATGACTATGAATCATTCTCCTAAACTGAACAAGTATGGTTGCATTAATTTGCCAAAAATTTGGGAGACTTAAGTTCAACTCCTACATAGTTGTAATACTTTTTTATAACATTAGAGGGTGCCAGTTAATAAACCATATTTTTTATCACTTAGTTTATTTGGTATTGTAATACCATTGAAATAAATTATGAATAATGTTCAACACCTAAGCTTGTATATTAGATTGTAGAAAATGGTGTCGATATGAAGCTGGTGATGTGGATAACTGTGCAACTCATGGGCAGGCATCAGAGAATAGATTACGGAGAGTAGAGCTCTGGGGAAGGCATGTGACTAGTAGTATTTTGCACGGCTATGTATCATGTCACTATTATTTAATTTGTGCATGAATGCTATGGGAAATGATATGAAGGGAAATATTCAGTTGTTTGCTCATGATGTAGAAACTAGGTAGAGCAATAATTAATAAAGATGATGTCCAGATCTTGTAGGATGATTTAAATATTATGTGTAAAGGAGAGTAGTTGTCAGTTAATAATTGAACTGGGCTGAAGGAAATCGAGACTAGGAATGTGGAAGTGCTGGTGGACTGGGAGTTAGTTAGTTATTTTGTATGCATGGCTAAAATAGCTTTTAGGATTATCTGATTATTGAAGAACATCTGACAAGCAGAGATGGCCAAGATGACAAGCAGAGATAGGTGAACAGATTTGTCCACTGCTCTGGACAAATCTGATCACCTAGGTTTCTTGGGAATGAGGAAGAGGTAGCATGGATCCAGTGACCAAAAGAGTGGTCACTTGTCACTGGATTCTTTTCAGGATAAATTGAAGATTTGTGAACTGCAGAGATTGATTGATAGGTGGTAAAAGGGATAGGATATGATAATATAAGTTACTTTAAAGGGTTTTATAACCCTTTATAAGTGTGATACACTGGAAATCATTCAGTATTAGCATGCAACAAAACTAGGATCATCCCTGGAAAATAGGTGTTGGTTAGCATAAGAAACTAAAATGTTTTGCTTGAATGTGGCGAATGAGTAATAGGTTGCCACAGTCACTCATGAGTGCTTTGTTTGTGGATGAATTCAAGTGACCTCTGACAGGTTTTATGGAAATGATGGTTAGTGGTTTGGGAAACTTAGTGGCCTCCTGTGATGAGTCATGGACTTCATGGATATGCTAATATGATATAATGCATTTTTAATAAATGTAATCAGTACTATTTTTAGAGCTTAAATATGGCAAGACAAGTTGAAGTCTGCAGGACTCATGACTTTACCCAGGGTGTTACTGGAATGCAGCTGAGATTAGTTGTTAAATTATGATTATTCTTCTCCTTTCAGTACAGGTAACCCTCATATAATGCAGATGTTAGGTTCCATAGAAAAAGTAGGGTTATGTTCCGAAATCATTTTTTTTAAATTATGTAAACAACAATGACATATCCAACAAAAATATTTTTTCAGTTAATTCAGATAATTCATGTAAGTTAAGAAAACATATAAACTATGAAACAAATGCATACTATAAAAATTACATATTGTACGTAAACTTCATTGCACATAATGTATAAATGTTTTAGGCAAAATAAAATAAAGTGCATATTTTAATCGTCATCAGTGTCTTCAAAAATAACATTTCGTAGATGTTCCTTATTTACGAGTGGCCGGACGTCGTCATCACTTGAAATCTCTTGGACATCATATGCATAATTCTCATTGCTTATTTCGGCTAGTTTAGTTATCAAGAAGTCAGTAATAAGACCTTGCTTACCACCATGCTGCAGTTTTTCAATGTGCACTATAACTACCTTCTTCAATGGTTTTTAAAAGTTCTGCTGGGTATGTCCTGGCTGCTTCTACGTCTGCTGATGTTGATTCTCCCTGGATTTTAAGATTATGCAAAGAAAACTGCCTTTTAAAGTTTTCGAACCAACCCTTACTGGCACAAAATCCATGCTGAGAGCTTTTTATTTAATAAGATTTTCATCCAAAGGAATTTTCTTTTGAGTGCAAACTTCTATACAAATCATTAGCGATTTCTCCATTTTTTCCATTAGAATATCGCATACACGAGCAACGTGCTTAGCACTTACCATTGACCCAACAATAACACTTTCTCGGATTTTAAGTTCATTTTCTTTGATTGTTTGAATTGTTGATTCATTTAGATTCAAAGTCCTTCGAACTACTCATGGTTTTCCTCCATTTTTCAACCGATCTAATCCAAGATTTTATTTTTTAGAGAGAAATGAATTTTCTTTTCAATGTTGGTTTTTTACCTTTTTGTTGCAGTTTTAGTGGCCATTACTATAAAAATAATTTTTTACATAAAAAGAAGCATTACATATTAATTATGTAGGTAACTCACCAGGAAATAAAGTGCTCAGCTTGAGGTTAACACACTTATGATTTTTAATGCTCTTTCCTGGCAGAAAACGAAAACAATTATCAACAATAAGCACTTTGTACAGTAAACAGTTATATTTATATTTCTTATATCTTATATTTCTATCGTCTAAGGCACTTTGTACCATATCAATCCACCTATATCTTGGTCACTTGTTTTGCTAATCTTTCCTCGCCCATTCTGTTTAAGTGACATACCACCTGAGATTAGCTCTGCTAACACATTCCTGGATGCTGACAATGTCGAGTTCTTTCCTAATATCCTCATTTTTAATGATATTGCCACTGATACCATCTGTTCATGCCTTTAATCTTTCTCAGGACTCTCATATCTGCAGTCTCTAGTCTTTGGTCAAGTGTTTTACTTCTGACCCAGATCCATAAGTTAAAACTGGTTTGAACACTGTCTTGTATACAGCTAATTTAGTGTTCCGACTAATTTCTCTCTTATTCCATATGAATTTATTCAATTGACTTCCTACCATACCAGCTTTGTTGATTCTGTTGTCTATTTCCATATTTAATTTACCATCTTCGCTAAAAATCATGCCTAAGTAGGTGAAATGTTTTACTTGTTCCACAGGTTCTCCGTTCACAGCACAGTTGACATTTTCAACGTTTCTACCTATTTTCATTGTCTTTGTCTTTTTATTGCTGACCATCATGCCATATCTATTACAACAGTTATTCAGTTTAGTGAGGGAATCTTGCAGACTTGTAGTGGATTTGTTTAGAAGCATAACATCATCTGCATAAAGCAAAGAGCCGACATTAACATCTCCAATTCTGATATCATGTTTAATACCACTTTCCTTCATAATGTGATCCTTATAGATAATGAATAACAGAGGGGATAATATACATCCTTGTCTGACACCAGATTTAGCATTAAACCATCTTCCTATACTTCCCTCAATTCTAACTGCTGACTTACAACTCGATAAAGATGTAGTATTGCTTGATATAATATGATGCCGGCCTGGTTGGCCAAGTGGTTAGCGTATCCACTCTCCAACCAAAAGGCTGCGGGTTCGAATCCTGCCGTAGGCATGGATGTTGTGATTGTCTGTGGAAGTACTGGTGGTGGCAGTAGTCGGCAGTAGATGGCATTGGTTTTAGATGATGAAGATTGGTGGAGTAGTGAGACGAAGAGTTGTAAAGTAGATGCCCTCCCTCAGTGAATCTTTTGACTCCCTGGAGGTGTGATGTAATAATAATAAAAATGCTCCATTGACACCATATAACTGTAGCGTATTGAATAGCTTCTTTCTTGGCACCTTGTCATATGCCTTTTCCAGATCGACAAAACTTAAATACAGATCTTTGTTATATTCCCATGCTTTCTCAACTATTTGTCGTAAAGTGAAGATATGATCCTGACAGCCTCTATTTGGCCTGAATCCAGCTTGTTCTTCACCAAGCTTTTCTTTCACAGACTAGAAACTACCTTAGTTAATCATATCTGGACCTTGATATTTCTTCATCCTTTCAAATGCTAGGTTATGTCTGTGTGCAGCCTGATCAAAGCCTTATGCAAAGGAACTATAGCATCCTTATTTCGACACATCACTGTGTTCCATATCATTGTCCGCAATCTGCCTCGTCTCCTGATATAAATAAAGCATTTATTTAAAACCTTTCACTTCATAACATTGAACTGGTAATCCCATTTGGTTGTCCATTCTACTAATCAATTCAAGTCCTCTTATAATGCTGCAACTGCTATACTCCATATAGTTCCTTGCATCCTCTGCAAACACTGCATACCACCACTCAGACCTTCCCAATGTCACTAACATACAAGTTAAATAGCAACAGTCCTAAAATAGACTCTGGGGACACACCACTAGAAACTCTCGTCTTCTGGAATGTTACTTACTTCTCCCCCCCCACACACCTTATTGACACCTTGATTGGCTGTTTGATAACAGCAATCTTCAATCCAGTGCACTAGTATCATATCCCATCCATTCCAATTTTATTGCTAGCTTTCATGTGGCAACCTATCAAATGGCTTTGCAAAATTTAAATATATTACAGTAATACCCCACTTTACAATTTCTTTTATTATTACATGACACCTCCAAGGAGTCCAAAGACTCGTCGAGGGAATGTACTTCCTCTACAACTCTCCATCTCAACCACTCAATGTAGCAAACTGTATCATCTACACCAACGCCATCTACTTCCCACTACTAGTATTTTCACAGACAATCACAAACATCCATGCCCACGGCAGGATTCAAACCCGCAGCCATTTGGCTGTAGAGTGGATATGCTAACAACTCGGCCAACCAGTCCAGCAATGATTCACTCATACTTCATTTATGACCAATGGATATTCTGCTTTTGCTCATATGACTGTTTTCAATTATGATCAAGCCTTATTTATGATGCTGCATTCACTCATATGACAGTTGTCCAAATCAACGAAAACAAAGATAAAGTTCTTGATGAAAAAGTGCTACACTAGTTATTACCACAGTTATCTGCTAATCTAACAATCATTGCCAAAATGGAAGAACTTTTAGTGGTGTAGATTGATGATCAAAATGATTGATGTTCTCTGAATCCAAGCTATTCAGAATAACTTATGATTGTGGAAATTATTCTAAATTTTTTTTTTTTTTTTTTTTTTTTTATTTGCGTATCTGACATAAATAAATGCTTTATTTATATCATTTGCGCACATGTATGACTGCTTATAAAAAGTTATTAAACCATTACATGCATCTAAAAGTGGGAGGAGGAGGGGGGGGGATCGTAATTAGATACAGAACCCTTTTGCCTACCTTTATAGAGAATGTTGCTGTAGTCTATCGAAACGCGAGGATAGGCTTATGTGTTCATCACACATGTTGAATTGGATTTAAATGGTATTGATGCAAACACAGATTGATAAGAAAATAACTACTTATTAACTTAAAAGCTAATATTTTGCTGGTATTATATCCAGCATCTTCAGAGCACACAAAGTTTGTTACAAATGCGAGACAACTACAATTCGGTGTAATAACAGTGGGGCTAGTATAAGTAATTGTAGCGTGCAACACAAGACTAAAGTCCTAATACGGTGCCATCTAATTTAAAAAAAAAAAAAAAAAGTAGTCCAAAGTTTTGAAAAAAAATATAGTAGTCCAAATATTAGTCCTTGAAAGTTTTGAAAAAAATAAAATAAAAATAAATAGAATTAAAATAAATAAATATTAATTTAGTCTTAGGATGACTGTCTCCCAAATCTTTGGTAGATTTATGCAAACATACTTGTTAAGGTTTGGAGTATGTTTTAAGGCTTCTGTTGATTTCAGGAACAACCTCTCTGATTTGTAGAAGCTTCTGTGTAGTACTTTTATTTTTTTCAATTGATCCTGTGTGCTGGAGTACTCAAAGCATGGTCTGCCAGAATCGACTTGCCATAGCAAACGTGCCGGATATATTTTTTTTGTGTTTGCTGAGGCGGATGAACTAGAAGCCAGTGACTGCCTGCCTGCCCTTCCTGTACACACTGATCACACGTCTTCCAAAAGATTCCTTATCATTTTCGGTTTATAGAAGACCCACACATAAAGGGAGATATTTACACAAACAATCACATCATCATCCTTCTCAGCAATATGGTATCTTAAAAACACTAACCCATAGAGCTAGAGCAATCTGTTCCAATGACATTGTTCTCACTGCTGAACTTTCTCACCTGTGCCACACCTTCCTAACTAATGGCTATAATTCCCATAAGATAGATAAAGTACTAAATGCTACCCAGAACCCCCCCCCCCCCCGATCTACCTGTTCTTTTCATTGAGCCTACTACGGACAGACAGGAAGAACTGTGGACATTCGCCTCAGTGAACACAAAAATAATATCTGGCACTTTCGCTGTGGCAAGTCGGGTCTGGCAGACCATGCTTTGGATACCCGGCACACAGGATCAATTGGAAAAAAACAAAAGTACTGCACAGAGAGATTGTTCCTGGAATCAACAGAAGCCTTAAAACATACTCCAAACCTTAACAGGTATGGCTTTATAAATCTACCAAAGATTTGGGAGAGAGTCATCCTAAGACCAAATTAATATTTATTTATTTATTTCAATTTTATTTTTTTTCAAAACTTTGGACTACTATTTTTCAAAATTTTCAAGAACTACTATTTGGACTACTATATTTTTTTCAAAACTTTGGACTACTTTTTTTTTTTTAAAATTAGATGGTGCCGTATTAGGACTTTAGTCTTGTGTTGCACGCTGCAATTACTTATACTAGCCCCACTGTTACACTGAATTGTAGTTATCTTGCATTTGTAACAAACTTTGTTTGTGTGCTCTGAAGATGCTGGATATAATATCAGCAAAATATTAGCTTTTAAGTTAATAAATAGTTATTTTCTTATCAATCTGTGTTTGCATCAATACTGTTTAAATCCAATTCAACATGTAGTCTATCCAGTTCCAACTCTTGGTCCTTACTAAATTCTAACACTTTAACCATAACTCTAGACTCATTAATTGGACTATAATTTGAAGTCTTAGGCCAATGAAGGCAACAATTTTGAACTCTTTCCACCCTTTTTTAAATCAGCTAGACTGTTAGAGGTATGTGAAAGCTGTTAACTCCCTGGAATGTTGTTTGAAAACGGTGATATATCATCAAGCTGTACATGTTAATAAAGAATATCAGATATAACATTAACATCAAACTTATCATTATATTAACATCAAATATGCATATGAAAGACTTTGCCTTTAATCTGCCTCTGGCTTAAACTTGAACAAATTTGATTGCATTAAACTATCCCAAATTTGGGAAGTGTTCATCCTCTGTACTTCAGCCCAACAGCTGAGGATACCATTTTAGCCCACTAGAAGGCACTACTTATGACTCAAGGCTTACTCTGTTGATATGCCTCAGCTTAATTGCTTAGCATAGTGCCTGCATGCACATATCATATTATATTATGTTTCCTGATGATGACAGTTTGACTTTGCCAAAATATTGGAAGTATTAAATGTATTTTAGTTAATATTAGTCTTGTAATTTCATTAAAAAAATATGGTGTATAGTAAAGTGCAAAGAAATAGATTTAACCAAGACTGAGAAAATCAATATAGCTATAACAGTCATAAAAAGAAAGTGCCAGAAAAACAAGAAGCATAATTATCAAAAATAAACATGGGAGCATTCTTAATTCTTATAGAAAAAGGAAGAAATCTCGGAAAGATGGAAGAAGTACTATGAAGAACTCTATAATGGAGATCCAGAAATGGGCTATAGTAGATGAAACAAGACTTAATGTGGAAGAAATTGGCCTACCCATATTAAAAGATGAATTTGAATAGGTGCTAAATTAATTACCTGCTGACAAAGACACTGGGCATAACATTCTGTTAGGGATATTACATGAATCATTCCCAAAGATTTTATATTGTTCTATCATTCCCATTCTTATAATTAATAATGTAGACAAGTGTGAAAAAACATTGAACAATAAGTTTTAATTTCACACATTTTGAAAATATTACTAAAAATTATACAAAAAAAGTTTAACAAATAAGGATGAAGAATATATTTGCAAAGGCTCGACATGTACAGTTGCCTGTGGCAAGTAGATTTTGCAAGCTGGCAGTAGCTGCTGGAGTTAGGGTTAAAAAAAAAAAAAATACACATATCATCATCAATCTCCTGATATGTACCCCTAAGGTGTATTTGGGTTACTGTGATACATGATTAAGTTTAAGTTATTATTCTTCTATCAGCAATTTTCCTCCAAATCAGTGTTACTTGTGAGAACTCCAGTATTGTCATATCTAACATTTTGTGCTTCTAAGGCACTTCTAACTGAATCCATCCACCTAGACCTTGGGCTTCCTCTGGGTTTCTTTCCTCACCCATTTTATTTAAGTCGCCTTACCACCTTAGGATAGCTCTTCTGACACATTCTTTAATGCTAATAATGTCAAGTTCCTTTCTAATATCTTCCTTTTTAATATGATTCTGCCATTGATGCCATCGGTTCATTCCTAATTTTTTCAAAACCCTCCTATCTGTGGTCTCTAGTCTTTGATCAAGTGCTTTATCTTTAACTCATCTCTCAGATCCATATTAAAATAATTTTGAATACTGCCTTGTGTACTACTGCTAATTAAGTGTTTCTGATAATTTCTCTCTTATTTGATATACATTTATTCAACTCTCTCCCCGCCGTACCAGCTTTGCTTATTTTGTTGTCTATTTTCAGATTTCATTTACCATCTTCACTAAAATTATTCCTAAATAGTTGAAATATTATATTGTTCTACAGGCTTTACATTCAGAATGCAGCTGAAATTTTTATGTTCCTGCCTATTTTCATAGCATTGGTATTTTTATTGCAGATTTTCATACAAACTTTGTCACAACTGTTATTCAGTCTAGTTAGAGAATCCCTGGAGATTTCTCAACTATTTTATTTTTTTAAAGTCTCCAATTTGGTTTGGTTCTTGTTTTCCAACTGTTTCATTATGTACAGCATTATCTTAATAAAGCAAATAACTAAGTTTGATATCTCCAGTTCTAATATCAGGTTCAGTGCCACTTTCTTTCCTAATGTGATCCATATAGATGATGAATAAGAGTGGAGATAATGTGCATCCTTGTCTTACCCCCTGATTTTACATCAAACCATCTTCCTATATTTCCTTCAATTCTGACGGCTGACTTATAACTGAAATATAGACTACGTATTTCTCCGTATAATGCTCCATTCACCTCATAAAACTGTTCTGAAAAGTTTTTCTCTGTGCAGGTCCATTCCAGATGTACAAAACTTAATACCAATCCTTCTCATATTCCTATGATTTCTCAACTATTTGTTGTAAAATGAAAATCTAATCCTGACAACCTCTATTTGGTCTTAATATAGCGTGTTCTACCGGTTCCCATCCACAATGTTTCTTAACCTCTTTTTAAGTATACCTGCACAAATCTTCCCTGGAACACACAGTAGAGAAATTCCTGTGTAATTCTCACATTCAGCTTTATTCCCTTTTTATAGGTGGTAACTATGAGAGCTATTCCTTAATCATCTGGAATTTGACCTTCTGACAAGGCCCTCTGAGTTATGCAATATAGACACTGCATAATTCAGAGGATTTGTTAATATCTCCATATTTGAGCATTTCTGGTTCACTTCATCTACACCAGTTGCCTTTCCACATTTCAAGTTTTTGCCGGCTACTTCGTACGAGTATTGATATTTTCTCCTGTTTGCATTCCTCTTGAAAATTTTCTTACTGTATCTCTGTTTCATTTATCAGGCTTATCATCAACTTTCATGTCACATTTGTCATCGTTGAATCCTTTTACATAATCTTTTCTTCCATTTCTAAGCTCTTTCAAAAGATCAAGAGCAGTTAGTCCCCCCCCCTTCTTCTGTAAATTTATTTTCTACATTTTTACCAAAACGTTGTGACCCATGACTTTTGTTTAGCTACTCTTACATATGGTTCAGCTCTGTTACATTTTTCTTTGTATTCTTTTAGGGCATCTGTTCAATTATTCGACAGGATCTTTCGTCTTTTCCACGAATGCATCTTTAACTTCCTTTGCCCACCATGGCGTCCTTATTTTTCTATATTCTCAGACAACTTCGCCACTTTCTCTTCAGAGTTAGCCATTAAGACTATAAGGTTTGGTTTTCGTTTTCCAACTGTTTCATTCCTTTTTCAATAATGTTTGTATACATGAGTCTATAGTTTATCTGTCAAAGATGCTCAACTTTAAATTTTTAAAAAGTTTTACATGCTGTTTCGTTTGATATGATATTCATTTTATCCTGCTTAGTACTAAGTAATGGTCACTCCCAATTTCAAATCCTTTGTTACACTTGTATCCTGAACCAGCATATTGATATCACTATCAACAATGACATAGTAAGGCTTTTCTTATTTCTTGTCTTCTCTCCATGTGAACTTGTGCACATCTTTATGTTCTAACATGGTGTTAGTAATGACTAGTCCTTTCCTGAGCAGAAGTAAATATTTGCCATTATTATTAGCTTTGCTGTTTTCTCCATTTCCCAAAGTGTTTCTATATGCCTGATGGGATTCATTTCCTAGTCTGAACCATAGGCTCAAATTTCATTATCCATCTCCCCATTTTGTAGTTTGCCCACATAACTCGACTTGAAACTACCTTCCAATCAAGAAGTGCATCTTCATGTTTGATGTTGAATTCTTTTGCTACTTCTTCCTTTCCTTGATCATTATTGCCTGAAAATGACATCCTATACTTATTTAGTAAGATGTCATGTGTTTTTGTCTTTTTTGTCTTGGTAATGGCAATTATGTCCACATGATACTTTTCCAATTCCTCTGCAAGTTCGATTTTCTTTCTATTAATACTCCTCATATTGATGATTCATATCTTCAGTTCTTCTGATATGTCAGGTTTATTCTTGGAGCTTGTTCCAGTAGCTGACTTTTCACTGTTCACTCTGGTTCCCTGAGAAAACAGGGAACCAGCGTTTATATCCTGATTGTGTGAAGGAGGTTTAATTCCTTTTGTTAGATTCTGAATATTGGTACTGAGATATAAGACAGATTCATTAGACCAATTTTGTAACAATGAAGATTGTAATTGACTAGGTTAGATACCTGAACATATAATTTGACTAAGTTATATAATAAGAAGCATAACGTATTTATTCCATAAAAACTTGTGCAATACTTAAAGCAAGTGGAGGAGCCATATGTCAGCACCACCAAATTGGCATACACCAGTGCAACAGCAGTAATTCATTTCATTGGAAACATCTCTACTGTGGAAATGCAGAGAGGTATAAGACAAAGCGACACAGTATTTCCAAAACTATTCACAGCATGCCTAGAATAAATATTCAAACTTCTTGATTGGGAAGAGAAAAGTCTGAAGATAAATGGAAGATATTTAAGCCATTTATGCTGCTTTGTAGATGATATAATTATCTTTACTTCAACTGCAGATTGAATTATGGGCTTACAAAATTATCCATGCATTCCAAATTGCTAGCAAAGCAGCTGGCCTAAAGATAAACATAAAGATGACTCAAATTATGTTCAATAACTATGTCCAACCAGAAAAAATCAAAATCAGTAATGATGAAATTGAACAAGTAGATCATTACATATACTTAGGACAAAGTATCTCAATGGAACAAAATATTATGGGTGAAATTAAATGATGTACGATGCTTGGGTGGAAAGCATTTGAAAATTAGTCTATATTTAAATATCAATTACCATTATGCTTGAAAAGAAAAGTTTTTAATTGATGTATTCTTCCTATATTGACATATGTCTTTGAAACATGCACTAAATGCAAAGGAAATTCAAAAATTAAGAATTGAAGTGAAGAATTTATGGAGACACAGCACATGTTGGAATAATTACTTTACATAACATTAAGAAATTAATATTCGACATTTCGACCTCTGCGTTTTTCAACGCAGAGGTCGAAATGTCGCAGAAAAACATAGAAACGCAGAAAAACATACATCTGCACAGGATACAAGCTACATGACAATACACTACATAAAAGTAAGATGAATCTAAATGTTTGTTAATCATTTACCCTAGCCTGACCTTTGGCGGGGAAAAAAAAATGTAATAAAATAAAAATTAATAAAATAAAATAATAATAAATTAATTTAAAAAATAAAATAAAATAGAACTACATTAAACAGTTTCTTAAGTCCTCTCATATTAAGATTTTCTTCTGTTTGGGGTTGTTCTGGATGCTATACTAGTTGAAGATAGGTCCTCCAAATTCTTGGAATAATTAATCCATCATTCTTATTCAGATTTGGATGATGTTTCAGCATTTCACAGGCTTCTTTGAATATTCTTTCCAACCAGGTTTGGTGTGGTGTAGGGACTTGGTGTCTTTCCAGTCATTTCTGTGATATGTTTGGAGTGTGTGGCCTGATAGGCCTGTTTTACTATAGTGAAGGTATTTAATGTGGCATTTAAACCCCTGGGTGGGCAAGGTTTACAATTTTTTTTTTTTTTTTTTTTTTTTACCTACCTTACATAGTGGAAACAGGATACACCATCCCAATTAGAAAGGATGAACACAAATGCCACATTAAATGCCTCCACTATGGTAAAACAGGCCTGTCAGACCACGCACTCCAAACATGTCACAGAATTGACTAGAAGGGCACCAAGTCCCTACACTGCACCAAAACCTGGTTTGAAAGAAAATTCAAAGATTCCTGTGAAATTCTGAAACATCATCGAAATCTGAACAAGAATGATGGATTAATTGTTCCAAGAATTTGGAGGACCCATCTTCAACCAGCATAGCTTCCAGAACAACCCCAAACAGAAGAAAATCTTAATATAAGAGGATTTCAGAAATTGTTTAGTGTAGTTCTATTTTATTTCATTATAATTTTTTTTCCACCAGAGGTCAGGCTAGGGTGTTTAACAAACATTTAAATGCCTGTTAAAGGGTGTTAAATGTTTAACAAACATTTAGATTTATCTTACTTTTGTGTAGCGTATTATCACGTAGCTTATGTATGTTTTCCTGATGATGATGATCTCAATATAGAAGTCGAAACATTGAGTGTTACTTAATGTTAAGTAATTATTCTAACACGTGTATTGTGTCTCCATAATTTCTTCAGTATGGAAAGGTTAAAACCATGCTCTGTATTACAAGACTGGATCACAAAAGGAATACTTGGATAAGAAATCAAAACAAAGTCTCTGACATCATAGGATGAGTGAAACATCTGAAGTAACATTTGGCTGGGCATATTGCTCGAAGACAAGATCAGTGATGGACAAAAGATGTTAGATTGGATTCCATTAGAGGAAATACGACCATGATTCTGATCCAAATCACGGTGGATTGATATTATCAAATTTGCAGGAGTGAAATGGGAAAGGAGAACCATGATAGACAATTTTGGAGTAATCTTGGAAAGATCTTCAATCAGCAGTGGATTGATAATGTGTTATGATGGTGATAACTTATTTACATATTTACAAATTTTCCATAGCACCAGATGTATTAGAAGTTATAATTTTCAACAAATGTTTTCATATTCCAGATCCTATAAAAAAAACTCAACAGATTTTCTTGAAAAAAATCAAGGATATAAAAATTACAGATTCTGAAATAGTAGTCAGTTTAGGCATCATTTCTCTGTTCACCAGTATCCCATTAACCAACACAGTCAATTCATTATATGAAGATTACCCTCCAGATATTGCAAGGATATTTGAATATGTCATCCACTCAGGTTATTTCAGTTGGAAAAACAAAATCTACAAACAAATTGAAGGTATTGCCATGGGTAGCCCTCTGTCTCCAACCTTTGGCAAACTACTATTTGAAACAATTCGAAGATACTATGTTCTCATCCATTCATCCTCAACCATCTCTTTGGTACCGTTACGTCGATGATGTTTTTGCTTTTCTAATTTTTTTAAATTGTTTTTTGTGTTCTAATTTTAACGATCTATTGTTAGTATTCTAGCTTGTATTTTTTAAACTTTTCTTGTAATACCACTGAAGATGGTCTGCTATTTCCAGACCAAAATATTTGGTTAAATAAATATCTTTCTTGTGGTTATGTGAGTATATCATTCGATGTTTTTGCTGTTTGGCCACACACACTGAAAATGAACTTTCCACTTTTCTACAGCGGATAAATAACCTTCACCCACGCATCCAATTCACTATGAAAAAAGAAAACTCTGGTACTTTACCATTTTTGGACATCCTCCTTACTAGAACGTCTTTTGGTACCTTATCTACAAGTGTCTTTCGAAATCCCACTTTTACTGGCAGATACATTCACAAAAAGTCTGTGCACCACATGTCTCAAAAATTTGGCATTCTTAAATCTCTAATTCATAGAGCACATAAAGTTTGCTCTTCCCCAATAATCTTACAACAAGAACTTTCCATCATTAAAAAGTTAATGAATCAAATGATTACAACTCCAATCACATCCAACAGATACTTGACTCTTATGTTCCAACACCTACAGTTTCTTCAACAGTCCGCAGAGTTGAAATCTCAGAACTCAGAACCTATAGGTAGAATTCTGAAAAAGTATCAACTGATTCCAACATATATTCCTATCAACAAAATTTCTTCTTTATTACCTTCTACAAAGGATAAACTGTCTTCTCTATCTTTGGCTGGCGTTTACCAAATACCTTGTGAATGCGATGTCTCTTATTTTGGACAAACTGGCCGTTCTTTGGAAAAAAGAATAAAAGAATATCAATATTATATTGATTATAACAAACCTCTGAAGTTTGGTCTGGCACAGCACAGTATTGACTTTACTCATAGTGTCCAATGGGATAAAGCAGTTCTCCATAGATGCAGATTCAAATATGAACGCTTATTCAAAGAAAGTTGTGAAACTATCTTACACTGACCGAATTTAAATAGAAATGACTAAGTCTCTCTCTCTCAAAGATCTGGGAGACTTTTATCTTATGTAAAAAAACATTTATCTTAATAGATTAAATTTGTTATTTCTATTATTTCCTAGCATGCGGTAACAATTGTATTTTAATAGGTATTCCACCAAACATTTGCCTGTATTCCATTCCTATTACTGTTACAGACACTGAAGATTTACTATTATTTTTAGTACGAAATATCTGTCTTTTTACTAATTAAAGATTTCACTGTGGTTTTTATGTGTTACTTTATTATTTACTTATGTTCTCTGTAATACACTTCTGTACTTGCAAAGTTCAACATACTCTACTGAAGATATTAGTTTTTTTTTTTTTTTTTTTTTTTTTTTTTTTTTTTTTTTTTTAAGCTTCATATTTCTGCACAAGACTTTTTTTCAGTCTTTGCTGAAAACTTTTTTCCAAGTTTTTTTAGTTTCTCAGCCTCCTGTCTTTGTGAAACATTTTGGTAATCGCTCTGTTAATTACTATTGTCCCACCAATATGTAGTTTCTTCTCTCCTAAGATTTTTCTAATGGTGAGAAATGGGTTTTTTTTTTTTTTGAGTTCCACCTGAAATGTTTTACGGCTATTCTGAAGGTTTGTTGTAGTGTATCTCTTATTTGTTGTACTCTATCTCGTTATCAATTTCCATCTTTCTGATTGCATATTCAGGGACATTTTGCATCTCACCATTTGATAATCACTGCTATGTTGAATTTATTAAGAACAGTGCTGTGGTGAATGATATATTTTTTAAGATTTTGTTTAGTTTATCCTTAAAGTAGGAGTTCGTAGTGAAAATTTTTTCTGGGATTCTACAAATTCTACTAGAAGGTTATTGTTAATTTCTTTCACCATAGCAAAATTTACCAGTTGATGTATTCTGTTCCTGTTGTTCATTAATCCTGGCATTGAAGTCTTCCATAATAAATTTAAGTTGTTGTTGTTATTATTATTATTAACATCTGACCTCCATGGAGTCAGAAACTCATCATGGGAAGAATGCACTATTGCACACAATGCTCATCTAATTGTGCCTTAAACTGATTCATTGCATCCACATTCACAACACACTCAGGCAATGCATTCCACTCACCAACCACTCTCCATACAAAGAATCTGCAACTCACTCCTCTGCTCATACTCTCCTTATACAGTTTACAGCAATGGCCTCTTGTTTTTCCCCACTATCCCATTCTATGAAATATCTCTTCCATGTCAACCTGATAACTCCTGACAAGCTTATGTCTCAATCATACCACCCCCCTCTTCCTCCTATTCATGAAGGCTTTGAAACTTACATTCTCTTAATCTGTCCTTGTACTCCATATTCCAAAGACCACCGACCACCTTTGTGAATCTTCTCTGGACTCCTTTTTAACATATCCTCGTCACCATAAAAACCCGGTGACCAAATCTGTGCACAATAATCCATTTGAAACCTGATTAAGGTCTTATACAATGTCATCATAACCTCTCTATTTCTGCATGTCAGGGTCATCCACATCATTCACATTATCCAAAGTGACATCTTCACAACTTGAGCAATATGGCCCCTGAATTTCAGGTCCTTGTCCATCACTCCTACATCTCTTATTTCCTCTATGGCATTCCTTTAAAGTTGTCCCACCAAATGTATACTTCACATCCTATTGTTGTTTACCAAATCTTAAAACTGTACACTTTGCAATATTGAACTGATAGTTCCACTTACCTGCTCATTCATGCAATCTATTCAAGTCCTCTCGTAAGACCATAACATCCAATCGACTCTGCATTGCTCTTTCAATTTTGCATCATCTGCAAAAAACTCCAGATCACTAGTTAAATCCATCCCAAGACTATTAATATACAAATTGAACAACAATGGTCCCAAAACTAACCCCTGCAGCACACCACTAGTGACATTCCTCTTTCGGGATACTTCACCCTATATACGACTTTCTGATACCTATCTGACAGCCAGTCATTGATCCAACCCAGAAGTCTGTCATCCAGTTCCATATGTTACAATTTATTTAACAGCTTGTTGTGTGGTAGTCTATAAAAAGCTTTTGAAAATTCAACTACACCAATATATGTATATGCATCTCCCCTATCCAAGGTAATTGTCACCTTGTTCACAAGTAAGTTAATAAAACGCGAGTGGATTTTCTTTTTCAGCGAAGGAAAGGTTACCATTAGGAAGGCCTTACCTTTCCTTCACTGTACATAGAAAACCCACTCACACAGGCAGCTGCATTCCCAAACTTTTCCACCACCACCCCTCTCAACAATATGACAGTATTAAAACTATAACCAAGAGAGCCTATAATCTTTCTTTCAGTGGAACCTCTCTTTCAACCAAACTCTACCACATACACAACACCTTCCTTTCCAATGGCTACAGTGATTACAGAATTAAAAAGTAATCAATTCCTCTCCATTCCTTGGCCATCACTTCAGAAGATTTCATAAATGCCATCTCCATCCCCTGCATCCATGACATATCAGAAAAAATAGCCAGGTCTTTAAAAAAGTACAACCTCTATACAGTTTTTCAGCCCCACCAGAAACTTGCTACCCTTATCCATTCTACCAAAGATTAGCTCCCTCCTCTCTATGTGCCTGGAGTATATAAAGTACCCTGTTCCAAGCTAGCTTACACTGGACAGACAGGTAGATCAGTGACCATCTGTTTAGAAGAACACAAATCATACAACTGCAATCGCGACTATGGTCCATCTGGCCTTGCAGATGGACCATAGTCGTGATTGCAACTGTTTTTAGAATCTGCAGTGGCACTCAGAAGTCCACAGAATTTAAATAAATACAAATGCCTAAAACTTCCCAAAATTTGGAAAATGATAATTGTCAAAGTTCCCACTTTACATCCTAGGCCACCTACAAATACCCATAGATGGTGCTCCACCTAGATAGGACTTTAGTCACCCACATCTTTCATTTAGTATTTTTTTTTTTTTTTTTTTTTTTTGTGTGTGTGTGTGTGTGTGTTACAAGAGTAATTTGTAATCTCTGAAGTTTTTTGAGTGACTGAGACAAAATATTAGAAGCATTAAAATTAGTTTTAATCCTTTCCTAGTGCTGTAAATATTCCATTAAACCTCCAACATGATGTCCTCCTAGCACTTAAGTCTTAACACACAGCTTCATGTAACTGATTATTACCATTATTTCTGCATTACCAGCATTACTGCCTCCAGGGTATCTTCTTCCAGATTTCATGCTTAAGCCCTCATTCATCCATTTTACATCTACCTTATTCAGCCTTTTGGCCTTTGGAATACATTCACACATCGATGCTCTCATGTATTTCTTTTTCAGTTCCCAAGCAGTACTTATTTCCTTACCACTCAACTCCTCATTCCATGCAATAGCTCCAAGCTGTCTCCTGAGCTTGTCATAATCACCCGTCTTGTAGTTCCACATACTTTCTTTCCTCATAGACGTCTGCATATAGCTAGCCACAATCCAGTGATCACGTCATGATAACTTTCACCAACTGGAGGAAAGTTCAAAATGTTACTCACAATTAATGAATGAAATGATCAGATCTAGACTCTCAATCCTGTCTTGCCCTCTTTCACACGCTACCTGAGATAATTCTCTCAAGAACTCTAAAAATTCATTTTCCTTATTCATAAATGCTATCTGTTCATTCCAATCTATACTGCCATAATTAAAATCACCCATAATAGTTACCCTTCCTTTGTTCACTAATCCAATATACATTTCTTCATTACCACCTTCCACATTCCCTTGCCTATAGTAACATCCAACTAAATACGTCTTCCTGTCAACTTCCACTTCACACCACAATGTCTCATAACCACCATTGCCACTATTTCCCTATTTCATGTCAACCTTTTATGCACATAATTCCCCTGCTATCATCAGCAGCTCTTCTCCTCCATTGTCTTTTCTATCCTTGTGAAAAATACTGTATCTTTCCATTTCCATTCTCATTAGGATATAATCTTCATTCAACCATGTTTCACTTATTGCAATGATTTTGGGGCAAATAAACTCAATCAGTGAACCATTTCTTCTCCCTTATTTCTGATACTTCTGGCATTCGTAAACAGACATAGCAGTTCATTTTTGTGTCTATAACCAGTCCTATTCAAGCCACTTGTTGATTGTGATTTGCTTACCACATATATCTGCTCAGTCTCAGCTTCCCCACTCACATCGCAATATACCATCTCCATACACACATTCACTGCTACTTGCAACATCCACGCTTTCTATGCCATGTCGCCCTGTCCACCCAGGCACCCCACATTTCCCTGTTCCTCTTGCATTCCCATTTTCTCTCCATCTCTCATGTTATTACTGTTTCTACTGCCAAAGACTTCTGAACTCTTGTTTGCATCACACACACATTGCACTTCCATCTTGGTTCACCATCCCAAATATGGGATTAATATTCCATGGTTGGGTAGATTTCGTCTATATAGAGTTAGCAGATATGAAGTTGTCAAGTAGTGTCTTGTGCAAAAAAGTACACAAAGATTTTTGGCAACTGCAGAAGCTATAGTTGAAACATGGTTGTGCCAGGAAAGATCTGAATTGCAGGTTAGTCCAAGAATAGAAATCTGATTGTGCTTGGATATCTCAGTATTACTGAATGTAAGGGAGAGGCATGCAAGCTCTTTTTTGCGAGAGATCAGACAGAACTAAATTTTGGTGGCAGTGAAGTTTACAATGTTGTCCTTGACCCATTGACATATAGCCAGATCTGAGTTCAGGTTGCTGGTCGTGGTAGATCTTGAGGATTCTAATACTTGAGTACTACAAGGTTTGTCGAATGAAAAAGGAGGAATGGAATGTACTGTCATCAGCAAAGCTATGCAGAGGATTGGAAGTCAGAGAGCAGGTCATTTATATAGAAGAAGAAGAAAGTGGATGAAAGAACAGAACCCTGGAGTACTCCTGCATTGGTAGGGAATCTGAGGAGAATAAACCATCCACCATGACACATACTGGGAAATCAGTGAGAAAATTGGTGCTCCAGTTGCAGAGTGAGGAAGGCAGACCATAGGATGGCAGCCTAAGTATTCTCCTATGCTAAACCTGATCGAATGCCTTTTGAAATGTCGAGGTCAACCATGTGGGTTTCTCCAAATTTCTCCATGGCTTGAGTCCAGAGGTGAGTGGTGAAAGCAAGATCAGCTGTAAATCATGAATGGCAGAATCCATACTGCTGGTCACTGATCAGTTGGCATGCTTCTAGATGGCCCAAGAGTTCATCGTTGATGACCTTCTCTGTAGTTTCAGAGAGAACAGAAGTTAGAGCAGCTGAATGGTAGTTTGGTGGTTGATTTATCACCTTTCTTTGGGATGGGTTGGATGCGGACCTGTTTCCATGTGTAGGATAGATGCCAGTTGAATAGGATAGATGGAAGAGGTGATACAGAATAGGTGTTAGTTCTCGAGCACAATTTTTTAACACAGTAGGTCGGATACTACCAGATACTATTCTTATGTCCATGCGGTTAGTCTAGTGGCTGTGCACTTCGCAACCATATGCCTGGGGAAGGAGTGTGTCCTAGATTCAATTCCCGTTGATGACATGAGGAGCTGAAGGATTCCTCAGCCATAGCCAAGTTAGCCAGTCTTGGGCGTGGACAGTAGGGTTTTTCCCCCCAGTTTATTCTGGGGTTTTTCATCCTGCAAAGAAGGCAAACTGGCCTTGAGAACTCAACACTACAGACATAGGATAAACTGGGGCATAGGGCTGACCACCTTTGAATGGTTTGAGGTCTGATGATTAATAAACCCTCGACACTGCAAGGTAAAAGAGAGTAAAAGGAAAATGAGATGATTTCTTTTTGTTCGAAGACTATGGGAGACATGAAGGGAGCCGTTCTTTGTGGAGTGAGGGGGAACTTTGCCCAGGTCATCAGTTCAGGAATTGGAAGAGAAAACTGATGCCAGTAAGTTGGCCTTGTCTTTTGGTGGGGTGACTACTGGAATCCTGGATGGGCATAAGTTGCACCCAATGGCAAGGGACCAGAAGGACTGACTGCCATTTGGGCTGGAGGCGAGCTTTCAGCATTTGGCCCTTTCAAAGTCTGACTTGGGCTTGGCGATGATTCTTTTCTAACTGTTGCAAGCTGCAGAGTGGGCAGCTGGAGTTTTGGTCTTGAGCCATTCGTGTTAAGCAGAGGTTTTGTCTTTTACAGCATTGGCACACTTTTTTTAGATCCAAGGCAAGATCCAGTGACTGAGTGTTTAGAGTGGAAAGAGATGTGAACGCCTTCATTCCTGTGACGATGATTTCTGTTATTTGGTTTGAGTAGGTATTTGGATTAAAGTAGCTGAAGTAGTAGTCAGACCATGGGAAGGAGGAATAGAAATCACAGAGGTTCTCCCAGTTGGCACCTGTCTAGTGCCAATGGACACAAGGCTGTGAACTGGTTGATGAAGGTAGTTCTGTTGCAAAAGAGACTTATATGAGGTTGTTGTCCAAGTTACCAAGAGAACTGACAACCACAGTATACCTAGAAGGGGAACTTGTTATGAAGAGGTCAAGTGTATTGGCAATTTGAAGGAGGTTGTCAGATATTCTGGTCGGAAGATTGATGATCTGAGATAGGTCATTTTTGATGGCAAACACCTTGGCATTCCTGCTTGCTGGGTCAGTGAAGGGGAGCCGTGAGTTGTGGATATTGAAATCCCCAAGAAGGATGACGTCAGTATTGGGGCACTTAGACTGCAGAAAGTCGAGCTTTAGAGAGAGATAGTTGAAGAGGTCAAAGTGATTGAGGGAGCATATGAAAAGGGCAAGTTTCTTTGGTAGAGAAATTTTGAGCCAAAGTAGATCAAACAGTAGGGATTCAAGGGTTTGTAGTCTCTGGCATGGTATTTCGATTCTGATGAATACCTAAGTGTCACACTTGTGGTGGAAAGAGATGTGCATGTGTAGTTTGGAAAGTTTTGGTGGACAGTGGTTGTTGAGTTTGCTAGTTGGGGTTATGATAGGAATAGGATTTCTATTTTAGATGACTTTAGGTGGTGGTGCACATTATTTATGTTGCTATTAAGGCCATGGATGTTGGTGAAGTGGATGTGGAAATTTTTTTTGGTAAGAATTAATGTTGGTGGATTGTTTGATTGGATTTTTTTTTTTTTTTTTTTTTTTTGATTCTTTTTTGGTTGGATTTTTGCTGTTTTATTATAGTTAGATTTCTTTGTTTTATTTATTTTTATTTTTTTTTAGTTTTTTTTTTGACCATCTTTTGTAGGAGAATTTTTGTGATCCGCAGTTAAATCGCATTTCTTTGGGTTGTCCATTACAGGAAAACCTTGCTTAATGCGATTAATTAATCAATTAATGTGTGTTAATCAAAATCATGTTAAGCAAATGAAATAAACAATAGGAATAATTATAATTCATCCATCAGTTAGTGTAAATATAAAAAAAAAATATTACAGTATAAGATACATTAGAAGATAAAATTATCAAAATTAATGAAAATCAGTTGCTTAAATTTTTATTTAATGTTTAAACATTTGCGTTACTTTTTTACAAAATAATTGAGTAAAGATGTTTGAATAGTGGACTACTTTTTCATCTTGTCATGCAGTTGCGATACCTGGCAATCGCTTTATCAATATTTCTGTGGACTTCGAAGCTTCGTTTCATATCAGGATCAGCACAAACAAAATTTATTGTACAATGAAACCTGTGGAGTCACTTCACATGAAGTGACTCCACAGGTTTATTCATAACCACATGAAACATGAAGTTACTTCATGACTTCATGTGCAGACTTTGCTTATGTTTGGATAAAGGATGAAACCAAGAATATAATATCTTGACATCTTTAATTTACAGTAACACTGTATTTCCAGATGATAGTGGCATCATATTAATATTTTTAATATTAATAATTAATATACTAAAATATTAATATTTTCCTATATTTCGGCAACATTACATTGCCATCATCAGAGATCACAAAAACTGATGCGTGCACACAGGCACTAACACCAGGAAAATGAGGCTGAAGAAAGGCAACCAAAGTCAGGCCTAGAGTCCTAAATAAGTGGGCTAGATTGAATGGTCTTGGCAATTGGGCAGAAGATCTGAGGATGAGTGCTTCCCAAATGGTAATTTCTCAAAAATTAAGTTCTGTCTCCAACATATTGAAGGCTTTTTGTTTGAAGAAATGTTTTTCCAAGTTTTCCATGAATAAGTTGGCATGGAGAAGAGAGGGGATAGCTCTTGTAAATTTTCCCATTCCATCTGAAATAATTCGAGTAGAGACAATGCTTATAATGTTGAGCAGTGTCAGGAGAGAACAGATCATCTATAAGTTCCATAACTTTGTTCACTGGAACATTGTGAACAAAGATGACTGGTGAGATGAGGCAGAGAGCAAGGATTATGAATGATATGTTGGCTGAAATGTGTGAAGAGAGAGGAGTAGAATTTGTTAATGTGTGGAATGAGTTTGAAGGATGAAATGAACTGTATGGGAATAGACTGCATTTGAGTGGTTACGTTGTGAGTCTCTTGGAGAGACTGCTGCTGGAAGGTATAGAAGTAATAATGAGTACAGAGAATGAATCAGGTCAAGTGGGAAGTGATGTGGAAGAGCAGGAGAGTATGATAGGAGAGATTGAAGAGGTGGTTATGAATGAGGAAGTGAGTGGCATGAGTATAAAAAATGAGAGAATGGGTGTGCAAGATGAACAGGGACACAGGTAGGCTCAGGGTAGACGGGTACACAGCACGAGAAAGGTGGATGCTCCAAGAAGATATGAGAGCGTATGTTGACAGGAAAGGAAAGGGATGACCTGGAATCAAGAGGAAACAGTTGGAATTGAAGAGGGTTCTAAAATGAATAAGCAGAAAGAAATGTCCCCAGTTGAGCATGGAGAGATCACATTGAATGAGTGGTATCAGTGGAACTGGCTGTAGATCCAGGAATGAGCTGTTGTTTGTATACAAATGCTAGAAGTGTAAGAAACAAGGCAGATGAAATGGTTGCACTAATTGAGTCTGTTCACCCAAAAATTGTTGAAATAAGTGAGACATGGTTAGATGAGAATGACATCTTGACAGGAATAGAGATGGAAGGGTATGATGTTTTTCGTGAGGATAGAAGGGGTAAAAAGGGAGGGGGGGGTGCTATTGATGATAGAGAAAGAGTTATGTCCATACAAAGTAGAGATGAACAGGGAAATAGTGCTAGTGGTTTTGAAGGGGTATGGTGTGATATAGAGGTGGATGGAATGAAATACTTCGTTGGATGTTGTTATAGACCAGGAAATGTGGATGGTAGTGACTATGAAATGTATAATCAAATTAGCCAAGAAAATAAGAAAAGAGCAATCGTTATGGGCGATTTTAATTATGGCAATGTAGCCTGGAATGATGAGATAGCAACTAGAAGTAAAGAAAATGAGTTTCATGAGTTTTTGAGGGATAACTACCTCAGACAGTATGTAACAGAGAGCACACAAGGATTGAGGGACTTGGATTTGGTCATCTCATCAGAGGATGTAATTATAAATGAAGTGTCAAATCACCCACCAATTGGTGAGAGTGACCATGAGGTGATTACCTGGGTGGTTGCCAGCAGTGTGGGGACCTCTGTAAGAAAAGGGTATATGTGGAACTACAAGGGGGGGGGTGATTATGAAGACCTCAGGAGACAGCTTGCAGGTGTAGCATGGAATGAGGAGTTAGCTGGAAAAGAGATCAATGCAGCTTGGGGGATTTTCAAAAACTATCCAGTAGATGCAATGTCTAAATGCATTTCAAGGGTGAGAAGGTTAAATAAGGTAGATGTGAAATGGATGAATAAAGAGATTAAGCATGCAATATAGAGAAAAAGTGGATTATGGAGGTAGCATGAGAGGTGGAAATAACCAATTCTATGAGGACTACAAAGACCAGGCAAGGCAGGTGACTTGGTGATGGTAGCTAAAGAGAGGTATTAACAGCATTTAGCTAATGAAGCCAAAAAGAATCCTAAGGAGTTCTTTCGATATGTAGCTGGCAAAAGAAAGAATGATTATGGAAGGATGACATTGATTGGAGAAAATTATATAAAGACAGCTGTTGCAGAAGGTGTGGTGGAGATACTTAATGAGCAGTTCATAAAGGTCTTTCAATCTTGTGAATGTGACTTCATGGAAAGATTGAGAGCAGTTGATGATGGGGAAGAGAGAATGACTGTAAGTGAGCAAGAGGTGTATGAGGAGTTGAGAAAACTAGATGTAAATAAGACTGTCGGACTCAATAATATATCACCACGTATTCTGAAGGAATCTGCAAGGGAGTTGATGCCGGCCTTGACAAATTTTATTAATCCGAGTCTTGCACTGGGTCAAGTAACTAAGGAGTGGAAGGAGGGAAAGATTGTACCACTTCATAAAGGAAGTGATAGAACTCAAGCATCAAACTATAGGGGCATGTGTCAGGTGTTGTAGTTAAGTTGTTGGAGAAGCTTGAGAACTAGGATCCAGAATTGGGTTGTATCTTTGATGGACAGCATGGATTTGCTAAAGGTAGGTCATGTTTTAGTAATCTACTTACTTATTACAATAAAGTGACTGCTTCCTTGGACAGAGGAAAAGGATACACAGTAACATACTTGGATTTCGCAAAGGCTTTTGATAAAGTACCTCATGATAAGTTGACAGTCAAACTAGAGCAGATGGGGTTGGATATTAGATTAGTGCATTGGATTGGAGGCTGGCTATCTGATAGGTATCAACAAGTTGTGTATGGGGGTGCGATATCCAGGAAAAGGAAAGTCACTAGTGGAGTGCCTCAAGGGTCTGTTTTAGGGCCATTATTATTTAACTTGTATATTAATGATATTGGCGAAGATTTAGATGGAGATATTCAGTTGTTTGCAGGTGATGCAAAGTTGGGACGAACCATGAAGTGTAGTGAAGATGTTGTGGCCTTAGAGGAAGACTTGAATAGATTGAGTGATTGGGTATGGAAATGGGGATGTGAGTTCAATGTTGCAAAATGTAAGGTTTTAAAATTTGGAAAACAAAAATGGGATGCAGAATTTATGCTTGGTGAGAATATATTGTCAGAGGTGGAGGAAATAAGAGATCTGGGGGTGATTGTGGATAAGGATCTGTAATTTAGGGGACACATAGCCAAAAGTGTGAAGACAACATAGAGGCTTCTGGGAATGATGCGGAGGATACCGACTTGTAGAAGTATGGAGATTCTTGTTCCATTATGTAAGACTTTGATTAGGCCACACATGGACTATTGTGCCCAGATTTGGTCACCTGGTCTTCAGACGAAGAGATGTTGGAAAGAGTCCAGAGGCGACTGATTAAAGTAGTTTCTAACCTCTGGAATGTCGAGGAAAGATTGAGAAGATGCAGTTTGCAAGGTCTGGTGTACAGGAGAATAAGGGGAGATATGATAGAGACCTACAAGTTAGTAAAGGGTTGTTGTAGGATCAATGCTGGAGAGGTTCTACAGAAAATAGTAGGAGATCAGGGGAAAACCAGAGGTCATCCCTGGAAGCTATAAATAGGATGTCAGTAGGGGAGTGAGAAGCAGGTTTTTTCCATGCAGAGTTGTGAATGATTGGAATGCCTTACCTGAGAGTGTGGTGTCTGCAGAGAATTTGAGTGTGTTTAAAAGCACAGTATGATGAGCTGTGTGTATGATAAAAAGGACCTCCTATATGAGTCTTTGAGTCCATGGGATTTTGGGTAATAATAATATAAATTAAAGATGTCAAGGAATTATTTTCTTGGTTTCATCCTTTATCCAAGTGTAAGCGAACAAAGTTTGCTTGTGAAATCACTTCACAACTGGGTTCCTTGTATATAACTACTTCACACCAATTTCCTTAGTATCACATAATGCCACACACACATCCCTATGGACAATAATAATGCTATGCATTGTGGGAAGGACCACTACCCAGACTGGTTTCGACCTTTGAGTTCTTATCTTCAGACCCATAAGTAATACCAAGGTTGAAGTAATGCAGAAGTCATATTTCCATATACAAGGAGCCAAAAGGTATCATACCTTATTACTCTGGATTAGAGATAGATGATGCAAGTTTTTGAACTTGGTTATATTATAAATTAAAAATGCCAAAAAATTATATTCTCAGTTTCATCTTTTACCCGAGTGTAAGCAAACAAAATTTGCGCATGATATTTCATTGACGAGACCTCAGTAAAGGTCAAAACTGGTCTGGGTAGTGGACCTTCCCATAATGCATATCATTATACTTAGTCGCGAAGTGACTTCACGCACAAACTTTGTTTGCTTACACTTGGATAAAGGATTAAACTGAGAAATATAATTTCTTGGCATCTCTAATTTATAATATAATCAAGTGAAAAAATTTTCAAAGATATAATATTTAGACTTGCTAGAATATCTGATGGTATGATTGAAATTTCTCATAGTTTTTGTACAAAGCATTGCTAGTTTTTGATGGAAGTGTCTAATGTGGGGGTTTAGAAGATATATTTTTATATAGCAAAATGCTTTGATACCAGATGAGTAGGTAAACTAATGCCATCTATGATCAGCTGAAGTAGGAAGCCAGTCTTGTGTACCTTAGGTGCTCCATGATATTATAAAGTTAAGGGTGCATAAGTTTCAAATTTTTGCTTGCATCTATAGGCCAAGTGAGCATGTTGTGCAAAAGATTGTTACTCTTTATGATTTGTCCAAGTAGGGTTGTAATCTCATAGATCAGTGATTCTTAACTGGGGAAGGGGGGGGGGTGCAGAAAATTTATAGAATGTTTCTAGTTTTTAAAATTTTGAAATCTCTTAAATTATTAATTCCAAGTAATGAACTTGATTGTAGATTCAAGATCCATATATCTGCAAAAATACAAATTGATCACCAATGGACGATGACACAAGGATTTAAGTCTGATCTCTGTTTTCAAGGAAAAAAATTTGGTCCAATTTTGGATACATATTCAGAGAGAATATTTGTGTACCATTGCCATTCAGAATTTGTTGCCTTTTGTTTCTACATATTTATGTGAAAAAGGATTTTCCACAATGGTGAATATTAAAACGAAACAACAAAATCGACTCCAAATAGACTCCTGCATGCGAATAGCATTGAGTAACACTTGAAGCAGGAATAGACAAATTAGTAGAGTGTTCAACAACAGAGGTCACATTTAAGTAAAGTTGATTTCTGTTTTCTGAAATTTTTGTCATTATAACCACTAAGTAAAACCACTATTTTTTTTTTTTTAAAAGTTTAATTAATATTGTTATTATTATGTTATTACAAACTAGGGGACAGCAAAAATATTTTAGGATACTTACGGGGCTGCAACTACTAAAAGGTTAAGAACCACTGTCATAGTGGAGGAATCTGAGAGTAAGATAGAAATCTTAAACATATACAACTGTAATTTAGTTTAATCCTTTACCCAAGTGTGAGCAAACAAAGTTTGTGCCTGAAAATATCTTCAGAACTGAGGTAAGGTAGTACAACACTGGGCAACTCGTAGCAAAGGCGGACCAAGCTAACATCACTCCTATCTCAGTATCTCCCTGAATGCAAAACACATCTCCTTGCGGATATGTATAATGTTATGCATTAAGGGGAGAGCCACTACTCAGACCGGTTTCGGCCTTTATTGAGGTCTCGTCAGTGGGAGCCAGGCCCAGAAGTGGAGATACCAAGGCAGAAGCAATGGAGAGGTCATCTTTACCTATAGGAGTTACCAAAAGGTATGCCACCTTATTGTTAAATTATTCTGGATTTAGAGAAAGATGTTGAAAGTTTATTTTTCACTTGGTTGGACTATAATAAATTTAGTTTAATCCTTTACCCAAGTGTGAGCAGGGGTGCGTCGGCCATATGTGCAATATGTGCGCCGCACACAGGCGCTAGGATAGTAAAGGCGCCAAAGATTTGGTATGATATTTTAAATAAAGTGAATTTTGTCAGCAAAATACTGCAGTCTTCATCTATGAATCTCCAACTTACTGTAAATTTCTTTCAAAGAAATTGTAGAAAGCTAAAATTAATTGCAGCAAAATTTGACGCAGAATCTGTATTTTGTAATAGTAGACCACTAAGGTGACATAGAAAGACAACACAATTTGATTACGAACATGAAAATATAGTAGATCCTGAAATTTCATTTAAAGTAATTTTTTTTCTCTGCATAATAGATCAAATATTACAATCTTTGAAGGAAAGATTTACTTTATTAAGAGAACATATGAATTCATTTCAGTATTTGTTAAGTACTTCCCAAAATAAAGAATATTTATTATCTTGTAAAAAGTTACGACAAAAATTAACACATGAGAATCATTCAGACATTGACATAGACCATTTATGCGAAGAAATTTTACACTGTCATCCATTTATTTCTAATTTTAAAAACGATATATAAGAGATAATTCAGTATATTTATTCAAACGACTTAATCACAGTTTATCCAAACTTTACAATTGCTCTTCAGATTCTTTTGTCATTACCAGTATCTGTAGCATCTGCGAAAAGGTCCTTTTCTAAACTTAAAACTAATAAAAAATACTTGTGATCCACAATGGTACAAGGCAGACTTTCAAATCTTGCCAACTTGATATACATAATATTATTCTAGAATTTTCATTAATGGAAACTAGAAAAGTTCAATTCACTAAGTGATTTTTCTTTCTGTTTAAATATTTATTTAACTATTTCTTTACCCAATAATGTTTAATATGTTCCTATTTTATATACTTGTAAGTTTCTATTATTTATTTACTTTATTTTTTTTTCAAATTATTTTTGTTGTTTTTCTACTCTTCTTGTATGTTTATTGTTTTTTATACATGTTTTTGTAATTTCTGCTTTTTGTTCAATAAACGTATAATTACTATATTTTGTATTTCATTTTAACTCACTGATACGTTTTTATAAAGTGATTTTTTATTCGGGGGAGGGGGTATAGGGGCTCCAACTAAAGTTTTGCACACAGGCGCCGGACACTACTGGCGCGCCCCTGAATGTGAGCAAACAAAGTTTGCGCCTGAAAATATCTTCAGGACTTCAGGTAAGGTAGTACAACACCGGGCAACTCGTAGCAAAGGTGGACCAAGATAACATCACTCCTATCTCAGTATCTCCCTGAATGCAAAACAAATCTCCTTTCGGACATGTATAATGTTATGCATTAAGGAAAGGACCACTACCCAGACCAGTTTTGAACTTTATTGAGGTCTCATCAGTGGGAGCCATGCCCAGAAGTGGAGATACCAAGGTAGAAGCAATGGGGAGGTCATCTTTACCTATAGTTGTGAAGACAATAATAGATTTAGTTTAATCCTTTATCCCAGTGAGAGCAAACAAAGTTTGCGCCTGAAAATATCTTCAGGACTAAATATAGTGTTGTACTATCTTATCCAGTAAGTAGTGCAACACCAAGGCAACTCGTGGCAAAGGTGGAGCAAGCTACCAGGCACTTCTAACCCAGTATCTCCCATAATGCAAAACACATTTCCTATGTGGATGTGTATACTGTTATGCATTAAAGGGATTGGCCATCTACCCAGACTAGTTTCGACCTTTATTGAGGTCTCTTCAGTGGGAGCCAGGCCCAGAGCTGGAGATACCAGGCAGAAGCAGTAGCAAGTCATCTGTGCCTATGGGAGTTGCCAAAAGGTTTATCACCTTTTTTTTTTTTTTTTTTTTTTTTTTTAAAATTACTCTGGATTTAGAGAAAGATGTTGAAAATTTATTTATCACTAGGTTAGACTATAATAGATTTAGTTTAATCCTTTATCCCAGTGAGAGCAAACAAAGTTTGCGCCTGAAAATATCTTCAGGACTAAATATAGTGTTGTACTATCTTATCCAGTAAGTAGTGCAACACCAAGGCAACTCGTGGCAAAGGTGGAGCAAGCTACCAGGCACTTCTAACCCAGTATCTCCCATAATGCAAAACACATTTCCTATGTGGATATGTATACTGTTATGCATTAAAGGGATTGGCCATCTACCCAGACTAGTTTCGACCTTTATTGAGGTCTATTATAGTCTAACCTAGTGATAAATAAATTTTCAACATCTTTCTCTAAATCCAGAGTAATTTTTAAAAAAAAAAGGTGATAAACCTTTTGGCAACTCCCATAGGCACAGATGACTTGCTACTGCTTCTGCCTGGTATCTCCAGCTCTGGGCCTGGCTCCCACTGAAGAGACCTCAATAAAGGTCGAAACTAGTCTGGGTAGATGGCCAATCCCTTTAATGCATAACAGTATACATATCCACATAGGAAATGTGAATGATATAATCACGTAATCACAAGAAAGATATTTATTTAACCAAATATTTCGGTCTGGAAATAGCAGACCATCGTCGGTGGTATTACAAGAACAGTTTAAAAAAAATATACAAGCTAGAATACTAACAATAGATCGTTGAAATTAGAACATGTCGCGTGATGTTATATCACTAAGTATGAAACGAAATATTTTGAAGTAGAAACATGATTGAATTTGCTATAAAAAAAAAAAAAAAAAAAAAAAAAAAAAAAAAAAAAATTAATGAGTAATCTTGATTAGGCTTTCCCAGATTTTTGATATAGATATGCAGTCATTACGATTCAGGTTGGGATGAATCGTAATGACTGCATATCTATATCAAAAATCTGGGAAAGCCTAATCAAGATTACTCATTAATTTTTTTTTTTTTTTTTTTTTTTTTTTTTTTTTTTTATAGCAAATTCAATCATGTTTCTACTTCAAAATATTTCGTTTCATACTTAGTGATATAACATCACGCGACATGTTCTAATTTCAACGATCTATTGTTAGTATTCTAGCTTGTATATTTTTTTTTTAAACTGTTCTTGTAATACCACCGACGATGGTCTGCTATTTCCAGACCGAAATATTTGGTTAAATAAATATCTTTCTTGTGATTACGTGATTATATCATTCAGTCTTATGTCGCAAGTATCCTTAAAACAACATAGGAAATGTGTTTTGCATTATGGGAGATACTGGGTTAGAAGTGCCTGGTAGCTTGCTCCACCTTTGCCACGAGTTGCCTTGGTGTTGCACTACTTACTGGATAAGATAGTACAACACTATATTTAGTCCTGAAGATATTTTCAGGCGCAAACTTTGTTTGCTCTCACTGGGATAAAGGATTAAACTAAATCTATTATAGTCTAACCTAGTGATAAATAAATTTTCAACAGTTGTGAAGACAGTTGTCACGTGTACAACTATCACCACGAATTCAGTTGTATTCATGGTGACAGTTGAATTACTTTTGTCAGCTTTAAATATTATAATATTCTTCTCTTTTAAATTACAAAACTCTTTTTTCGAAGAAATGGTGTTGGTTTTTTGGAGGATGAGAAAAAAAAATGATAGCAGTCTTCAGTCTGTCATTTGCATCATTTCATAAAGAAATATCATGCACATATCACTGAACAATAGCTGACCCGTGCAAGCTTCCACACTCCACTTTTATTTTTAACTTACTGCTGTGGTTTGTGTTAACTCTTTATTTTATTTTATTTTATTTTTTATTTTTTATTTTTTTTCTTCATCCTAATCCAGAAGAAGCCACAAGTAAGCAAAACTAATTTGTTTCATTTAATTGTATTAATATGGCTAAATAAACCCAATACATTCCTTCTTATAATTTTTATCTCCTTATCCATGCTAGTCTTTGAAGGAAGGGTTGCAATTATTAATCTTCAGAGAGAGAGAGAGAGATGACAGATTGAGTCAGATGTCAAAGATTTTTTTTTTGTAGGGGGACTCAATCTGACAAATGAGAAAATTTCATTATGAAGTGATCCATGCTTTTCTATTTTTCTAGCACACTTTTTTTTGCTTTTGCCCTTTTATTTATAGTAATTTCTGCTTCCAGTGATTTTGTATTTATCCATTTATCCATTGTTTATATGCTTTCTTGTCTTTGATTATTGCTTTAATATTCTCATCTCAGTTTCTTATTCTCCTTTTTTCTCTTCCGTTTCTTTTTTGTTTCAGGACATTCTGTTGCTACATGCATTAATATGGTTTTTAAATTATTGTATTCTTTCTGTATCATCAGTTTCTTTTATTTGTTTTAGTTCATTTATTCTTTGCAAGTAGAGGTAATGAATTTTGTTGCTGGCAATCTCTTCTTTGATTTGGTTAATTTTAAACCATTTTGGGGTATTTTTAATTTTGCTTGTGATAGATAACGATCTGATTCTATTTCCGCACCTCTGAATACCTTGCTACCTAGTATCATGTTTTCTGTTTTCCTGTTAGATATTATGTAGTCTGTTATACTTTTTTCTTGTTTCCTAAGTGAATTTATTAGCAATGTTTATGCTTGAAAAAAGTGTTAGTTATATTTAAATTATTATATTAAATATCTAAGTTAGTATCCATTTTTATTGTACATGGTTTCATCACTTATTCTTGTATTTGTACCAAATGGAATGGTTTCTACTCATGCATTGAAATCGCCATTATTTGTTTATTCATCTACAATTCTTGATCATGTAATTCTTCAAGCTTATAGAATCATACCTCAACCATCTCTGCATTTTCATATTGCCCAGTATTCTGCAAATAGCCAGATTTATTTATTTATTTATGCTTATGGCTACATGAAACTGGTAAGTGAAAAGTACAATCACAATTTCCAGCAACAAATGATGAAAATCTTAACATATAAAAGTTCATTACATAAAAGGCACAACAAAATAGTTTCTGTGGCACTCAGACATTTTTAATTAACTTAGTTGGTACAGTCCAGCACAGTGAGGCCACTGCTGCCATCACTTTGGTCTGAAGATAAATCTTCATCTCCAATAACTGGGTTTCTGATCAATGTCTGACACTCACAATGATATTATACTCCTGGTTACCAATGTTTTGTTGGGGAGAGTGACCTTAAAAAAAAAATAAGATCCCAATTTTATTGGAATAATGTAATAGTTCAAGACACCTGTATGAAATTAACAGGTTTATCTTCATATTTAAAAATATTATTATAATATACATCAAAATTTGATATAATTATCCACAATAAATGTTTTTGATTAGTTTCAGGTTTGGGAGAAGTTTGTGAAGTTTCTGAACAGTGTAGGAAAAGTGATGCCAATAGTGTATGTACATTTTTTGATACCTTTCATCGCAATTTAATTTGTCAGTGTAGAGCAGGATATGAAGAAGATCTGGAGAGGAGGAGGAAATGTGTTATAGGTTAGTGAATTTCACTTGAATATGACTTGTAAATGGAACTTAAGAAAAAATTATTGAGCATGTAGAGATAGTTGTGGACAGTTTTTTGGTTGAATAGTATACAGGGTTTCACAAAGAATGCTAGATGTTTTTAATTTGAAATATTTTTGAAACCACACACCAAGATAGTTGTCTACCTACTCAGAGAATTATATATACTTATGCATCTGTAATTTCAGCCTCTAATCAGTGAGTATTAAGATGGTAGAAATGGTATTTTAAATTTGAATCAGTGATTCACTGAGATATTCAATTTGAATCAGTGATTCACGTACACTGAGAATTTAGCTGAATCTGTCAGACCAGTAAAGTGGCAAATTCACCAAATAAAAGTATCACTCATTAATAGTGAAGTAATTTTAAAGGAACTTATGATGTTGAGAAACAAGGTATTTAAAAACTTTGGAAGTCCTATTATTTCCTGAATAGGTATGAATAATCTAAGGCCCAGTTTCTTGGCTATCTTTTATTCTGACTTGCATGTAGATGTTACATGAAGGATAAAATATACATATCAAGATACTTCATTATAAGAATTAGACATTTTAGAGTTTCTGTAAACTGTAGCTACAGCTATAGTAACCAAAAAATGTTGGTGCACACAGGTCAATCACTGATTTGCATATTGGATGTATTGTGTGGAACTCGCTTTGAACTTTTTCACCTAAAATTAAAAAACTGTAGACTTCAACCTGCCATAGTGAGTGCACTGGAGAAAGAGTTGCTGGATGGAAGTACAGTGTGTGATGCGCGCAAGAGATCAGAAGAAAGAGATGAAGGAAAAAATCAGAGGAGTGGTAGTGAAGAGACAGAAGTGCTTGGCAGTGAAAGCAGTAGAAATAGTGTGAGAGATGAGAGAACAGAAATACAAGAGGAACAGGGAAATGGGTGGGGAGCTTGGGTGGACAGGGAGAGCAGATGGCAGATGTTGCAAGTGGCAGTGAATGAAGATGGAGTATATTGCAAAATGGGTGGGGAAGTTGAGACTGAACAAATATGTGGTATGTGGCGATTTAGGTGATTGGGCAGGTGTGGTGAGGAAATCACAACCAAGAAGTGGTTTGGATAGAACTAGTTATAGACCTAAAAATGAATAACTGTGTTTGGTTACAAATACCAGAAGTATCAGAAATAAAGGCAGAAGAAATGGCTTCACTGATTTGAGTTTATTCATCCCAAAATCATTGTAATACGTGAAACATGGTTGAATAAAGCTTCTATCCTAAAGAGAATAGAAATGGAAAGATACAGAATTTTTTGTGATGATGGAAAAGACAAGAAGGAAGAGGGTGTGCTGCTGATGATAGCAGGGGAATTATGTCCACATAAGGTAGATATGAAAGAGGGAAATAGTGACAATGATTGAGGTAGTGTGGGAAACATGGAGGTTGACAGGAAGACATTTAGTTGGATGTTGCTATAGGCCCAGAAGTGGAGGGTGGTGCTGAAGAAATGTAAACAACTTGTATTAATGAACAAAGAAGGGTAATTATTATGGGTAATTTTAATTATGGCAGTATAGATTGGAATGAAGAGATAGTATTTGGGAATAAGGAAAATGAATTTCTTGAATTCTTGGGAGATTACTATTGCAGGCAACACATAAAAGAGGGCACTCAAAGATTGAGAGCTCTAGATCTGATCATTTCATCAGAGGATGTAATTGTGAGAGAGGTTTCACACTTTCTTCCAGTTGGTGAAAGTGGTCATGAAGCAATCACCTGGGTTGTGGCTAGCCATATGCAGACTTTTGTGAGGAAATGATATATGTGGAATTATAAGCCTGATGATTATGACAAGCTTAGGAGATGGCTTGGAACTATAACATAGACAAGGAGTTGACTGGTAAGGAAATACATGTATGGGAACTGACAAAGAAATAACTTTGTTTCATTGTGTGAATGTATTCTGAAGGCCAAAAGGCTGAATAAGATTAGGTATTAAATGGATGAATCTAGAACTTAAAGCATGAAATCTGGAAAAAGAAGGTACTTTGGAGGAAGTACAAGATGAATAATGGTAATAATCAGTTACATGAAGAGTATAAAGAACAAGCCACGTGAGTGACTCAGTAAGGAAAACAAAAGTGCAGTATGAGCAGAAATTGGCAAATCTAGAGAGTATTTTAGATATGTGGCAGGTAGAAGGAAGAATGATCATGGTAAGATGATGATAATGGATGAAAGTGGTAGAATATAACTGCTGCATAAGACATTGTTGAGGTATTCAGTGATCAATTTATAAGGGTGTTTCATCCTGATCAGGGTGGAATCATGAGGAACTTAAGTGTAGAGGACATAGGAGAAGATGGCTTAATTGTGAGTGAGCAGGAGGTATTTGAGGAAATAAATAAACTTGATGTCAATAAGATGATAGGATTTGATGACATAGCACCATGCAACTTAAGGGAATTGGCAGAGCTTGGCTTGCCTGTTTAATAAGAGTCTTGCAACAGTACAGGTTCCAAGGGAGTGGAATTAGGGTAAAACTGTTCCACTGCGTAAAGGTGGTGATAAGACTGTAGCTTCAAATTATAGGCTAATCTGTATATCTAGAGTTGTGGTGAAGGTACTGGAGAGATTGGTGAGAATTAGGATACAGAAATGGGTTGATAACAGCAGTATTCTCTGTGGTTATCAGCATAGGTCTGTTAAAGGGGGATCATGTTTCACTAACTTATGTATTATAACAAGGTGACAAATACCTTGGACATGAGAGATGCATATACAGTGATGTACTTTGGATTGGATTTCTGAGTTAGATCAGGGACTGGCTGTCAGATAGGTATCAGAAAGTTGTATATGATGGTGCAGTATCCCGAAAAAAAAAGGTCAGTAGTGGTGTACCACATGTGTCAGTTTTGGGACCATTGTTGTTCATTTTGTATGTTAATGATATTGGGATGGGTTTAACTAGTGATATGCAGTTGTTTGCAGATTGTGCAAAACTGGAGAGAGCAATGCCGAGTCAAGTGGATGTTATGGCCTTATGAGAGGACTTGAATAGATTGCATTGAGACCTCACATGGATTATTGTGCACAGATTTGGTCACTAGGTTTTCAGGGTGATGAGGATATATTGGAAAGGATCCAGAAGATCCACAAAGGTGGTAGGTTGGTCTTTGGAATATGGAGTACAAGGGCAGATTAAGAGAATGCAAGTTTCAAAGCCTTGTGAATTGGAGGAAGGGGGGGGGGTCCGGATATGATTGAGACATATATGCTAGTCAGGGGTTGTTATCAGGTTGACATGGAAGAGATTTTTCATGGAATGGGAGAGTGGGACAATACAAGAGGCCATCGCCAGAAACTATAAGGAGGGTGTGAGCAGAGGAGTGAGTTGTAAGTTCTTTGTATGGAGAGTGGTTGGTGAGTGGATTGCATTGCCTGAGTGTGTTGTGAATGTAGACACATTGAATCAGTTTAAAGCACAGTTGGATGAGCATTGTGTGCAATAGTGTGTACCTCCCACGATGAGTCTCTGACTCCATGAAGGTCAGATGTTAATAATAATAATTTTCAATATTGGCTACTGCTGTATTTAAGAAAATACTCATTTAAAATGTTGGCATTTTTTGTGGAAACATATTATTGACAAGAAATTATGTTTCTGTTTTCATTTACATTAGTCATACTTGTGGCATCAAATACCCATTAAAAATGCTTTCACATAGTACACTATCCTTGTGCATAACACTGTTTAGTTTTCAAATTGAATATAGTCAGTAATGGTTTAAATTTGAAATTTTCAAAGCCTGTTATTAAATGACAGTAAAACACTGTTATGCTTCACCTATGTTAACAAAAATTGAAATGTGCAAGAATAGTTCCTGCTTTGAATTGAAAAGCTGAACAGACTATCCTGATCCTGGCTTAGCACTAAAGGAATATTGGAGGAGAATTGCATTCGTGTTTTTCCTCTCACAGAAAACATGATGATAGTCACATTATGCATGTCTGTTGTGAATTTATTACATGCATTACCAGCTGATAGCTTATTCTGCATCATGGCAGAGTAAAATTGAATCATTAGTTCTAAATTCATTACTGAGTGCTATCTATAAGATATGGGTCAGTCATTCCAAAAACCATTACTTCATGTATTGAGTGGTCATCTTTTTTTTTTATGCAAATTTGTCTTGTGGAATATATGTTAAGATATTTTTGAAAGATTGTTGCTTGACAGCAAGAATCTTTCTCAAGTTGTCTATCTGCCATCGAAATACCTGATAATCCTCTATTTTTCAAAACCACCCTTGATCATCTTAACCAGTTCTCTTGATAAATATAACATACACCTTGGTAACTCAGGACATAACCTCATCAGGTTTTTCCTGCTGGTTTTCCCTCATCAGGTTTTACCTTTGGGTAAAGGGCATTCAGCAGGAAAGAAAGGGAATGATTTATATTCCAGTTCCTTAGGCTGACTACTGTTCAAACCAAATAACTGAAATAATTCTTACTGGAATGATGACCTTCACTCCCCCCCATTGCACCCAAAAGCTTAAGCCACTATGCAGATACTCGATTTTCCGAAGTGTGGCAAGTATTGAAGAAAATAATTTAGCATGTTTGCAAGTGGTTCAAAACTGGAATTCTGGCATCTGACTTGTCTTACTAGGTGGTAAGCAACAGCAGCAAAAAGACCATCTTTGGGTCTGAATCAGACTTTGAAATTGCCAAGTGCAAACTTATATTCTGCTCAAATGCATTCAAGGTTTTGGATCCCTCACCAAGGCTGTTAGGGGCATCTTCCATGTTTCCACCTTTCTCACACATCTGGATAGTGCTTTTGTAATATCACCCAAATAGATGTCTGACCTCCTAACATCAAGGTATACTACTACTCCCCACTTTACTAAGAATTGCTGCTTACGTCAGAAAAACATCAAAAGAATCTTGAATAGCTTGATACCAACAAGTCTTCTGGTTCTGATGGTATTCCCCTTCCCCCTCCCCACTGTAATTTGACTTAAAACTTGTATTCTAGAATTAACAGCTGTCCTTTGTCTGTATGGTCTTTTATACTCATCTGGCACTGTATTACAGCATGTTAACAAGTCTATTTCATATACAAAGAAAAAAGATAAAAGCTAACCACCTAATTATTTCATGCACTCACCCCATTTCTATCAAAAATAATGGAAAGTCAACCTTTTCAGCACCATGAAACCACTATTTAATCAGTAACTTTTAATATGTAGTCTACTGCTCTTCATCCACAGCAGATCTTGTTACCATCATCACCCATATAGAAAGGGCTGGTGAAATCTGCATTATCACTCTAGACATATCTATGGCACTTGATTGAGTGTGACATAGGCCAGTTACCAAATTATCCACAAAATTAATATAGTCTACTCTCCATCCTTTATAATTGGATTGCCAGTTTCTTCTCGTTGTTCACTACTTGTCATTTGGATAACTTTCTTTCTTTCTTCAAATTTATCCATCAGTGTTCAAAGTGTTAAGATATCTATATTAAAATTTAGATATTATTATCCGAGCTCTCCAGGGAGTCAAGGACTAAGAGGTAGGTTATAAATCATCCTTTAGGGGTAGTGAGATGTACTCACTACCCCTAAAGGTAAACTATTCCATTCACTCACTGCTCTGTGAGAGAAAAACCTAGGCTCTTACCCCTTTCTTGACTGCAAACAAACTTAACTTCCATGGAATCCCAAGTGTTCTCTCCCCACCTTCCATATAACAAAAAATTTCATCAGACAATTTCCTCTAACACCCACTCAAAAGTTTATAGACCCCTATCATATTACTCCCTCTTTCTCCTGTTAACCAGAGTCTGTAATTCACATACTCATAACCTGTCCTCATAATCTAAATTGCATAATCCAGATATAATCTTTGTAATTCTTATTTGCACCCTTTCCACAAGTTCTTTCCTCTTGGAACCTTGGAGACCAAATCTGTGAACAGTTATCTAGGTGTGGTCTTATCAAGGCCTCATAAAGTGTCAAATTGACTTCCTTATCCTTACATCTCAAAGCTCAAATTTGCTTCAACATCACAATTATCCTCCAAGTTGTATTTGCAACTTTTTCTATGTTACCTCTGAACCTCAAATTCCTATCCACCATTATGCCAAGATCTCTAGTCTCATAAGTTTCTTATAGCATAATCCTGTTTCATATAATTTTGTAAGTGTTGTATATCAGTAGCATGCTACCTATCTTTTCATCATCAGCAAACAATTGCACATCTCCTGTTAAACCCTTCTTAATATCATTATTGTATAGATTGAACAATGGCCCAAGGACTGAACCTTGAGGTACACCAAATATCCCAAAAGTTAAAAATTGTATTAACTTAAAGTTAAGAAGTTAATAATGTGGTATTTATAAAATTGTTAACCATTTTTGTTTTTGTATGTCACAAGTAAGACATTTTGTGATATTATTTTTTGTCTTTGGCTATGGAAGTCTTGCTTAGATGGAAATAAATTTGTTTAAATTAAATATTAGTGGTTAATTATAATTAAGAAAGTTAAATATGAGAGGATTTAGTAATAATAAATTAATACAGATATGTGCATATGCAGACGATATAGCAATAAGTCACAGTAGAAAAGATTTAGAAGAGAAATTTGAAGAACTTAATAGAAACACTAAAGAAGTTGGATTACAAATTAATGAACAGAAGACTAAATATATGCAATGTGGAAAAAAATAAATAGCAACATTACAAGATATAATATAGGTGTAGATAGTTTTAAATATTTAGGTTCATTAATAACAATAAAATCTCATCTTCCTTTTACCCTCTTTTACCTTGCGGTGTCGAGGGTTTGTTAATCATCGGACCTCAAACCATTCACAGGATAAGGTGGTCGGCCCTACTCCCCGCTGTATTCTATGTCCTGTAGTGTTGAGTTCTCAAGGCCGGTTTGCCTGCTTTGCAGGATGAAAAACTCAGGATAAACTGGGGAAAAAACCCCACTGTCCACGCCCAAGACCGGATAACTTGGATATGGCTGAGGAAGATCCTTCAGCTCCTCACATCACCGACAGGAATCGAACCTAGGACACTCCTTCCCCAGGAATATGGTTGCGAAGCACACAGCCACTAGGCTAACCACATGGATATAACAATAATATATCTGAAGAAATTAATAGAATCATGGCTGGAAATAAGTGTTATTATATTTATAAAAAGTTAATGAGTAATAAGATTCTTAATCGTAATTCTAAACTAAAACTTTATAAAAAACAATTATAAGACCCTTAACAACACATGGATGTGAAACGTGGCAATTAACACAAAAAAGATATAGATAGATTGAGAATCTTTTGAAAGGAAAATATTAAGGAAGATAATCAAGATTTACAGGGTGGAAAGTAGGGAGTTCTTTCACCTGGTGGAGCAGTGAAAATCATACCACTCCTTGAATTCAATGAGTTCGAGTGGTATGATACTTTGTTTCCAAGGAAGGACCTCTCGTGATGAGTCTCTTGACTCCATGGAGGCCTGAATAATAATAATAATATATGGACCAAGAAAAGAAGAAAATGGGATATGGAGAATTAGAACAAATAATAAATATGAAGATTTAGTAAGATATATAATGTTACAAAGAATAGCATGGTTGGGGCATACTGAAAGAATGGAAAAGATACGGGAGTTAAAAAAAAATATTTAAATTGAAACCATTAGGACAAAGGAAGAGAAAGGTAGACCAAGAAAAAGATGGATTGATGATATACAAAAAGATCTTACAACTCTAAAAGTTAAGAATTGGAAGAATATTGCACAGAAAAGAAAATAATGGCTAAAAATTGGTCTGGAAGCTACAACTCTTAAAGAGTTGTAAAGCTAGAAGAAGTTAATTATAATTTTGTATGAGCTATCAAAACAAAAGTTTATAAACATTCTTTACGAAATGTTAATTATGAGGGAAGCAAAAGTTACTGTTGTATTCTTGTTTTGAACTTACCTCAGTGCATAAAAGATTGTGAAAGGAAAAATGTTATTAGCTCTTGTTTCATTTTCAAATTATAATTAAACTTTTCTTCACTGTGAATAAAGAAGTTTGTTGTTTCAAGCCCAATGCTGAAAGTAGTATGGTGACACAGAATAGTTGACCAGTGCAGAGGTTGCCCTAATGTATTTCCAAGAATGCGCTGAAGTGAAAAGAATGTTATTGAATTAAGCATTAGCTGTTTAGGAGTAGGAAAGGAACACAGTAGGAGAAAAAGTGTGGAGGACACTCTACTGCACACATCATGCTGTCTCTATTACTTAATTCTCTAAATGCACACAAGCACACTATATATGAAGACTGGACAGAGAGAATATCCTTGCATAAGGAGCTAAGTATAAAGTTTATAGTAGTAATTTATCCGTATAGGATTTATTTCAGTTAAAGCAGAATAGAACTTTTTAGATTTGAAGTTCTATTTCCTGTTCATATAGAAATGGGGCCCACAAAGTTTGTTTTATTTAGGATTCTCAGTATAATAAGTGATTTCTAACAGTTCATACAGTTTGTTATTTCTTCGAATGCTTTCATATAAAAGGAAAGAGTTGTTCTGAAATGACAACACTGTTGACAAAGTTTTAAGAGGAATGTGGAGTCTTACATATAGAAAGTTAATTCATTCTAATGTGATAAAGAAGAGTTCACGTATATTGCTGTTTTATAGAGAGCACTTTTGTTTTGTGTTAGCCTTTCTCTCCTGTGTGAACTCAAAGAAAAGTTCTTAGGAGGCAAGAGACTAAGGTTTCAGGAGTTTTGTCCATACAAGATAACTGTTGGCTTATGAGAAGTGAAGGAAGCTGTATAATAAATGTATTTTTCATGTTTGAAATTGTTTTAAGAATAATATAAATATGCTGTATATTGGCACTTGCCTAATTAAGTAGTTGATTTGATGTTGCATATATTTGTGCTTACTGTAAATTAAAAATGTTTATTTTGGTTTCAAGAGTGTGAAAACTTAATCTCTTAATGGGTTTAATAGCCAAATATGTAAATGTGTGTGCATGTTGTGTTGTTATTAGTGCTGATGAAAGATAAAAACTGGTGAATGAGTATTTATTAAGTGTTTTGACAGTGAGTGCCAGTTAGGTTGCGAGAACAAAATTAATGTTAGTAGGATAGACAGCATTGATGATAAAATGAAAATGTTAATGTTGGAATTATTGAACGTGCAGCAGTGGAATACAGGAGAACATAATAGACTTAAATAAGGAAATAGTGCATTTGAATGTTATCCTGCACAGGACAAACTGTGAAATTGAAAAGTTGCAGAAGTGGCATGAGCTTAGCAGGATTAAGAAGAGAACAAGAAGCAGGTGGTCTGAGGGGGGGGGGGGGGCAAAAAAACAAGGTAAGGAGGAAATTGTGCACAGAGACTCTTGATCAGATGAATGGTTAATGTATGATGATTTGAAGGAATTACTTGAGTTGGCAAAAGAGAAGAGTGAGAGAGAGCTGGATGGTGAGTCTGTTGCCGTGGTATGACAGTGAAGAGTATAGAGGGAGGGCCAAAATTGCTAATGACTTTATGTGCGGATTATGCAGGAGGAGTGTTGTGGATGTGTGGAGTGAGTTCGATGGGTGAAAGGATTTATATAAGATGGATGGTTTATATTTGAATGGATTTGGTGTACGGAGACTTGAAAAGGTGTTGTTGGACGAAGTGAAAGTGCAGAATCAGGGAAACTAGAGTTATTAAGGGGAGGGGGAAGTAGATATGCAGACTTTAGGGAGACAGTTGAGTGTATGAATGTGTTTGTAATATGCCCAAGCGAGTACGAAGGACAATAGATCAGAATGGGATAGTTAGTATAAGGCATCAAAATAGGAATGGGACAAATGGGCTTCTGCAATTCATGTATACTAAACCAGAAGTATTAGGAACAAGAAGGAAGAATTTTTGGCCTTGGTTGGCACTTCCAAGCCACAGGTTATTGGCATTAGTGAAGCATGGCTGACAGAAGATGGTATAGCTAGTGGGATTGAATGTTGAAGGGTCTAGTGTGTTCAGGAGTGACAGGAAGAATAAAATTGGGGGGGGGGGGTGTTTTTGATGATAGCTAATGAGCTGCAGCCAAGGAGAATAGAAGTGGAACTGCAGGATAGAGAAAAGAGCACATTTGGGGCTATTTGGTGTGAGATTGAGACTAGCAGAACAAAATATACAGTTGGGTGCTGCTATAGACCAAGTGATGGAATAGATGGTGGAGATAGTATGCATAAGCAAATAGAAGAAATTAGTGGAAGGAGGGTATTTGTTATGGGAGATTTCTACTATGGTAACATTGATTGGAAGGAGGAGAGGACACATGGGAGGAAAGAATTGGATTTTATGCAGTTATTAAGGGATAACCATCTGCGACAGCATGTAATGGAAAATACTAGGAGTCAGAGAGTGCTTAACCTAGGCATCTGAGAATTTGGCTGTAACGAATATGACCATGTTGCCAATAATTGGTGAGAGTGATCATAGGGTCTTGACTTGTTAGGTGGCTAAAGGTGTGGAATTTACAATTAATATAGGGTACATGTGGATTATTGGACTAGTAAGTATGACAAGCTTAGGAATTTGATTGGTTCAGTGCCATGGCATGTAAAACTTCAAGGGCTGGATGTTGATAGTGCATCGGAGGCGGTTAAGAAGTGTTTGCAGGAGGCAATGGCTGACTGTATACCTAGAGTCCGAATAATAAATCAAGTAAGGGTTAAATGGATGAATAACACCATTAGGTTTAGCTGCAAAAAAAAAAAGAAACAACGGTGGAGGGAATTTAAGGAGAAACGTGACCAGCAGGCACATGAACGGTATGAAGCGCAGGCCAGAAGGGTAACGTGTGTGGTAAGAAAAGCAAAAGCGGATTATGAAAGAACATTAGCCATGCAGGCTAAAGAGAATCCCAAACAGTTTTTTCGATATGTTGCAAGTAGAAGAAAAAATGTATATGGCAGAATGATTTTAAAGAATGTTGATGGTAGGGAGGTAACCGAATCAGTTGATATAGTGGAATTACTGAGCGAGCACTTTGCAAGAGTATATCATCCAGGTGGTGACATTGCAGGAATGAATGAACCAATAGCTTATACGGGAATTGAGGTGGATGAAGTGGAGGTGAATAGTCTGTTATAAAACCTCAATGTCAATACATCTGTGGGATTGGATGGTATACCGGTTCGCGTCGTATGTGAAGCAGCTAAAGAATTATCAGTGCCCTTGACCATTTTGATTAATTTGAGTCTCGGGTCTGGGTTAGTCCCGAGGGGGTGGAAAGAGGTGAAAATAGTTCCACTGCATAAAGGAGGTTCCAAGACTGCTGTGTAAATTACTGACCGATCAGCATATCAGGAATCGTTGTCAAGGTCTTGGAGAAAATAGTCAAGAGGAAAATACAGGATTGGATAGATGAAAATGGGATACTGTATGGGGGGGCAGCATGGTTTTGTGAAGGGTAGATCATGGCTCAGTAACTTGCTCACATTTTATAACACAGTGACGGCTGAACTGGATAAGGGTAATGGGTTTACAGTGATTCTACTGGATCTTGCTAAGGCCTTTGACAGGATACCACATGGAATTCTTATCAGTAAACTGCAGCATATGAGGATGGATATAGGGTTGGTGAGATGGATAGGAGGGTGGTTGATGGAGAGATATCAGAGAGTGGTTTATTCAGGAGTAGAGTCCAAAAGATGGCCTGTGACTAGTGGTGTGCCGCAGGGTTCTGTTCTTGGACTACTACTGTTCAATTTGTTCATTAATGATATAGGAAAGGATCTGAGAGGAAGTGTTCATTTGTTTGCTGATGATGCAAAGTTGGGTAGAGCAATAGTCAGTGCACAGAATGTCAAAATTTTGGAGGACTGGGCTAAGAAGAATGGATGTCAATTTAATGTGGCAAAGTGTAACGTTATGTATTTTGGGGTGAAAAGATTAGCAGCAGTATATCACATTGGTGGAACCATACTCCAGGAGATTGAGACCAGGGATTTGGGAGTGTTGGTGGATAGGGAGTTGAAGTTTAGGGGGCACATCGCAAAAGTGGCTAAATCAGCTCATTAAATCACTTGGTTGCTGAAAAATATTTTAACACGCAGAGACAAACAGGTTATTGTTCCTCTGTATCGAGCCTTGATAAGACCCCATCTAGACTACTGTGCCCAGATATGGGCACCAAGGTTTCTTCTTGTTGGGAGGAGGTGGAGGGGATCCAGAGACGAGTGACCAAGATGATAGCAGGTCTATGGAATGAACCTTATGAGAACAGGCTGAAGATTTGTGGGTTGCAGAAATTGGTTGATAGGTGGAAAAGGAGTGATATGATTGAGACATTCAAATTACTGAAGGGTTTCTATAAGATTAATTCAGAAGCTATTTTTGAGAATAGGACTGGTGGTGGGAGGACTAAGGGCTATACATGGAAGCTGGGCAAGAGTGTGGTTAGCAAGGGTGCTAGAGCTAGGTTTTTTACTTGGAGAGTGGTGAATGAGTGGTATATGCTGCCAGAGTCTGTTGTGGGTGCCATGACTGTGAATGAGTTCAAGGTGAGGTATGATAGATACTGTGTGAATGTCGAATAGTTGTTCTTGACATAATGTTAGGGCCTCCCTTGGTGAGTCTATCGACTCCTTGGAATTGCCCATAATAATAATAATAAAGTATAACAAAATTATGTTTCCCTGGCACAAAACACTAATGATATAGTCATATCATCCACATTCAAATAGTAAGGCCTAAGAAATTATTCTTTTGGCTAGCACTAATGATGTGAGAAGTATTCAATGAGGGATGATGTGAAGGAGTTATTGCATGGAAAAAAATGGAGAGTGAGAAGATGAAGATTGTAAGTTTCCTGCCATGCTATGATAGAGGTGAATTAAGAAGGATATTGAGAGCATACAAAGGAATGGTAAAGTTTGTGACCCTATATCCTGAGTTTGATGGGAAGAAGGATTTGTATAATGCTGATGGACTGCATCTAAATGGCTTTAGTGTTGGGTGTCTAGAGAGAGTTGTTCACCAAGCTTACAAATTTAGGAAAACTTAAGCAGTTAGAGTGGATGCAGGTGAATGTGTGTGTGTGCACGTGCGCGCGCAGGCACTCATGAGGCAAGTGAGTGAGTGTGAGAATTACCAACAAGTGCAGAATCTAATCTAGGCTGTTTAAGTCTCAGCTCTGGTAGAGTTCCAAGGCAGTGGAAAGAGGGCAAAATAATTCCCTTATGTAAGGGATGTTCTGAGATTCAAGCAAGAGATTATAGACAAATCAATGTCTCTGGAATGGTGGTATAATTACTTGAAAAAATTTGATCAAAAAAAGAATTCAAGAATGGGTGGATAAGAACACGATACTCTGAGGGGCAGCATACGATAACTCTTAACTTTGTGAAGGGTCTGTCATGCCGTAGTAATTTATTACCTTTTGAAATAGTGACAGCTGAGTTGGATAAAGGAAGGCTACACAATGATTCTGCTGGATTTTGCAAAGGCATTTGACAGAATATCATATGGAATTCATTATGCAAATTAGAACAGATGGGAATGGATATAACATTAGTTATATGGATAAGACTGCTGAACAGATATTAAAAAGTGTTATATGAAGGAGCAGAATCCAGGCGAAAACTCGTGACTAGTGGTGTGCCACAAGGTTCAGTGCTAGGACCAGGACTACTGCTGTTTAAATTGTATATTAATGATATGGGAAATATTCAGTTGTTTATTGATGATGCAAAATTAGGTAGAGTAATAGTGAATCAAGGTGATGTGGAGAGCTTGCAGAATGATTTAAGCACAGGCTGTCAGTGTGGGCAAAAGATAATGGATGTCTGTTTAACTGGAGAAATGTAAAGTTTTGCATTTTGGAATAACTAGATTACAAGCTGTGTACCACATTGATGGAATTGTACTCCAGAAAAATACACGAAGCTAAGGATTAAGGGGTGGTTTTAAACAGAGTTGAAGTTAAGAGGACATATTGCTAAGGCAGCTTACTTGGATAAGATTACTTGGCTATTGAAGAGTACACTTACAAGTAGAGATAAAGAAGTTGTTATTCCTATTTATAAGGCCTTGAAATGTCCACATCTGGATTATTGTGCTCAGGTCTAGTCTCCTGGGTTTCTTGGGATGAGGATTCAGAGGCAAGCGACCAAGATGAATATCCTTGTAGAATGTTTCCTATAAGGATAGATTGAGGGATGGTTAATAGAATTTGGTTAAATTTGTGAGAAACGGGATATGATAGAATCATTTAAATTACTTTATGGATTTTATATGATTGGTGTAAGGGAAATTTTTGAACACTTGGCTAGAGAGGGACAGAACAAGTGTTCATTCCTTGAAGTTGAGTAAAAGTGTGGTTAGTAGGAGAATGAGGACTACATTTTTGGTTGGAGATTTGTGAATGAATGGAATGGGTTGCCACATTTAGTTGTAAGCACTTTGTTAATAGATTCATGGAGAGGTATGACAGATTGTTTGGATGGTTTGGGTCTCCTGCGATGTCTTTGGGCTCTATGGAGGTGCCCATACAGTGATAATTTAATAGGTTAAGTTACATATAAGATCCTGGGATACAAACCTGTGTGCAAGCTTGATTTGGAGTTCAGTTAGTGTTTTCTTTTTATTTCAAATTTAAGAGTTTTTACTACTTGGAATGTGTAATGGAGAAGATAAAAAAATATATATATATACCCCCTTCCCCACACACAAACACCTTGGGGGGGGGGGGGGGGGGAGTAGAAAGTTCTGATAAACACCTAGAACAAAAATGACTGGTTTCTGCAACAAAGGAAAGACTTTTTTCTCAGAGGATTGCAAATGATGGAGCAGCATTGTAACAAGTGTATAACACTTTGTGGGGAATATGTAAGTTAAATGGTTCTACCTCAATTTCTTCAAATGGTGATTATCACAACTTTCCAGCCCCCCCCCCCTCTCCTCATACTTACAGGCTCATTCAAGGACTATATACTTTTGCATACGTTCTCCTTCTTCCTCTTGATAGTTTTGCCAAAGACGAATAATCTTGTAAAAAAAAAAAAATGGTCATAATTTACAATTATAAATCTTTTTACAGTTACTTCTCCACATTATGGTTTTATTCGCTTTGGTTTTGTAACCTCATATATAATCAGCACTTGTGATGTGCTTTCTAAGAAATTGATATTCATGTTAAAGAAAAAACTGTCAAGTATGTGCAATTTATTGTAACTTAACTGATTTCAATGGTTCTTTATTGTAATTGACAATTTTTAAGTGTGCAGTCATATCTATCTTTCATTGTAAAGACATTCTCTTTTCATTACTGATGATAACACATCAGCCATTACTTATAGACATCATTCAGTAACGAAGAACAAGACTAATTCTTGAAAATTTTTGAAAATTTTAGGAAGTTTTCAAAAACTTGACAGTTGGAATTTATTAATAGAAAATTCAGAAAATGGAATCTTAGCAAAGTAAATCCTTTGACTGGAAAAGTAACTGGCAACAAATGAATTGTATATAAAAAGAGATGTAAGTAGATGTTCTGTATCAATGTTCAAAGAAACAAAATGAAAAGTTTCATCTTCTGTCTCATGGACATGAGTAACATTAATTTCTTGGAATAAGTGACGAATTAAAGAAATCTGAAATTGCAAAGCGATATTAATGAAGCGCTTTACCCTGATACCTTTTTGTTATAAAATAGTAAAAGAAACTGTTTTTTCTCTGGTAATGAATTTGCAATTTGTGCATATTGTAATGAAACAGCCCAAGGTAAGAATATTTATACTGTAAAAATGATTTATGATTTTAATACTACAAGGACAGCAAAGGTCATACTGCACCATTTCAAAGATTAGAGCAGTACGCAAGGTAAGATGATCGCAAACATCCATACCTGCAGGGGGATTCGAATCCACGACCTGTTTGTTGGAGAGTGGGTATGCTAACCGCTTGGCCGACAGTGAGGATGAATGGAACTATATATGCTAAAGAGAGAAGTGCTGCATGGTCCCATGAAGTTACTATTGTTAAGTAAATTTAGAAGAGTTCAATCTGACTAGTGCAATGACTCTTCATTCCTTTTAGAATCCAGGAAATGATTGACTGAAAACCAAATAAAATATATTTGATGAAACTAAACACTACATACATGATTAATATAATTAAATTAATATATTCATCATCATTATCAGCCATTGTCAATCCACTGCTGGATAAATGCCTTTCCAAGATTACTCAAAACTGTCTGCCCATGACTCTCCTATCCCATGCCACTCCTGCAAATCTGATGATATCATCAATTCACTGGGATTTAGGTTGCGTCGTGGTCATTTTTCCTCTCGTGAAATCCAATCCAGCACTTCTTTTGTCCATGGTTGATCTTGTCTTCAAGCAATGTGTCACTCTTCCTATGATGTCAGAGACTTTTTTTCTTATCCACGTATTCTTTTTGTGATCCAGGTTTGTGATACCAACTAAATTGTGTTGTTCTTAATTTCTGCATTTCCTTTGCATTTAGTGTCCATGTTTCACAGCCATGTGTCAATATAGGAAGAATACATTGGTTAAAAACTTTTCTCTTCAGGCATAATGGTAGTTGGCTTTTGTGCTGTGTTTGTGGTGTAGTGGTTATCACATCCACTTTACACCAGAAGGTCTCAGGTTCATTCCCTGGCAGACACACGGTTTTTTTGCCAGCCTGGTTGGCCAAGTGGTTAGCTTATCCTCTCTCCAGCCAAAAGGCTGCCGGTTCAAATCCCACCGTGTGGGCATGGATGTTCGTGATTGTCTTTAAAATACTAGTGGTGGTAGTGGGCAGTAGATGGCATTGGTGTAGATGATGTGGTTCGCTGTAGTTGATGGATTGAGTGATGAAGATGGAGAGTTGTGGACTCCCTGGAGGTATGACATAATAATATTGAAAGTAATTTTCCAAATGCTTTCCACCCAAGCATCATAGGTCTTTTAATTTCGTTTATGAATTTTGTTCCATTGATATCTGTTGTCCTAAGTATATGTAATGTCGAACTTGTTTGATTTCCTCATTATTGAGGAAATTAAACAAGTTGGACATAGCTAATGAACATAACTTGGGTCTTCTTTAGGCCAGCTGTTTTGCTAGCAATTTGGAGTTCATGGATACGAAACTGTAATTCATGTGCAGTTGAAGTAAAGATAACTATGTCATATGCAAAGCGTAAATGGCTTAAACATCTTCCATTTATTTTCAGACTCTTCCCTTCCCAATCAAGAAGTTTGAATATTTCTTCTAGGCACACTGTGAATAATTTTGAGGAGATTGTGTCACCCTGTCTTATACCTCTGTATTTCCACAGTAGAGATGTTTCCATCGAAATGAATTGCTGCTATGGCATTGGTGTATACTGATTTGATGGTTCTGACTTATGGCAACTCCACTTGTTGGTTTCGTAATGCTTTAAGTATTGCACAAGTTTTTATTGAATCAAAGGCTTTCTCATAATCAATAAAACCAAGACATAATGGTAACTGATATTCATTACACCATTCAGTAATCTGCTGTACAACTTGAATATGGTCCATTGTACTAAAGCCACTTCGAAAGCCTGCTTGTTCTTTTGGTTGTGCTAGGTCTAAAGTTGTACAAAGCCTATCAGCTAAGACTTTTGTAAACCACTGATAGTAGACTGATGGGTCGGTAGTGCGTCAAGTCTTCTACCTCACCTTTTTTTATGTATCAGAATAAGGTAGCCTTCTTCCATGTTCTTGGTAAATCATTTTTCTTCAGGCATAAAGTAAATAGTTTTGCCAAGAGTTTGTAGATTATTTCTCCACCTGTTTTTTAGAAGTTCGGCTATAACTCCATCCTGACCTGCAGCTTTTCCATTTTGCAAGCTTTGGATGCTCCACATAGATTCTTCTGGTAGAATTTGTGGTAGTACTTCAGCTGTTTCGTAGTTGTTTTCTTCATTTACTTCATCATCCTGATATAATACTAAGTAAAATTCTTCAATTCTTTTTGCTATAGCATATCTATCTCTGGTTATGGTCACATCTTGTAGTTTGACCGCAACCATCTGTTTATTGCTGTTCATCAATTGCTGTTTGGCTTTTTTGAGGCTATGGTTGTTTTCAATTTTTTTAGTTTTCTTGTTTCTTCTGTGATACATTTTCTGATCGTTTTGCACAATTCAGTGTATTCAATTTTATTCTGTAGTAGTTTCATTTCTCTTTGTTTCTTCATAAGTGGTTTTGTTTATTCAGATATTTTGTCTTCTGTTCTGTGGTACCAGCTATTTCAAGTGAGCATTGTATATTAATATGTCAATTATATACACACACACGGACAAAGAAATTAGCGCACCTGGAAGAAAACATGGTACAACAGCAAAACTAAGCAAATAGCTAGAGTGCGGGATGGTATGCAAATGATCCAAGTTTGGTGCGATTGCGCATGCCCACACACCCTGCAGTGGCACTGCACCATGAACCGGCAGCCTTATAAAGCCGGCGTGTAGTTGATAGCCAATTAAAGCGAAAAGCACCGGCTGATGCAAGCTAGAGTACAGAGTGACAATAATGCCAGGTAGACGCCAGAGACATCGATTTAAGCAACTTAAAGACTTTGACAGAGGCATGATCATCAGCCTGAAAACCGGAGGGTGGTCAGCGTGCTGTCTAGGCATGCACATGAACTGTTCGGACCATACTGTCTGACACTGTTGGGAGCTGTGGACACGTTCTGGCACTGCCACATGGCAGAGCAGCACCGGTCGGATCAGGAGACCAACGCTAGAGAGGATCGACGGATCGTACGGCAAGCACGGAAGGATCCCACGGTGACCCGGTCCACTATACAGGCAGATGTAGGGGCTCCTCTGTGCCCACGAACCATTTCCTGATGCCTCACGGAGGCGAATTTATGATCCCAGTGCCCCTTACGTGTGCTCCCATTAACACTGCAACATCGCTGACCCCGTTTGCAGTGGTGCCAGGCGAGAGTGACGTGGAACGCCACAGACTGGCGACATGTGGTCTTCAGTGATGAGTGCCACTTTGTCTTGGGGGACAGATGATCATCGTGTCCGGGTGTGGAGAACCCCTGGTCAAAGACACAATCCCGACCTCGCTATCGAGCACCACACCTCCCACACTGCAGGCATTATGGTCTGGGGAGCCATAGCCTATGATAGCCGATCACTCATCGTAGTGGTACGTGGCACATTGACAGGACAGTGGTATGTGGACGACATCCTACTGTCCCACGTTCTCCCATTCCTGGCCGAGATACCAGGAGCGCTATACCAGCAGGATAATGCCCGTCCGCACACGGCTCAGGTTGCCCAGGCCTGCATACGTCATGTACAGGCACTTCCATGGCCTGCCTACTCCCCAGACTTGTCCCCTATTGAGCATGTTTAGGAGCAGCTGAAACGCTAGCTCCCACGTTCCACAATATCTGGGATTTGGAGCACAGCGTCCAACACGTGTGGGCCAGTCTGACGTAGGACAACATCAGGCGTCTGTTCGCCACCATGCCGGATCGTATTGCAGCATGTAACGCTGCACGAGGCGGTGCAATGTGCTATTGATGATGACTGGATTGCGTACCACAGATTCCTTTTGTAATTGTCCTTCAGCTCTGTTTTTGCCATTCATGTGCATCACTCACCTGTATCATTACACCAATAAAATTTCAGTTGAATCTTATGCATCCTTCTTGGTGTGCTAATTTCTTTGTTCTTGTGTGTATATTATATTAATTATATTAATAATTAATATAAAACTATTTGGATCTAGGGCCTTCTAAATAAAAAAAAAAAAATTGCACTTTAAGATCTCCTTTATCTTTAGTGAATATACTCATTCACTCACTGACCCATTCTATTAATACAGTAATCCACCATTTATCAGAACAGTCAATTTTCCAAACACTAAGTTCAGATAACTGAAGCACTATTACATAGTGCTATACAGGAAGTCAGTTGACATGCAAGGGTCAGGTAATCGAAGGGTCGATATTTTGAAGATCAGATAAATCGTAGATTACTGTAGTTTGTTTTATATGTACTTAGTCTACTAGACTGAACGTTTTTTTTTAACAACAAATTCCTACAAACAGTAAATGCCCATTACTCGGTTCTTTATTAGGCCCTTTTCTCAAAATATAAAACTTCTCAACTTCCATAGGATTATGCAGTGTTTGCTTATTTAGAATATTTTTTCCATTCATCCTCACTGTTTCGCTGAATATCAATATTCTTACCTTGGGCAATGTAATTACAAGATGCACAAATCATTGGTTCCTTAGCTGAGAAAAAAAAGAGACTTTTACTACCATATAAACAGTGTCTCAAAGTAGTTTCTTCGTTAATGCCACTTTACAGTTTCAGATTTCTCTAATTCCATCACTTATTCTGAGGAAATAATTCATATCACCAGTGTCCTTGAGACAGAAGATGAAACTTTTCATTTTCTTCGAATGTTGAAATAGAATGCCTATTTAATATCTTCTTTTATTTAATATTCACTTATTGTCAGCCTTAGTTTTCATTCAAAGGATTCACCTTGCTAAGATTCCTTTTCTGCATCCTCTATTAATTTATTTTGACAGTCAAGTTTTTAAGAACTTCCTAAAAACAAAATTCTCTTGAAAGTCTGCATTCTCAGACTTCCATTCTCTAGCTTCTTGTTTTTCATTACCCTGGTACCAAATGCTCTGTCAGCTGTCAATCACCCATCAATCTCCTTAGTGAATATGCACACTTGTTCAATTAAGCAGCAAGTAAAGTCTAATACATTATCGTTAGCAAAAAGAGGATGCCTTAACAATGAACCATGGATATCACTGTGCACTTCACAATTGTAAATTAGAATAAAGAACCATTGAAATTTTGCAGTTATCTGATATATAGTAAGTATTATAAAATTCATCACAAATACTTCACTTTTTTTTTCTTTAACATAATTATCAGTTTCTTGTTGGGCATATCACAAGCCACTCATGTGGTTAGGAAACTGAAACCAATAAAACTCTAACATAGAGAAGCACTTGCAACAAGATTTGTAATTGTAAATTATTATTATTTTCTACATTTTGAAATGTTCAGGCAGGTGATGATGGGAACTTTGAAAATGGTGTACATGGAAAACAATTGGAATTATTGATTGTAAGTAGGAATAACATCTGTGAGCAAGGAGAACAAATTCCTTGAGCTTATTAAGAATAAATCGCTATGATGCAACCAGTCTGGCAAAGAAAGAGAGATCATGGTTTTGATGTGGGAGGTAACTAGTCAAGTACAGGGCTTCACTGAACAAAACAAATGTCTGGAATCACTTAGAAGACCATAATGTCTTTGGTTTATGGTCTTGAGAGAGAAATCAGTAATACTTTGGAAGTCTGAGATTGATGGCAGTGCCATATTATATTCATGCAGATAATAATGCCAGATTATATTCATAATATTCCTAAGGTTATATGGATGATGGAATAAATGTGAAATGGATGATTCATGAAATTATTATGTGGGCACCTTCATGGAGTCCTAAGACTCATTGCAGAAAATCCAAACTATCCACACAACCTATCACTTGAACCCATTAACAACTGACTGGCAACCCACACCATTCATTAATAACTCCAAGTGAAAAATGTAGTCATGTTTCTACTAATCATCCTCTTACTCAACTTCCAGGGATGAAACCTTGTTTTGTCCTCTCGCCAAGTGCTGAAACATGTCCTCTGCATCAAACCTATAAAACCCTGTAAGTCACTTAAATGTTTCTTTTATATTCTCTAATTTTTACTTACAAATTAACTTATGCAGCCCACACACAACCTCAGTCTTATCATATAGGGAACTTTCTACAGATGTAGACATATCAAGGCCTTATAAAGAGGAATAACAACTTCCTTATCTGTACTTGCTTGTGTGGTCTTCAATAGCCAAGTAATCTTATGAGCTATCTTAGCAACCTTAGTAATATGTCCTCATTACTTCAACTCTGTTTACCACCACTCCTAAATCCCTAGCTTCATCTATTTTCTGAAGTACAGTTCCATCAATGTGGTACACAGTTTATAATCTATTTATCCCAAAATGCATAACTTTACATTTCTCCACATTAAACTGATATCATGAGTGGTCGGCATATCCGCTCTCCAACCGAAAGGCTGCAGTTCGAATCCCGTCGTAGGCATGGATGTTTGTGATTGTCTGTGGAAATACTGGTGGTGGTGGTGGTAGATGGCATTGGTGTAGTTGCGGTTAGTTATAGTTTGTGGATTGAATGGTGGAGACAGATGTAGAGTAGGTGTCCTACCTCGATGAGTATTTGAACTCCCTGGAGGTGTCACGTAATAATAATAATACTGACAGCCTATTTAAATCGTCCTGTAAGCTCTCCTCCACATCACCTTGATTCACTGTTACTCTACCAAATTTTGCATCAAACAACTGAATATTTCCTTTCAGGTTATTTCCCACATCATTTATTTACAAACTAGGGAGCCTATGGCACCCAACCCCCCAAGTGCCGGACGGGTAGGCTGGTTCTCCTTGAATTCTGATAACTCGAATTTTGAAGACTCAAAAGGGGGTTCTGCCCCCCTGGCACATACGGTGTCCAATCCCCCGAGTTCCGGACTTGTAGGCCAGTTCTCCTTGAATTCTGATGACTCGAATTTTGAAAACTCGAAAGGGGTGTTTCCACCCCTGGTGCCTACAGTGCCCAACCCCCCAAGTTCTGGACTGGTAAGCCAGTTCTCCTTGAATTCTGAAGACTCGAAAGGATGGGTTCATGGTGCACTTGGTGCCCCCCCCCCCGAGTTCTGGACTGGTAGGCTGGTTCTCTTTGAATTCAGATGACTCGAATTTTGAAGACTCGAAAGGGGGGTTCTTCCCCCTGGCACATACAGTGCCCAATCCCCCGAGTTCTGGGGGATTGGGCACCGGCTATGACTTACAAAGCCAGTGTGTTATGTCTGTTAATTTTGTGTGTTCTTCTGGTCAGTTTGTCTGTTTTGCAGGATGAAGATCCAAGTTTCAAAAGTAAAAACACTATCACTCTATACAAGCCCATCTAACTTGCTTTCATATGAATTGGGGGGGGGGGGGTTATAAAGGTCCTTGACATTCTAGACAGGATTCAAATCCAAATGTTTTCAACCAAAGTGTACATCTCATTGATAGTGACTTAGCTACAAAACTTCCTTTCATGTATGGAGTAATGTTAACAACTGAGAAGGAAGAATGGAGTCACTGGCAGTTCAGAAGCATGAACTGTTTGGAATTTTAAGAATCTTGATGCTTATAAAGCTGGATGGGATCATTATGTATGTTCAGGGAATGTAAAAGAAATGAAATCGCCCTTGATTTTGTTTAACAAGAGTCTGGCAAGTAATATGAAAATATTGCCATTTCATAAAGACGACTCTGTTAGTGGTGTCAAAGTATAGGCCTGTTGGTATGGTAGTGCAAATTGTTAGGGATAGCATACAAATTTGGATTAATGAGAATAGAAATCATTCCAGAGAGCACTATAAATGGAAATGTTGCCTCACTGACCTAGTTACATTTTATAATAGAATAACTATATTTAACAGATGAAGTGCTTATATCATGATTTTCTAGATTTCAAAAAGGCATTTGATAGAACAATGCAGAACAAACTGCTGTTGAAATTGAGTAGGATGGAGATGTGTAGGAGATCTGTATTAAAATTCAGATAACTCACAAGTTAAAAATAAATGAATTGAATTAAAGTTAAAACATTAATAATGCCAGACTCATTTGGTATTTGGAAAGTGTTAGTTAAATGTGTACGTTTCTTTTTGTATGTCAAAAGCAAAACGTCTTGAATGTTAGTTTTGTCTTGGGCTGCTGAACTCTTGCTTAGATGTGAAATAAATTATATATTGTGATTTTTTTTAAATTTTTTTTATGAGCCATCAAAGTTTGAAATATTGGTGCTGTTTCTTTCTATACAAACATGTTTAAAAAATGTTATCACTTATGAGAGAGAAGCAAAAGTCACTGCTATCTTATTGGAAGTGATTAAGTGTGAACTTAACTTGGTGCATAAATGATTGAAATTAAGGATTGCTATAATTTCTGCTACTGTCATTTTGAAATTATAATTAAATAACTTTCCTGTGCTACGAAAAGAACTCTATCATTGTTTCAAGTACAGCACTGAAAAAAGAAATGGCAGAACATGGTGGTGGATTGGAGCTGAAGTTTGTATATAGGATGTAATTCAGTTAAAGCTGAAAGGAACTTTATTGCTCTCCAGTTCATATAGTAATTGGCCCAGTGAAGTTTGTTTACTTAGGAATTTGTCTTAAAAGTTGTTGATATGGTTTTAGTTATTTCTTCAGAAGCTTTGGTATAGAAGACAAAGTTGTTTTTCTGAAGCTTCAAAACTATTAAGGTTTTTAGTAGTTTATGCAGTGAAGTTTGCTATCACTTTTGTATAGAAAGTGAATTAAGTTATTGAAGTGTTTTGGATAAAGACCAAAATTGTTTTCTTCAGTGTTACATGATTTGAGATAAAAGAAGAATTGATGTAGCTGTTATACAGGGCACAAGTTTTGTGTTAGTATTTCTTCTGTGTGTATTGAAGAAATAAAAGTGTCTGTTGGAAACATTGAAATTCAAAAAGCTTTTTCCATATAGGATAACTGTTAGATTTAACTGCACAGCTTCCCTTCAATTTTCATAAAGTGTTGTATGCCATTTGGATTAGTAATGTAAGAAATATATTGGTACTTGTGCAGTTAAATAGTAGATTTGATGTATATATTTGAGTGTTTTGTAAATTAAAGATTTTTATTTTAGTTATAGAGTGTGTGAAGTCTCCATCTCTTAATAGATGTAATGAGTTATTGGGTTAATTTAGAAGATATTTGTGATATCCTGGAGTTGTGTGCAAGCTAGATTTGTAGTTTAGTTTCAAGTATTTTCTTTTTGTTTTGAAATTAAATTTTGTCACTCAGAGTGTGAGGCAGTAAGTAAAAATAAAAAAAAAAATACATCCCATATACATAAAGATATAGTCCTTTGAACAGCCTGGGCGTAGGGATGGGTAGTTATAGGAGTCAGTGAGTTGTGTGATGCACTCTTTTGAAAGGTGACAAATGGCATATTACGTGGTTCAGTCCTGGGCCACTGCTTCTATAATTTATATATTGACAATATAGTACAAGGTTTCAGAGGAAATGTTTAGGTGTTTGCTGAGGATGAACTAAACTGTGGAGAGTAGCATCAAAACAACTTTGTGATTTGCTCTTGCTATAAGAGGATACTGAATAGGTTGATGGTTTTAGTAGATGGACTAGGATGTCAGCTCAGTTTTGTTAAATGGAATAGCATTATTATATTGGTGGACTCTCATTCCAGAACACGGAGGAGAAGAATCTAGGTGGCATTGAAGAATAAGGAGCCAAAGTGCAGGAGAACATATTGCAAAAGTTGTTAAAGTTTTCTAGGAAATTGCTGCCGTAATGTGAAGGATACTGACTCGAAGTAGGAATTAACTACTTCGAGTCAGTATCTACAAAATTAACAACTCTGGAGTATCGGGGTGCTTAAGGGTCAAAGCTGTATAACTGAGAGGAGACCTCCACATAGCCTTTAAAGGAATGGGGAGAACCGACCAGGACTTCTAACCTAATGTCCATTCCTCACCTTCTCGTGGTGCACTCTGTTGGGTATCTACCTGGATACTGAACGAACGAGGATGGGCTGGCAATTTGGGATTTAGCCGACCAAATTGCATTCCTATTGGTTAAACCAAAATACAAAATGATGGTACAACATGACAAAATTTCATGCCGGCTGGGGCATCGCCCAGTTAAACAAGACCCCCGTTGTTTTCACCAGGGAACCAGGGCGAACAGCGAAAAGTCAGCTACTGGAACAAATCTGAAAACACACCCTCAACTCAACATCACCAGAGTTAAAGATCGGTACTATCAACATAAGAAGCCTGAATGGCAAAGAAATGGAGTTAGCAGAGGAATTAGATAAGTACCAGATCGACATAATAGGGGTGACTGAAACAAAAAAGACCAAAACTGGCGAGATCATTCTGAGCAATAAATACAAAATGTTATATTCAGGCAATGACAATCAAGGAAAAGAAGGAGTAGCCATAGTATTCAACACAAAATACGAGCCTCATCTTCTTGAATGGCAGGCAGTGTCAAGTAGAGTGATTTGGGCAAATATCAGAATGGGGAACTGGACAATGAGACTTATTTGTGCCTATGGTCCCACAGAAGGCTCTGCTAAATTAGAAGTGGAGGAATTTTTTGAGGCTCTAGAGAAAGCAACTGACACAATGAAAAAGGAAAAGTTGGTCCTTGTTGGGGATCTAAATAGCAGAGTAGGAAGTGATTGTCAGACATACAAAAATGTTTTGAGAAAATTTGGAGAAAAGAGCAAAACTAATAATATTGGCAAATACCTGTTGGATTTTTGCTCAGGACATGGACTGGTTATTACAAACCAGTAGCCATAGTATTCAACACAAAATACAAGCCTCATCTTCTTGAATGGCAGGCAGTGTCAAGTAGAGTGATTTGGGCAAATATCAGAATGGGGATCTGGACAATGAGACTTATTTGTGCCTATGGTCCCACAGAAGGCTCTGCTAAATTAGAAGTGGAGGAATTTTTTGAGGCTCTAGAGAAAGCTACTGACACAATGAAAAAGGAAAACTTGGTCCTTGTTGGGGATCTAAATAGCAGAGTAGGAAGTGATTGTCAGACATACAAAAATGTTTTGAGAAAATTTGGAGAAAAGAGCAAAACTAATAATAATGGCAAATACCTGTTGGATTTTTGCTCAGGACATGGACTGGTTATTACAAACACTATGTTCCAACATAAAAATGTGCACAAATTCACATGGAGAGAAGAGGCTAGGAATAAGAAAAGTCTCATTGACTATGTTATTGTTGATAGTGATGTTTTCTCCCTGGTGCAGGACACCAGAGTGTACAGAGGATTTGAAATTGGTAGTGATCACTATTTAGCCTTGAGCAAGATAAAATTGAATTTCATATTGAAAAGAATGACATGTAAGAAAGTTTTAAAGCGAACAAAAGTTGAGCAGCTCTCAGATGTGAACTGTAGACTAAAATATACACAGATTATTGAAGAAAAAATGAAAGAGTTTGAGAACAGGAACCAAACCTTGGAGATTCAGTGGCAAGCCTTCAAGAAAACCCTAATTGATTCAGCCAGAGAGGCATGTGGCGAAGTTGTCTGCAAGGATAGAAAAATGAGAACTCCATGGTGGACACAGGAAGTTAAAGAGGCAGTGAAGGAAAAGAAGAAAACATATCAAAAGTTCCTGGCAAATTAGTCAGCTTGTGCTCTTAGAGAATACAGAGACAAATGTAAGAAAGCTAAACAGTGTGTAGTAGCTAAACAAAAGTCATGGGAGGACTTTGGCAAGAATATAGAAAATAAATATCAAGAAGGTGGAAAAATATTCTGGAGGTTGTTGCAGAAGCTTAGGAATGGAGGAAAGAGTGCTGTAAAAGGAGTTAGAGATGATAATGGTGACATGAAAACAGGAGGAAAAGATATCCTTGAAGTATGGAGTAATTACTTCGAAAATTTGCTAAATGAAACGAGCAGTGCTGACAGCACAGTGATAAAAAAAACACTGATCTAGCATGCAGTCAGGAATACATATCCATACTTGAAGTAGAAAAAGCCATCAAAGGCTTGAAATGTGGAAAGGCAGCAGGAGTAGATGATATTCGACCAGAAATGCTGAAGTATGGTGGTATAAAAGTCTTACAGTGGCTGCACTGCATAGTTCAGAATGCCTGGACAGAGGGACGAATTCCTGATGATTGGAGTAGAGCTCTCTTAGTACCCATATATAAAAAGGGAAATAAAACTGAATGGGAGAATTACAGAGGCATATCCCTACTGAGTGAATATGCAAGTATACTTGAGAAGCGGTTGAGAAGAATTGTGGAAGAAAAGCTTGGTGAAGAACAAGCTGGATTCAGGTCAAATAGAGGCTGGCAGGATCAGATCTTCACTTTACAAGAAATAGTCGAGAAATCATGGGAATATAACAAAGATCTGTATTTAAGTTTTGTCGATTTGGAAAAGGCATATGACAAGGTGCCAAGAGAGAAGCTATTCAACACTCTACAGTTATATGGTGTCAATGGGGCATTATATCAAGCAATACTTAGTCTTTATATGAGTTATAAGTCAGCAGTTAGAATTGAAGGAAGTACAGGAAGATGGTTTAATCTTAAATCTGGTGTGAGACAAGGATGTACATTATCCCATCTGTTATTTATTATCTATATGGATCACATTATGAAGGATAGTGGTATTAAACATGATATCAAAATTGGAGATGTTAATGTTCAGCTCTTTGCTTTATGCGGACGATGTTATACTTCTAAATAAATCCGCTACAAGTCTGCAAGATTCTCTGACTAAATTGAATAACTGTTGTAATAGATATAGTATGAAGGTCAGCAATAAAAAGACAAAAGACAATGAAAATAGGCAGAATCATTGAAAATGTCAACTGAATGGAGAACCTGTGAGAAAATAAAACATTTCAGCTACTTAGGCATGATTTTTAGCGAAGGTGGTAAATTAAATATAGAAATAGACAACAGAATCAACAAAGCTGGTATGGTGGGAAGTCAATTGAATAAATTCATATGGAATAAGAGAGAAATTAGTCGCAACACTAAAGTGTTCAAACCAGTTTTAACTTATGGATTTGAGAGCTGGATCAGAAGTAAAACACTTGACCAAAGACTAGAGACTGCAGATATGAGAGTCCTGAGAAAGATTAGCGGCATGAATAGATGGCATCAATGGCAATATCATATTAAAAACAAGGATATTAGGAAAGAACTTGACATTGTCGGCATCGAGGAATGCATTAGCAGAGCTAATCTCAGGGCGAGGAAAGATTAGCAAAACGAGTGTTCTCTGCCAGGTTGGCAGGAAAACGACCCAGAGGAAGACCAAGATATAGGTGGATTGATACGGTACAATGTGCCTTAGACGATAGAAATATAAGATCTAATAATGATAATATTGGAGTCTTGACAAGTAACAGAATGATTTGGAGGAAAATTGTAGATAGGAAGTTAGTAATGATGTAAATTTTTCATGTATTACTATCATATCCTGTACACCCGTTGAGAGTACATGTCAGAAATTTGATGATGATGATGAGTATCAGAGCTGAGTGATGAAGACTGTGTTGGACTCGAGTTGGAATGTTGAGTATAAGGACACATTTCCTTCATCTTTCCTTGTATTCAATATTCCAGAGCTTGGCAGATAAGAGAAATGACATGATTGAGCTATACAGTCAGCTCTCATTATAGCAGGCACAGTTATAGCAAACTGTTGAACTCTGAATGATCTTGTGACTTCGTTTCATGAGATCATACAGATTTCGACAAGTGCACCTTAGCATATTAAATTGTTCACATCAGAAAATACTTGTATTTTGGTAAAATTACAGATAATATAGGGTTTAAAATGTAAAACATTAAAGTATATAACATACAACATTTAGAAAGAATCAATTTAGAAAATTATAAAGATGTATAACAGATTTGGAAGTGTATTGTATTATTTAGGTTTTTTTTTTGAAATTATAAATCAGGATTGAGTATTGTAAAGTGTAACTAGGTTTTGCTTAAATATTCCACTGGTCTAAATGTAAGAATGGGTCCAAAGGTTTGGTATGTATTAGTGTAAGCGCCTGAGGCTGTGTGATAATAGGAGCAGATGCATATAACAACAGTTATGTGATTTCCTGCTGTAGAAAAAAGTGCTAACATCATTCAGAGTAAGAGACGAACATAGCGCTGCATAAGTGTTTCAGGAGAGGATAGGGACATTGTGTGAAGCGGAATATAAGGAATTGCAGGAAGAAACAGAAGGCTTTTTTTCTGGAATCTCGTGGTCAAGAGGAGAAAGTCCAGGTAGCTGTTTCCAGGCTGAATGACAGGCGAGGATGTGTGGCAGCAGGAGATTTGAATCAGGCAGTTCCTGAATCTCCGGACGGAGTTTCCAGCGCGATGCAGCCACCGCTTTCATTATAAGCGGGCGCTGAGTTGTCGAAGTTCCCGTGAAATCCTCGGATAACGAAGATAGTCAATGTGTGTATCGAGGATAGCAGATACAACATTGCAGATCATTGCAGATACAACACGGCGCACATTGTCCATAACAAAGAAACAAGCCTCAGGTTCTTTCACAATAGTATCAGAGCCAGCAGACCCATTCGAAGCCATGTGAAGGTAATGTAAAAGTTTTGTTATTTATGTTTTAGAAGCCTGTGAGTGAATGAAGAAATTGTAATACAAGAGACTAGATAAGGCAAAACTGTATAGGTTGGTGACTTTCAAGGAATTGTTCTATTAGGCTTAAGCCTGAATTCGAAGTTGTTAAGAGGAGTCTCATACAGTGCAGAGACAGAAAGTGTTGTGTGAAATATATTAGATGACATAAGTATAGGCAGTTTGCCAAAATGAGATATTGTTGGTTCTGGGATAACCCTGAATGAAATTAGTATTTTTATTTAATATTAATGTAAGATTGCAATCTTTAGTAGTGTGAGTTTTGTAATTAATTAATGTGTATTCATATTGTAGAATAAACGTGTATCTTTTTCTAAACTGAGTCTTGCCTGATTAAGAGTGTCAACTCGCCACTCTAAAAATACGTACCTGTCGTGGGAGGGTAGAGTTAAAGTGAGATAATTTTGGCCACGGCTGACCAGGAGAGTTAACAGGTAGTTACAAATCTGGATTATTGGAAGTATCTCCCTGAGTAGTATAATTTATTATCATAGGGCATAAGCTGGCGCAGTCATTAAACTAAATAAATGTGTTTATGCATGAAAAGGAGATAGACCCAAAATCCAGGTTGGTACATAGAGTAATTGGTTTGTGAAGTTGAAAGATGCGTAATTAAGTTAATTTACATAAATAACGATGCAACAAAACTACTGAAAAATTTTGAACAAAGCTCTTTGGGTATGATGCTATGATATTTAAATCACTGCAGAAAATTATCCACTATAACAAACCATTCGTATGGTTACCATGGGTTTGCTATACTGAATCAACTGTATATGTTCATGAGAGGAGGCTATCAGATATCTATAGTGGAAATATTACATAAAGTAATGTGAGAACAAGAGGTCATTTCTGGAAACATCAAAATCTCAAAAGCAATCATCTTTTTCTTATCATACTTGTCTAGGTTCCAGGTCTCACATCCATAAGTTGCTATTGAAAAAAGAGCTACATCTGGAATCATCAACTTTGTTCCTGTGGAGATAGATCTATCCTTCCAGATTTTAGACAAGTCTGACTGTTGTTTTAGCCATTCCTAGTTTTATTCTGTGTCTTCTGAACATCAATTCTTCACATTAATAACAGATTCCAGGTATTCGAACTTGCTGACTGCCTCAATTATTTCTCCATTAAGGTAAACATCTTTCTCAAGATCTTCCCTGTCTATATTTCCTTTGAGAACCATAACCTTTGTGTTGCTAGGATTGAGTTGAAGTCCTCTGTTCTTACTGATCTTATCAACTAGGATTCATCTTAGTTCTTCTTTGTCATTGTAAAGGAGTACTGTATCATCAGCATACCAATTACTGATCAATCTGCCACCTATGCTAATTATTGTGTTAAGCTCATCCAGTACTTTATGCATGATGTCCTCAGCATAGATACTAAATAAATGAGGAGAAAGTAGGTATCCTTGCCGACCTGAAGCCAGTCTGTTAATCCAACACCTGTTCTTACTGGGGCTTCCTGCTGACTCTACAAGTTAGCTATCAACCTGTTAATGTTAATTGAGGAAATCCCATTAATTTTATTACTTCCCACAATTTAATATGCTGAACGCAGTCTAAAGCCTTGGAGTAGTCTATGAAACGCAATACCATAGCAAGTCTAAATTCTTTATACTTTTCAATAATCCGTTTAAGGCAAAGGATGTGATTTACGATTCCCTTTCCTAAAACCTGCTTGTTCCTCAGGCTCAGATGGTTGGAAATAGTGAATAGTATTACAGACTTTGGAAGAATATAAAAAACAAATATCACAGATATCATGGTATGTGTGTGCGAAATTCACAGTTCAAAGAGGATGAATGGTGGTATTTATGTGGGAAAAACCACTTGGGTTAAAAATAAAACTTGGATAATTTTTAACATAGTTACTGATGTATAATTTTGTTTTTACTGTTTTCACCAGTCTCATTGAAATCAGAATTGAAATGACAAAATAAATTTTAACTGGGTTCCTATATACCAAAATTCATTCAATTATTTATATATATATATATATATATAGCCAGGACACAATTATTAACATCAGTTTGAATAATTTTTCAGTAAAAATTATATGATTGAAACTAAAACTGGACTACATGAACTTATGTGGTCCAGTTTTATTCTAGTGTGTACCTTAAATTCCCAAATATTATGACATTCCACACAGCCAGAGCAGTATTATTACACTATACAATTTCAGCATGTTGCTGCTTTGTGCTTCTGAAAATGGTCTGATTGAAACAAAAATTGTAAGGATTAGATACTGAACTTCAATAAAAGTTGTCCAAGAATATTTGTATATATAATCAATCAGATAGATTGACTAATCATGGCATAATTAAATGCTTATTCATTTTCCAAAATGCACTTAAAAAAAGGAAGTTTTTCATTTCGTCAGTTTCATTGCTTATGTAAGAGGCCAGTAGTTTAAAATTTTTTCCTTGATTTCTACAGAATATAGCTTAGTTATTCAATATTTAAGTTTCTGTCCTCTATGAAATTCTTCTGGTTTAAATCTCTGCTGAAGAATATAATTCAATTTACTTTAATTTTTGTTTCAGTTGCTTTTGACCTGATGTGTGCTGCCTTTTATCAACTTAGCATTTTATTTCAAGAATTTTTTTTTTTTTGAAAAATTTAAAATTTCCATATGAATATTACATTTTTATCCATGTTAATTCCCCCCCAACCCTTACAGCAAGACGAAGTAGTTTTCTTGGTGGCAGTCCTCATTTTGACAGTGGTGATACAGTTCCCATAGCAATGGGATGTTTGGCAGCTGGCTTAGCACTGATTGCTTGCTGTGCTGGTATTGTACAATTAATGAGGTAAGTATATTTAATTCTGTTATTTTGATCTAATATCAAACCAGTCACACAAGTAAAATTTTTTACCCCTCCAACATTTGCTACTCTGGTTTTATATATAATTTAAATAAAACTAGAATATTTGTTTTGACTGACATGAAAACTTGCATATTTGCTATAAGAGAGAAAAGTATTTGATAAAAGAATGAAGTAATTTAAGTAAAAAGTTTATGCAGAATCAAATTAAGAATTATCTTGGCATCATCAAACAATTTCATGTTGATTTCTGTCTTTTTATTTATTTTTTTATGCCATTACTAAATATGAAATAATGTTGAACATGTAATATAGTACTCCAAAAAGACAAAGAATGAAGGAATTTCCTAACCCTTAACCACAGTTCTCTCAATTTCTGATAGTACTACATACTACTTCGCATGGAGTAAGTTTTTAGTTTTATATTTTTTAATCTGTTTGAACTCTAGATACAAATAATAATATTCTTAAAAATTTGAGAAAACAGAATTCTGTTTAGAAGTACACCATTGCTTTATATCATTCTGACACACAGTGTTGCCAAATCTTTGCCATGTACGGGTAAGGATTAGGAAAGAAGGAACCTATTGGATGGGGGGTAAATGGCTGCAGGTTATAGCCCTTTGGGAACACATTATCAGAGAATCTGTTGCAGAGAATAGTTAGATGGAATGAAACAGAAGCAGGCTTACCAGATTAGTAGTTGGACTCTAAATGGATATTGGACATCTGCTGCTCATGTTATTTATAGGCCTAACAGAAAGTGGAAGAATTATAAATGCCACTTCAGTGGACAGCATCTGTGAAAGTAGAGTAACCTGTTTTTGGTTTGCATTGTTTTTAAAGGTAATTCTACAGGCAATCATCAAATAGCTAAACCATGCTCTTGAAAAATATCAAGAATTTTTAAGGTAGCTTTTAGTGTGTCACCCAGACGAGAAAAAAATTTTTTTTTTTAAGGTTGGCAAATATAGGATTTATAATATAGGAGTGGAAAAGGACAATATGCACTTGGGAAAAAAAAAAAAAAAAAAAAACTGAAATTTTTTGATAATTTTATGCAATTCGGTGAAAAGTAGCATGATATGGGATTATTATTATTATTATTATTATTCAGGCCTCCAAGGAGTCAAAAGACTCATCGAGGGAGGTCCTTCCTAAGACATAAAGTCTGTCAAGACTCACTGAGGGGAGGTCCCCCCCTGAGAAACACAGTCTATCATACCACTCTTTAAACTCACTGACCGTTCTCGCTCCCACCACTCCATCAGGCAATGCATTCCACGGCTCAACCACCCTCCACACAAAGAAACCACTCCTTACCCTCTTGCTCACAGTTTTCTTTCGTAACTTCCAGGGATGGCCTCTTGTCATCACTCCTTCCCGCTGATCAACCAAGCGAAAGAACTCCCCAGTGTCAACCCTGTAACCACCTCTCAACAGTTTAAAAGTCTCAATCATATCACCTCTCCTTCTTCTATCCACCAAACTCTGCAGTCCACATTCTCTCAGCCGATCCTCATAACTATCCTTATACAGTCCTGAAACCATCTTTGTCATCCGTCTTTGTATCCTTTCCACAGTTAATTTATCCCCTTCAAATCCTGGGGACCAAATCTGAGAACAATAGTCCAAGTGTGGTCTGATCAGAGACTTATACAATGGAATGATAACCCTCTTATCTCTGCAGGTCAGTGTCCTTCTCATAATAGCAGCAATCCTCTGTGTTACCTTCACCACCTTTGCAATATGTCCCCTAAACTTCAGGTTTCTATCAATCATCAACCCCAGATCTCTTGTCTCCCCTACTTCCTCCAGTTTAACTCCTCCCATAGAGTATGCAGCATCCCATCGATGTTTCCCAAACCTCAAGACCTTACATTTTGCTGCATTAAACTGACACCCCCATTCATTTGCCCATCTATCTAGCTTATTTAAATCCTCTTGCAGGGCTACCACATCTGCACTATTACTAATAATCCTTCCCAGCTTCGCATCATCTGCAAACAACTGAATATCCCCCTGCAATCCACTGGCTATGTCATTGATATAAAGGTTAAACAATATAGGTCCTAGTACTGAGCCCTGCGGGACCCCACTTGTAACCCTCTGCCTCCTGGAAACTGCTCCACCATACACAACTCTCTGATACCTATCAGACAGCCAATCCTGAATCCAGTTGACCAATCTGACATCCAGACCCATGTGCTGCAACTTAATTATCAGCTTATCATGTGGCACCCTGTCAAATGCCTTCGCCAAGTCTAAGAAAATTGCAGTATATGCCTTTCCCTCATCTAATGTTCTTGTAACTTTATTATAAAAGGCTAGCATATTGCTAAAACAAGAGCGTCCTTTCACAAATCCATGTTGATTCTCACAGATAACATTACCCTCATCTGCCCAATGCTGTACACGGTCCCTCACTACTTTCTCCAAGATCTTAACAACTACTGATGACACACAGACTGGCCTATAATTAGACACTTCCAGTCTGTTACCATCCTTATGCAATGGCACTATCTTACCTTCCTTCCATTCCCTGGGCACCTTTGCCAAAGCCAGACTTTCATTGAAAAGCCACGTTAAAGGTACTTTCAATTCCCTAGCACATTCTCTCAAAACTCGTGGCGAAATACCATCCAGTCCCACAGCTTTACTGACATCCAGAGTACTCAGTATCTGAAACACACTCTCCTCCTGTACCTCCAGACCTTGTACCAGTCCTATCCCTCTAGCATTAAAACTGACTCCTCTAGGATGAAATACTCCAATAAAGTGTTCATTGAACAATTCCACTATGTCCTCTGCATCAGTCACTCTATTCCCATTTTTATCCCACAATATCATTCTTCCACAGTCATTTCTCCTCCTACTGGCCACATAGCTAAAAAATTCCCTAGGATTTTCTTTGGATCTTAGGGCCAATCTCCTCTCATATTCCAGTTTCGCTTTCCTTACCACACTAGTCACTCTTCTGGCCTGCGTCTTATATTCCTCATGCATCTCTTCACCTATCTCCTTATCTCTTCCATAGCCTCTTTTTCGCATGCAATTCCTGTTTAATATTATTTGTCATCCACTTTACTCCAAATTGCGTCCTCTTCTTCACTCGTGGTATACAACTTACCATTGCTGATAACAAATATTCTTTCACAATTTCCCACGCACTGGTGATATCCCGGCCTTCCAATTCCTCCCTCCATGAAACTTCCCGAAGTTGACGTCTAAGACTATTATAATCACCTGCCTTATAATTCCACATAAGTTCCCGTCTCTTTGATACTCCTGCATGTCTATTCATTTTCCAAGTCAACACCATATGGTCACTCTCTCCAACTGGTGGGAGAGACGTCAACTCAGTTATTATCAACTCTTCTGATGCTATAACCAAATCCAAAATTTTTGAACCTCTTGTTTCCTCTGTTACATGTTGCCTAAGACATTTGTCCCTCAAGAATTCTAGAAATTCCATTCCCCTATTGCTACATGCATCTTCCTCTCTCCAATTTATACTACTGAAGTTAAAATCTCCCATAACAATCATTCTTCTTGCACTTGCCAAACTTAGCTGTCTAAACATCTCCTGGTCCCTATCCTCTGTGCTCCTGGGTCTGTAGCAACACCCCACTAAATATCCTGTCTTGCCTACCTCTACCTCACACCATACGCTCTCAAAATCATTTGTCTCACTTCCTTCCAAATTCTCCACTCTTAGAGGACATAGGTCATCACTTATCATAAGCAGTACCCCACCACCACACTTTCCCCTCCTATCCTGACGAAAAATGCTATACCCAGCGACTTCTATTCCTGTTGTTATATCCCATTCTGTCAACCACGTCTCAGTGATCGCAATAATTTTTGGCCAGGCTGATGCTATCTGCGCCACCAATTCCTCTCCCTTATTCCGGATACTCCTGGCATTAGTATACAGCATATAAATGCCATTGTTTCTATACCCAGCATTATCTCTTCTGGACTCCACTGGGTTCAGTGTTACCTGACATTGTCTCCCTTCTCCCAAGTATCCATTCCCACAAGAGGCCACCCCTGCTATCATCCTCCCTGGGACACACTGACTCGTTCAGAACAGCAATCTCTCCAGATGCCTACGTCCTTCCTCATTCAAATGTAAACGGTCTCTCGCATACAACTCCTCTCTTTCCTCAAACACACTCCAGGCATCCACATATACCAGTCCTCTCTTGTCACACATTCTGGCTATTATGCCATTCAATATCACCGCTCTTCTGCTCAGCTCATCATTATCATACCTAGGCAACACGCACACTATTTTTCCTCTCTCTGTCTTCTTCCGTACAGTCTCAAGCAAAAATCTCATATCTCTCGCTGCCCGACTTACATTACCACTCAAGTCATTCGTTCCTACCATCACAATCATCTCATCCACCCTTTCACCTCTCTTAATTGCCATAGCCACCCTTTCTATTATTCCTCCTGGCAAACACTCCTCACGCATCCTATCTTGAACACCACGGATCATTGAGTCACCATACATTATACCTCTTACCATTCCCTCGCTCCTATTGTTTCCATTCTCTCCTCTTCTTTCATTCCCATACCTCTCTCTTCTACTGTTTCCATTCTCTCCTCTTCTAGCACTCCCATACATCTCTCTCATTCCCTCTCTCCTACTGTTTCCATTTGCTCCACTTCTAGCACTTCTATATCCCTCTCTCATTCTGTCTCTCCTATTACTGTTTCCACCCGCTCGTCTTCTAGCATTCCCATACCTCTCTCTCATTCCATCTCTCCTACCGTTTCCATTCTCTCCTCTTCTAGCACTTCCATATCTCTCTCTCATTCCGTCTCTCCTACTGTTTCCATCCTCTCGTCTGCTAGCATTCCCATACCTCTCTCTCATTCCCTCTCTTCTACTGTTTCCATTCTCTCCTCTTCTAGCACCCCCATACCTCTCACTCATACTCCCTAAATTCTCTCTCTCTCCTACTCTGATTCGCCTTGCATTTATCTCTTCCATTCTCCTAATCTTATCTTTCATACTTCTGCTCTCATTCACAAGACATTCCACCTCCTCTTTCAACTCATCTATCTCCCTCTGCAGGTCAGTCACTCTTAATCTAAATTCACTCTCCCAAACAAAACCATCTCCTAAACTTCCACAGTCACTCACACCTTCCACACTATCAACTATTATTTTCTCATTCTCTGCTATCATACTACTTGTCTTCCTACATTCATTCCCCGTTCCTGGAGCAACAAAGTCGGATATCGATATATCTAATGTACTTATTTCCTCCAACTGCCTGCATTTTGCGCACATACGCTCTCCACTCTCTTTAACAAGCCACATATGTAATTCACGCCGCAAGTACTGCATGCCACAAAGTCCCTTATGATATTGCTAATAATTGAGTTCTTAAATGGCGGAGGACTTGGCGTTACGCCACTTGCGACTGCTGCTGAATCCACCATCATTCCTTACTGCCGAGTACCGTAATCTTTAATAATTATTCAATTAATAAATAAGAGGAAAAAAAGTACAAACATCAGAACATTTAAGTACTAAATATAATTAAATAAAATGAAATATAACTAAATACAGTAACTTAGCTTCGTTTTGTCTTCCACCGTTACGCGTTCGATTCCGACGGTACCAAAATATATTATATCGCGACAGCAACTAACTTCCAAAAAACAACCACTGAAGTACACTCGTATTCAGGGAAACAATTTAGCACTCAAAAACGTAGAAAAACGGGGAAAAAAGCGGACTATTCACCGATTAAAAATCACTTTCAAATAGGCTTAGAAAAATTTCTTCTAGTCGCCGACTAGACTCGAAATGAAGTCTTCCTTCGTGCGGCCAAGCGCGGTGTTGTGCAAACGCCACATCCACTGAGCTACACAGGCTCCTATGTGAAAGAAACACCTATAAAATTTTTAAATGAATAGTTAAATCTTCCTTTTTCCCCTCTTTCTTTTACCTTGCGGTGTCAAAGGTTTTCTATTCATTTAACTGCAATCGTACACAAGGATAGGGTGGTTATCCCTATGTATCCCAGTGTGTCTGTATTTTGTCTGTAGAAATGTTGAGTATTCAAGGGTGGTGCATGCTTGGGATGAAAACCCTTGCAGTCCATGCCAAGACTAGCTAACTTGGCTATCTCTGAGAAAGTTCCTAAGCTCCTCGTGTCAGTGATGGGAATCAAATCCAGGACACTCCGTTCCCAGGCATATGGTTGCGAAGCGCATAGTCACTCGGCTAAATGTGCAGACTTAAATTCAGTAATAAATTGATATATGAAGAAAGTAGTCAAAATGAGATTGCCAGTGTCTCAATAAGGGATATGGTCACCCCTCACAGCAGTACAGTGCTCACAACGATGTTGCATACTGTTCAAGAGCTCATTTGGTAATAACAACCATTGCTCATGCAAAGCTCTCCTAAGTTCCTCAAGATTTTTTTGGGGGTGAGAGCAGCAACACGTCTACCTAAGGTATCCCAGACATGCTCAATAGGATTAAGGTCATGAAAATGGTCTGATTGAAACAAAAATTGACACTATATATCATACATACAAACTGGCCAGTTTGTGTGTATGATAGTCTCATGAAGATATTGGTACACAATCTTCACTAGATGAGAACGAGCATTATCATTGTGTAGGATAAAGGTCCCCATTGCATCCAGATATGGACAAATGTAAGGGGTCCAGGACTTTCATCTATAAGCTGCAGCATTCATGGTTTTGCTAGGAAGCACGTACAGGTTGATGCATCCTTATACTGTCACACTACCTCCACAATATGCAGTACTGTCAACAGGATGTAGCATACAAGCAGCCTGCCTCACGGCACGGCTTAATAAGGGTACTCGTTCAGTCATATCGCAATAGGTGCCATAGCAAGTGCAGAAAGAAGTTTTTCCAAGCTTAAACTGATTAAAAATAATTTGCGAATAGCAATGATCCAAGAAAGATTGGTTGGTCTAGCAACTATATCAATAGAAGCAGACATAGCTTATAATTTAAATTTAGAATAGCTTATAAACAGTTTAATTGTGCAATATCCTCATAGAGCAAACATTTAATTAATATTATTATGTAATCGTTTCGCATTAATGTTTCTCTTGTAATAAAACAAAATAGCAATTGGAGATTTTCTTATATTTTGCTCTTATCATCAGGGGCGATATTTGTTTGCCTCAGGGCTCGGTCTAATCTGCCGATGGCCCTGACCATAAGTGTCCATTTAATGGATATTAGAGGGATGATGATGTGTTCCTCATTCTCTCCTGATCATAGCATTCCTGTTGTTGCCATGGGCACAGTATCATCCCTCTAATATCCATGAAGGGACACTTGTGATGGAGACTATTGTGTGTGTGTATGGACTTGCCAGCTAGGAGGTCTCCTGACCTTAATTCTGTTGAGCATGTCTAAAATGCTTTAGATAGACATTGCCATCTCCAACTCTCCCAATCTTCCTGCCAAAAACCTTGAGGGACTTATGAAAGATTTGCAGGAGCAGTGGTTGTTATTACAAACTCAGCTCTTGAACACCATTACAAACAGTATGCAACATTGTTGAGCACTGTATTACTGTGAGGAATGACCATATCTTAGTGAGGCACTTTGACAATCTTATTTTGACCATTGTCTTCATGTACCAATTTATTACTGAATTAAACTATTCATGTACAAACTTTTTGCGTTTCTTTCAAATCTCATATCATACTGCTTTTCACCAAATTGCATAAAATTTCATCATACAGTTTTGAGTTAGTGATTTTTCTCTTTGTTTCTTAATCTATGCAAACCATTGTATATAGTAACATCAAATATCATACCTGAGTGGCTGTGCACTTTGCAACCATATGCCTGGGAAAGGAGTGTCCGGATGTGAGAAGGTTAAGGATCTTTTTCAGACATAGCCAAGTTAGCTGGTCTCGGGCATGGACTGCAGGGTTTTTCTCCCCAGTTTATCTGGGGTTTTTCCTCCTGCAAGCAGGCAAACCAACCCAGTGAATACACATCTACAGACAGAGGACACACCAGGAGGCATAGGGCTAGCCACCTTATCCTCGGGACAGGTACGGCTTAGAAGGGCTAAGGATAGCTCCATAACAGGCCACTTGGTCTAATACGTGAAGGGAAGAAGAAGAAGAAATATACCTATTGAGATGTTGCTGTCTAACGAGCTGCTGTTTTTGTCAGGAAACCACAACAAACGTTGAAAAGTTAGCTGGTGCAAAAACCTCAACATGATTTGGCACACCATCAGCATTAGAAGATGCCTTAATGGAAAGGTAGACCTAGCAGAATTATTATATAACTACAATGTCAACTAATTGATGCAACTGTAACTAAGAAGAAAAACAGGCAAGGTATAACATGATAATATAATCAGATGATAAGAATCAGGGAGTAGAAAAGCTGTATTATTTACATTGAACATAAATTTCTTGAGTGGGAGCAAATATAAAATAGAGATGTGGGGAAATTTCAGTATGGGAAAACTGGACATTAAAACATTATTATTATTATCCCAAGACCCCATAGGGTCAGACTCATCTAGGAGGTCCCTTTTGTCATACACCTCATCATACCGTGCCTTAAACACATTCTCTGTATACACCACACTCTGGCAATGCATTTTAATCATTCACAACACTCCATGCAAAAAATCTGCTTCTCACTCTTCTGCTCACACTCTTCTTATAAAGATTCCAGGGATGACCTCTTGTTCTTCCCTGATCTCTCGCCATTTTATGAAAATCCTCTTCAACATTGATCTTGTAACAACCCCCTTACTAACTTGTACATCTTTATCATATCACCCCTCTTCCTCCTATCCACCAGACTCTGCAAATTGCACCTTCTCAGCCTTTCCTCATATTCAACATTCCAGAGATCAGAAACTACCTTAGTTAATCACTTCTGGACCCCTTTCCAACATCTCATCCTTTTGAGAACTAGGTGACCCAAATCTGTGGACAGTAGTCCATGTAGCCTAATCAGAGCCTTATACAATGGCACCAGAATCTCCATACTTCAAGTCGGTGTCCTCTGCATCATTCACAGAATTCGTTGTTGTCCTCTAAATTTCAGATCCTTATCCACCATCACCTGAAGACCTCTTATTTCCTCCACCTCCAACAATATATCCCCGCCAAGAGTTAATTCTACATCCCATCTTTGCTTTCCACATTTTAAAACCGTACATTTTGCAACATTCCATTGGCATCCCCATGCCCATTCACTCAGTCTATTAAACTCCTTTCTGTAAGGCCACAACATCTGCTTTATTCCTCATAGTTTATCCCAATTTTGTATCATCTGCAAACAACTGAATATCCCCATTCAAATCTTCCCTAATAGGGGATGAGTTTTACAGGCTAATACTAAGAACAGTGATTGTAGCTTTAGCCACCTTTACCACGAGTTGCCCCGGTATTGTACAACCAGGTATTTGCTTACACTTGGACTCGCCGAACTTTATAGCTTGCTATATTCGGCATGAAACTCTTTGATTTCTGTCTTAGAGTTTCTTATTTGGTTTTGAAATGATGTTGGATTAAATAATTCCCTAATATCATTAACATACAAGTTAACAGCAATGGCCCTAAAGCAGACTACTGAGGCACACTCCTAGTGACTTTCCTCTTCTGGGATATTGTTCCTCCATTCACAAGTTGTTGATACCTATCAGACAGCCAATCCAATACACTAGTCTAATATCCAACTCAGCCACTCTAGTTTGACTATCAACTTGTCATGCAGTAATCTATCAAAAAAGTTTTGCAAAGTTTAAGAATACTACTACTACTGTATATCCATCTCCTTCATCCAATGCTGCTGTCTTTTATTGTAGATTACTAAAACATTCCAGAGATCAGAAACTGCATTAGTCAATTAAACATGTCCTCACTTTAGCAAATCGGTGCTGTCCATTAAAGATAATACCACAGTTGTCAACCCAATTCTGGATAATGATTCTCAGCAGTCTTTTCAACACTTTAACCACAACACCTGACACACAGATCGGTCATTTGATGCTTGACTTCTTTTACCTCCTTTGAAGCGGTACAATCTTGCCTTCCTTCCACTCCTTTGAGTGTAATACTCATATTAAACATGGCAAGGCAGATGTCAAATCCCTGGCACATTCCTTCAAAATACACAGTGATATCATCATGTCCCACAGCCTTATTAATATCAAGTTTGCTTAATTCTGCATATACCTCTTCCCAGTGGCTTAGCTAGAGCTGTTGCTGCCCCTCTCAATACAAAAAGTCACCAAAAATATTACAAAAAGTCAAACCGACATATAGGGAAATAAATTAAAACACTATGTTTATTTTTGAAGCAATAAAAATGTTATTTTTCTTGCTTTTCCTGTTAGCAAAATCGTCGATGACATTGACGAAGTCTATTTCATAGTAATGTAGGTAATTCTTAATCAAATTTTATTTATAACTCCTCTCACAAGTAGCAACACTTACAGCAATTGTGAGGAAAATTCGCAGTAATATTACAATATTTGGAACTGAGTTCTCGAGACTGTATTTTAGAATTAACTGCAAAAGTTTCAATAAGGTTCAAAGTGCTGCCTGGGGCAGACCCCCCCCCCAGCTATGCCACTGCCTCTTCCTCACTTAGTCATTCTCTCCTCCTCATCATCATCCACTGCTGTCAAACTCTCCATGATGTCACATTCACAAGGTTAAAAGACCTTAATGAACTGCTCATTAAATATCTCAACTGTCCTGTGCAGCAGTTGTCCTTAGACTATTTTCACCAATCAATGCCATCCTACCTTAATCGTTCTTTTTGCTGGCTACATATCAAAAGAATTCCCTGGATTTTTTTTTTTTTCCCCTTCTTTACTAGGCTAACGCTACTCATACTGAACCTTAGCTACCCTTACCAAGTCACCCTCCTTGCCTGTTCTTTGTATTCCTCATGAAATTAATTATTACCACTTCTCTTATGTTGCCTCCATAATGCCTTTTTTTCTCTGTATTGCATGTTTAATCTTTTCATTCATCCATTTCACACTTATCTTATTTAATCTTTTGACCTTCTGAATTTTAGATATTGCTTCTACTATATAGTTCTTGAACATCACCCAAGTAGCATTAATCCCTATTCCACCCAGCTCCTCATTCCTTGCTATAGCTCCAAGCTGTCTCCTGAGCTTCTCATAATCACCAGCCTTGTAATTCCACACATATACCCTTTCCTCACAGAAGTCCTCACTGGCTAGCAACCACCCAGACAATCACTTCATGGTTACTCTCACCAACTGGAGGGTGATTTGACACCTCATTTATAATTTCATCCTCTGATGAAATTATCATATCCTCATGTGTCCTCTGTTACATAGTGCCTGACAGTTGTTCCTTAAAAAAATTCACTCATTTTCTTTACTTCCAGTTGCTGTCTCATCATTCCAGTCTACAGTATATTGTCATAATTAAAATCACCCATAATGATTATTATGATTACCCTTTTGCCATTTGTTTGGCTGATTTGATTATACATTTCCTGGTCACTACCCTCCACATTATCAGGTCTATAACAACATCTGAGTAAGTTTTTCATTCTATTCACCTCCATCTTGCACTGTACTGCCTCAAAACCATTACATTGATTTTCTCCCATGCATATCTACTTGTATGGTCATAACTTTTTTTCAATCATCAATAGTAGTCCACTTTTTACCTTTTCTATCTTCACGAAATACATCATACCATTCCATCTGTACTCCTATCAGGATGTCATCCTCATCCAACATACTTATTCCTGTGTGCTCTCATAGAAGCTTCTGATAAGGAAAGTGTAGGGGAATTTTTTGAGGTATTAATAGTGGTCATCTTATGTCAAGAAAAAGGAAAAGCTAATTCTTGTTGGAGATGTAAAATTTCAAATTTTTGTTTGAGAGCTACAAATGTTTGCCCATCAGAACAAATATTTATAGCTCTGTTTATGTGAGTGTGTTAATGACATCTAGATTTTATGTTGGATAGTGGTAAGTCTATGTACTGGTGAGTATGTGTAGGCTTATGGCAGACCGTAAAGGAAAGATCTGTGACAAGCGTATCTAGAAAAGGAAGCATGTTCTGACTTTTAATTTCATGATAAATTGTGTGTTTGTGTTGTTTATTCAGGTTGTTGTGGACGGTGTCTAAAGTTTGGCAGCTATGGGGCTAACATAAATATTAGTATGCCTGCACCAAGCTTTAAATTTCAAAGTAAAGGGATATAGAGAATGTTGCTATTGCTTATAAGCTTTCATATAAAAATTGGCAATAAGAGAGTATAATGGCAACCCTATAGCTGTACTTTTTTTTTTTTTCCCATAAAAAGTATTCTGCTGCATGAAATAATAGAATATAATACATAGGAAAGTGAACTGTGATATCAGACAGAAATATATCCTGTAGCTGTGTTGGATGGTGGATGGCTCTGATGTAGATGATTGGTAGTAGAGGTTCGGTGTAGTGGTGGAGACGGAGGGGGAGGGTTGTACAATAGGTGTCCTCCCACGATGAGTCTTCGGACTCCTTGGAGGTGTCACGAATAATAATAATAATAAAAAGAAGAACTGAAGATCTGTCACTAATTGGAGAGTGTTGGTAGCACAAAGACAGAGGTAGCATGTGTTGTGAACTGTTAAAAAATAAGTATTGGTTACTAGATATAATCTTTTTTTTTTTTTTTAAATAAAGTAAGGAAACTTATTATTATCTTTAAAGGTACCTGTGGCATGACTATAAACAAATTACACAATAACCACAGTAATTAACTTTAATGAAATTAAAGTACAGATATTTCGTACTGAAAATAACAGTACATCATCAGTGTGTAGAAACAAGCAAATCAAAGAAACTGGAATACAAGATACATACCACAGTCAGTGGTTTACCAATTAAAAGCTGTTGCCTCATGCTAGAAATTAATATTAATAAATAATATTATTAAAAACTATTTTTGATAGTTTCATAAAATAAGAATCTCCTAAACTTTGGGGGGGGGGGGGTGAGAGAGAGAGACAGTCGTTCTGATTCAGATTTTGGCAATGTAAAAGCAACTTTCTTTGAAAAGGTGTTCATATTTAAACCTGCTTCTATGCAGAAGACAAGCTTGATCCCACTGGATCCTGTGTTTAGTGTCAATACTATGTTGTGCCAGACCAGACTTTTGAGGTTTCATGTATTTGATAATACTGATGTTCATTAATTCTGTTTTCCACCAAATAGCCTGTCTGCCCAAAGTATGTTAGATTACATTCACAAGGCATCTGGTAAACACTAGTTAATGATAGAGGTGACAGTTTGTCTTTTGTAGATGGCAACAGATGAGAAATTTTGTTGATAGAAAAATATGTGGGAATGAGATGATACTTCTTAAAAATTCTACCAGTCAGTTCAGAGATACCAGAAATATAAGGGATTGGAACCATGCATTCTGTTGAAGAATCCTGAGGTGCTTGAACAGGAGTCAATTATCTGCTGGATTTGATTAAGGTTGTAACCATTAAATTCCATTAACATTTTGATAGTGAGAAGTTCTTGTTATAAGCTTAAGGGAAAGGAGCACACATTGTGTGCTCTATTAATTAAAGACTTGATAATGCCTTTTTTTTTTTTTTTAGAGGTGTGATGAGCAGACTTGATGAATGTATCTGCCGGTAAAGGTAAGTTTTCGATAAACACTGGTTGATACATACCGACTGTGGTATGTTTCTTGTATTCCCATTTCTTTGATTTGCTTGTTTCTATGCACTGATGATGTACTGTTATTTTCAGTATGAAATATCTGTAGTTTCATTTCATTAAAGTTAATTACTGTGGTTATCATGTAATTTATTGTTTAACATATTATGTTTATTTCATTGCCAATACTGGTTTTTAAGTTTGCACTATTCAGATTGGCAATTTTTTTGTTTGCTTGTCTGGTATTTTGTTAGGATTTTATTGTCTCAATATTGTATTCAACATTGCAGCCACCAGTTTTGTCAACACAATAATCCCCCACTGTTTAAAGATTAGTTTATTTATTTGTAGCATAGTTGACAATGTTGTTGCTTGCTATGCATGCAGTATGTACACATCCCGTTATTTTAAAAATGTGGCGAGTGTGGGACAGGAATGTATTATGTGCATGATATCTGTGGCAGAGGAAGGTGCTGGGAGGTATAAGTATTTCGATCTCAGAATTTAGTGGAAGCAAAGATAGTGCTTCAGAAATAGGTAAAATTCAGTTTGTGGATACCAGTAGTGTTGTTATAGGACAGGAAGAATATCCATAGATTTAACCTTGGGCAGTGTAGCAGACAGAGATGGTTTGTATGATGGTCATGATTGTGTATGTGAATGTAAATTGAAAGCAGGATGCATGGATAGAGAGAAATAGAACTGCTAAGAATGGAGATTAAAGGAATAAAGACTGAGCTGAAGAGGGTGAATATGAGGATGGAGAGATTGGCTAGTGTGAGAAGAACAAGAGTAGCTGTAAGAGAACAGCATCAGAGAGCAAGGGAGAGAGAAATCAGAGAGACAGTGGAAGAGAGGAAATTGCAGAATGTTGAGAGAGTGTGGAAGCAAGGAGTAGAGAGATGAGAGAGAGAATGGATGCTCTAAAAGTAGAGTGATGCCAGTAAGAGAAGGATGAATGAATATGTTCGGATCATCATGTATGGAGATTTGATGATTCAGGATGTACAGAGGAGTTTTTGCCTGATGGAATGATGGATTGTGTGGCACTGGCAGCAGAAGGGTGGGGTGAATGAGGTGGTAATAATGGTTGGGATAAATGGCATGAGAGGTAGTGTAAATTGTGCAGTGCGAGATTTGTGGTTGATGTTATAGTGCAGAAGAAATGTGTCTGGTGAAAGAGTGTTGTCCCGGTATGATAATGCAGAGTGGATGAGAAGAACTGTAATAATTAATGAGATAATGACAAGAATGTGTAGGAAAAGAGGCCTGGAAGACACATGCCACTCAATGAGAATGTGTGGCATACGTTTGAGGATAGAAGGGAGCTGTATGCAAGAGATGGATTGCATTTGAATGGAGAATAGTGCAAGCATTTGCAGAGACTGTTTTCAAGTTGAGTGTACTAGGCCAGGGAAAATAGAATTGCACAGGTGGAATTTAGCAGGATTGGCCTCGTGGGGATAGTGGCTTGAGAAGTGGGACAGTGTTCAATATATTACAGAGCCAGGTGAAGTGTGAGAGGAGTAATGGCTATATGAATACTGCCAATGCATTGGATTTCCGTGTACAAATGTCAGAAATATTAGAAATGAAGTGAATGAGTTTGTGGCATTGATTGGCTCATCCTCTCCAAAGGTTGTTGGTATCAGTGAAACTTGATTAATTGAGGGGGATGTTCTAACAGGGATAGAAATCAAAGATTATAGAATGTTTCAGCAGGATAGGGAGGATAAAGGTGGTAATGGAATATTACTCATAAGAGATGAATTGTATCCTCTCAGAGTGGAGAATCGTAGTTGGAGATAACACTGATTACTTTGAGAGTTATGGTGTGAGATTGTTTATACAACAAGATATTTAGTGGGATGTTGCTGCAAACAAGAAAATGTTTAAGAAAATTAATTTGGTGGGCAATCTTTATTGGGGACTTCAAGTATAGTGATATAAACTGGACAGAGGAGACAGCATGCAGGGAACTGAATTTTTGAATTTCTTGAGGGACAATTGTCTTAGGCAGCATGTGGTGGAGGATTGAGAGTTCTGGCTTTATAGCATCACAGGATCTGATTGTGACTGAGATGACATAATGGGATGTTAGTTTAATGCAACCAAATATAAGATTTTAAAATTTAGGATCCATAGAAGGGATCATTCGTACTCATTCGAAATTCCAAGGACTTTCAAAGGTTTTGAAAGTCCTCGGAATTTATGTATTTATTTATTTTTTTTACTAATTTATTTATTGCAAAGGTTGTGAAGACGTCTCAGAGAATTGCTTCAATGTTAAGGAGAACATTGATTGCAAGAGGTAAGTGTGGTCTCATTGTATAAAACTTTGATCAGATCACACTGGATTTCTGTGCTCGTATCTGGTCGCTAGGACTTGAAGTAACCTTGGGGAGTGTGCAGAGATGGATAACAAAAATGATATCAGTACTATAATGTTGATTATGAAGACAGACTGAGGGCATGCAGACTGTAGAGTTTGGTGGATAGAAAACAAAGGGGGGGGGTATGATTGAGGCATTTAAGCAATTGAAGGGTTATTGTTGTGGTAACACTGGTTAGAATTTTCATATGGTAGAATGAGGGGAAGGAGCAAGGACAAGCTGCCATCCCTGGAAGCTGAAAAAGGAAAGTGGTGAGTAAAAGGATAAGAAGCAATTTTTTGCAAGAAGAGTGGTAGGAGCATGGAATGGTTTGCCTGAGAGGGTGGTGAATGTGACAGTGGATGAGTTTAGGAATGGCATGATAGACTATATAGACCTCCCACGATGAGTCTTGTTACTCCATGGAGGTCAGGAAATAATTTGGACGTTTGTGAAATCAGCAGGTATGTCAGAACTGACTAATAAATGATTCATCGAGTGCGATGTTCTTAATTTTTTTTATGATGTTTTTTTTAATTTATATATATGTATATATATATATAGAGAGAGAGCCTGTGTAGCTCAGTGGATGTGGCATTTGCACACCACAGTGCTTGCCCGCACAAAGGAAGACTTGCTTTCGAATCTAGTCGCCGACTAGAGGAAATTTTTCCAAGTCTTTTTTTGACCGGTTCCTAAGTTAGTCGATCTTTGGCATGGACAAACGGGTTTTTTCTCCCGGAAACTCAGGTTTTTCATCCCATAAACTCAATAAAATCGACCATAGAACCCACATTATTTCAGACATTAAATATATTGTGTTGGGGTTAGGTACCACGAGATGGCAGCACTTGTTGAGCCGTCTCTCTTCACTGTGTGCCACATAATTAGTGATGGCCTTCTGCCAGCTATCTCTGATTAGGTACCAATGGAGATTGAACTGCCCACTCAGTCTCCAAAAGTTAGATAGGGCTAAAACGGCCTCGCCTACTTCCTATATGGGAATAAAAAGGCGTTAGCTGATTTTATATATATGTATAGGAGAGAAAATGACTTACCAACTCCTTGGATATTGATTCCGTGACTAGGTGATAATTTGAGCTGTTAAAACCTTCAACTACTAGTCAAAGTGACACAATTTTTAGTGTATTATTTTTGGAAATTGTACATTCACAGTGAACAAGTGTAGTGTAGAACTAGTTTATAACGGTATCTGACAGCCAGAAAGTGAATGATTTAAGTAATTCTATTTTATTTTTCCTCACCAGAAGAGCCAGAAGAATAATGGTTGACAAATTAGTGATGCTTTAGCATACTGTTTGAAATATAACATATCTTGTTTCTCTGTAATTATGTGTATATACCAGATAATAACCTTAATATGAAAGTTAAAACCTCAAGAAATTAGGTTATTACTCTTTTTGGGGATAATTTTACCTTATTTATTTATTCCTATGGCAAAAGCAACTACAGGTCAATGTCCAGACCAGAAAGCCAATCCAGGGCCCCATCTGTCACCACATGGATGTCCTGGAGGACACCACCATGAAATTGCCGCCTTGGGCAGTCATTCACAATATGAGTGATCATCTGGACCACAGGAGAACAGTCACAATAAGGGTGGACTGATAGTCTCCATTTATGTAGTAGATAGCCACATCTGCCCTGGTTAGTTCTGATCCTGTTGATAGATGACCAAATCTTCCTAGGAAGGGCAAAACCAGGCTGCAGAGCCCAGCGATCTTCAACCAGGAAACCATTTGTTGGAAGATTGTTGGACCATTGTTCTCTCCACATGTCAGATGTTGATGTTAAGGCAGCTGAAGAGAGTTTGTTCATGGACCAGAAAGGGTTTCGTGATTTTAGGCGAATACTAGGTGGATTTATGAGTCAGGGGCAAGAGTGGGTTGTTCGTTACTTTATTAAATACTTTAAATCGAGGCTTGTTTTTGTATATTTGATGGAGCAATGTTAGATAGGACAGGCAGCCAGTGGAGAGGTGTGCTTCTCAGTGTCCCACTAATTGCTGATTGTGTGCATGGTAGAATTTAGCTGGGTGCCTATAATGTTAGTGTGTGCACTTCTTTCCCAGACAGATGCACAGTATTCTGCTGCAGAGAATGCGAGGATTAATGCAGATGACATTAAGACATCAGCACCACAACCTCAGGTTGTTCCAGCAAGCTGAGGTGATATTATTTCTCATTTTAACTTTGTTGAACAGGTTGGTGATGTGCCTTTTATAGGTTAGGCTTCTGTCCAGGCTTGCTCCAAGGTATTTTGGGTTGAGGCTGATGTTCTACCATTTGTCACAGAAAGAGAGATTGAGATGTTGATTTGCCTCTGCATTGTTCAGGTGGAATGCTGTGGAAACAGTTTTGGGTTTGGCTTCAGGTATCACTGCTTGCGGTACACCTCCAGGATGTTCAGGTCTGTGTTCAAAGTTGTTTCCAGGTTGGCAAAGGAGGTAGACTGATGTAGGATAGCGAGATCATCGGCATATACAAATTTGCTTGAGCTAGTATGTCGTAAGTCGGACATGTAGATGTTAAATAGTAAAGGTGTTAACACAGAGCCTTTTACCTTATTGAATGCTGATCATCATGTAACATTAAAAGAAAGGATCTTACATGCTACTGTGCAGTACTCATCGAAACCTCAAAATTTTTAACATTGTGCTGTACTCTTTTTTTTTTTTTTTTTTCATATTTCCTTTCTCATATTGTCAACATCATGCATTCACACATTGCCAGTTCTTGCTTGCATTCTAATAAGAATGCAAGCGACAATGTGTTTACTAGCAGATTCCGGCATAGTCTCCTTCTTTTCCTCCCATTACTGCTTTCATTTGCTAACAATAATTTCTTTAATTTTATCATTCTATATTCTTAATATTTTCTTTTTAGCACTCTTCCTGCAAGCTGTGTTTGCACTGTGTGTAAACTACCGGCAGGAACCGCTGTTTACACAAGTATTTTCTGGAATTGTAAATTTGAAAGAGAATATTAAGACAAGTGCGTTTAGTTAGCTACTATGATTACTGCTGCAATAAATCTGTTTTGCTTGCATGCATGCACCACAGTTTGTGGGAGGGGAGTGTTTTTCATCATGAAGTGTCATTCTGGTTGTCTCTAATTACAATAAGTTTTGTGAAATATAGCACAGACTGTAAAATGTCTCCATACTGTATTTCATGATACAATAAAGCTACTTGCTCTTCTTGCTTCTGCATAGCATCTGTTAATGGTGGAATATTTTTCACGCTATAAGTTATCACGGTATCATTTTTATTCCAGTATTCGGAAACAACAGACGTAAAAATTGATCTACTCCTGAATAAAAATTAATGTTTCTGTGTAATATAAGAAGTATATGTACAGCAAAATGCTAGCAGATGTAAGATATCTATTATTGATAAGAAGACGAGTTGCCAACAAAACAGAAAAAGAGAGGGGATAAAAGTAATGAATGTAGGATTCACAAAAGGGTGGGTAATTCCAATCAGAAATTGTTTATGAATCCTGTTACTGTGTAAAAAGTGTATATTGATCCTCAGTAAATGAAAGAAAATTGTTAGAAAACCAAGTGAAATATAAATAAAAAAAAGTACATTGTGAAAATTATGGCTACAACTGTGTTAGAGTAAAACTTTAGTTTAATATAAACCAAAATATACGCTTGACATTTTAACCTTCACATTAAGGTCATCTTCTGGAGTATACGTATAAATATATATGTAGAGAGTTTTTTTACCTTGGGTATAATATATGTTAAAGATAAGAAGTTATTTTAAACCTGGTTTTTTCTCCATTTCCCAAGTAAGCAAACAGACAAATAAATCAAGTTTGCACCTACACGTAATGCAAGTCTAAGTGACCCGTAAAGTAGTACAAGTCTAGGCAACTCGTGGTAAAGTTGGAATAAGCTCTGATCACTATTCTTAATATTTACCCTTAATGCAAAGCCCATCTCTTTGAGGAGATGATGCTATGCATTAAAAGCAAGGGACCACTACCCAGACCGGTTTCGACCTTTATTGAGGTCTCATCAGTGGGAGCCAAGCTTGGAAATACCAAGGTTAAGTAATACAGAGCTATAAAATAACTTGGTATCTTTAACATATATTATACCCAAGGTAAAAAAACTCTCTACATCTATCTCTCATCCTCAGATTTTTATTTAAATAAGGTCAAAGCACCTTTTGGTAACTTGTTTTGGTAAAATACTTATAAGCTCTGTATTACTCTACCTTGGTATTTCTAAGCCTGGCTCCCACTGATGAGACCTCAATAAAGGTCGAAACCGGTCTGGGTAGTGGCCCCTTGCCTTTAATGCATAGCATCATACATCTCCTCAAGGAGATGGGCTTTGCATTAAGGTTAAGTAATACAGAGCTTATTCCAACTTTACCACAAGTTGCCTAGACTTGTATTACTTTACGGGTCACTTAGACTTGCATTACATGCAGGCACAAACTTGACTTATTTGTCTGTTTGCTTACTTGGGAAATTTAGTAAAAACCAGGTTTAAAATAACTTGGTATCTTTAACACATATATCTTTCTAAATATATATATATATATATATATATATATATATATATATATATATATATATATAGCCAGAGTCCTGTTATTATATTATCTATTAGGTTCCAAAGTTAAATTAAGCTGGAGAGTAACATGTTCAGAAAATAATAGATAAATAAATAAACAAAAAATAAAATTATTTATATAAGTATTGTTGTGTCCTGAAAAGGCTAAGAAATGTTTATTATAAACTATTCAGGTCACAACTTTAATACAACTTAGGCAGAGAATATGGAACGTTGGCAACAGAATAAGTGTAAGCTGTTTGTAAATGCAAATCAATTTAAAATTTAGGAATAGTATAAAATTGTATAAAGAGCTATTAAAAATAATCTGTATTAAGTGAGGGCCAGATGTAGAGATCGATGTAAGCTGGCAAATCCACTTAAGAACCCTGTCTCTTGTACTAAAATAGCTAAGCCTGTGAGTCAGGGTTCAAGGGTCACCTTTGCCGTCCTGTATTATGCATAAGAAGGGAGGGAAAGAAGTACTGGAAAGAAAAACCAAAGTGCCTTCCAGGAAGAGAAATCAGGTACATGTGCGACTAAATAGAGGGAGCTAAGGAGATTGACATAAACACACGTGATCGCGTTGGCGCGCATCGCAAAGATTGAGAAATACCGAGAGGAGAAAATTAAACAAAAAGGCCATGGAAGGCACCATTCAGGGCTTTTTTTCTTTGATTCCTGGTTCCAGATCTTGCGGACAGTGGTCGAGCTCGCCATTGGAGAAGTTCCTGGCTAGTCGAGGAAGGCATTTGGTTCATATGTTGCAGCATTAGGAATGGGCCAAGCTATATCCTTGGACTAGGATAGCTGTGCGTTGTCGTGAGACAGAGGAACCAAATGGATGCCGTCCGGTCAAGGCGACGTTACTGTGTCACCTCCAATCTTTCCCGCTGAGACTCCACTCGTACAGTCCGACTGGAGATGTCCTCATAAGGAACTAAAGCAGAAGGCCTTGATGACCAGACAAGGCTTGAAGAAGGTCAAGAAAATCAAGATCAGAGACGGTAAGGTAGACCTTTGAATTCCTATTTCCACTATAGAAGAGTGTGATCCCCTAAGAGAGTATTTTGTAATGGACTAACATTAAAGAACTAAGAATAGCCTATGACTTAGTACAGGTCAAGATTGTGTTAAGATTCGTTTGCCCTACGAGGCCAAGAATATCTCTGAACGAGCTAAACTTAATGTATGGAGTGTGTTATTGTGCTAATTTATGACCACGTGTATTAGGATGGTATGTTATTAGCCTATGAATTTATGCTGAAGATGCTTGTAATAGTGATCAATGCAAGTTTGTATGTGTGTGTCTAGTATATTGAATTTTGAGCCTTTGATTTACCTTGAGAATATTCCTAACAATATGTCTATAATGTATATTTGCATAATTCCTCAAGCTTATTAAAATGTTTCATTCAAGTACCTGCCTGATCTGCCTTTGTCTTATGAATTCAAAACTACCGCTCATAAAATACTAACGAACTAAGCGGGTTAAATCCTTGTATATAAACTCCTAAAGCGAGCCACGACTGTGAGGAAGAAATAAGAGAACGGAGGGACAAGATTAAATTCGATCTAATTTTTCATGTATCACTCTGAGAGGGTCGCCCTAGGTAAGAATCCCGTCTATCCAAGGTATTAGCTGGCACAGTGAAAAAATAAATTTTGTTAATACTTATTGGGTGAACTCTATCAGATTGTTGTGTGATTAGATAAAACATAAGATATAAAGAGGCCAATGAGACTGCAAAGAACTAATGGATAGGAAGTAAACGCTTTATTTGCATGTTTGAGAGAATTAAGATAGCAGCGAAAATATTAATGAGTAAATATTTCATTTAAGGGTATATAGTAGAAAAAAGGGGAGAAAGAACGTTATATCAAGTGACTTAGACGAATAGGGACAAATAAGTAAGAATAAAGTAATATATTAGACGAAATTAAAGATAAAGACCAGCAGCGTAAGATATAGAGAAGAAATAAAAGGAAAAGTAAGGACGTTTAACAGTATACATATAAATTGCAACAGCTGGTATGGATAGTGGCGAATAAAAGATGACAAATTGCTAAGAGTCCTAAAGTCAGGGTTTGCTGGAAACTAAGTGTGCCATCCAAATTCTTGGGATTTTTAAGCCCCCATTATTATTAAGATTAGGGTGGTTAATCAAAATTTCACAGGCTTCTTTAAATTTTCTTTCATACTAAGTTTTTGTATGATGCAAAGAACAAGTACTTTTTCCAGTCAATTCGATGTAGAGTGTTAAGAACGTGATCTGAGAGGCCTGCTTCACCAAAATTATATTTAATGTGTTGTTTGTGTTCTTTTTTTTTTACTGATAGGGATTGTATATTCAGTTTTCCCAGTATAGGATAAGTTAGGTGCAATAGATGCAATAAACTCTAGGGTGTGCCAATGGGAGAGAGGATCCTTAGAGGTGTTGAATATGTTTTTTAATTTTAAAGGTGGTTTAAAAGTGGTATTAAGATTATAATGATGTAGGATTCTATTAATTTTTTTGATAACCCTTTAATGTATGGAATGGTTATGGTTTTACTATAATCTATATTACTTTTTGATGAAGTTTTATGAAGAATTTTATTAATAGTATTTTTGCTATATCCATTATTTATAAATGTATTGCTGATAATTTTAAATTCTTGTTAATGAGCTTCTTCATTAAAGCAAATTGTTATAGCTCTGTTTTTTTGAGGGTGTTGATGACTCCAAATTTGTGTGAAGGGTGGTGATATGAGTTAGCATGTATATATTGTCCAGTGTGTGCAGGCTGGGTAAACAGTGAAGGATAGACTTGACTGCCTGAGAGAAGACATGTAACTAGTGAAAACAGGAGCGAGTTCTGATTTTCAATTTCATTTATTTATCCTTTTTATTTATTTATTTATTTATTATAATTTTATTTAAGAATAAAGAAAACAAATAATATCTGCATCTTGGTCTTCCTGTGGGTCTTTATATTATTAAACCTGCCAAAGAATACTTGTTTTGCTAATCTTTCCTCTCCCATTCGGTTTTTAGTAATTCGGATATACCAACCAAATACAGCATTCTCCTTAATTGTTTTCTCATGTCCTAAATCAAACACATTAGTTCTCCTCATCCCTATATGCAAATTTGGTTATAATCAAAGCACCTTCAAGATAAATGGTGCATCTGATGAAACACATGCATGAAATTTCTGCAGGCCACAGTATTTTTGCTTACCCCCCCAACTTGAATATATCAATAAATTTTTTGCTCTTGTAGGAGTTAATTTGTAACATATTTCTGACATTTTTATATTGTGCTTTTTTACTTTTTTTTTCTGTTTAATCTATATGGCTATCAATTCCCTGCGGTTGAATATGTGTGATTTAATAAGGTTTTAATAATGGGAAATTTGATAATTTTGTTTGTTGTTGTTGTTTTTTCATTACTGTAGCCCATTTAGATAGTAATCTTAATAAGAAAAATGATACATAATATACAGTACATATTAGGCACTTTAATGTTTTTATTTAATATTTGTTTATTTTAATGTATATTTAACATTGGGGGGGGGGGGAATATATATATATGCATATATATATATCAGTGGCGTCACTTGCTCATTTCGGTTGGGTGTGCTGTCGTGTGGGTTATGAAACCCATGCTACAAATTTCACATCAATTTGACCGTATGCATGAGCTTGCGTCCGCAGAAAATTTTCCGTGGGGGGGGCAAAGCTTGGAGACAAATAATTACATCAGTAAATTTTTATAATTATTGATTTAATTAAATAATTACATCAATAAGTCTTTTAGCTTTTTTTATGTAATTATTTGTTGATTCAAACTATAAATACATTATTTTCATTTTGCATCGATTTTAATGATCTTTAATTCTTAGAAAAAAATGTATTTGGAATTAACAGTTTTTAGCACAATTTCATATATAAAAAAAATTTACCAGCATATTTTATTAAAAATCAACTAATTAATTAATCCTAAATTAAATTATTTCAGTTTAAAAAAAAATCATGAAACTAACAAGTAAAATAATATTAAATTACATACACTTACCTTTTAAAAATGTATTTTTCTATTTAAATTTGTTTCACTATAAATTTACAATTCACACTTCACTCAGTAACTCACTAAACACAGAGAGCAAACTAACCGGTCACTTTTTACAAATCAGAAAAAGATGAACCAAAAACAGAAATACTTGTTTTTTTGCTGCAATAAAACACGTGTTGTTCTATAGCTACCCCACCGTCGGCCAGAACAGGCCAACCCATATTGAAAGTTTATTTTTCACTTGGTTAGAGTATAATAAATTTAGTTTAATCCTTTATCCAAGTGTGAGCAAACAAAGTTTGCGCCTGAAGTATCTTCAGGACTGGGGTAAGGTGGTACAGCACCAGGGCAACTCGTTGCAAAGGTGGAGCAAGATACCAACACTCCTGTCTCAGTATCTCCTATAATGCAAAACATCTCCCTGCGGATATGTCTAATGTTATGCATTAAGGGAAGGGCCACTACCCAGACTAGTTTTGACCTTTATTGAGGTCTCTTCAGTGGGAGCCAGGCCCAAGTTGAGACAAGTTGAGATACCAGGCAGAAGCATTAGCAGGTCATCTCTACCTATCAGAGTTACCAAATGGTGTGCCACCCTTTTTTAATAAATTACTCTGGATTTAGAGAAAGATGTTGAAAGTTTATTTTTCACTTGGTTAGAGTATAATAAATTTAGTTTAATCCTTTATCCAAGTGTGAGCAAACACAGCACCAGGGCAACGAGTTTCCCTGGTGCTGTACCACCTTACCCCAGTCCTGAAGATACTTCAGGTGCAAACTTTGTTTGCTCACACTTGGATAAAGGATTAAACTAAATTTATTATACTCTAACCAAGTGAAAAATAAACTTTCAACATCTTTCTCTAAATCCAGAGTAATTTATTAAAAAAGGGTGGCACACCATTTGGTAATGCTGATAGGTAGAGATGACCTGCTAATGCTTCTGCCTGGTATCTCAACTTGTCTCAACTTGGGCCTGGCTCCCACTGAAGAGACCTCAATAAAGGTCAAAACTAGTCTGGGTAGTGGCCCTTCCCTTAATGCATAACATTAGACATATCCGCAGGGAGATGTTTTGCATTATAGGAGATACTGAGACAGGAGTGTTGGTATCTTGCTCCACCTTTGCAACGAGTTGCCCTGGTGCTGTACCACCTTACCCCAGTCCTGAAGATACTTCAGGCGCAAACTTTGTTTGCTCACACTTGGATAAAGGATTAAACTAAATTTATTATAGGCCAACCCATAATAAAATTTTAAGACAAAGCATTCCCAGGGTCGAGGGTGTAAGATTACATATTGTTAGATACTGAATGGAGAACTTCTTGACAAGTTATTCATTCAGGATCTAACATGTAAGCCTTACAAAATAACAAAGAAATGTGCATAATACCTGCTTACCAGCAGAAGGTGAGAAACACCTAAGTTGTATATGTGAAAGTGTATATCAGAATGTGTAATGTATTGGAATTATTTATTGTCAAACAGAAAGCTAAAATCAAGAATTATGTCAGATTAGCATTTTATGTAATGGCTTAATTTATGTATTATAAAGCCATCAAAAAATCAGTAAGTCGCCAGGTAAGAAATGACTAATAGGATCAATGGTCACGTCTAAGCCGCAAGTACCTGTGGTAACGCCGAAGGCTGCAGCTTATGGGGAAGGCTGACGTAAGCGCCTTTCCTTGAAAACAACACCTAATAGCAAGGAGGGAAAGCAAGGGCGATGTAAGTTATGGATTGTGTGTAAAAACAATACAGAAAAAGAGGGCGCTGAGAAAGAATATTTAAGGCAATACGCACCAAGGTCTAGGCCTTTTTTCTGTTTCTTCTGGGATTTTGGAGATTGAGGATTCTCGATGAGTGATCGGAGATAGGACAAGCGGAGGGTGCTATGTTGACGGACAGCCGGCCGTATTCATGACTTGCGCTGAGAAGTATACCACGGAGACCCGCACAAGAATCGGCAGCTCATGCAGAATGGTGCCAAACTCTGAATGACCCACCTGAGTGAGCGGAAAAGGCTTGTAGTTCCAGCCATTTCCTGATTTGTGTCCAGTAGCAGAGAACGGAACAACTCAGTCATGAGGCCTGACCCAGAACCAGCCAAGACGAAGGATGACCCGTGCAACACGTGGCAGCTAATAGACCTTCGGAGGGACTTGGTAAAGTAAAGATCCTTTTGTTTTATATCTTGAGATTGTTTGAAGGGTAGAATTTGTGTCTTGATAAAGCAAGACTGAGGACATTTTAGAGAACTTTGACAGGATAGAATAATTAATACAGCCAATTCTAGTAGACAAAGAATTGTATAGGATAAATCTCTAACTTGTATATGATTGAAGTAGTGAAAACCCTTCGTTAATTGAGTAAATTTAACTAAGAGAGAAATGAGTTGTGAAATATCTATTTAAAGTAAATGTGAATGAAGGAACTTGACTTGAGTGTGACATTGTTTAATTATCCATTTGTATTACATGATTTTGCACGTCAGTTTATGTAAGAAGGATAGATTAGTATTTAACAGTTTGTATAGCTTATCATAAGACATTTACTTAGCTAGCAATTCAGAAGTTTTGATAACTTAATATAAGATTTAATGTACCTGTCTTTTAGCATTAATAAACATGTTTTGTTACTTGAACCTGAGTCTTGCCTGAATTCGAGGTGTCAAGCTACCACTTGTGAAAATAGAACCAAATAGCAGAAAGGAGTTTAGATTCAGATTAGATCTTAGGACACGACTGCAAGGTACCGAGATCTATATACTCGCATGTGAATTCTAGATTAACATATATGCCTAAAACCTAGGAATATATCCCAAAGCCTCAGCTGGGAAGCTGGTTGGCACAGTTAAAATATAAATTTGCCAGTTTCTGAAGAAGAAATATCCCTAGGAGCCAAACCAGGTTATATATTAAGGAGAAAGATATAAAGTTAAGGTGGAAGGATATAGAGAAGACTGGATCAATTTGGATCATACTTAAATATGTACTCTAATAAGGAAACGAAAATAGGAGACATAACAATATCACAATCAATTTTACAATTATAATAAGTGGAATTTTTTAATCGATCCCAGGAGGAGAGTGCCCAGTCCCCCCCCATGACCGTGTGATTGCATTTTATCGATGTATGAAAGTTTTGAGAGGGCATAGCACATCAGCGCTCATCTTAATTGGTCCAATGCATATAATTGCAGGATAACTTTATAACTTTGAATACTTCTGTGTAGTGGGGGGACAATCTGTTTTAGGATTTATTAGAAAACAACAATGAAGGAGAATGCTATATTTGGTTGGTATATTTGAAATACTCAAAGATGAAAATATGTGAACCATCATAAGACGTGAGAATAGGAAAGAATAAGTGCGAGTAGAAACACTTTCATTAATGGTAAACGAATAATTAATAATTATCATTTGTGACATGTATGTCCTATAAGTTGCTGGGTAGAGTGAATGGCACGATCCTATAAATTCTAAACATGAATAAGTGAATTTATGATGGCATAATTAAAAAAAAAAAAACTTATGAAGAGAGAGAGAGAGTATTGAAGGAATAAATGTGGTTTGCTGGAGCAGCAAATCATCTCGTAAAATTTGTTGCACATGTTATGTGTATTTCTCTGGTTTGTGTATATTTCGCCCCGTTTTCCAAGAATTTTATTTTGTTTACTGAGACTCAGTATACATAACATCCGATCTTTATCGGAATTATCCACACTTTCGGGGAATCCTAAATTCATTAGTTTTTTTTTTTTAGTTTCAGCAGTTCTTCTGTCTTATCAATCTCACATATGTTGGTATTTTGTTGTAGATCAACAACATCTTATAATACACAGAATATTAATTTTTATTCAGGAATAGATATTTTTTACTATCTGTTGTTTCTGAAGACTACAATAAAAATGTCTCTATTTATTGTTAAAAAACTTTGCAACCTCAACAGATGCTATACTGCACAAGCAAAAGAAAAAACAATTAGCATTTATTTCCTAACATCCAGTTTCAAATTTTCAGTTCTAAAAAACGTGTAACAACTGTTTGTAATATACATTGGATACGAAAAGCGCTCAACTCATGACAAGTGACAATGTTCAGTTGGATTGGTTGACACAATAACCAATCACAGATGCTTGGTGCTGAGTGAGCTCAAAATTTTAGCTCACCTAGCCATGCCTTCTCAGTGGTTTAAAAATACTACAATGCTAAGAATTTGACCCACTGCGCCCTCTTTATATATTTTCAAAGAGAGCAAAGGTGTATGCATTTCGAAAGCACACCCAGGATATTAACGCGAATGTGATGCAATGTTTATGTGGCGAAAAGTGCCCTCTTCATGAAGCACTGATGCTTTATTACTCTCCTGAAGAGGACAATGAAACATTAGTATATTGTGTTCAATTTTAATTCTGATGCCATCTGGGGGAGTCTAACGGAAATAAATGCAAAAATATAATATGGGTGATATTGATATTTTATGGATGAGCACTCCACACCTATCACACCCGGAATATTCACCCCTAATATATATATATATATATATATATATATATATATATATGAATGAGGTAATCCTAGTAAGGCAATGATAAAGGACTATTTTATAGTGTTATATAATCAAAAAAAAAATGAATCTGAATTTTTATTATCATTGTCATCCTATTGCTGATAAGGTAAATTAATCTTCAAGGTTGTCGCTAACTTATTTTGCATGATTCTAAAATAATATACCCTTGAGTAGTAATAATAAAATCTTATTATACACATAAAATTATACCAACAGTTACATGTTTACAATCATCATCATCAAATTCCTGCCATGTACCCTCAAGGAGTGTACAGGATATGACAGTACTACATGCAAAAATTACATCATTACTAACTTCCTATCTACAATTTTCCTCCAAATCAGTCTGTTACTTGTCAAGACTCCAACATTATCAGATCTTATATTTCTATCGTCTAAGGCACTTTGTACCGTATTAATCCACCTATATCTTGGTCTTCCTCTGGGTCGTTTTCCTGCCAACCTGGCAGAGAACACTTGTTTTGCTAATCTTTCCTCTCCCATTCTATTTAAGTGACCATACCACCTGAGATTAGCTCTGCTAACGCATTCTTGAATGCTGACAATGTCAAGTTCTTTCCTAATATCCTCATTTTTAATATGATATTGCCATTGATGCCATCTGTTCACGCCTCTAATCTTTCTCAGGACTCTCGTATCTGCGGTCTCTAGTCTTTGGTCAAGTGTTTTACTTCTGACCCAGCTCTCAGATCCATAAGTTAAAACTGGTTTGAACACTGTCTTGTATACAGCTAATTTAGTGTTCTGACTTATTTCTCTCTTATTCCATACGAATTTATTCAATTGACTTCCCACCATACCAGCTTTGCTGATTCTGTTGTCTATTTCTATATTTAATTTACCATCTCCAGTAAAAATCGTGCCTAAGTAGCTGAAATGTTTTACTTGTTCCACAGGTTCTCCATTCACAACACAGTTGACATTTTCAATGATTCTGCCTATTTTCATTGTCTTTGTCTTTTTATTGCTGACCTTCATAGCATATCTATTACAACAGCTATTCAATTTAGTCAGAGAATCTTGCAGACTTGTAGCAGATTTATTGAGAAGTATAACATCATCTGCATAAAGCAAAGAGCTGACATTAACATCTCCAATTTTGATATCAGTTTTAATACCACTTTCCTTCATAATGTGATCCATATAGATAATGAATAACAGAGGGGATAATGTGCATCCTTGTCTCACACCAAATTTAACATTAAACCATCTTCCTGTACTTCCTTCAATTGTAACTGCTGACTTACAACTCAAATAAAGACTAAGTATTGCTTGATATAATGCCCCATTGACACCATATAGCTGCAGCGTATTGAATAGCTTCTCTCTTGGCACCTTGTCATATGCCTTTTCCAAATCGACAAAACTTAAATACAGATCTTTGTTATATTCCCATGCTTTCTCGACTATTTGTCGTAAAGTGAAGATTTGATCCTGACAGCCTCTATTTGGCCTGAATCCAGCTTGTTCTTCACCAAGCTTTTCTTCCACAATTCTTCTCAACCGTTTCTCAAGTATACTTGCATAGATCTTGCCAGGAACACTCAGTAGGGAAATACCTCTGTAATTCGAGCCTTGTATCGAGTAACTATCCCCCCGATTCGTTAAGCGGGGGGAGTAGATATACAGTCCTTAGGGAGGCAGTTGAATGTAAGAATGAATATAATATGCTAGAGCAAATAAGGACAACAAACCAGAGTGGGATAGTTAATATAAGGCATCAAGGTAAGGTTGGGGCTAATGGGGGTCTTAAATTCATGTTTCTAATAATAGGAGTATTAGAAACAAGAAGGAAGAGTTCTTGGCCATGGTTGGCACTTCCAGACCACAGGTTATTGGTATTAGTGAAACATGGCTGACTGTAGATGATATAGCTAGTGGGATTGAATGTGATGGGTATAGTGTGTTCAGGAATGACAGAGAGAATAAAATGTGGGAGGAGTATTGTTGATGATAGCTGATGAGCTACAGCCAAGGAGAATAGAAGTTGCATTGCAGGATAGAGAAAAGAGCACATTTGAGGCCATTTGGTGTGAGATTGTGGCTAGGAGAACTAAATATACAATTGGGTGCTGCTATAGACCAGGTGATGGAAAAGATGGTGGTGACAGTATGCACAAGCAAATAGAAGAAATGAGTAGAAGGTAGGTGATTATTATGGGAGATTTCAACTATGGTCGCATTGATTGGAGTGAGGAGAGGACACACGGGAGGAAGGAATTGGATTTTATTCGGTTATTAAGGGATAACTATCTGCGACAGCTTGTAATGGAAAATACTAGGGGTCAGAGAGTGCTTGACCTAGTAATTACATCTGAGGATTTGGCTGTAACAAATATGACCACATTGCCACCAATCGGTGAGAGTGATCATAGGGTCTTGACTTGGGAGGTAGCTAAAGGTGTAGAATTTTCAATTAAGACAGGGTACATGTGGAATTATCGGGCTGGAAAGTATGACAAGCTTAGGAGTTTGATTGGCTCAGTGCCATGGCATGTACAACTGCAAGGACTAGAAGTTGATAGTGCATGGGAGGTGGTTAAGAAGTGCTTGCATGAAGCAATGGCTGACTGTATACCTAGAGTCCAAATAATAAATCAAGTAGGGGTTAAATGGATGAATAACACCATTAAGCTTGAGCTGCAAAAAAAGAAACAACTATGGAGGGAATTTAAGGAGAAAGGTGACCGGCAGGCACATGAATGGTATAAAGCGCAGGCCAGAAGGGTGACGAGTGTGGTAAAAAAAGCAAAAAAGGATTACGAAAGAACATTGGCCATGCGGGCTAAAGAGAATCCTAAACAGTTTTTTAGATATGTAGCAAGTAAAAGGAAAAATGTACATGGCAGAATGATTTTAAAGAATGCCGATGGTAGGGAGGTAACTGAATCAGTTGAGATAGCTGAGTTACTGAGTGAGCACTTTGCAAGAATATATCATCCAGGTGGTGACATTGCAGAAACGAATAAACCAGTAGATTATACAGGAATTGTGGTGAATGAAGTGGAGGTGAGTAGTCTATTGCATAACCTCAATGTCAATACATCTGTGGGGTTGGATGGTATGCCAGCTCGTGTAGTACGAGAAGCAGCTAATGAATTGTCAGTACCCTTGACCATTTTGTTTAATTTGAGTCTCGGGTCTGGGTTAGTCCCGAGCGGGTGGAAGGAGGGGAAAATAGTTCCACTGCATAAAGGTGGTTCCAAGACCGCTGTTGTAAATTACCGACCGATTAGCATATCAGGAATCATTGTCAAGGTCTTAGAGAAATTAGTCAAGAAAAGAATACAGGATTGGATAGATGAAAATGGGATATTGTATGGGGACAACATGGTTTTGTGAAGGGTAGATCATGCCTCAGTAACTTGCTCACGTTTTATAACACAGTGACAGCTGAACTGGATAGGGGTAATGGGTTTACAGTGATACTACTGGACCTTGCCAAGGCCTTTGACAGGATACCACATGGAACCCTAATCAGTAAACTGGAGCAGATGGGGATAGATATAGGGTTGGTAAGATGGATAGGAGGGTGGTTGAAGGAGAGATACCAGAGAGTGGTTTATTCAGGAGTTAGGGCCTCCCTCGATGAGTCTGTTGACTCCTTGGAGTTTCCCGGAACAATAATAATAATAATAATTCTCACATTCAGTTTTATTTCCCTTTTTATATATGGGTACTATGAGAGCTCTACTCCAATCATCGGGAATTCGTCCCTCTGTCCAGGACTTCTGAACTATGCAGTGCAGCCACTGTAAGACTTTTATACCACCATACTTCAGCATTTCTGGAAGAATATCATCTACTCCTGCTGCCTTTCCACATTTCAAGCCTTTGATGGCTTTTTCTACTTCAAGTATGGATATGTATTCCTGACTGCATGCCTGGTCAGTGTTTTTTATCACTGTGCTGTCATCACTGCTTGTCTCATTTAGCAGTTTTTCAAAGTAATTACTCCATACTTCAAGGATATCTTTTTCTCCTGTTTTCATGTCACCTTCATCATCTCTAATTCCTTTTACAGCACTCTTTCCTCATTCTAAAGCTTCTTCAACAACCTCCAGAATATTTTGCCACCTTCTTGATATTTATTTTCTATTTTCTTGCCAAAGTCCTCCCATAACTTTTGTTTAGCTAGTATTACACACTGTTTAGCTTTCTTACATTTGTCTCTGTATTCTGTAAGAGTGAAAGCTGACTTATTTGACAGGAACTTTTGATATGCTTTCTTCTTTTCCTTCTCTGCCTCTTTAACTTCCTGTGTCCACCATGGAGTTCTGATTTTTCTATCCTTGCAGACAACTTCACCACATGCCTCTCTAGCTGAATCAATCAAGGTTTTCTTCAGAGTTTGCCACTGAATCTCCAAGGTTTGATTCCTGTTCTCAAACTCTTTCATTTTCTTTTCAATAATCTTTCTGTATTTTAGTCTACAGTTCACATCTGAGAGCTGCTCAACTTTTATTCGCTTTAAAACTTTCTTACATGTTATTCTTTTCAATATGAAATTCAATTTTATCCTGCTCAAGACTAAATAGTGATCACTACCAATTTCAAATCCTCTGTACACTCTGGTGTCCTGCACCAGGGAGAAAACACCACTATCAACAATAACATAGTCAATGAGACTTTTCTTATTCCTAGCCTCTTCTCTCCATGTGAATTTGTGCACATTTTTATGTTGGAACATGGTGTTAGTAATAACCGCTCCATGTCCTGAGCAGAAATCCAACAGATATTTGCCATTATTATTAGCTTTGCTCTTTTCTCCAAATTTTCCCAAAATATTTTTGTATGTCTGACAATCATTTCCTACTCTGCTATTTAGATCCCCAACAAGGACCAACTTTTCCTTTTTCATTGTGTCAGTTGCTTTCTCTTGCCTCAAAAAGCTTTAGAGAAAGCAACACAGAAGGTTCTACTAAGGTAAAAACCTTCTGTGAGACCATAGGCACAAATAAGTCTCATTGTCCAGTTCCCCATTCTCATCCAATTCCGATCCCACATTACTCTACTTGAGACTGACTACCATTCAAGAAGATTAGCCTCGTATTTTGTGTTGAATACTATGGCCACTCCTTCTTTTCCTTGACTGTCATTGCCTGAATACAACATTTTGTATTTATTGCTCAGAAAGATCTCACCAGTTTTGGTCTTTTTTGTTTCAGTCACCCCTATTATGTCGATCTGGTACTTATCTAATTCCTCAGCTAGCTCCATTTCTTTGCCATTCAGGCTTCTTACGTTGATAGTACCGATCTTTAACTGTGATGATGTTGAGTTGGGGTTTGTTTTCAGATTTGTTCCAGTAGCTGACTTTTCGCTGTTCGCCCTGGTTCCCTGGCGAAAACAACGGGGCCTTGTTTAACCGGGTGACGCCCCAGCCGGCATGAAATTTTGTCATGTTGTACCATCATTTTTTTATTTTGGTTTAACCAATAAGAATACAATTTGGTCAGCTAAATCCCAAATTGCCAGCCCATCCTCGTTCGTTCAGTATCAAAGTAGATACCCAACAGGGTGCACCACGAGAAGGTGAGGATTGGCCATTAGGTCAGAAGCCCTGGTCGGTTCTCCGCATTCCTTTAAAGGCTATGTGGAAGTCTCCTCTCAGTTATACAGCTTTGACTCTTAAGCACCCCATAAAGGAATAAAAAATGCTTGCATGTTTTGGTTTACTGCACTAAATAGATAATTTTCAGTTGAATTTATGAAAATAATTTTTCATGTAGTCTGTGGAAACTTTGTTACAAATTTCATTTAATTTTACTTCAAAATGTGTTGGTAGAAAAAAAATTGCCATTAATTTTATCTGTATAAAATAAGTTAAAAAATTATTATGTTGGGCCTACTTATGTGTTTGCTGGATGTATCATCCTTCTCCAAATTTTCATGGAATAGCTGGCCTTAATTTGTCCCGGTCTTCGTTGATGCAGGCATCCCATGATAAGTGCCTCCACAGCGCAATTGGAAGAACAACAGTACGTTGCGCTCTACGACTGGAAAAGGCCTAAGTTTGATTCTTGTCATGACGAGAGGAATCGTTATATAGTTTTTTTTTTTTTTTTTTTCAATTAAAGGTAAGTTAGCCAATCTCATATAGAGTAACTCTGGTTTTTCATCCTGCATACAGACAAATAGACCTCGAGAGCACACACAGTTTACAGACAAAAAATACTAGGTGGTGGGCAGTAGATGACGTTGCTGTAGTGCATTAAGAGTGGTGGAGTTGATGCTCTCCTTCAATGAGTCTTTGGATTCCTTGGAGGATTCTAGGAACAAACTTCTATGCATAAATCACAACTGCACTGTATATTTTTATATACATAGATATATTTCATTACTCTGAAACTTATATATAACAGCAGTGACAAAATTGCAGTTTGAGAGTTGCATGTGACTTGCAAGGTCTTTATGATACACATATTTTTCAGGCATAAATACATATATTGTATCCATCTCTTGAACTTAGAAAAATTGGCCACCTGTGTTATATAAAATCAATTTTTTTTATTATATTTTTGTTTATACTATGTTCTTCTTAGATTCCTATATTATTATAAAATTCTATGTTTCCAAGTCTTGCATTTACATTTGCATTTGGTGAGAGTGACCGTGTAGTCCTGACTTGGAGGATGAATAGGCATTGGAGGTATCAGAAAAAAGTTATCTGGAATTATAAGGGATTACTATCATAGACTTAGAAACCAGCTTGCAGTAGTGCAATGGATGAAAGAATTTAAAGGAAGAGGGGTCATGGGTGTATGGGAGATACTCAAGAAAAACGTTGACAGTGATGACAGAATATGTACATCAAGTGAAGAAGATAAAGCAGTTCTGGAGTCAAATGGATAACAAAAGGAATAAAAGGGGAATTGCAGAAGAAAATGATTATGGAAGATATATAAAGAGCGTAGGTGGAGGAACAGTTGCATGAGGAATATAAGGCTCAGGCTAGTAAATTGACTAGTATTGTGAGGAGAGAAAAATTAGAATATGAGAGGAGACTGACACTGCAATCCAAGGAGAATCCTAAGAAGTATTTTTCCCATGTGGCTAGTATAAGTGGACGGATCTTGCAAAATGGAGATCGGAATTGGATGAACAAAGCAGATATGTTGAGCTATTTAATGGACACTTTATTAGCATGTACCATGCTGGTACTATAGGCTTTATTCTAGAAGGATAATAAGTGATGAAGTGTTAGAAGGGAATGAAGAGGATGTATTCCGAATGTCAATAAGGCAGCAGGACTAGATGGAATTTCACTATGCATTTTAAGGGAACGTGCCATGGAACTGACTGCCATTAATTTGGCTGTTTAATGAAAATCTTGTAATGGGGCAGGTTCCTCGAGAGTGGAAGGAGGACAAGGTAGTACGATTACATAAGGGTGGCGGTAGAATGGAGGTTTCAAACTATATGCCTGTTTGTATTTCTTTTGTAGTTAAGATTTTGGAGAAATTAGTAAGAACTCATATATAGAAAATTGTACAGGTGAGGGTAATAATGTTTATGTAGACCAACATGGATTTGTTAAAGTGTGCTCTTGTTTTAGTAATCTGGTTACCTTTTACAAGAGCAATGGAGATGAAGGTAAGGCATGCACTGTAGTTTTTTTGGATTTTTCCAAGACATTTGACAGAGTGCCACATGACAAGCTGATCTTTAAGTTGCATCACATAGGTTTGGATATCAAGTTAGTGGATTGGGTTGGTGATCGGCTCTCTGATAGACATCAGAGAGTTGTATATGTGGGAGCAGTAACAGTAGTGGGAAGGTTGCAAGTGGAGTTCAACAGGTTTCAGTCCTGGAACCATTACTCAATCTTTATGTCAATGATATAGTTATAGGACTAGGCCCTATATGTTCAATTGTTTGCAGATGTGAGGGTTATTAGTAATGTTGCTGATGTTTTGGCTCTTCAAGAGGATTTCATAAGCTGGAAGGGTGGGCAAAGGCATGGGGATGTCAGTTTAATGCAACTAAATGTAATGTTTTAAAATTTGGGATCCACAGAAGGGATGCCTCATACTCACATGGTAGAGTTATAGTGGAAGAGGCAAGGGATCTTTGGTTGATTGTGGATGGAGATTTCAAGTTCCGGGGACATACGTTGCAAAGACATCTCGGAGAATTGCAGCAATGTTGAGGAGAACTTTGAACATGAGAGAGATAAAAGTGTGCTGGTCCCATTGTATAAAGTTTTGATTAGACCACATGTGGATTTCTGTGCAGAAATCTGGTCACCAGGATTTGAAGGGGATGAAAATAACCTTGGAAAGAGTGCAGAGATTATAACAAAAATGTCAGGATTGTACAATGCAAGAGGGAAACAGGGAGAGTGAATGTTGGAGGTAGTACTGAATGTATGTATGGGGATGATCAGCATAGAAATGGAGTAATTTGGGATATGGATGGAAAAGTTGAGACTGAGTGGATATATGTGGTAAGTGGTGATACAGGTGAATGGGCAAGGACAAGTGTGATGGAGAAATCACAACCAATAAGTTGGTTGGGTAAGACCTGGTTATAGACCGAAAAGAGAACTGCTGAGTTTATAGAATAAGTGAAACATGGTTGAATGAAGATGGAAGGGCACAGTGTTTGGAAAATTATGAGAGAATGGGAAGATATGATCTTTTATATGAAAAAGCAAGAAGCATGAATCACAAGAGAAATGGAATTCAAGCTAGAGGCATAAAAAATAAGAATGGAGAAATCATAACTGAAGATCTATGCAAAGAAAATAGACCAAATGAGTTGCCATTAGAAGATATAAAGAAGGTAAATGAAGATGATCTAGGCCCAGAGATTTTGAAGACAGAAGTAGAAATGGCCATTAAAGAACTAAAATGTGGACAGGCAGAAGGAATAGATGAAACTCTTGCAGAATTCCTGAAGCAACTTCAGAAGAAAGGAACTGAAGAAATAACCAAAATAATAAATTAAATTTATAACAAAGGAGAACTACCAAAAGATTTTATGACCTTAATATTTATGCCTATACCAAAGAAAAGTAATGCAGTGAACTGCAAGGATTTTATAACAATAAGCCTCATTTCCCTTGCATCTAAAGTGGAAGAATTTCTTGGAGAAGATCAGTTTGGTTTCAGGAAGGGTAGGGTAACAAGAAATGCGATTGGACTGTTAAGAATAGTAAGTGAAAGAAGTCTGGAAGTGAATAAAGAAGTTAATATCTGTTATATAGATTTTGAAAAAGCTTTTGATTTTGTAAACTGGGATAAGATGGTGGAAGTAATGGAAAAGATTGGAAAGACAGAAGGCTAATTATTTCACTATATATGGGACAAACTGCCATGGTGAGAGACATATATGGTACAACAGAACCAGGTGTCATTGGACGAGGAGTAAGACAAGGCTGTTCTCTGTCACCAGTTTTGTTTAACATGTATTCTGAAGCAATGTTTAAAGAACCACTGGAGAATTTGGAAGAAGAAATAAAGATTGGAGGTAGACAGATATTTGCAATAAGATACGCTGATGACAAGGCATTGTTATCAAATACTGAAACAGGACTACAACACCTGTTGAACACATTATTGGAATCCTGTATCAATTGTGGAATGAAAATTAACATCAGAAAAACAAAGGTAATGAAAAAAGCAAGGAAAGAGACAAATATGGATATCAGAATAAATGGGGAAAAATTGAATCAAGTAAAGACATTTAAATATCTAGTAAGTGTTATTAGCAATGATGGAAGATGTAAAAGTGACATAAAAGCAAGAATAGCGATGGGACGATATGCCTTTAATAGAAAATGGAATTTATTCAGAAGTAAAATGAATAGAAACCTAAAGAAAAGACTAATAAAATGTTGTGTGGAGTGTTGTCCTCTTTGCAGCTGAAACTTGGACATTGAAGAAAGAAGAGATTAAGATTTTGGAAAGCTTTGAGATGTGGATTTGGAAAAGGATGAAAAAAATCAAATGGACAGATAAAATAACTAATGAAGAGGTCTTAAAAAGAGTAGAAGAAGAAGAAAGAAGTCTGTTAAGGAGGATAAAAAGAAGCAAGGGAAACTGGATCAGACATATTCTGAGAGGGAATGGAATCATCAGAGATGCCATCGAAGGAAAAATAGATGGAAAAAGACCCAGAAGAAGAGTAAGGAAAACAATGCTAGATGACATGCTGACATACACAACCTTGAAAGAGAGCGCTCAGAACAGAAGAGAGTGGAAGGAAAGTTTCTGCTACTAAAAGAAGAACCTGCTCAATTGCAGAATACTCGAAGAAGAAAGGACAAGGCCGGCAGGGGGGGGGGGGGTGCTGATGATGATGATGATAGCAGGGGAATTTATGTCCACATAAGGTTGATATGAAAGAGGGAATTAGTGGCAATGGTTTTGAAGTAGTGTGGTGTAAGGTGGAGGTTGACAGGAGGAAATATTCGGTTGAATGTTGCTATAGGCTAGGGAATAAGGACGATGGTGATGAAGAAATGTATACGCAACTCTGGTTAGTGAACAAGAAAAAGGTGATTATTGTGGGTATTTTTAATTATGGCTGTATAGTTTGGAATGAAGAGATATCATTTGGGAATTAGGAAAATGAATTTCTCGAGTTTTTGAGAGACAGTTATCTCAGGCATTATGTAAAGAAAAATGTGTAAAAAAAAAATGAGAATTCAGAGTTTTGAATCAGATTTCATCAGAAGATATAATTGTGAGTAGGATTTTGCATTTTCCTCCAGTTGGTGAGAGTGATCATGAAGTGATCACATGGGTTGTGGCTAGCCATATGAAGACTTTTGTGAAGAAAGGATATATATGGAAGTGCAAGGCTGGTGATTATTGACAAGCTTAGGAGACAGCTCTGAGCTATAGCATGGAATGAGGAGTTGAGTGGTAAGGATATAAATGCTGCTTGAACTGGCAAAGAAATACATAACATTTCAATGTGTGAATGTATTCCTAAGGTCAAAAGACTGAATAAGATAGATGTAAAATGGATTAATGAGGAGATTAAGCACAAAATCTGGAAGAAGGCAGCACAATATAAATAATAGTAATAATCAGTTTCATGAAGAGTATAAAGAGCAGTCCAGAAGAACAACTCAGTTGGTAAGGACAATAAAAGTGCAGTATAAGTAGAAATTAGCAAATTAGGCTAACAAAAACCGTAGGAGTTTTTTTCAATATGTTGCAAGTAGAAAGAAGAATGATTATGGTAAGATGCTATTAATGGATTACCTGTTTAACAAGTCTTTCAACAGGACAAATCCTCTAGGAGTGGAAGGAAGGCAAATTTCTTCCACTTAACAAAGGTGGTGATATGGCTAAGGCAACAAATTATAGGCTAATCTGTATATGTGGAGTTGTTGTAGTTAAGGTATTGTGAGATATAGGATACAAAAGGGGGTTGATAACAGTGATATTCTTTGTGCTTGTCAGCATGGATTTGTTAAAGGGAGATTGTGTTTTACAAACTTGCTATACAAATTGTTTTACAAATGTACTATACTGTGAGATTTTGGAAAGACTTTTGATAGATTGCCACACCACAGGTTGGTCACTAAACTGAAGCAGATGGGGTTGGATGATTAGCCTCTGAGTTAGATAGGTGAATTTCTATCGTATAGGTATCAGCAAGTGGTGTACGAGGGGCACTATCTTGAAAGAGGAAAGTCGCTAGTGGTGTGCTGCAAGGAGCAGTTTTAGAACCATTGTTATTTAATTTCTATATTAATGATATGAGGATAGGTTTAATTGGTGATATACAACTGTTTGTAGATGATGCAAAACTGGGGAGAGTGATAATGAATAATCAAGCACATGTTGTGGCCTGAAAGCAGGACTTGAATAGATTGTATAAGGGAGCAACATGTATGGAATTGTCAATTCAATGTTTCCAAGTGTAAGTTTTTGAAATTTGGTAGGCAACAACAGAATTCAGAATATACACTTGGTAGGGAAAGTTTGGAGAAAGTTGAGGAGTTAAGAGACCTTGGAGTACTGATGGACAAGGATCTGAAGTTCAGAAGTCACGTTGTACCAGTTGTTGAAGACATCACGTCAGATTATGGTAAGAATGTCGAGGACCTTGTAGAGGTTGTGGTTCACTTATATAAGCTATTGATCATGCCTCATATGGATTATTGTGTATAGATTTGCTCTGTTTTCATGGTGATGATGTTATATTGGAAAGGGTTCAGAGAAAGCTAAGGTTATACCTGGTCTTTGGGATGTGGGATATGAGGACTGATTGAAGGAATGCAGTTTGGAAAACCTTGTGAATAGGAAGAAGAGAGGGGATATGATTGAGATATTAAAGTTGGTAAAGGATTGTTACCAGGTTAATGTAGAATCAATTTTTCATAGAATGGGATAAGGGCGTAGAACAAGGAGATATACCTGGAAGTTCTACAAGGATGGTATGAACAGAGACATAAGGGGTAGGTTCTTTGCATGGAGAGTGGTTGGTTAGGTTAGAAGCATTGTTATATCGAAATTGAGTTGCTTAAGGGTCAAAGCCAAATAACCAGGAGGAGACTTCCACATCGCCTTTCAGTAATGTAGAGAACCGAGTGGGGCTTCAGTACCCAGTAAATACCTGCTAATGGGGTACACCACTAGTAGGTATTTACTGGGTACTAAACAAATGAGGATGGACTAGCAATTGTACTCTATTGTCTTAAACCACAAATGCATATGATGGTACAACATGAGATTTCATGCTGGCTGGGGCATTGCCCAGTTAAACAAGACCCCCCCCTCCCCCTACACACACACACACACACACACACACACACACACACACACACACACACACTGTTTTCATCAAGAAACCAGAATGAACTGTGAAAAGTCAGCTACTGGAACAAGCTCGAACTTAACATCTAGAAGAACAAGAATAAACCCAACATCAGAAGAACTGAAGATAGGAACCATCAATATAAGGAGTATTAATGGAAAGGAAATCAAACACTTGCAGAAGAATTGGAAAAGTTAGATCATAATTGACATTACTGAGACAAAGAAGATAAAATCAGTCGATCTTACTAAATAAGTGTAGGATGTTATTTTCAGGCAATAATCATCAGGGAAAGGAAAGAATAGCAGTAGCATTTAACATCAAACATGAAGATAAACTTCTTGATTGGAAGACGGCTTCAAGTAGAGTTGTGGGCAACTTCAAAATGAGGAAATGGGCAATGAAACTTATTTGTGCCTGTGGTCCCCCAGAAGGTTCTTCTGAGGAAGAAGTGGGGGGAATTTTTTGATAATTAGAACAAGCAGATGAATAAAGTGGTCCGTATTGGAAATCTGAACAGCAGAATAGGAAATGAATTCCACCAGGCATATAAAAACATTTTGGGAAAATTTGGAGAAAAGGACAATGCTCTTTTCTCCAAATTTGGTATTAAATAATGGTATTTACTGGACTTCTGCTCAGGACACATTCTAGTGATTACTAACACCATGTTTCAACTTAAAGATGTGCACAAGTTCACATGGAAGAAAGACAAAAAATAAGAAAAGACTCATTGACTATGTCATTGTTGGTAGTAATATCATCATGCTGGTTCAGTATACAAGAGTGTACATAGGATTAGAAATTGGAAGTGACCATTACTTAGTACTAAATGGATATCACTTTGAAAAGAACGGTATATAAGAAAGTTTTTAAAGGCATTAAAGTTGAGTAGCTTTTACAGGTAAATTGTTGACTTGACTATACAAACATTATTGAAGAAAAAATTAAACAAATTGAAAACAAGAATCAAACCTTGGATTGTTACTGGCAAACTCCGAAGAAGACATTGATTTAAGGTAGGGAGGCATGTGATGAAATTGCCTGCAATGATAGAAAAATAAGAACACCATGATGGACACAAGAAGTTAAAGAAGCAGTCCTGGAAAAGAAGAATGCATACCAAAAGTTCCAGCAAATAAGTTGACAGATGCCCCAAAAAAAACATAGAAAAATGTGAGCTAAGTTATGTATAAAAGTAGCTAAACAAAAGTCATGAGAATACTTTGGTAACATTGTAAAATAAATATCAGGATGGTGGCATAATGTTCTGGAGGCTGTTGAGAAGCGGAGAAAAGAGTATTGTAAAAGGAATCAAAGATGATAAAGGTGACATGAGAACTGAAGATAAGGATATCCTAGATGTCTGAAGTAATTACTTTGAAAGACTGTTAAACGAATTATGCAGTGACGGAACCGTACTAGAAAATTTTCAAGAGAAATGCAAAGAGGAGTACATATCAATACTGAATAGAAAATGCTGTCAAAAACTTGAAATGTGTAAAGGCAGCTGGAGTAGATGATATTTGACCAGAAATATTTAAGTATGGAGGTATAAAGTTTTTTTGGTGGGGGGGGGGGGCACACAAAAACTAATATTAAAAAATGTGATGCACATGAAAGAAGGTTGAGAAACACTGGTTTAGAAAGTTTTTTTTTAATTAAATAAGAAATTATATTTTGTCTAGTATACAGCTATTTGTCATGGGTGAGTGTATTTGTTGAGCCACATTTGTGTATCTATGAATTAGCAGGAATTATCAACTTGAGAACTTTAAAGTCAAGAATTTAGCTATTTGATAATTTGGAGAAGTGATGCAGTCCACAATGTGGAAAGAGGGAATGCCTTCTTTGTGAATCTTTGAAAGACCATAAAAACAGGGGAGGGGAGTAAAATGGATCCTTTTTCAATCGTATCTTAGTCCACACTATTAATATCATAGAGTAATAATTTTAGTTTGTTAATCTGGCTATTAGTGGGAATGCAATTAATTTCCTAATATGTCTGTCACATAGAAGGGTTATGCACTGATGAGATACAGGAAACTATTACCTTACCTTAGACTGACCTGTTAGTTTAACATGTATCCAAACGTTCACTCCACTGCTCTTTTAATATATACAACCATCTCTTGAACACAAATATCACTCCCTTTTAACTGAGCAGAGGCCAGCACATACTGAATCTGGAGAGGGAAAAAAAAAAAGGAGTTGAATTCAGTATATCTGGATGCCTTCTGACTGAAATTCCAGTCCTCTCCAAAGAATATGATATCACTACAGTTTTGGGGGTGTGTGGGGGGGGGATTTCCTCTGTAACAGAGAATGAAATTTATTCACCTTTTCCAGTGGCAATGCACGCTTTGTCAGGAAATTGCTTCTGTATTATTTAAAGCTAAACTTCTCTCCTCTAGCATCATCTCTGCAAAAACTATCTTACACCTTTAGGTGAGACAACTATCTAACCTTTACTAAGGCTAACAATGGAATATCCACTGTCATCATCGATACCACTGATTTAAAAAAAAAAAAAATGTACATGGCAGAATTGCATATCAGGAACTAAACAGCCAGATAAATAAACTGAACTCATTATTCAAAAGATCCAATTTGGTTGACCCCAAATTGGATCTTTTTCAATTTTATAGTCTTCTAAAGATCCACAAAGAAAGCATTTGCCCCTTCACGCCATCAATTCTCCAAATTATAGAATAGCTAAATTCTAAGCTTGGCTTTTAAGCTCTCAAATTAGCAATTCCCACACATTCATGAAATCTTAAGTTTTGCAATGTCTATGATGACATTGAAAAACTGACTATGATGTCAACTGGTTGAAGAGATCAGAAAATCTGATCTCTTCAACCAGCTGACGTCATAGTCAGTTTTGATGATAAATCTTTATTTACAAATGTTCCTCCTTATGTGATTCCTTCAATTATTTTCACAAGCCCCACCTGATATAATTATTTGATTTCATCATCCACTTCAGCTGCCAAAATAAACTCAAGCAGATATCAAAGGTACCTCAATGGAAAGCCCACTCTTGTTGACACTAACGATTATCTTGAACATTTAGAGGAAATTCTCTTCTCATCCATACAGAACCCAATCCATCATTTTGCAGATGTCTTGTGGATGATATCTTCATCATTTGGATCCATCCCAAAGATACTCTACCAGCTTTTCTAACAAAAATAAATAATATCCTACCCATTCTTCCACTTCCCATATAAACTTCACCACAGAAGTAGAAAAGGGTGGTAAAGTGACCCTCTTAGACTACTCCTCCATTCTTTGCACTAGGTATGATACATGAATGCCATTGTTGCCAATTGGACCCATCTGAAGGATACTTGAGATGAGACCAGGTATGTACTAAGTTCTGTGTGATTGCCATCTTTTTTTACTTTGGATAAACTTTGTGCCCTGAAGAACAACATTACAAGAACACTAATCATATATCACTAATAAGAAATCTTAGAAAACAGGACTGAAACGACACAGAATTTTTTAGTCAAGAACTTGTCTATGGAATGAATCCCATTAAAAATTCAAATGCTTATTCGAGGAGAGTTCTAAAGATGTACTACAGTGCCTGAATTTAAATCAGTTGACTGCCACTCATTGCCAAAAATCTGAGAAAGTCATTATCGTCAGGCATTTTTTGGGGGGGGGGGGGGGTCATTCATATATCATTCAACTATATCTTTCTGAAATCTTTTGTTGACTATACTTAGTTATAACATTATAAATGTTTAAAAGAAAAAAATCCAGCATTCTACCTTGTTTGAAACCCTTAAGCCTGAAGATCTGTCAAAATAAAGTTTTACTGTAAAATTCCTCAAAAAATCATAATGCTTCTAAAATTGTTTAAAGTAGAAAAGAAAAAGCCCAGCTTTTTTGCCAATAAAGTTGTCCCTTTGTAATGACTAGGCTAAAAAAAAAAAGTTAAATTTAAATGAGGTTTTAGTTATAGGATTGTAATTTACATACTTATGTAAAAATGTTTAAGGTAAAGACTTTAAACCAGAGCCGAGATGGTATACAATTAAAAGTGATGAGCACAAGATACCAACAACTGGTGCAGAAAATACATTCAGATAAATGATAAAAGTGAAACCAATAGCAAAAAAAAAAAAAAAAAAACTGCAAAGATGAGTTGTTTATATTTTGGATTTGAAAGAACTAAGAATAAAGAAAAGGAATAAAAACTTATTATATACATAGTAAACCGGCAACAAAAAATGACAGGAACTGTCCATTTCATTAAAATGTCATCAGATGTGAAAAACAAAAACTGTAAGCTAGCTGCATGGATTTTTGTGAAACATGTTAGGATGAGTTTGGTTGGTTCAAAAGTATTCAGGAATTGAGCTAGTTTGAGAGTATAGCAGAGTAATTTGTTTTGTTTAATTGCCACGAGGGGACAGTAAATAGTGTCTCTTTGTATTTATAGCAACTGGGTGGTTTTTATTGGTAGTGATTCAGAACAATGTAATTTGGATTCATTTTCTTGGAAATGAATACTGGTGACCTTTTCGATTTCAGGCATATGTTTAGTTTGTATTGCATGTAAGGATATTTCAGTAGGGATTTTTGTTGTTGCTGGTATGTTTTTTGTTTGTTTTTTATTTGCAGTAGAAAGTAAATAGTCAGAATCTTGCACCCTGACTGGCAGTTAAACTCATAAATGACATCATGGCATAGTAGCATGTCAGCCTGAGTTATTGTAGTTCTATGTTTTAGCAAATTTTGTAGTTTGTTGTTAGTGGCAAAGACAGTTCTGTAATTTGAATATTTGCAGATTAATTTTATGACTTTATGCAGTTGTTTGTTTAGATATGTGGCTTTGAGAAGAAGAAATGCGATTTTGGACTGAGTGAATAGTGTATGGGTTGTTTGGGATAATGTAGTTTCACATGGTGATATACTGTCAAATCCCATTTCCTTATTAATAACAAGTTTACTTAATTTGTCATATACTTCCTGCTCATTCATTCAGTTCCTCCTCCACCATACCATCTACACTCCAGCTTCTCCTGATGTTGTCATCACGAGGATTAAATACACTGATAAACCGATCATTCGATGATTCATCTTGTGTTTCTTCCACAGTGTTGTCTTCCAGATTTCACACTTAAATCTCTTCATTCATCCATTTGGCTTATATCTTGATTAGCCTTTTCACCCTTAGAATACACTGAGATGTTGCTGCTGATAAATAGCTCTTGATCAATGTCCATGCAGCACCTTCTTCCCACTGAACTCCTCTTTCCACCATGCTATAGTTCCCAGTTGTCTCCTAAGCTTTCCATAATCACCAGTATTGTAGGTTCACATATCCCTTTTTATATATAGAAGTTCTGATGTAACTGGCTGCAACCCAAGTAATCACTGTATGATTACTCTTGCCAACTTGGATAATATAACCAGATCTAAGACTCATAACAATCATGTGCCCTCCATTACATACTGCCTAAGACTGTTGTCCCTTAAGAACTCAAATTCATTCTTCTTATTCCCTAATGCTATATCTTCATTCTAATCAAAATTGCCATAGTTGAAATCGCCCATAACGATCACCTTTTGCTTGCTCGCTCGCTAAACCAAGTTGCCTGTACATTTCTTTGTCTCCACATGACTTGACCTGTAGCAACACCCCCACCAAATATCAACTTCTCACCATACTGCTTGAAAACCACTGCCACTTTTTTCTTCTTTTATCTCAGTCTTGTGCAGACATTATTCCCCTGCTATCATCCGCAGCACTCCTGCCTTCTTGCCTTTCCTGTCTTCATGAAAAACATCATATATCACTGTATTTCTATTCCCATCAAGATGTCATCCTTTATTGTTATCTGGCAATAAACAATAAAATAGAAGATAAAAATATAAAGCAGGATTTGATATAATTTTTGAACTTTTAAAAAAAGTGAAGATAGTGTTTCATTTTTTAATATGCTATAATTGTTTTCTGTTTTCTTGCTGACACTCATATTAAAGATTTAATGGAGTAAAATAGTACTGAGAAAGGATTAAAATATGTAATCCTGCCAACTTTTTATCTCTGTTACTGAGACATTGTCAGAGAGAGTATTAAACCTTAATATGAGTTTCTCCCAGCACTTAAGCCTTTACACACATTTTTTTTTTTACTGACACTTGTGATTTTTGTCATGTTATATTACTGATTTCATGTTATCTTGTGTATTTAGCATAATTCTGCATATATAAAAATAAAGGAGTGGTAGCCAGTACAAAAGTTCTATAAAGGAATTCATATATCTCCTGGACATTCCATATAGGAGCACTTGATAGTTTCAAGGGAAAATGCTGTTATATGTGTTGGTCTATACATTGAATTGGCAGTGTGATTTTAAAGCTTACAAACTATGTTACTATAATTAGGGAATTATGTTTAATAATTTTAATGTTTATATTTACCATTTAGGAAGATTTTATTTACTTATTATAATAGATACATTTAACTTGCAGGAAAAAGAATGGTACAAGAAATTTTAGGTGGAGTGAGTCTCAGCATCCTCAAGAGGCCCTTTCACTTAATGGTTTTAATGCATCGGCATCTTCTCAAGTGTGTGCAGATCCTTATGCAGCAATATGTTTAACTGGAGGTAGATATATTTACCCACATTTGCTGAATCCTTACGACATTTCATTAATTTTATTTTATATTCTTAATGTGGAATTGGTTATTTCAGTTTAATTTAGTTCTCATAAATTAAAAAATAATTCAGCTGTGATGAGTATCAAGAATTCATTTGGTTGGTGGTTAATTATCTGTGACTATTTTATAAATTAAAAATGCCAAAAAATTATATTCATTTAATTCTTTATCCAAATTTGCACCTGAAGTATTTTCAGGAATGGGCAAGTCGTATATAGAGGCTAATGACTTCACATTTCTTGCCTTAGTATCCCATAATGCAAAGCAAATATCCTTGCAGACATGTATAATGCTATGCATTATGGGAAGGGTCACTGGGATCAGAGTGGTCTTGTCAGTAGGAGCCAGACCCAGAGGTGATACCAAGATTGAAATAATTCAGAAGTCATATTTCTATATATGAGTAGCAAAAAAGGTGTCTTACCTTATTATTAAAATACTCTGAATAGAGATAGTTGTTGGAAGTTTTTCCACTTGGTTATACTATAAATTAAAGATGCCAAGAAATTATATTCTTGGTTTAATCCTTTATCCAAGTGTAAGTAAACAAGTTTGCACCTAAAGTAATTTCAGAACTGGGCAACTCATATATAGAGGCTAATGACTTCACATCACTTGCCTTAGTATCTCATCATCAGGACTTTTTTTCATCTGGAACACATTCCAGTAAACTTATAGAACTTTAATGGTCCCTAAACACATATTTTATAAGTACAGTATTTCAAAACTAGGACTGCCTCCATTTTAAATTCTCAATTATGGTCATTGACAATGTAAATCAAGGGTCATCTTTGGTTCAAACAATCTAGTGCTGCCATCTTGTGTTGTTGACACCGAACCTCGAAAATTGAAGTTTTCGATTAGAATCGATAGTCGGCCGCAAGTTACGGTAGTTACTGGAAGCAGAACTTCTTTGTGAACAATCATACAAGCAGATATTCTCTACGCAAATAGAGTCGCACTTTTACAATGTGGGTATGTGAGGTTAACGTATTTCATGGAAGTTTTACTAGTTTTATGCAATGAATAGTAAAATAACACAATTTTTCTCTTTTGCTCCCACACCTAAAAAGTTAAAGCTCGAGAACAGTAAGTGTAGCAATAGTGATGGGGCAAAAACAGACCCGATGGATAGTGATACAAAAACTGGAGAGATAAAACACATGACTGCTACGGTTGCTACAACACCGAGTAAAGATTCCCAAGAAGATCTGCCCGACTGTTGAACTCTAGATCAAAAAAGCTGATTTTTGCAACAAAAATGAATGACTGTTGGTGGAGAATAAAAACATTTCTTTACTTACATGTTTTTTCCTTACATATTTTATGCTGTAAAATATGTAAGGAAGTCGCAAGTTTGGGAGTAGAAAGGAATAAGCAAGGTATGAATATTTCAAACCCATGGACAAATATTCAAATTTCTCATTATGGCAGGAAACAAAAAAGAGCAAATGACTTTGCTATGTAAAAAAATTCACGATCATAAGAACAGTTCAGCTCACATTTGCCACTAAAATTATAGAAGCTGCAAAAGAACGAAAACTGGAGTAGCTTATTCAAAAGCATTTGAACATGAGAAAGAAGTCACTTGTGGAATCTTCAGAACAGCATATAAAGTTGCAAAGAAAACCCAGGCTTTCAGTGACTTTGAATTAGAAATTGACCGCCAAGAATTGAATGGCAGTGACATGGGTCGAATTCTACAAATACTTGTATGAATATTATAAATCATATTGGAACTGAAATAAAAAAAATCCTTTTAAAAAAAAATAACAGTCAAACGGTGAAATTTCCCTTTTGATTGACGAAAAAACCCCTATTAGCCAGTTGTCATCATTAATAATATATGTGCGCACAAAGCTACCTGATATGGAGCAACACACAAATATTTTTATTGATATTGTATAGTTAGAAAATGTATCCGCACGAGGTATTTTCCATAACTTGATGAATACCCTTAATGAATTGGGGTTTTGTGATGATTATTTGAAAAAAATCTTGTTGCCATTGCCTGTGATGTTGGGTATGAAAAAAGGAGTAGTAGCTTTGATTAAAGAACATTATCCTCACATTTTGGTTTGGCATTGTGTCCATCATAGACTTGAGCTCTCTGTTGGTGATGTTGGAAAAAAAGACTTCCCAGAACAAATCAACCACTTCAAGTCATTTCTTGACAAACTTTACTGTCTCTATCACAGTCATCCAAAAATGAAAATAGTTGAAGATCTTGACAAGGAAATCTTCAAAATTGGAAGAGTTTTAAGTTCACGTTGGGTGGCTTCTAGTTTTAGAAGTGTTTCCGCAGTGTGGAAAGATTATGAAGCACTTGTGGCTCATTTTACAGCAGCAAAACAAGATGAAAACAGAGACAAGTCTGAAAGAGTAATGTATGAAGGCCTTTTGAAGAAAATAAGTGTTGATTTTTGTTTTGGATCTTGGATTGATGTGTGATGCTCTCCAAGAATTGTCAGAGCTTAGTGTTGAACTGCAAGCAAGGGATATGGTTTGGCATTGTGCAAAGTGTACACGTAGCAAAGCTCATAACAGTATATCAAGGTAGGAAAGTCAATGGCAGGCCTTTTTATCATGAAGCTGTATAAGCAGTTAAAAATCTGAACTTTAAAGGAGTGACTTTGGAGAAGAGGGTAACCAGTCTCGATCAACAAATGTGAATCGTTCTCTTGATCCTACAAAATTTTATGACTGCTTGAAACAATGAATGGAAAATCGCCTTCTATCTGCAGAAGAGATGTAAATTCCAGAATGGACAAAAGTGTTGTATCCAGAATGTTGGTCAGACGGTGCTGAAAGGAATGATACTTTCGGTGAGAATGAAGTGGAGAGTTTGTGTAAGAGGCTAAGAATTCCAGAATGACAGGTTGTTAGAGGTTTTCGTGAATTCCTAACAGAGAAGAAAATGCCTGCTGCACTATTGCAGTTAATAAACACTATCAACAGCATCCCCATTTCTACTGCTGAATGGGAGCATGGCTTTTCCCAGATGAACCTGATTATCACACCGAAAAGAGCTTCTCTACAAATGAAGACCGTGAGTACACTGATGTTCATCAAGCTGGTTGGACCTCCTCTGCCTGTTTTTCAACTCTTACCATATGTCAATTTCTGGTTCCTGAAAAGCAGATATCTAGCAACAGACACAAAGAGTAAGGAACGAACTCATGAAGCACGAACTCATGGCAACACCAGTGTGATGAGCCCAATTTGGAAGCTACTGTGAAAATTAAAGTATTTTTTAAACTTTTTTTCACCTTTGCTTTAATGTTTTATTTCTATTTGTTATAAATAATATCCATTTGTCAGAAGTTAAAGAACGGGAGCTTCAAAGGCCTTCTATGTTTCAGTTTGATTGTTTTATGAGATGGTAAAGTTCCGGTAAACTTATATTTAGAAAAAAAGCCCTGCTCATAATGCAAAGCACATATCCTTGCAGACTTGTATAATGCTATGCATTATGGGAAGGGCCACTATCCAGATCGGTTTCGACCTTTATTGAGGTCTCGTCAGTGGGAGCCAGACCCAAAGGTGATACCAAGGTAATGCAGAACTCATATTTCTATATGTGAGTAGCCAAAAGGTGTCACACCTTATTATTAAAATCCTATGGCAAGTGATGTGAAGTCATTAGCATCTATATGAGTTTCCCAGTCCTGAAAATACTTCAGGTGCAAACTTTGTTTGCTTATACTTGGATAAAGGATTAAACCAAGAATATAATTTCTGTATAACCAAGTCATAGATGATGGGAAAACTTCCATCATCTATGACTATTTATTTAAAAAAATGTTTTCAATATTGTCATATGTAGACATCTACAGAAAGTCAAGGATTCATTGAAGTAGGGTCCTCATCATCAAATTCCTGATATGTCCATGATACCCTCAAGGTATGTAAATGATACTTTGTCTTCTAGGTTACTTCTAACTATATCAATCCACCTACTTCTTGTTTTTTTTTTTCTTGGTCTTTTTCCTGGCATCACACATCGCTTTGCTAATCTTTCCTCTCCCATTCTGTTTAAGTGACTATATCACCACCTAAGATTAGCTCTTCTCACATATTCCTGAACACTAAAAACGCCAAGTTTTTTTCCCTAATGTCCTCAATTTTAATATGATGTTGCTTTGATGCAATCTGTGCACTCTAATTTTTTCTCGGCATTCTCATATCTGTCATCTCCAATCTTTGATCAGCTGTTTTATTTCAAACCCAGCTCTCAGATATGCAAGTTCAAATTAGTTTGAACACTAACTTTTATATTTTAGTGTTTGAATAATTTCTTTCTTATTCCATATGAAGTTGATGTGATTTAATTCACAACACAAGCAAATAAAAATTAAGATATTTAATTATTAGTTGCTAATATTTGTGACAGAAAAAAAAGTTTGTCATAGTATACATATAGCAACAATTAGTTAATAGTGAGAATGGTTTAAAATTCTTATGAGCAACACCAGAACTAAAATTTTAATTTAGCACTGTCTTTTAAACAAGTTAGCCTTCTTAAAAAGATGCTGAGGTGTTAATAACATTTCTAACTGTGTCAAATTTAAACTATAGTTTTGTTTGGCCCCAACATATTATAACCAGCTACTCTGCACTAATACATTAATAAATTAGCACTGCTTCTATGGCGCTATCAATACTGTACATAATGAATTTTGTGAAATTTTAAATTCTGAAACTTTAGTCAGTCTTTATCAGGATCTCCAAAGCTTCAGCAGTTAAAGAATTCAATAAAGATAAAAACCAGCACTAGAAAAAACTTGAAATCATCATGCATGTCTAATGGGTCAACCACAACTATGTCAGGATTACATTGTTGTGAACTTATCTTAGGTAACCTCAGTGAAATAAACTGTCATCACATCAAGTTAAGTTTAACTTCACTGTTACACCTAGACAAATATGGAAATTGGAAATAATAATGTCCATTGAATGTAGAATGTTTAGCCTATCTCCTGTAATAGCCAATAATATTAATTTGGATGTAGCAAACTATGTAACAAGAATATTGTGATAACCAATACAGAGGTAGTACTACTGTTATAATGAATCAAAGAGATATAACAGAATGGCTAATCTTCCACAAGATCATTCTCCATACAAAATTATATAGAGAGATCCTACTAATTACACTAAAGAATAATAAGTTCATAAATGACTGAAGAAAGCCACATCTTGGTTCTATGACGCTTTCAGCAGACTCAAAATTTTTTCATGCAAAGACGTCAAATAGAATATTTTAAAACAATTCTTGATTATATAGAGTACTGCTTCCCAACCAGCATGCCATGAGATTTTGTGACAATTAGTGCAATTCACGTGCCTTGTCGACATTGTGCAATGCAGACACCAACTCACTGTACCTAATACACTCCAACTGCTCATTCTCAGCTGTCTTCAGTTTTCATGTGGTAGAGTTGGATGGACATTATTGTGTGTATATGATAATTTTGAAGTTCTGTTCATTGTTTCTTTGCCTGCAAGTTGTATGATTTTATTTGTTTATTCCTACAGGAAGATACTTAATATTTACTGATATTTATGCACAATGGACACGTTTCTGAAGGATACTGATAAACTGTCAGGTTGTTTGCAATATGATGCAAAAAAGAAGTTTAATAAATGCAGGTAGGAAATACCTCAACCAATATTTGAAATTTGGTTTTGTGTGTTCTGATAATCTTCCATTCCTAAACTGAAATGGCTTATTTGCCTTAAATAATTGTCAAATGAAGTTTTGGTATCAAGTAAACTTCACTGGCATCTGTTTACAGAACATCAATCTTACATTGATAATGACTTATCTTTTTTGAACTGACTGCAAATGCAGACAAAAAAAAACGAAAGTTCTTCCATGACATCAGCCATACCACTATCAGACCAATATCAGGAAGCTGGTTTTGAGGTCACTGAATTATTATTATTATCCTAAGACCCTGAGTCAAAGACTCATCTAGAAGGTCCCTTTGTCATATACACAGAACATCATACCTTGTCTTAAACACATTCAAATTCTCTGCAGACACCACACTCTCAGGTAAGGCATTCCAATCATTCACAACTCTGCATGCAAGAAACCTGCTTCCCATTCCCTTGTTCACACCTTCCTTATACGGCTTCTAGGGATGACCTCTTGTTCACCTCTTGATCTCTCACTATTTTATGAAAAACCTATTGAACATTGATCCTATAACAACCCCTTACCAACTTGTGCATCTCTATCATATCACTACTCTTCCTCCTATCCACTAGACTATAAATTGCATCTTCTCAACCTTTCCTCATCTCTTCAAACTACTCTCCTTTCATCCTTTTGAAAACCAGGTGCACAGATCTGTGCACAGTAGTCCATATGTGACCTAATCAAGACCTTATAGAATGGAGCAAAATCTCCTTACTTCTACAATTCATTGTCCTCTGCATCATTCTCCGAATCGGTTGTTGTCCTCATAATTTTGGTAATGTGTCCTCTAAATTTTAGATCCTTATCCACCATCACCACAAGACCTCTTATTTTCTTCACCTCCAACAATATATCCCACCAAGAATAAATTCTATATCTCATCTTTGTTTCCCAAATTGTAAAGCCTTACATTTTGCAACATTGAACTGCCATCCCCACTCCCATGTCCATTCACTCAATCTATTCAAGTATTCTTGTAAGGCCAGAATATCTGCTCTACTCCTCATAGTTCATCCTAACTTTGCATCATCTGCAAAAAACTGAACATACCCACCAAAAGAGGAAAAAGCCTCACACTACTGCAAAGTTAGTGATATTCCCAGTGTACTTGGGAATTGTAATTGCTATGCTTGGACTAAATGCAGCAAAAAAAAGTATCCATAGATGTATTGGCAAGATGTCAGTTAACATAGAAAGTACACTCATTCAGAGAATAATCATTTCAAAAATGTTTTCACTACAAATTGAGTCTACCAATGTCAGTAATTCAGCTCGATTGCTAGTCCTTCAAATTTCAAAAATTGCTTGAAAAAAACAAAAAAAAAATCTCATGGATACACTGTGCGAGTCTGAAAATGGATGGTGTGGCTGCAGTGATGGGAGATTAAGTGTTTGGCTCCAGAAGTTTGATCAAAAAAAACCTAATATTTAATTGATACATGTTTTGTTGATAGAGAGGCTTTCATAGCAAGGACTTTGCCACCAGATTTATTGTCCACATTAGATGATATCATCAAAATGATAAACTACTTCAAATCTAAACTCCTTTTTTGCAGCCTTATATAAAGAAATGGGATAAGATCATTAATCTTTGCTACTCCACACTAAAGTAAGTGCATTGGTTGTCAAGGGAGCACAGTTTTGGCAAGAGTTCATGTGCTTAAGAAGAATTAAAAGTTTTATTAAGAATGACTAATTATTCACATTTTCTGAATTATTATTATTACCCTAAGACCTCATGCAGTCAGAGATTCATCTAGGAGATCCTTTTGTCATACAGAGCTCATCATACTGTGCCTTAAACTCACTCAAATTCTCTGCAGACACCACACCCTCAGGCAAGGCATTCCAATCATTCACAACTTTGCATGCAAAAAACCTGCTTCTCACTCCCTTGTTCACACCCTTCTTATACAGTTTCCAGGGATGACCTCTTGTTCTCCCCCTGATCTCCCACTATTTTCTGTAAAACCTCTTCAACATTGATCCTACACAACCCCTTGTTAACTTGTAGGTTTCTATCATTTCACCCCTCTTCTTCCTATCCACTAGACTCTAAATTGCATCTTCTCAACCTTTCCTCATATTTGACATTTCAGAGATCAAAAACTCCCTTAGTCAGTCACCTCTGCACCCTTTCTAACATCCCTTTTGCCAGTAGTGGTGTAGCTGGGGAGGGTGGGGGATCCATCCCGAGTGGCACTTTTTTGAGGGTTTCCATGTGAGACACAATTTTATTTGTCGACAATTCTTTTATTTATGTTAAATTAGTAATTTTTATTACTTAATTAATAATTAGTTGTCCAGGTTGAAAAAATATTTATTGTATTCTTTATGTATGGTTAGTCAGAGGATGAGTCTCAATAGATCGCAGTATGGTGGCTGCTCTTCTAAGCACAACACCCAGATTTGGTGTTGTGCTTAGAATGGACGATTTGGTGCCTGCACGTCACACCTGAATGGTGCAGCGTAGGAAGCAGCTGCCGTATAGTCTCAACAGCTGCCTTGATGCTTCCATTCTAGTGACCTCATCACCAGAGCGATCACACCATGACAGTACGAAAGCAACTCCGGCTAACACTGCCTTTTAATGCGCGAGGCAATGAATGGTATCATTGCAGTGGCTAGATGGGATTCTGACTTAGAGGCGTTCAGTCATAATCCCACGGATGGTAGCTTCGCACCACTGGTCACTCAACCAAGCACATGCACCAAGTGTTCGAACCTGTGGTTCCTCTCGTACTGAGCAGGATTACTATCGCAACAACTAGTCATCAGTAGGGTAAAACTAACCTGTCATCTTTATTGGCAGGTTGGACTCTCTTGGCAATGTACTCGTATCTCGCATTAAGGACCTAAAGATGTTCAGTTCAGTTCATGCATTTACCACAGTATGACTATCAGCCATACTCGCCAGCACAAGACAATATCTAATTATTATACAATACACGGTTATTGTTCGTGCTGTCGCTAATGCCAGGATGAGCACCGCCCATGGATTTGGCCCAAAATTTGCAACATTCCTGTATTTATATATTTGACCAAGCACATGACTTGCTATTTTCCCTTGTTAACCTAACTTACATATTACCTTAATAGGGAAACATAAGCACAGTTAAAATTCTTCTCACAGAGTAGTTCATTACTAGTCCTGTCGACCCTTTGAGTCCCACAAACTACCGAGACACCACTGCCTGTAAGCCAGAAATACTATTTCCCTACGTTATGTGTGCATATGGGCACAGCGAGAGTCTTTAAGGGCACTCTCACCTCCCAACTCAAGCAGTGGAAGTCAGATAGCCAATTGCCTACGATAAGCTCATGTGCATAGGTGCACGGGTGCGATGGCGATTCCCCACATTTCTTAGAATAGCACTCGGCATTCTCTCTACAGGATACGCAAACGAGTCGTGCTGGACCTGGTCTTCCACCAGGAGTTTTCTAGATGCATTAAGCTGCATCTTACATGGTCAGGCTCCCTCTGATCACATAAGCTAATGAAAACTTATTTATTATTTCTGGAATATTTCTTATTATCCTGCAATATCTTTATAAACTACTCACCAAAATTAAAATTGTGCAATCTTGCACTCATCAGGCTTCCCCTGATGAAAGTTTTCAATAGAAATCATTAAGTAATCTAACCATCAAGAGCAGAGCTCCATCCAACATGTCTACCTCAATGGAGAGTCATATTTACTCGCGGTCTTGATTGATATTCTTTCACTTAAACATTCAGACCACTGGGCAGAAATCAAATTGGCAGCAACACCTCTCAAAAGTCACCTCAAGTTGCTTTGCTTCAATTAGACAGTCGGATTCCCTTGGTCCATGCCAATGCTGAGTCGGTTGTTAGTTGCTGGCTGAAACGGTCGCGCCAGACCGGCCATCCAGCGTGCAGCTGAGGCATTCCACGAGAAGGCCCCGATGCTGGTCCAGGCTCAACTGTTCCATCACTGGACAGTTTCACCCTGTCATGCAGTGCCATACCCGCTTTGGACCCCAGCCTGACCGGCCCAGTCCTCAGAGCCAATCCTTGTACCAAGCAGAGGTTATGGATCCGTCTTGCCGACTTCTCTTACCTACACTATTCTATCTACTAGAGGCTCTTCACCTTGGTGACCTGCTGCACACATACAGATGTGCTTGGACAAATATATAAATACAGGAACTGTGCAAATTTTGGGCCAAATCCATGGCTGGCGCTCATTATCGACAGTGCTGAAATCTGGCAAAAAATCTAAATAATATAGGTATTGATTTTGCAATGGCGAGTATGGCTGATAGTCATACTGTGGTAACTTCATGAACTGAACGACTTTAGGTTCATGTACCACAGGACATTAAGGACTTGAACGCCTTTAGGTCCTTAATGCAAGACAGGTGTACATTGCCAAGAGAGTGAACTTATATTAAGAATGGTAGTTTAGTTTTACCCTGCTTATGACTATTCGTTGCAATAGTAATCCTGCTTAGTACGAGAGGAACCACAGTTTCGAATACAGTACATGTTCTTGGTCGAGTGACCAGTGGTGCGAAGCTACCATCTGCAGAATTGTGACTAAATGCCCATAAGTGAGAATCCTGTCCAGCCACTGCAACGATACCTCGTGCGTTAACAGGCAGTGCTGGCTGGAGTTGCTTTCATACTTTCACGGTGCAGTCACTCTGGCGATGAGGCCACTAGAATGGAAGCATCAAGTCAGTCGTTGAGACTATGCGGCAGCTGCTTCCTATGCCGGTACCAAATCATCCACAGACGACTTAGGTACTGGTCTGGTGTCGTGCTTAGAAGAGCAGCCACGATACTGCAATCTATTGAGACTCATCCTCTGATAGTCATACTGATGACTAGTCATTGCGATAGTAATCCTGCTCAGTACAAGAGGAACCGCAGGTTCGGACACTTGATACATGTGATTGGTGGAGTTGACCAGTGGTGCGAAGCTACCATCCGTGGGATTATGACTGATCCCCCTCTAGGTGAGAATCCCATCTAGCCACTGCAATGATACCATTCGTGCCTTGTGCATTAACAGGCAGTGCTGGCTGGAGTTGCTTTCGTACTATCACGGTGCGATCGCTCTGGCGATGAGGCCACTAAAATGGAAGCATCAATCATCTAACATCCTTTTCATTTGAATGTCTGTTTCTTTGCTGGTGGTTGTGAAATTGTGAAGCACGCAATTAAGAAATAACATATAAGAAAGCAATTATTTAATTGCTTTCTTTATATATATATATATATATATATATATATATATATAAGAAAGCAATTAAATAATTGTTTTCTTCATACAGCTTTTAACTTTAATGAAGTTTAATGGCTTGGAAATAGGATCTTTGTTTCTTATTACTTATTATTACTAAAACAGTTGGTAGGGTTTGCTTCATTATTGCATTTTTATTTGGTATCACTGTACTTAATAAAACTGTATTATATTAAGTTAAAATATACAAGTCAGCGAAGATGTTTGAAATGTATTTATTTAATTATTTTTTAAGATTAGCCCTGGGTTGCATGCCAGAAAAAAGTCGTTGGCATGCCATATTTGGATAAAATATCAAAATTATGGTAAATATTAAAAAAAATTAAACATGAAAAAATATTGTTTATTATCGATAAAATTATACAGTTTGGTATAATTCAAAATTACTTAAAAATAAAATCCATTATCCCCAATAATGTTCTAAAATAAAAACTATAACAAATGTTATATCTTTAATTGTAATGTCCAAATATTTAAAGAGATGGAGTAAACATGCTAAACACTACGAACACACTACTACTGGCCAAACTGCATATAAATAACAGTGGAACTGCGCGACAGACAGTGCTACATTGCACTAATAGCTCACATCTCACTATGATGTGCATATGCTTGCATGCATAGCAAATACTTGCAATATGGCACAGTTCTGCTATCATCCTTCACTCTCCTAAGTGCTACAAGATGGATTTTTATTATTTTTTATACAAAATAAGAGAATTCTATAGGATTGTTGATGATAAAATTAAATATTACAAGCAAATATAAATAAATATATTTATATAGAGAGAAAAATTGGGGTGCTGCAGTTCCGCAGTGCCTATGCACAAGCCTCCCCTGGTGGGGAATGTATGTTTCCATGCCAGTGAGGATTATTTTAGTGATGCATTTGGTGCATATATTTGGGTTGGAAGCCCAGAAGCAATAGTCCAACCATGGAATGATGCATAGAAGTTACAGTACTGTATTGATCATGAGTTAGCTGGTCGCCTTTCTCCTTATATACCTTACACAACATTTTCTCTCAGTAAGTGTATAAATTCCATTTCCTTCTTGCCATGTGATCTTTCCTCCTTCTAATCTATGCCTTTGAAATTGAAGTCCCCCATAATAATTACTCGGCTTGCACTCATTATACTAATTTGCTGATGCATGCCTTGCATATCATCCCTGCCATTGTGGCCTATAGCAGGAAAAAATCCATCACATTCTATCCCTGTGACTATGTCATGTGCTGTTAGCCAAGTCTCACCAATGCCAATAACTTTTGGAGTTGCACTAACCAGTGCCAAAAACTCCTCCCTCTTCCTGATGCTTCTAGCACTAGCATATAAAAACTATAGCATTCTAATGCTCTCTTCTTGTAATAGATATGCTTTGTGTAGTTGTTCTATTTCTTGTGCTTTATATCTTATTTACTTTTCTCCATTTTTTTTTTTTTTTTTTTTTTTTTCTAAAAGATTTCATGTTTTCTGTAAATGTGTAGAACTCTCACATGTGGAGCTAGTTTCCAATTAGTAATGATGTAGTCAATAATAGATCTTGAAAATACAGAAGTCTAAGTAGTTCTTGACCATTGTTATTCATGCAGATTTCTTCAAATTTACATAAAACATTTGGGATTGGGTTATTTCCAACTCTAGCATTAAAATCTCCTACTATTGATATAGGCATTTTTATTACATTTACAGTGTTCATTTCATTTCAGTAAAATTATGGAAACTACAACCATGCTTGGAATAATTAATTTCCCGACTTTTCGACCTTCATAAGAAAAAAAAAAAAAAAACATTTACAGGATGTTTCAAATTAAAGTATTCCCTATTAGACAAAATGCCCTCTAACTCAGTAGGTATTCTACCCAGATCATGGTGAAGAGATTTTAACAAACAAAAAATTTGTTCAAAAAATGACTGATAGAGGAAATGTGACATAGTGAGCAAGAAAAGATGGTGAATTTTGCATACCATGTGAACATAACAGGGTACAAACAAAGAAGCAAGACTGACTCTACAGTGATTCAACTTGCACAATGAGTCTCACTTTGCCTGAATGTGCCTTGCCTTGTAAAGAGTTTCTATAGGAATGGAGAAAATACTGCAACAGTGCTTTGCAGGTACAAATGCCTAAGATTTTGCTAAAAAAGCCCAGTGATACCAAATGCAGTGCAACACCTTTTGTCAATTTGAGGAGACAGGCACTTTGACAGTCCAATCAGGAACAAGGCTAAATTTAAAATTTCAGTTGTAACATCCTCAGCCATGAAATGACTGAAGATGTTACAACTGCAGTTGAATCACGGAGAAACATTTGCGTTGACATTTCTGGCACAAAATATGAACTGGATAAGGACTGGCCTTGGAACATTCAGTGCAGCGATGAAGCGCATTTTCATGTTTGTAAAACAGTAAACACTGAAAACTGCTGAGAATCCCTATGCATTTCAGCAAGTTCAATTACATTTGCTAAAGGTTACAGTATGGATAGAATTTACAGCAGCCAAGTTTGTTATCAGGCTGGTTTTCTTAGAAGAAATCCATCAAATCAGACCTGTGACCTGCATTTTCACAGCTTCTCTTTATCAGGAAATATTGAGCAGTTCTGTCATCCTGCAACTGCAGCAAAGAGAGTGCCTGAAACAGAACAGTGTTGATGCAAAACGTAGCACCTCCCTGCATAAGATATGAAGCTCAACCATTATTGCCAACATTTCATACAGGATAGAGTAATCAGTCTCATTTTCTATGAACTGGCCACCTGTTAACTAAACCTTGGCCCCTGTGATGTTTGGCTTTGGAGATACCTCAAAAGCATGGTGTATCTGGGCAAAATTCTACATCTGGCATTGAAAGACAAAATCACACATGTGCAAAACCTTTCACCAGATCAGTTGCATTCCACTGTAGACAATGCTGTGGGATGTAACAGTTATTGGTCACAAAGGCCAGTATTGAATGTAACCTCCACTGATCATTTGGATCACATTGTGTTTATTTCACTCATTTCATTTGTGCATGGAGTAACTTCACGACTGGGCAACTCGTATATAGAGGCTAATGACTTCACATCACTTACCTTAGTATCCCATAATGCAAAACACATCCTTACAGACATGTATAATGCTATACATCATGGGAGGACTCACTAGCCAAACAGGTGTTGACCTTTATTGAGGTGAAAAAGTAAAGGGGTGATCATCATAGGCCTAAAGTAGTTAGTATAGGGGGTGCAAGAGAGCCTGATAGTATTAGGAAAAAGAAAGACAAGATAGATAGAATCAGAGATGGACAAAAGGCCTCAGCTGTTTTATATCATCATTATATCCAAAGGCTATCACTTTTTCTTTTTCACCAATCTCATATAGATGAACAACGAAAAGACCAATTGAAACTAAAGCGCAAAGATGACTGATACCTATGTAGTTAGCCTTATCTGAGTTAACTGCCTTGAGTTGGCCTTCTCTACCTTAGATTGCTCTCCAGTCATCCCTGCAATTGACTATAAGACCTTGAATTATTTAAGGATGGAACTATTTAAAGAACTTCTTATTTCAAAAATAGACAGAATTTTATCTCCCCCTGGTGAATATTGCATAATGTGGGTCTACACCATCTAGTCAAAACTTTGATATCTCCTAGAATACTTCTTTCTGAATACAAAAATTGTCTGACTGAACAACAAAATTTCCACAATACAATATTATAAAGCATTTGGATGTCATGTTGTCGGTTTTCAAATCCATATTTCTTTCTAACCTTCCATAGGTATTTTAATTCATTAATTATTAAAATCAATATTCTCTTCCCATTGCTGACAGGTGGTGGGTACTGCAAAAAAATAACATGCTCTGTTGTAAGTAATGAAATGCCCAACACATTACATAACTCTTCCAAATATGCAGGACAAGAGGGCAGCTGTAGAATGCATGTTATACTGTTTCCAATTGGTAACAGATGTCACAGATTGGATCTCTAATGTTAAAGTACCTCCATTTGATGGTATTCATTGGAAAGCGGCCATATACAATTCTCCAAGCAAGATCCCTCCTGCTAGGGTATCCTTGGAACTTCAGTAAGTTATGAAACAGTGCTGTTGTCAGTACCCAACTGTGGAAGTTTGCACCAAAAAAAGATTAAAGATTTCTTTATACCAAATTTTACTTTTTTAATGGAAAGAATGGCAATCCCAGAGCGTTGTGGTTTTCAGGAATAATCTCTGCTTTTGTACCTTTATAATTTACTCCAAACAGGGGAAGATGAAAACCCAAATAGTTCAGGAGAAGGTCTGTACATGTGTGATTGGTCTGCAATATTTTACGGATTTTTGAAGCTGTATTGCTTAAATAGCAGAATTTTTCCATTCTTTATTGATAGTTGAAGAAATTCCTTTTTAACTTCTTGGTATCAGCTGGGCCAAAAAAATTGCACAGTCTTACTATATAATTGCTTTTCTTTAGCTTCTTTGATGTCTGTAATATTTATTATGTATAGTTGAGCGGAAAGATTATGGTTTTCAGTACTATGGCTTTAGAAGAAAAGGAAAGTGGCCCTGTTTTCCATTCTTCTAATGTTTCAAAGTTCTTGTATATAAGTTCTTAAACTGGTCATATTAGGTAAGTGGAGAATGGAATTCCGGTATAATGAAGGGGTTCTCTCTTAGGGGTTAGTCCAAAAGGAATGCCTCCAACATCCCACTTTCCAAAAACTTAATTTTGTCTTGTCTGCATTAGTAGTTAATCCACTGATCTTGCTGAATTTTTTCAAAATACCAAAAAAGATGTATATAGAATCAGGGCCAGTTTTATCATAGGAGAATCTAGGCAATCGCCTAGGGGCGCTAAGACTTCGGGGATTATTTTTGTGTGAGTATGACAAAATATATATAGAGAGAGACAATGTATAGGGATGCCTAAATTTTCTTTGCCTAGGGGCATCAGATAATCTCAGACCGGCCCTGTATGGAATCATTATCCTTCAAAGTTCCCACTACATCATCGCCATATGCTATTACTTTATTTTCCTTCATAGTCGAAGGAACTGTTATTCCACACACGTCTATTGTCAACTTTCTGTAAGAAAGGTTCAAGAACCAATGCAAAGCGCAGCAAACTAAGATTGCAACCTTGCATGACTCCTTTTTGAATTTTGACTGGGTTTGACAGGAACCCATTAACTAGGAGATGGGTAGTTTAATTGACATAAGCTCCTTTGATAATGGATAGCAGCTTTTTACCTACACCAATTTGTGGAGGATGTAGAACAGAAAGGGATGCTGGACATTATCAAATGCTCGAGTCTACTGATAACACTGCCATCGACTGCTTTTTCGTGATTAAATTCTTTCATGATTAAAACAGATTAAATTCTTCTGCTCAGCCTGGAACTCCATACACCTGTGTGCTTTTAATTATGTATCCCATTCCCACTTTGAACCTGTTATTGATAATGCAGAAAAATTAATACTGGCACTCAATTGTCAGAAGCTAATGAGATTGTTCAGTTAATGAGTGCTCACTTTGCTAAGATATATCAACCAGGTATATGTAACATGGTGCACAATGCTATCGCTACATTGGTGAAGTTATATTATTATTATTACCCAACACCCCATGTAGTCAAAGACTCATCTAGTAGGTCCTTTTATCATATACACAGCTCATCATACCATGCTTTCAACACACTCAAATTCTCTGCAGACACCACACTCTCAGGCAAGGCATTCAAATCATTCACAATTCTGGATGAAAAAAAACCTGCTTCTAACTCCCCTACTCACATTCTCTTTATACAGTTTCCAGGGATGACCTCTGGTTCTCCCCTGATCTCCCACTATTTTCTATAGAACCTCTCCAGCATTGATCCTATAACAACCCCTTACTAACTTGTAGGTCTCTATCATATCTCCCCTCTTCCTCCTGTCCACCAGACCTCTGCAAGTTGCATCTTCTCAATCTTTCCTCGACATTCCAGAGGTTAGAAACTACCTTAGTTGTCTCTGGACCCTTTCCAACATCTCTTCGTCTTTCTGAAAACCAGGTGACCAAATCTGGGCACAATAGCCCACGTGTGGCCTAATCAAAGCCTTATACAATGGAACACGAATCTCCTTACTTCTAAAAGTCAGTGTCCTCCGCATCATTCCCAAAAGCCTTTGTGTTGTCTTCACACTTGGCTATATGTCCCCTAAATTTCAGATCCTTATCCACTATCACCCACAGATCTCTTATTTCCTCTACTCTGACAATATATCCTCACCAGGCATAAATTCTGCATCACATTTTTGTTTTCCATATTTTAAAACCTTACATTTTGCAACATTGGACTCGCATCCCCATTCCCATGCCCCAATCACTCAATCTATTCAAGTCTTCTTGTAATGCCACAACATCTTCTCTATTCTTCATTGTTCATCACAACTTTGCATCATCTGCAAACAACTGAATATCTTCATCCAAATTTTCACCAATATCATTAATATACTAGTTAAACAGCAATGGCCCTAAAACGCCTTTGCGAAATCCAAGTATATTACTGTGTATCCTTCTCCTCTGTCCATGGAAGCAGTCACCTTATTGCAATAACTAAGTAGATTACTAAAATATGACCCTGAGGCACACTACTAGTAACTTTCCTTTTCCTGGATATTGCTCTCTCGTACACAACTTGTTGATACCTATCAGATAGCCAGTCTCCAATCCAATGCACCAATCTAATATCCAATCCGCTCTAGTTTGACTATCAACTTATCATGTGGTAATCTATCAAAAGCCTTTGTGAAATCCAAGTATATTACTGTGTATCCTTCTCCTCTGTCCATGGAAGCGGTCACCTTATTGTAATAACTAAGTAGATTACTAAAACATGACCTCCCTTTAACAAATCCATGCTGTCCATTAAAGATAATACCATTGTTGTCAACCCAATTCTGGATCCTAGTTCTCACAAGCTTCTCCAACAACTTAACTACAACACCTGACACACAGATAGGCCTATAGTTTGATGCTTGAGTTCTATCACCTCTTTTATGAAGTGTCGCAATCTTGACCCAATGCAAGACTCATATTAAAAAAATATGTCAAGACCAGCGTCAACTCCCTGGCACATTCCTTCAGAATACGTGGTGATGTATTATCGAGTCCCACAGCCTTATTTACATCTAGTTTGCTCAACTCCTCATACACCTCTTGCTCACTTACAGTCAGTCTCTCTTCCCCATCATCAACTGTTCTCAATCTCTCCATGAAGTCACATTCACAAGATTGAAAGACCTTTATGAACTGCTCATTAAGTATCTCCACCACACCTTCTGCAACAGCTGTCTTTATACCATTTTCTCCAATCAATGTCATCCTTCCATAATCATTCTTTCTTTCTTTCTTTTGCTGGCTACATATCGAAAGAACTCCTTGGGATTCTTTTTGGCTTCATTAGCTAACTGCTGTTCATACCCCTATTTTGCTATCCTCACCAACCAAATCAACGCCTTGCCTGGTCTTTGTATTCTTAATGGAATTGGTTATTTCCTCTTCTCTTATACTGCCTCTATAATGCCCTTTTTCTCTGTATCGCATGCTAATCTCTTTATTCATCCATTTCATACCTACCTTATTTAACCTTCTCACCCTTGAAATGCATTTAGACATTGCATCTTCTGGATAGTTTTTGAAAATCCCCCAAGCTGCATTGATCTCTTTTCCAGCTAACTCCTCATTCCATGCTACACCTGCAAGGTGTCTCCTGAGCTCTTCATAATCCCCCACCCCTGTAGTTTCACATATACCCTTTTCTTACAGAGGTCCTCACACTGCTGGCAACCACCCAGGTAATCACCGCATGGTCACTCACCAACTGGTGGGTGATTTGACACTTCATTTATAATTACATCTTCTGATGAGATGACCAAATCCAAGTCCCTCAATCCTTGTGTGCTCTCTGTTACATACTGTCTGAGGCAGTTATCCCTCAAAAACTCATGAAACTAATTTTCTTTACTTCCAGTTGCTATCTCATCATTCCAGTCTATATTGTCATAATTAAAATCATCCATAATGATCACTCTTTTCTTATTTGCTATTGGCTAATTTGATTATACATTTCATAGTCACTACCATCCACATTTCCTGGTCTATAACACCATCCAACCAAATGTTATGGCCAAGTTGCATAAAAGGAATGGATGCACTATGATAATGTTGGATTTTTCTAAGGCATTTGATAGGATACCACATAAGGCTGCATAAACTGGAGAATATGGGATTGGAATACACTTGACTTGGATCAGGGAATGGTTGACAGATATATCGAAAAGTGGTATACAGTGGGTGTGAATCCACCAGATTTAAGGTGACCAGTGGTGTACTTCAGAGTTCAATTCGTTTTCCTCCATCTAATCCTGTGTGAAGGAGTGTCCAAAGCGAGGTCTGCCGGTCCCGACTTGCCATAGTAATAGTAGCGAATGTATCTTTCATGTTCTTCCAGGCGGATGTTCACTGATCTTCCTGTTTGCCTATAATAGGCCAAGTCACATGGAACTTCATACACTTCTGGGTGTGCTAAAGGGTGAAGTTTATCCTTTGGCGAGCGGATCAGAGTTGCCAGCTTGACATGAGGTTTGAAGGTGGTGCGAAGGCCATGTTTCAACAATACTTTGGCTGTCTTTTCCGATGTACCTCTGATATAGGGAATAGAAATGGTCATGTTGTATTCTTGTGTATTAGGGGAGGGCAGAGTAATGGGCCTATGTAGTATTTTATCTATTTTGTAGGGATTGTAGCCGTTGGCTAAGAACGTATGGTGCAGGTATTGGAGTTCAGTGGTCAGAGCTGTATCGTTAGAACAAATGGCTCTGGCTCTGTGTGTAAGTGTTTTTAAAATGCCGTACTGTTGGACTGGATGATGATGTGATTGTTTATGTAGGTATCTTCCTGTGTGTGTAGGCTTTCTGTAAATAGAAAAAGATAGTGATCCATCTGAAAGGCAGGTGACTAATGTGTCAAGAAATGGTAAACAGTTATTTGATTCTTTTTCTACTGTGAAGTGAATTTTGGGGTGTTGGCTGTTTAGGTAGGTGACAAAAGCATCCAAAGTGTCTTGTCCATGGGGCCAGATGGCAAACACATCATCTACATAGCGCAACCACACTTGTGGCTTGTATGTAGCTGTGGTAAGTACTTTGTTTTCAAAGTGTTCCATGTAAAAATTTGCTAACGGGGGAGAGAAGGGGGAACCCATAGCAGTACCATTAATCTGTTTGTAGAATTTCCCCCCCCCATGTAAAGTAACCTGCATTCATGGTAAACTGAAATAATTCAAAAATATCTGGGCAAAATTTAGACTTGATTAAATCTATAAGTGGTACATTGGTAAATAGGGAGGTGACATCGAAACCAACCATTATGTCTGAATTTTTTAGGATTAGATTTTTAACCAGTGTTTTGAAATGGATTGAATTTTTTTACAAAAGTAGAGGAGTTGCCAGTAAGAGGGGCAAGCGACTTAGCTAAATGCCGGGCCAGTTTATATGTGGGACTATCTATGCTATCAACTATGGGGCGTAGGGGAATATTAGTTTTGTGGATTTTTGGTAATCCATAAATACGAGGTGTTTTAACATGAATTGGTTTTATTTTTCTGATGATTTCTTTGGGCCATGATGTCACTTTTTTCAGTAATTTTCGGACTTTTTTCTTTTGTGACATCGTAGGGTCTCAACGTATAATTTGATGCGTGGAACTGTCACATATGAGATCTTGCATTTTTCTGTTATACTCTTCTTTATTCATGATAACTGTTGCATTTCCTTTATCGGCTTTTGTAATAATAATATTTTTATTATTATATAACTTTTTTAGGGCAGTTATTTGCTTACGTGGCATATTGCTTTTTGGAGGCTTAGCCTTGTTTATAATACTTGCTATGTCTAGTCGCACGTTATTGGCCATTGCTGGTGGAAGATCGTGGATACCCCATTCTACTTTCATCATAATTTCGAGTTTAGGAATTTGTTTGGGCGCGACGGCAAAGTTATGTCCTAAACTGAGAGCGTTCTTGGCTTCTTCAGTGAGTGTTTCCGACGATAGGTTTACGACCACGTGGTCTCGTCGAAGTTGCGGTCGGGACTTCGTATGTTGGCGCTGTTGTAGTAGTTCAAATTTCTTTAGGTGCTTGCTTTTAACTTTTGTGAATTCTTTTTTTGCTGCAACTTCGTCCTAAAAAAGTTATATAATAATAAAAATATTATTATTACAAAAGCCGATAAAGGAATTGCAACAGTTATCATGAATAAAGAAGAGTATAACAGAAAAATGCAAGATCTCATATGTGACAGTTCCACGTATCAAATTATACATCGAGACCCTACGATGTTGCAAAAGAAAAAAGTCCGAAAATTACTAAAAAAGTGACATCATGGCCCAAAGAAATCATCAGAAAAATAAAACCAATTCATGTTAAAACACCCCGTATTTATGGATTACCAAAAATCCACAAAACTAATATTCCCCTACGCCCCATAGTTAATAGCATAGATAGTCCCACATATAAACTGGCCCGGCATTTAGCTAAGTCGCTTGCCCCTCTTACTGGCAACTCCTCTACTTTTGTAAAAAAATTCAATCCATTTCAAAACACTAGTTAAAAATCTAATCCTAAAAAATTCAGACATAATGGTTGGTTTCGATCTCACCTCCCTATTTACCAATGTACCACTTATAGACACTTGATTTAATCAAGTCTAAATTTCCCCCAGATATTTTTGAATTATTTCAGTTTACCATGAATGCAGGTTACTTTACATGGGGGGGGGGGGAATTCTACAAACAGATTAATGGTACTGCTATGGGTTCCCCCCTCTCTCCCCCGTTAGCAAATTTTTACACGGAACACTTTGAAAACAAAGTACTTACCACAGCTACATACAAGCCACAAGTGTGGTTGCGCTATGTAGATGATGTGTTTGCCATCTGGCCCCATGGACAAGACACTTTGGATGCTTTTGTCACCTACCTAAACAGCCAACACCCCAAAATTCACTTCACAGTAGAAAAAGAATCAAATAACTGTTTACCATTTCTTGACACATTAGTCACCCGCCTTTCAGATGGATCACTATCTTTTTCTATTTACAGAAAGCCTACACACACAGGAAGATACCTACATAAACAATCACATCATCATCCAGTCCAACAGTACGGCATTTTAAAAACACTTACACACAGAGCCAGAGCCATTTGTTCTAACGATACAGCTCTGACCACTGAACTCCAATACCTGCGCCATACGTTCTTAGCCAACGGCTACAATCCCTACAAAATAGATAAAATACTACATAGGCCCATTACTCTGCCCTCCCCTAATACACAAGAATACAACATGACCATTTCTATTCCCTATATCAGAGGTACATCGGAAAAGATAGCCAAAGTATTGTTGAAACATGGCCTTCGCACCACCTTCAAACCTCATGTCAAGCTGGTAGCTCTGATCTGCTCGCCAAAGGATAAATTTTACCCTTTAGCACACCCAGGAGTGTATGAAGTTCCATGTGACTGTGACTTGGCCTGTTATGGGCAAACAGGAAAATCAGTGAACATCCGCCTGGAAGAACATAAAAGATACATTCGCTACTATTACTATTGCAAGTCGGAACTGGCAGACCACGCTTTGGACACTCCTTCACACAGGATTAGATGGAGGAAAACGAATGTGCTATTTAGGAGTCCTGGATAACTGCGTTTTTTTTTTTTTTTCCGTTAGAGGGCACCAAAAATAGGACTTTCGATCTTTTGTTTTTTGCAATTATATTGTTTCACTCACTCACTGTCGCATTTACATGTGTGTTGTGCTCTGATGATGCCGAGTTGAAAATCAGCAAAATATTAGCGTTAATAAAACATCTTTGTTGATAAAAGTGTTTGTGGTGTTGTTAATACCGTGAAAAATAAGTTATGAATAACCATCAACGCCTAAGCTTATCTGTTAGCAGATTTGAGTGATAGTCCTTTCTTTGCAGAATTTAGTGAACTCTCTTTTAAAGAATGCAACTGAAGGGCAGTCTACTAAGTGCTGTTGTATTCTTATTTTAAAATTTTTTCTAATTGTTTCTGCCTTTCCACTTCTATCTCTATGTTAATGTTTCTAATGATATTGCTACATTCTATACCATTGTGTTGGTTTGTTACAAACCAGCTTCTCTCTTTATACAGGTCGTTCAGCTTTTTTCTTTTGAGGAAAGCCTGTTCCTTTTCCCATTCCATCATATTCTGTTTTACTACTTGTTTTAATTTTAACCACATATCCCAATTCCAGGTAACATTATTCCAATTTGAGCAGAGGGCCTGGAATTTGGTTGAAAAGATCAGTGGAAAATTTGGAAGTCTCCATGGTCCAGAACTGATGTCTACTTCTTCCATGCAGTGGAAGATGATGAGTGCCAATATCTTGATTCATGTATGTGTAAGCCTGGTGATTAGGATTGTGAATCCTCCATATGTCTAGTTGAACTTTGTCGAGACACATTTTTAACTGTGCATATCCCACTTTTCCACTCCTGTCCTCTTATTTTGTCTAATGTGACATTTTCAATACAATTCCAGTCTCCAGCTGTTATGATGTAGTGGGCATCGTATAAATATGGCTCCAATTCCTGGAAGAAGTTTCATATAACTGTCCCATTGGGATGGAGTATAAACATTTATTACCGTTATTACACATCCACAGTATTTCCAGTCTATTGTCAAGAATCTCCCTTCTGCATCCCTTTTGATATTACAGAAGGACCCAAGGAGGTGGGGGGGGGTCAAGAATAAGAACTTCTATTCCAGCCCTGTTACATCTTCCAAAGCTTCAATAAGAAAGCTATTAAAGTTAAAGTTTTTATATCTGCAAAAGTATGTTTCTTGGAGAAGCAAAAACCTGATATTATGGCATGGCAAAGTTTCCATGTAGTTCCTTGTTTAATTTGTCTGTGGAATCCTTGTACATTTAATGAGGCAATGCAGAAAGTAGATGCTATGATTAATGAAGTGTCTCTGGTGGCAAGTCTTTAACTTCTAGATTTTGGATGAACATGATGAGGTCTTCAATCTGTGAAGGAGCAATTGTGTAGCCTGCTTCTTGTAAACTGTTTTCCATTTGTTGTTTTTTTCCAGTTTCTTTCTGTTGTTTTAATTACATGAAAAGAAAACAACTAGCTGATAATCGTATTGACTTTGAATCAGTAAACTTCAATTTTTCTTTAATTGTATCTCTCGCTTTCCCTTTATTAGCATGAGATGGTTCTTCATAGAGCCTGAAGAGTTTTCATTTGACGATCGACAGCCTTCTCCATCTTTACGTTTTTTATTTTTCTTTTAGATGTAGTTCCTTTTTTTAATTTTTTTGTTTCTCCTCATTTTTTTATTAATTCATCTTTCCTTTTCAATGATCTTGTTTGCATATTAAGTTCTTTCAGCTTTCTTACTTGCTCTTCTGTTTCTTCTCCAGTTTCTCTTTGTAGAACAGTTTCATATTTTTGCATTTTGTCTTGTTCAATTGCTATACTAGGTTCATTATTGATAATTTCAATTGATGTTGTTCCATCCATATTTGACTGGGAAAGTGGCTCCTGCAGTTCTGGAACTTTGGGACTAATTTCTAGCTGATTTGGTGATGCACTTCATGTGATTTTACCAAGTGCAGCTTGTTTAAAAGCATAGTCTTTACTAGACTGAATTGGAAGATCTGGGAACCCTTAATTATGCCTCTCTGATATATACAGTGTTCTAATTGGCTCAACTGGTGCTCCCATCTTTCAGTGAATGTTCTAAAAGGACAGGTGTTAATGCGGTGTTCAGAACTTTTGTATTTCTGACAGAGTTTTGAGACACTGATTAGCAATATGTCCAATCTCCATGCAGTTGAAACATTTAGATTTGGGGTAGTTACCACCCAAGTGATCATATAAACTACAATGCAGGCACTGCCTCTGTACTCCTGGATAGTTTACCATGACTCAGGTTTTACCGATGTTGACAAAATTTGGTATGAGCATCTTCATATCCATTGTGAAGGTGATATCACCAGAAAACCAGTTTGGATCTTCACCTGATAAACCCTTTTGTGTTACTAATCTTCCCCCATTTCAAGAATGTATAAGAATTTCATTACTGTTCTCTATATATTCCATTAGAAATCTTTCGATTTTTATTATTTTTACCTGCCTCATAACCATTTCAGAAATAACTGTGCTTCCTTCAAAAGTAAAACCCTGTAATAGTTTGTCCCTTGTTTCCACATCTTTAACTATGATTAAATATTTTTCTCCACTGGGACAAAAGAATAAATCTGATTAACACCAACTATCTCTTTTAAAACCGTTGTCATCTGTCTCGCTTCTTCACATCCTGAATTTCAATTCCTAGAGTTCATACCCTTGGAGGAATTGTTACCATTATCTCAGGTGGGGAAAAAAGACTAAAACCTTTGTGTTTGATTATAGGAAAGGGGAAAAAACTTTCAGTTGTAAGACTGAGTTAAATAATCCTATGATATAAAAATAATTCTACACCACCAGCAAATGCTCTATTTGAGCTACTATAAAATGGCAGCTGTAATGCTGCCAAAAGTAATCCTGTAATGCAGATATTAACTGCACTAGTAAAATAAAATCAAAGTTAAAAACAAGCAAAAGAAAACCAAAGTACATATCTTGCCGAAATCAGAGATATCATTAGTGGAGCCAGACCCAGAAGTGATACCAAGATTGAAGTAATGCAGAAGTCATATTTCCATATACAAGTAGCCAAAGTGTGGCAGACCTCATTACTAAAATACTCTGGATTAGAGATAAATGTTTAGTAGGTTTTCCACTTGATTATACTATAAACCAGGGGTCGGCAACCGGCGGCCCATAAAAGGTTGACCATACTTACATTCCACGTGGCCCATATCTTGAATTATTTAAATAATACATTTTATAATATGAATAAATTAAAAATAATTTTATACCTATACTTCGTGATATCGCTGTGCAACTTGGCACAAGTCAACCGTGTGAGTCATCACGAGTAGAGATAACAAAGGCGTCTACATTCGACGACAACTGAGATTTTGCCGCACTTTTGCAGTTGCGTTCCCTGGTCCATCTTTTAATATAATTCAATAACATTAACTATTATTTTCAGAGGATATATATTTCTTAAAAATAATTTAAAAAATGGGTTCAAGAAAACATAAAATTGCAGATGAAGGAAGAAGGTTTAATGATGAATGGAACAGCAAGTACTTCTTTATTGAAAATTAAAATAAGCCTCTTTGTCTTATTTTTATAAAAGTGTTGCTGTTGTGAAAGAATATAATATCAGACGTCATTACTAGAATGTCGTACTTTATCTTGTAATCTCGTAATTTAAATATTTTAAGATTGATATAATAAAAATTGATGACTTATTTTTTTCAGTCACTATTTTCTCTTAAATAAACACTTGCGACCTGATTATTAAAAATAAAAGTTGAATGTGGCCTGCGAGTCTGAAAAGTTTGCCGACCCCTGCTATAAACTAAAGATGCCAAGAAATTATATTCTTTAAACTTTTTTTTTTCATTTGAAATAACTTCATGACTGGGCAACTTGTATATAGAGGCTAATATAGACTTCACATCACTTGCCTTAGTATCCCATCTATCTCTAATCTTTTTCATCTATCTCTAAGTTATATTAATATGTTTGGTTTTTAGTTGGTTTACTAATTCCTATACCTTTATTGTTAAACTCTTACATTTCACGTGGCTGCTTTTTAAAATGGCTAAACTTTATCCTTTTCTGGTCATGATCTATTGTTTCTGCAGTGAATTTTCCATTTGAAGCATCTGAGTTAAAAATTAAGAATAATAATGATAAAGAAGATGACCTTAAAAATTTAGTTTATGAAATGAACAAAATAAGCTGACGATACAGAAAATTTTTCCAGAAGAAAAAAGGCATGGCATTTAATGGTTGATCATATTAGATCAAAAATAGTCAGCAAAGATATAATAATAGAACAGATGACACAGTTTAATTATTTAGGTTGCATGATAACACGTTTAAGAGACAAAGATATAGATGAAAAAATAAAGAAATTTCAGAAAATCTCGATCAATTAAAAGGATGCTGAATAAAAAAATAAGACTTGAAGCCCAACTTAAATTATTTGAAGTAATAGCCACTCCCACTGTTTTATGGTTCAAAAATATGGAGTGTTAAAAAGAAAGAACAAAGTAAAATACAGCCGGCAGAAATGAGATTTTTTAGTGCAACTAAAGGATACAAAATTAGACCATATAAAAATGAAGATATTAGAAGAGAGTTGGATATTTACAACATGAATCAAATGATAAAAGAATACAGTGAAGTGGATAAATATAGACCTGGGGGGGGGGGAATGACAAGAGAGAGAGAGAGAGAGAGGAAGATCAGCTGCAAGATGGAAAGACCACTGAAGTCGGAACAGACAAATGCATAAACCCTGATAAGATGACTAAGAGTCTAAAAAGCTGAATTCACTTGGTTGCTATGTGTTAGTTTGAGCATTTTGAACTCACTGGACCGTATTAAGACAAAATGAACTGAATTTATTAAGTCTGATGTCTTTCTAGATTTATGCTAGTTTTGTCACTGCACCAAAGCACTTCTTAGAAATATTAAAATATTACAGTCAAATGGAAGCAGTTCACAGTGTGAATGGAAGTGACAGAAGTGCCTTAGTGAGCACTCCCTGTTGAGTGCTCACTAAAGCATTTAGCTACCTCTATTTCCAACTCTAAAGAGCTAGCTTTAACACCACTTCACTTTCTGCAGATGTACTTATAAGTCATCTCATTTCCCTCTTAAAGATTACAATTTTATGCTGTGATAAGACATTTCATTCTGTCTGTATAGTCTGCAGAGTGTCAGAGTAGCCACCACAGTCTTCAAATTTAATTTATGGTCCTCTGGGGTATACATATAATAGATTACTGAAAAGTTTCAGCCACACAATAATGTTCTGCTGGATTCACTGTAACAAACTAAAAGTTCATTCAAGTAGCATTAACTTCATGCACACTGAAACTATAGCATGTGTATAGCATGCAAATTTTGTCAATATTGTTTACTTCACTCTTAACAACATAACTTACAATGAAATAAAAAAAAATATATAATATATTACTATTGCATAAATACTTAGAGCATATTATTTCCATAGAAGCATTGTCAAATCCATTTTAGTCAAACAAAACTGTTTTATTATATAGAGAGATGTATCATTCAAGTGCTTTAAGTGATTTATTCTCCTTTTTTTTTTTTTTTTTTAAAGTGACACCTCCTGGTAACAGTTCTTCGTTGTTGGTGCGACCACCACCACTTCCATTACCAGAAGATGTAAGTCATTATACTTGTACTTTCATTTATAAATGAATTAATTTAACATTAGATGGGCATTAGCTGTTTCAAAGAATATGTGAAAAATCTTTTCCCCTCTTGCAGCTAGAAAGAAAATGAATATTTCTTTCTTATGGTCTTTATCTTTCTAGTCGAACTATTTAGTTGTTTTTTTTTTTTTTCTGACTGCACCAGGGGATTCTATACAAGATGCCATAAAAAGTTACCAAAATTTTTGGAAAAACAAAAATGACGAGGTAACAGTTATAATTGTTCTTCCCTTATATTGGCATCACTCAACTAACTCATAATAAAGCAATTGCACAACACCTACTGGAAAGCTATATTACCATCAACATTTTGATGGTAGTATGACTGGTTGGATAAGTGGTTAGCATATCTCTTCTCCATCCAGTAGTGTGGGCATGAATGTTTTAATTGTCTTTAGGTTAGAAGATGAATTTCATTTCTCAGTGTGAGACCATCACCTTGCTTATTTGGAGGCCTGAAGTGACTTGAAAATATTCCATGTTTAGTCTCTAGAGCAGGATTTCCAAAAAAATTTAAAAATAAAAAAGGAAAAAAATATAAAAATTAATAAAATAATGAGGGGGGGGGGGGGGAATCCTGAGCCCACCTGTGGTACAGATCTACTATAGGTTTACAGAAGCCTTTCATGAGTAGGATTCACATAAAACAATAAACTAAAATATACACATACCCACAGTAGATCCTTGTTTTGTGAACCCCTTTCTTTCATGACATGTTAATTTTCTGTTATGACTGTGAAATATGATTGGAATTCATATCCATCAGTAGTAGGTTGCTGACTGACTAAGATCACAGCATAAAACTAACAAAACATTTTAACTAGTACGAGTGATTTCTGATAATTGAATCAACGTGGTTTATTTTTTATCCAATATGAAAAGTTTTACATTACAAAATTATTATTGTGTAGGAATATACCGGGTGTCTGAAAAAGAACTCTGGGGTTTCAGTGAAATTTATTTTATGACATTTTGAAGCAGGAATGTTGTCTTCTTTTCGGCCATTTTCTGTCTACTGCTGGACGAAAGCCTCCTCCAGTTCCTTCCAGCTTTCTCTGTTCGTGGCAGTTGTTGAACAATTTTTCCCAACAAAATTTGACAGTTCATCACTCCACCTTCTTTTAGGACGTCATCAGTCTTGTTTCCCTTCTTTTGGAATCCAGTTCATTAGTATGGTGGTCCATCGCTCATCTTTTCCTCTGGATAGATGTCCAGCCTATTTCCATTTTAGCCACTTGTATGAGTGATTTCTGATAATTGAATCAACGTGGTTTATTTTTTATCCAATATGAAAAGTTTTACATTACAAAATTATTATTGTGTATTGAAGATGATATCAGTGATACGAGTCTGGACTTCTTATCCAAGTGTTTCACTTCTTATCTTTTAGTGTGATACCTAGCATCAGCCACTCCATTTTTCTTTGAGTTGTTACTAGTTTATTTTTCAGTTAGAGACAAGTTTCATAACCATATGTGATGACTGGAAGTATACACTGGTTAAATGTCTTCCTTTTTTAAACAGAGTGGGACATCATTGCTTTGAAAACTGCTTTTCAATTCTGAATGCACTCTGGGCAAGTTGTTATTATTCAGGCCTCCATGGAGTCAAAAGACTCATCGTGGGAGGTCCTTCCTAATAAACACAAAGTCTCAAAAGATATATTTCGGTGATTTCACCACATTTTTTATTATTCGGTTATACAAAATACTGAAATAATAGTTCTTGACAAGTTTCGTAAATCGTAGGATTTACATCTTCGGGGGGGGGGGGGGTAAATAGTATAACTTAAGGTTTAAACAAGAGAATTAATAAATACAAATCATAAATAGTTATTTGAGTTTATGAATAGCCGTCTGGCTATTCATAAACTCAAATAACAGAATGCAGATATAAAACATTATTGACGTTAAACAATACTGGACGATGTCACGTGTTCTTGTTCTCGTTCATACAGTCCGAGCTCAGATTGAGGTAGATTTTTTATTAGAGCTGACCACACTTGATGGAGAATTAAACCTTGATTTTTATTGCATTGGCAATAAAAATCAAGGTTTAATTCTCCGTCTTTTAATTCAGCTTCTTTAAATTTTCTTATATGACTGTTGTTTTCTATGTATGACATCGTCGTTTTTTGCCAGAGTACATCGTGTCCAGTGGAAGTGGTATGGAAAGCAAGACCCGTTTTTTGTTCTCTTTTGTATTGTATTGCTTTCCATACCACTTTTATTTCAGTATTTTGTATAACTGAATAATAAAAAATGTGGTGTAATCACCGAAATATATCTTTTGAACCAATTAGCCACAGAAGTCTATGCCTGCAAACACACAAAGTCTATCAAGACTCATTGAGGGGAGATCCCTCCCCCCCCTAAGAAACACAAAGTATCATACCACTCCTTGAACTCATTGACCATTCTCGCTCTCACCACTCCATCAGGCAATGCATTCCATGGTTCAACCACTCCTCACCCTCTTGTTCACAGTTTCCTTTCGTAACTTCCAGGGATGGCCTCTTGTCATCACTCCTTCCTGCTGTTCAACCAAGCGAAAGAACTCCCCAGCGTCAACCCTGTAACCACCTCTCAACAGTTTAAAAGTCTCAATCATATCGCCTCTCCTCCTTCTATCCACCAAACTCTGCAGTCCACATTCCCTCAGCCGATCCTCATAACTATCATTGTACAGTCCTGAAACCATCTTTGTTATTTGCCTTTTTCCCTTACCACAGTTAATTTATTCCCTTCAAATCCTGGGGACCAAATCTAAGAACAATAGTCCAAGTGTGGTCTGATCAGAGTCTTATACAACGGAATGATAACTGTTTTATCTCTGCAGGTCAGTGTCCTTCTCATTATTGCAGCAATCCTCTGTTACCTTCACCACCTTTGCAATATGTTCCCTAAATTTCAGGTTTCTATCAATCATCAACCCCAGATCTCTTGTCTCTCCTACTTCCTCCAGTATAACTCTTTCTATAGAGTATGCAGTGTCCCATCGATGTTTCCCAAACCTCAAGACCTTACATTTTGCTTCATTACCAATATCCCCATTCATTTACCCATCTATCTAGCCTATTCAAATCCTCTTGCAGGGCTGCCGCATCTGCACTATTACTAATAATTCTTCCCAGCTTCGCATCATCTGCAAACAACTGAATATCCCATTGCAATCCACTGACAATGTCATTAATATAAAGGTTAAACAATATAGGTCCCAGTGCTGGTCCCTGTGGGACCCCACTTGTAACCCTCTGCTTCCTTGAAACTGAAACTGCCCCACCATACACAACTCCCTGATACCTATCGGACAGCCAATCCTGAATACAGTTGACCAATCTGACATCCAAACCCATGTGCTGTAACTTAAATATCAGCTTATCATGTGGCACCCTGTCAAATGCCTTCGCTAAGTCTAAGAAAATGGCAGTATATGCCTTTTCCTCATCTAATGCTCTTGTAACTTTATCATAAAAGGCTAGCATATTGCTAAAACAAGAGTGCCCGTTCACAAATCCATGTTGACTCTCACAGATAACACATTACCCTCATCTGCCCAATGCTGTATACGGTCCTTCACTACTTTCTCCAAGATCTTACTCACTACTGATGACAAGTTTGTAACTGGTCTATAATTAGACACTTCCAGTCTGCTACCCCCCCCCCTTATGCAATGGCACTATCTTACCTTCCTTCCATTCCATGGGCACCTTTCCTGCAGCCAGACTTTCATTGAAAAGCCAGGTCAAAGGCACTGTCAGTTCCCTAACACATTCTCTCAAAACTCGTGGTGAAATACCATCCAGTCCCACAGCTTTACTGACATCCAGAGTACTCAGTATTTGAACTCTTCTATTTATTTAAACTCTTCTAGTTTAACAGTTAAACTCTTCTATTTATTTCCTTTTGGAGTCCACAATTTAGATCAATGAGATGAGCTAAATATGTATGTGAAGAGACTCTGAAATTGTTTTTTTGGTGTTACAAAATGATTAAACATGATTTTAGTTTTTTTCTCTGTTTATTTTTAGACCGACTTTTCTGCTTTCATGATATAGGTCTTCTATCATTATATTAAGGTCTTCTGGAGTGTTTGCAAAAATTATGATAGCATCTGCATATCTTAGGTGTGTTAAGTTTCTGTTATTAATTTTCATACCAAGGTTTGTCCAGTTTATATTGTTTAATAGGTAGGCCTACCTGGATATATTTCTTGAAGGACTGCTGTAAAGATTTTGGGCGATAGTCTCCTTGTCGGAAATTTATTTTATGACATTTTGAAGCAGGAATGTATGTAGCATATATTATCAAAGTACAATGTCACAAGTTTGATTATCTGTTAGTGTAACTCAATATATGCACCATTTACAGTTCTACAGACATCAAAACAGAATTCCACTTGAGACCACACTCGGGTAAGCATATCCATAGGGATTGCTTCTATGGTTGTTTTTATTCTATGGCACAAGTGGGCAAGGGATTGGATATTTTCTTGATACACAGTCTTTTATGTAGCCCCGAAAGAAGAAATTGAAGGAGATTAGAATGCCAAAGTTGGAATAGATAATGATGGTTGGGAAAGAGTCATGGGAAAATATGGTTTCGGAGAAAGAAATGAACGAGGTGAAAAATTGTTAGAATTTGCTGTGGACCACGAGATAATGATCTGTAACACAAGATTCCAACAAAAGGAGTGTAGAAAAGGGACATGGCTATCAAATGATGGGAAAACCAAAAACATGATTGATATGATTAAAAGAAGATGGATAACATCAGTACAGCAATGTCGAACTTTTCAAGGAGCAGATATAGACTCGGACCATAGTTTAGTGATTGCAAACATCAGAATAGAAGAGATACAGCATGAATAAGTGAAGCAGAAATAGGAAGAAGGTACAGAACAGTGTTAGAAGAGAAACTTAAAAGTGTGGAGAAAGAAAAAAAAAACTCTAATTTAAGAGTGAAAAGAGTAATGAAGGGGATAGAAGATGCAGTCAAAGAAACAGTACCAGAAGAAGAGAAGATCAAGAAGAAATGGATTACACAAGAAACACTGAAGTTAGTACAGGAGAAAAGAATGTTGAAGATAAGAAGGGATACATCAGAACAAATAGAAGAGCAATAGAAGAAAGTGTAATGAGGTGAAAAAAAAGCAGTCAGAATGGATAAGATGAAATGGTTAGAAGCCCAATGCAACAATATAGAACAGTATTATGGAGAGCATAAAACAAGGGAGGTATACAAAATGATCAGAACCATTAATAGAAAGTGGCAACCAAAACAGACCACAATTAAAGATGGAAAAGGCAAAGTATTGATGAATAAAGAAAAAATTGTACAGCAGTGGACAAGATACTGTAGTGAGTCATATGAAGAAAACTAGATTCAGATAGCGTTGGGAAACTGACTGAAGAATTGAAGCAGATATCACGACCAGGTAATGAGCAGGATATGGACATTTTAAGAGGAGAGGTAGAAAAAGCAATAGGATGGCTAAAACACAACAAGAGTCCTGGTAAAGATAACATTACTGGAGAAATGATTAAATATGGTGGTGAAAGTATGGTTACAGAAATGTACCAACTACATAATATGGTATGGAAAGAAGGGAAAATGCTAGAGGAGTAGGTGAAATCAATATTAGTAACATTATACAAGAAAGGAAATAAGCTAGAATGTAAAAATTATAGAACAATTGCCTTGATAAGCCACCTTGGTAAAGTGATGATGATCATATTGACAGAAAGATTGAGAACACAATTGGAAGCATACCTTGCAGACTAGCAAGCAGGATTTAGGAAGGATAGAACTACAATTCAACAGATTTTGACAATGAGGTTAATAGCATAGAAAGCTAGGAGAAAAAACAAAAACATATATACTTGCTTTGTTGATTTTCAGAAAACATTTGACAGTATTGACCAGAAAGTGACATTAGCAGTTCTGGAATCCTATGGAATTGATAAAAAAAAACTAATAGCTGTATTAAAAGATGTTTATCAGAATGCAGTTGCAGCTGTTAGAATAGGTGATGATTTAGGGAAATGGTTTAAAACAAGCAGAGGTACTAGACAGGGAGACCCAATATCACCAAGCATTTTCATCGCACATTTAGAAAGAGCAATGGATAAAATGAAAGAAGATGCCAAAGGAATATCTGTATACATAGAATGAGAATTAACAATCTGAGATTTGCAGATGACATCGTTATTATTGAAGAAGACGAAAGAGAACTACAAAAAACACTGAAACTGTTAAATGAGGAAGGGAAGAGATTTGGACTTGTTATGAACTTTGAAAAAAACAAAAGACAATGATATTTGGTGAGAAGAACATGAAACAAAAGATACAAGTGGATGGAACTGATATAGAAAATGTAGAACAATTCACATTTTTGGGAAGTAAACTGACATATGACTTGGACTGTAAAAAAGAAATAAAGATCAGGATTGCAAAGGGAAGAACAAATCTGAAGGCCATGGAAAACATCTGGAAAAGTAAAGTGATCAGTCTGCAAACAAAACTAAGAGTATTGGAAACATGCATCTTCAGCGGTGTACTGTACAGATCTGAAACGTGGGTAATAAATAAGGAATCAAGAAAAAGAATTTTGGATTCTTTTTGAAAGAACTTGTTACAGGAAGAATTGTTACAGGCAGAAAATCACCAATGAAGAGTCTATCAGAAGATACAACCAAAACAGAATCTAATGCAGAAGATTATAAAATGGAAGCTGCAATTATTTGGACACATCTGTAGAATGAGTGAGGACCGGAAGATAAAGACATTTATGTTTGGTATTTTAGATGGTTTAAACAGAAGAGGTAGACCATACAGAGAATGGATAGACGATATAAAAGACTGGTGTGGAATGGGTGTACAAAAACTACGACACTGTGCACTGGACAAAGAAAGGTGGAAGAAGATAGTGAAACAGACATCAACGGGCAATGAGCCCACGGTTCATGATGATGATGAAAAGAAGAAATCCATTAGAGTCAAATCAGGACTGCTCGGTCACTAAGGAACGGGACCTCCTCTGCCTATTCATTTTCCTGGGAATCAGTTATTGAGTTTAGTCTGCACAATCGCTGCATAATGTGGCAAGGCACCATACTGTTGGAAAATGATGTCCTCCACAAATTCTCAATCTGGGGAAACACAAAGTTCTCTAGCATATCTAACTATGCCACACTTGTAATCATCTCCTCATGGAAAAAAAATAGCCCAACAATGCAATCATGATGCTGCACCAGATATTGATTTTCGGACTGTTATGGATGAACTTCAACTCATGCGGATTTTCTGACCCCCTCCCACACACATACACACATCCAGCAATTATGGTGATTGACAACTTCATGCACATGTAACATTGCTCATCAATGAGGTCTAACATGGTGGTCATGAACTGCACTCTTTGTGGCCTATCAGTAAGCCGAATGTGATAAACAAGCTGCAGTTTATAAGCATGAAGTTTCAATCTCTTGTAAACAGTGGCATGCACTGTGCTTTTAGGAATGTTTAATTGACGACTCGCACTACGAACTGAATGGTTAGGGCTATGCTAGAAAGACAGTCTAATTTGTTCCATGTGTTTTCAGCACTTGTTGTAGGCCTAGCTGGTTGATGTCCTTTTAAAACACTCCTGTTTCCAAGAACTGTTGATGCCACTTATGTTTTTGTCACTTAGAGCATTCCTACCATATTTCCACCTGAAATTCCTTTGGACAGTTGTTACTGACTTAATTTCTGAGAACCATAAGCACTGTGCTTTCTCTTGTGGCAATGCCATTACTGCAGCACAGCACAGCACATCTGCACAGCTATCTGGTGGACAACATTTGAACAACTTGAACATTGTCACTTCACGAATATGCTCAAAACACCATTGTATTGATGGTCCAAATAGAAAATAGTTGTGTTAGAAACCCCGAAGTTCTTTTTTGGACACCCAGTATGTGTAGTCTAAAGATTCATCGTGGGAAGCCTACTATCTACACCAGTACCTATTATACGTTTCCTTGAATGCATTCACTAACAAAACACTCACAGCAGGCTCTGGCAATCTATTCCAGTCAATCACCCTTCTTCAAACAAAAAATGTAGCCAATGAAGCCTTTACTAACCATACTCCTTACTCGGTAATCGAGGGATGATCTCCTCCTTGTTTTGCCCCCCCCTCTTAGCTGGGTGTTGAAAAATTTCATGTATATTGATCCTTTAAAATCTTTTTATTAATGTAAACATTTTTATCATATTCCTTATTTTCTACTTATCAACCAACTTCTGTAATTTGCAAACTCATCTATCCTCATATGTACCATTCCACAGACCACTCACATTTTGGTCACATACCTCGGGATTCTTTCACCAATTCCTCATTCCCAAGAAACCTAAGTGAACTAGAGCTGTGCATAGTAATCCAGATGAGGCTGTATTAAAGCTTTGTAATGGGGAAATGAAAACTTCTCTAATTCTTTTATGTTAGTGTATTCTTTAGTAACCAAATAGTTTATGGGATTATCTTGGTTACTTTTGCAATATCCCCACTGAGCTCCCTATACACCAACATCTCTCAAATCCCTACCTTCAATTTCTTGTAGTATAGTTCCATCAATGTAGTACAGAGATAACAAATGCATGAATTTACATTTTTCCCCAATTAATCTGCAATCCATTATCTTTCATCTATACTGTCAGCCTGTTTAAATCATTCAGCAGGCTCTCCTTATCTTAATTTTACACTACTCAGTTTAGCATTATTCCATAACAACTCATTATTTCCCTTTAAATCATATTTCCTGTTATTGATGCACAAATTAAATAGTAGTGGTTCAAACACAGACCGCATGGCATGGCACTAATTACCTGCCTTCTCCTGGATTTTATTCTACATACTACTCTTTGGTTTTTGTCCATCATCAGCCATCACTCTTATATCCAAATCACCAACTAGTTTTATACCTTATTACTCAGTAAAGAATTGGAAATCAAAGACTTCCTAAGAAATCAGTGCTACTATCTGACTGAAGTCATGGTAAAATCATTCATCATCATCAAATTCCTGATATATATCCTCAAGGGGGTGTACAGGATATGATAGTACTACATGAAAGATTACATCATTACTAACTTCCTATCTACAATTTTCCTCCAAATCAGTCTGTTACCTGTGGTGGTAAAATGGAAGCATTAAATTACAGATTTGTCTCTTATAATTTCTTATAAATTATAGATTAATAAAATTTTGGAAAAGTTATGAGGTAGGTTCCAAATGTTTCCGGCCTGACATACAAACTTCACACCAATTTTAAAATGCTATGCAAGACAGACAGCACCATCTATGTGGAGCTTGGTGTACCAGTTTCAACTCTACCTGTGTCATTCAGTTGGAGGCACTCTTTTGACTGACACATGGCACGCTGAGTGGCTGTAATGTTAAAAATCGAGTACCGTACTGTGATAAAAGTTTTCACCAAAGAAGGGCTTTCTCCAAGTGCTATCAAACTGCAGTTTGGTGTTTATGGGGAAGCTTCTCCTTCATATTCCATTGTGAAGGAATGAGCTAAACAGCTTCACCTAGGAAGAGAGAGCATTGAAGATGATCCTCGTGACGGTTGGCCTGTGGAAGTGATGACTGAGGAAAATGTCTCTTGTTGAGGAGAAACTGCTCAATGACAGACAGCTGAAGCTCAAATCTCAGTAAGTTTGGGGCTTTCTGTAATAACCAACTTTTTCATCATTCACGAGAAGCTTCACATGATGGTCAGTTCAAGGTGGGTGCCCTGACTTCTCTCTTCAATTCAGAAAGAGCATTGTTTGACCAATGCTCTTTCTGAATTGCAAGATTTTACAAGATTTTGCAATTCAGAGTTTTTGCCAAGGGAATCAGAAGTGCTGTTATCCATTGTCACTGGGAGTGAAACTGTGGTCCTTTATTATGATCCTCTTTCCAAAAGGGAATCCATGGAGTGGCGCAAACCAGACAAGCACTGCCGAGAAAAGCCAAGGTCACTCAGTCCACCAAGAAGATCATGGCAACAATCTTTTGGGATTGCTGAGAAATTCTTTCGATTGACTTTAAGGAAAGGAATACTACCATGAATGCAGATTATTTATTATGCTTCACTCCTGCACAAACTGTGTGATGCCATAAAGAAGAGATGAGGAATGCTGAGTCATGATGTTCACCTGCTTCTCAACAATGCTCCAGTTCGTATGGCTGTTGTTGTGAAGGACTGTGGCTTCAGGAGATTGAACACCCACCCTATAGCCCAGATCTAGCATCTAATGACTATTACCTCTTCTGGAAACTGAAGAAAAACCTTCAGGGAAGATAATTTGCAGATTACAGTAAGGTGAAAGATGTAGTTTTAGACCTTGCAGACAAAAGTACAGATTATATTTTCAAGGGCATAGAAATGTTAATTGGAAGATGTGAAAAGCCTGTTAAAGTAAGGGGGGATTAAGTTGAAAAGGGCCACAGTTGTTTTCTTTCTATCACCTCTAAAAGTTAGGCTGAAAACTTATGGAACCACCCTCGTATGAAGGACATGCAGACAGAACTGAATGGGTCGTAGTGATATTATTTATGGAAATCAATGTGAAGTTGTTAAAGAATGCTCTTTCTTTAGTAATTTAGTAACACTTTATAATAACATAAGAACAGTCCTTGAAGGAATGCATGTTTAATTTCTCTCTAGATTTAATCGACATTTGATGGATTGCTACATGGCAAGTTGGTATTTAAGTTGCACTGAATAGTTATCTTCAGGTTCTCACTTTAGTGAGTACAGGAATGGTGAACCTGAGGTACCCAATGCTGAACTTAGCTTACTTCATGCAAAGAACCTCTGATGTAGAAGACCATTCCCTACCTTTCATTCTTATCTCTCTTCCCTATCTTGCTCCTTCATCCAGTGCTCCTCCCTGTGAGGGCAGTTATTCATGGTGGATGGGACCTCCCAGTGATTGTACTGGTCCCTTTCATTCTTCCACTTTTTCTTTGCTTTTTTTCCTGTATTCTTTGTTCTACTTCTCCTGAATCTTTTTTAATATCCTTTCTTCTAGACCATTATTACCACAGGTTGCACAGGAGGCCAAAGTAGGATGCACTAGTTTGGCCCCTGCTTTGTCAAGACAGGCAGTCCTTGGCAGGATCGGTCAACTAGTGCACTTGCCTGCAAGGATCAACAGTGTTACAGTAAGTCTCTCACTTCATGTTCCGAGGTTGGGACCCAAGTCTTGTTGTGTTGCTGGTATAGTATCTGGCCGAACAATCAAAAACATCATCTTGATTTGCACTCTATCCAAAGCCTTGGTGGAACCCAGAGTGCCCAAGCAGCCCAAAAAAAAAAAAAGATCAAGAGAAATCATGGAGTATATTTCATAGATACCCTACGACAACAGACAATAGCATTTAAACATTTTCAAGCCAAAGCGCATTATGTGAGATTTTAGAGTCGAAAACATTTATGGATCCTATTTATGGCATTAATTAATCAAACAACCAGTGTAAAAATTGTAATGGATAAAATCCAGATGAAAGGTAGATACAGAATATGCCATTTGTCTAACTTAGAACATAATGAATGTATTGTTGCTTATCCAAAGCTATTGCAGACACTTTGTGAGAACGTTTTGCTGAAAACTCAGCATTGTATCCTCCTGATTTTTTTAATATCGAAAGAACAACAGGTGTTAAACGTTTGTACCAGTTAGTCAGAGCTGTACAATCAACCATTTATTAAGGCATCTCACCCTAGTGCAGTATGTTCTGATGACAACTATTATGAGATGATAAAACATCTTCCATGTATCTCCTCCTCTTAATATACAACAGAATACTTACAGAGGAAGAGGTTATGGATTCTTAGCATGAGTCAACTGTCATTGCCATCCCAAAACCAAGAAAGGATCCAGCAAAGCAAACAGCATCCTGTTGCAGTGAGCAGCTGTCTTTATAAGATCCTGATACTAGACCACAACCATGTTAGAAATAATTATGTTATTTCCTACATTTCGACCTTCATGTTAAGGTCATCATCTGGAGGATACATATATACACACACGGAGATAAGCTATATTACATTTCGCACAGTATGCCAAAGAGAATGATTTGATCAGCAGTTATTCTACTGGACTGACCTCTTGTGAAAGAAATAAAATAAATAAATAAAATAAAATAACTGCATCAAAGCTATATTCTATTTATGACAACATCAGAATATAAACAGTGCATTAAATTTCATAGCTATGGTAAAGCTGGCCTTTCTGATCATGCCATGAATACTCTACATAAAATTAACTGGAAAGGTAACTGTTGTTTACATCACACCAAAACATGGTATGAACGTAAATTTAAGGAGGCCTGTGAAATTCTTATCAACCACCGTAATCTTAACAATAATGATGGTCTAAAAATCCCAAGAATATGGAAAGCACATATTCTACCTGCATAACCTTCCTGCCTAAGAGGCAATTATAGGTAATCTAGGATATCTTAATTCTAATATAACAACTCTCATGTTAAATTAGGACATCACTTTCGCTGTTATAAAACTATCTATATGAAATTATTCGTTGATGTTGTCATAAATAGAATATAACTTTGATGTAGTTATTTTATTTTTTTTTTTTCACTAGAGATCAGTCTAGTAGAATAACTGCTGATCCAATCATTCTCTTTGGCATACTGTGTAAAATGTAATATAGCTTGTCTCTGTATACTCCAGATGATGACCTTAATATGGAGGTCATAGCCTTGGGAAATTAAAATAATTATTTCTAACACAGTTATAGTCTTCATGATTTGTCTGAAATGAATGCTGATCACTGTGTAACACTAAAGGAAACTTATTTTCAACATATAGTGTGACTTTCATAGAAACTGATTAACATTGGTCCATTTAGAAACATAAATATGAGATTCAGTCGAATTATTTCGGTTTTGTGACCACATTTTTATTAAAAAAGACTGTTTTTTAAAACTAAACAAGTACTAAAAAACAAACCAGACAAGTTTCGTTAGTCATCACACTAACATCTTCAGAGGTAAAGATAACTAACAGTTTAAAGCACAGACTATAAGAAATTACGAAAAAAACAAGTTCATTTGTTGGTATTATGAACATCAAAAAAGTTCTTTAAAAAACCGAATAACAGATCTATACCCATTAATACGTGTCTATCTATAACCATTAATATGTGTTAGCTGGAAACAATGATATTTGATGTCTCGTTCTGTGGTTCACTTTCACTCTGTCCAAGATCTGAATTGGGTAAATTTTTGATAAACGCTGACCAAACTTGATTTAAAATCAAACCTTGATTTTTGTTGCATTGCGTAGGAACTGGGTAAATTTTTGATAAACGCTGACCAAACTTGGTTTAAAATCAAACCTTGATTTTTGTTGCATTGCATAGGAATTCCTACTGTTCAATTTTAGTGGAAAAATTTTCTTTATACTTCCTTGCTGATTGGTCACTAACATTTGCAACACAAATGTTATTTCTTTCAGTTTTGAGAACAGAGGATACGCCACCCATTATTGTAATCGGCTTGCAGGCAATTTTTATGATCGGTCATAAACAGCAGTATTCTCTTTCCCGATTGTTGAAAGGTTTCGATGTGTGAAAATTAACGATAATTCATGAATACTTCCACGTTTAAAAATACATAGCTTGGTCACTAACATTTGCTACACAGATGTTATTAGGCGTTCTGGGTCTGAGCTTTTTGACATATTCACGAATATTATTCTCCTCAGAATATTTCCACTATAAAATATTTATTAATGAAAAATGCTTAGAAAACTAAAATGACAAATTCCAGGAGAACTTCTCGCAGAACACAGTTTGGGAAACCCTGATATAGAGCAGCCTACTTCATAAGATCTGATAATTTGCCTTGGAGTTTTTCCTTTTTTTTTTTTTTTCAGTAACTCCTGACTGAAATCTGAATTAAAGTGATATTTCTCTGAGTCAGTCAATTGTAGAAGAATATCTAGCTTAATGTGCATTGAGATTTAAGTCTTAAATTAATTAATTCAGCAGTAATTTTGAAGCATGGCCTCTGATTAAATGTTGTTGCATCACTGAACTCCTCTCCATATGTGAAATATTTTTAAATATTGTGAACTATTACATTTATAATTTCTCATTCTTTGCCTTCATAATTGTATATTTTCCCCTAGGATTTGCCTCCAAGTTATGAAGAAGCAATCAAGCAATCTGTACCTGTTGTAACTCTACCTTTGACTCAACCTGACAAAACATAAAATAGTTCTAGGTCATTATTACATTAACATGTACAGAATCAGAATTGTACATAAATAATCATTTTTGGGGGGGGGGAGGTTGTTGCGATTTTTAAGTTCATCATAGTTGTCAAAGCATAAAAAGTTCAACACGTAAGTTGTTGAAAGTGTTGTTACGTTGTGTCTGTATATGTATGTATGCGGCATGCATGTGCATTCATCCACATGTATATGATCACTTATTTCTGGCCATTACTTACATAGATTGTAATATACTCAAATAAAATATTCTTTAAAAGATAGATTTATCTCTATTTACATGGTATCACAAAAGTTACATTTACTCTTATTCATGTGAGAAACTGAAAGCCATAGAGTATTTAGATTTAAATAAAATATTAAAAAAAAAGAAGTTTCTGTGTAAATTTTGTTTTTCATTTTATTTTTATGTGTATAAGTAACAAAAGACATATATATCAGTCCAAGCTCATTTTTGGAAAGGGTAGTCTATAGACAATCTTGCAGTTTGCAATCAAGTTTTTTATTGAAATGTACACCAGTAGCTGAGTTAAGATTTCACTAAATCCTGATTTAGACTTAATAGCCAGTCTGTTTTTGCAGAAAGTAGTTGTGAGGTACTACATAGGGAAGTGGCATCTCATGACTGATTCTCCAAAGTTGGTGCTATGTGATGTCATTAACATACCATACCAATCAGTTGATAACAGCATCTTTTGGTTTGTAAGCCTGAACAAAGGTATCAATTCAATACTAATTCTTTTAAAAACAAATGAATAGAGTAATGGCATTGTTTACTTAATAGTTGTGATCACAAATAATTCATTAAAAATTCTATGCCATGGAATATTAAACAAAAGATGCTGAACAGAGAACAGTTAATCATTCTGATCTATTTCAGACAAGATTTTTAGTAATACACTTGATTCTCTCTATATCAATCAATGGCCAATTACAACAACCTCACTTGATATAACAGTGTCCTGATCTCTGAAGTCTTGAACTGTGAATTCAAAATTGTTTTTCAGGTGGCATGGTTGTGCAAAAGATGTTTCTATGGTCTGTCTGTGAATAACATACTTCTCTGCAAAAGTGATTGCGAAACTATATGCACAATACAAAAGAAATTTGGTATAGCAAACTACCCATATGATTCCTACGAGTTTGCTATAGTAAGAGTTGACTGTATGATGCAAGAAGAAGAAGAAAAAATAAGCTATGGGCTAACAAAACCATCATCAATTTCCTGATATATTTAATCTACTATGATAGCACTACATGATTAAGTTTACATTATTACTAATCTCCTATCAACAATTATCTTCCAGATTAGTCTATTACTTGTGTGCACTCCAAAATTACTGTATTTCAAAATATCTAACATTTCGTTTTTCTAAGGTCCACCTAAATCTTGATCTTCCTCTAGATCTCTTTGCTACTACCATCTTTGCATCAAATGCCTCCTTTGCTAACCTTTCCTCTCCTATTCTGTTTAAGTTTACTAATACCACCTTATATATTAGTCCTGCTCACACATTTTTGTGCAAACAATGTCAAGATCGTTTCTAATATCTCCATTTTTAACACGATTCTACCATTTATGCCATCTGTTCACTCCCCTAATTTTTCTCATAATCCTCATTTCTGTGGTCTCTAGTCTTTGATCAAGTGCTTTATTTTTAACCCAACTCTCAAATCCACAACTAAAACTGGTTTGAATGCTGTCTTGTATACCTGCTAGTTTCATGTTTTGGCATTTATGAAAGTATTCCCCAATGGTTCTAAGGTCATTTGTGAGAATATCTTCAGTTACTTCAATGCTCTTGTGTTGGATGGTGAGGGCTATATCATCAGCATAAGCAAATTTTTTTGACTTAGTTGTCGGTAGATCAGATGTATATAAGTTGAATAGGATTGGTGCTAATACTGAGGCCTGTGGGAACCCATTGTTTCCCAGTACCACATGGAAGAACCTGTCAGAAAGCATGTTACCAATAAGTCGTATGATGGATTGCATGGTATGACTTGTATCAGCTTGTATAGCATCTCCTCTTTCCACACCGTGTCGTATGCAGCAGTAAGGGCAACAAACACGACAAAGGTTTTCAAACATCTCTGGAAGCCTGCTTCGATATGGTTAGTAAGGCTTAGTACTTGGTCTGTACAACTACATTGAGTCCTAAAGCCTGCTTGCTCAATAGGGATAACTTCAGATATTTTTGGCCCAATTTTGTTAAGGAGGAATCTCTCGAGGAGCTTATAACAGGAACTGAGGAGTGCAATTGGGCGATAGCTCTCTGCTTGATCTTGAGGCTTGGTGGGTTTTAATATGGCTATTATTTTGGTTCTCTTAAAGGCTGTTGGAAGGTTTCCCCGTCCTTAAAATGTGAGAAAAGAATCTTTTTAGCCATCAACGAGCATTTTTTCCACAGTTTACCAGGAATTTAGGGTGAACACCATCAAAGCCTGATGCTTTGCCAGTTTTCACCTCAGTTATTTTGTCTGTGGTAAATTCTCTTGAAAATTGGGAGCTACCATCTGCACTTTGTCGTAAGTTTGAGTGTTTGTTTAACCTCCCGTGTGCGTTGATGATCTCGAGGGACTCTAGACAGCGAAGTTATTCAACAGGCAATTTGATCTGGAGTCACCAAAGGATCTTTACGAGTGATTTTTGGGTTACTTCCACCTAACTTCTCTAATAGGCTCCATGCTTTTCTGCTTGATTTTTAAAGTCTAAGTCTTCTGTAGTTTTTATCCATTTTTCTCTGCACTAATTATCAAGCTTCTGGAGTAATTCGTCAGCTATGTCACAGTCGCCAGATTCTAAGTAGACTTGGTATAGCTCTTCACAGTCTTTATTCCAGCCAGGTATGTATTCCTTTCGGAAACCCCTTGGAATATACTTCTTCACTGTTGATATGACTGCTCCAATGAATCTGTCAATGAATCACTCACAGGAGGTATCCATCTTACTATTTTATCCAGTTCTTTTGAAAAATCCTGTTAGTTCGCTTTTTGAAAATTCCATCTTGGTCGTGGAATGGACCGTATTATTAGTATTTGTATTCCTACTTCTACCAATACTGGTCGGCATTGGCTGTGTGGAAAATCTTCAAGATAAACTTGTCTTGTGTTTATCGGCTGATTTTGCAAATTTTGGATAACAAAAGCAGAGGTCTGGGTTGCATTTCCTCTTCCATGCTACAGCCTTAAAGGTTCCTTTGTATCAGATATTAAGCTAAGATTGTTTTGCTCAGCCCAGTTTGTTACTGCTTCACCATTTCCATCATTATTATTGTAATTCCACATGGTATGATGGCTGTTAAAATCTCCTATGGTGGAAATATGGGAATTACTTCAGGTGGCCATTCTACCAGGGGAGGCTTATAGATGTTAACCACTCTGAGATCTTCAATTTTGTCTATGATAGTGTGTATATTCTGATTAATATGTGCTGATATTAAGTGGGCATTCTCTATATTATTGCGTCGTAAGTTGCACAGCCATGAGCTTTGTGATGTGTAGCTCCTAGTATATCGTACCCTGCAATTTTTCCTCTAGATTTCAATTGTTGTTCATTATCTGTGTGCATCTCTTGAATGACAGCTATGTTTCTATCATTTTCTCGAAGGATTTGTGAGAGATATTGACTTTTAACAAAGCTGATTCCTTCAATGTTGAGTTGGCAAATCTGGAAATTAGCACCTAGTTTTCTTTTCTTGTGGTCCTGAAAAAGACCATTTGGTGACTGTATAGCTTGTAATTTCATGTGTCTATAGCCATGAGATCGTTAAGATAGGTCTGGCTGCCAGCAGTCGCTCTAGCTCATTTAGCATTACCTAGGGTGCACCATGTGGAGGAATACACCCCAGAGTGGAGATAATGTGCAGCCTTGTCTTAACACTGATTTTACATCAAACAATCTTCCTGTATTTCCTTCAATTCTAACTACTGAATGACAACTTAAATATAGACTATGTATAGCTCTCTATAATGTTACATTCGCTTAGTGCTTTTTTTCTGGGAAAAAAGGTGCTGGTACTCACCATGAAGATGTTATTATAGCAACTTCCACACTTTTAACATATTCTCCGATGCCCTCGTCATCTCGCTTTGTTGGCACACTTTGTGTGCTGCACTCTCCTTATAATCGTAAGTCTTTTTTCTTAATGACATTAACTGTTGTTTGCGAGATTCTCCAAAATAACTGATTTTACCATTTGCTCACTCGCTGAAATTTACTTTCCCATGTGTTTATCGATGACAAGACTTCCGACATCACGACACGCTTTACAGCCTAACATTTTATTCTTGACATACAGCCACTCGTTTCTCTCACAGAAGTCATTTTTCTGCAAAAGTATCCAACATTCGGGGCCAATCATTTTCAGAATCTGCTTCCTTTTGACCACATGGATCTTCGGTCTTGGTTTTGTGATCCTCTTCACCAAGTGTGTTTTCAGTGCTAGTTTTCTGTTTTACAGGATCACAAGTAGATTCAACAATTTCTGATTCTTCAGCCTTCCTTTTCTTATTCACTGGCATTAAGTAACTATTTGTTTTACTCATTTTGAACAATGATTGCACTGATTTAACTTAGATTAATTCAAAACTCATGTGAACACCTGCCTGTTGCAGAGTGAATATGGAAATGATAAACTGATATTGGAAGAAATCGAAAGTGAACACAACTTCCTGTTTCCGGTTGCGTACCAATCTATGAAAACAGGAAAGCAGGGTACCAACATATGAGTAATCAACGCTGAAAATTCGATTCGTGAACACAATTCCATCTACCGGAATATTTATAATACATTTTGCTGTCAATAAATCGCAAATTTTTAAAAACTTAAGAAAAAGGGTGCCGGTACCGCGTACCATTGTGTACCGCCAGAAAAAAAGCACTGCATTCACCCCATATAATTGTAGTATTTTGAAAAGGTTTTCTCTGGGCACCTTGTTGTATGCCTTTTCTAGATATACAAAATTTAAGTACCTGATCCTTGTCATGTTCTCTTGGTTTCTCAACTATGTCTTAAAGTGAAAATCTGATCTTGATAAATTCTATTTGGCTTGAACTGAGCTTGTTCTTCTCCAAGTTTCTCTTCCACAATCTTTCTCAAGCTCTTTTCATGTATGCTTGCATAAATCTTACCTGGAACACATTGGACTTCAGTTTGTGAAATTTTTCTTGGGAGAAATATGAAATTAAGAACAGCATGCATTGGCAATAATCACTTAACATTAAAAGAGATGAATGTTTCAAATGAATCTTCAAATGAATATTTTCAAAGTGTTATTTGTCTCTACTGTTTATCAAAGTTTTTATAATGCCGTACTGTTGGGAGGAGTGGAGATGGTTAAAGTATTTAATATACCGGACTTTGTATGTGTTTTGTGTTCTTTAAACAGCAAATGCCGTGAATAAAGAGGTTCCTCCCTTACTAAAGTGAATTGAGATGTTAGTTGTTCAGATGTATCTGATGTTCATGTCAGAACATGCACACCTGCATAGCACAGCACACAGTAAGTGTTTGTGGAGAAGTTTTAAAGTTTTTTCTTCATATGACTCCATAAAGAAGTTTTCTGGTGGGAGGAAGAGAAAAAAATAGAGCCATGGCTATACCCTCTATTTTGTTTGTTTCATCCCAGTGTCTGTCTTGCCACAGTTCAAGTTTAAGATGAATTGTAACAAGACTGACGTTGGGATGGAGGTCTTCACACTGATGCTACCATTTGGCTCCACTATTTTCCCACATGACTGACACTCTTGAACTCTTTATAACACATATTTGAAAAGCATACCCTTGGATTCAGTTTGTTTGTTTTTTTAAAAAAGTCATTTAGTCCTTCCTTGGATATATCAGTCGAATAGATCCTTGGTGTTCATTGTCTACACACACATCCATACACTAACAGTCCGGTCACTACATCTTTCAGTAGTATGGCATTACAAAAACTTTGCATAGTAATAGGGTATAATTGCTCTGATGAGAATACCAAAAAGATATACCTTTTTAGCCAGGCTAAGAAGGTATGATATATGTAACTTATACTACAGGAACCTAACTATGATATATCTAACTTATACTGCCGGAAATCCATACCATCCCATATATCCATGACACTTCTGCAAAGTTGGAAAAATACAATCTGCTGAGTGGTTAGTATACTGGCTCTCCAACCAGCAGGCTGCGAGTTCAAATCCCACCGTTGGCATGGTTGTTTGTGATTGTCTTTAGGCAAGAGATGAATTTCATCGCCTGGTGTGAGACCACTATCTTGCTTATTGGAGACCTAATATGGCTTAAAAAAAGTTTGTCTCTAGAGCAGTGTTTCCAGATTATGTAGAAAAGAAATTAGAAATAAAAAAAAATTAAAATAAATAAAATTCCTAAAAATAGAAAAATCCCTAGCCCACCCACTGTACAAATTGTACTATTAGTTTGCAAATAGCGTTTTGTGGGTAGGAAAAACATAAAAACCTTCAAACCACATAAAATTGGTAATAACTTATCTGTTCTCTGAATATACCAACTACAATCCCTAGATTTGCCTGTATCTTTCAAGTATCCTTCAGCTGCAATTTGTCTTACTTTGGCCAAACAGCAGGGCAGATTTCAGAATCTGAACACAGAGACTGCACCCAGTATCATTACCATGGCTGCTCATGACTTATAGTACCCAAGAAATCCTCCACAGAATACACTGGAAAAAGGCCACATTACTTTAGAAAGGGAATACAAGTTCAGCAGACTTTTTCTTGAGTCTGTTTCTTTATTCAAAACCTGTCCTGAACACTGGGAAACACGTCAGACCATCAGTACCTAAAAATACTAATGTGCGTTATGGTCAACATCACCTTGATCACCAGACTTCTAGAACATGAATCAGCAGCCTTTTTATACTTGCATTAGATGCAAAATTCATTGCCCATAGCCTTAAACATGCATCTTCTTGTGATCTTGCTCTTGCCTTCCTGTTTTTCTTCCAATGTTGATTGCAGTTCTTTGTTGTCTCAGCAATTCCACTCCCCAATCCTTTTCTGTCTTTCCTCCCATAAAATATAATATCCCTTATTTTATCTATAATTATATTCCTCTCCATTGACCAAATTTCAGGCCAAGTGAAATCAATCAATGCTAAACTCCTCACCCTTACTCGTAATGTTTCTAGCATTAATGTATGAATGCAATATCCTTCTCAAGTCCAGAAATTCTCTAGCACATCTTTCTGTAATTCCCATGTTCAAGTTCAAAACTAGAAATATTATATATTCGGCATAATTTGATCATTCTTACTCATTTGCATACTTGCCTGTTTCTACCTTAATTTCCCTTGTACTGCACATCAATTCTGTCTTTATAATCAACACTCCAAAAACACCCACCTCCAAATTCGTTTAAATTCAGACCATTCTTCATATATATCCTTTTTTCCATCAAATTCTCTTCATACATCTGTGAACTCGACATCAATCTTTCTACACATATATCCTTTTTTCCATCAAATTCTCTTCATACATCTGTGAACTCAACATCAATCTTCTTACACATATGGTGTGCATTGACTGATTTGCTATTATATTCTTTCTTCTCACATTGTGGCAACAAACTACAAATTTTCTCCCTCTTCTCTTGCTTCTTCAGCTAATATTTTCATTTTCTGTCAGTTCATACTTATCACCTTTCAAATCATTCATACCTGCCAAAACCATCAACTCTTTGAATTCTAGATAACATTGCTTACGTCTAATGTTCACTCTAGGAAAACTAAAATTCATCACATTATCATGAAGTACAACCCTGATATTATATGCTCCTGTTATTTACAACTTTGCAATAACACTTGACATAATTCCCACTTCTGGTTCTATCATTTGGAACACGTTCAGCCTATTATTTTCACCATTTTTTGCTTTCCATTTACAAGCCTCTTGCCTTGCTAATAAATACAACACGTTGCACTTGTTTGTGCACAGTGTTTATTAATAAAATGATTAAAACAGTTACTATTCAAAACTAGTTCATAACACATGTTAATCAAAATGTTAATCTTAACTATTTGCAAAGGGTATGTTTTTGTTCTGTTTTTTGAGGCTTCACTATTTTATTTTATGGTAAACCTCTGTTTTTCTCTCTAGCTAATGATTTTCTCTGAAGAAGTGAATTCCTATAACAAAATTTTCCAAGTGCTGTTTACCCAACCTTTTTTAATGACATTCTCACATATGAAAAGTTGTAAATCTATTAATGCAACATTAATATCATATACCTAAGCTTAGATAATTCAAGAAGATGCTCTAGAAACTTAAAATGCACTTTTTCAAACTACTTAAGGCCTACAATAAGCAGAGCAGCAGTCCCACACTGAATAGTAAAAATTGCCAACCACTTGGATATTTTCGCAACATCCATGCTGCAGTGGGATTCAAACCTATAAGTTGGAGTTCAGAGATGCCCACACACCTGGCCAATAAGGCACCAATGATCTTCCTACCACCACTAACTTCCACCCCATGCTCAACCTCCATTTTCCATCAGCATAAAGATACTTTACAGTGTACCCATAAAAGAGTACTTTCTGCAGCAATGCACATCTTTTATTCTGAAAGTGATTAGGACAGGCTGTTCCAATAAAGAATATTCTATTTGAAAAATTTATAAACAGATTTTTATTTTGAAAACTGCAGATATGATTATAGTGTATATGTTGATTGGGTAGCAGTGAAATCTCATAAAAAGAGTGAAGCCAAATTTATTGAGTTGGTGGGTGACAGCTTAAGCAGCATGTGATGTAACTTGAGATCAGTGAGTATTAGATCTGATTTTATATATATAATGTCAGAGGAGGTTTCAGTAAAAGATATGACTGCTCTGGTTGGTTGGTGACAGTGATCATTCTGTGCTGATGTGGAAAGTAGTTAATTATATGGATATTCTGTTTAGAAAAGGCTATATGCTGAACCTCAAAGCAGAAAATTATGACCAACTGAGAACAATACTAGGTTCAATCCAATAGTGTCAGTTGTTGGAGAGGAAGGATATCAACAGTGCATCAGAAGCATTTTAAAAATACTTAAATTATGCAATATTGGAATATGTCCCTAGGATTTAAAGAATAAACAGGGTTGGAGTGAAATGGATGTGCAATCTTATTAAAGCAAGATATTCTTATGAAAAAGATTGTGGAAAGAATACTAAATATATATATATATATAAAGAATAATGTCATTGAAACAAACTATTTGATTTTTAAGACCATGGATTTAATAAAGATTTATACAAATCATCTACTAGTTTCGCTAGCTGTAACTGTCTAGCTTTGTCAAGACGAGCAAGGTTATGATAGTATTAAATGCAAAAACATAAGAATGAAGTAACAGTTAAAAACAGACAAATTGGAGTGCACCCGTGACATCACATGCAATAAGGTGTGAAGACTTAGTTATTATTAAGTTGAGTTATGTAATTTTTCACGTAATTTAGTTCCGTTCAACTTAATGAATTTAACAAATTTTTCTACATGTTTTTTAATATTATTCCCTGGTTTCTATTGAGATTATTTCCTGTTCGTAGGACTACTGCAGCTTCTTTAAAGGTTCTACATCTAAAATCCTCTTCGATATATGGCATGGAACTGTTGTCCCAATCTATTGAATGGTTTCAGGTTGAGAAATGGTGTGCTAACCCTGAGGTGTCTGTTTTATTATGATTGACATCTCCGACATGTTCCTTCTTTTGAATTTCTAAGCTTCTTGAGGTTTGGCCTGTGTAGGTAAGTCCACACGTACATGGTATGCTACAAACACCTGCATATTTGTAGAAAGCGACGCTATCCTTCGTGGCTCTTAATAACTGTCTTGTAGTTGTGGTAGGTTTAATAACAATAACTAAGTCTTCGTGCCTTATGTGTGTGATATCACGCGTGCACTCAAATTTGTCTGTTTTTAACCGTTACTTCATTCTTTTGTTTTTGCATTTAATACTAGCATAACCTTGCTCATCTCGACAAAGCTAGACAGTTACAGCTAGCGAAACTAGTAGACGATTTGTATAAATGTTTATTAAATCCATGGTCTCTTAAAAATCAAATAGTTTGTTTCAATTTTAATGAAAAGGACCAAATAACTTTCAGTAAAAATGTCAGTTATGAAAATTATAAGGTGCAGGCCAGAAGGATTACAGCAGTTAGCTGTAATCCTTCTGAGCTACACAGGTTCTTTTTTTTTTTTTTTTTTTCCCAAGTAAAACATAATGAAAATGAATAACTCATCAGTGTGGATGGTATGATGGTGCAGATGCAGAAAAGACAATTCAACTGATGAGTGCCCATTTTTCTAAAAAGCTATGAACCTAGTGTATACAAAACTGAGCTCAATGATGCTACCTCCAGAAAGAAATTTGTGTGAGGAGGAGGTACTAGCTGTTGCACAGACTGAATATTAATTTGACAAAATGATAAAGTTATATGTAGGCACCTGAAGGGAGTCAAGGAAGGGCTGCAAAGGGTGTAATGCTATGATATGTCTCCTTAAAAACATTGGCTGATAATGCACTCAATGTCCACTGACAGCTTACTCCATTCACTCATTACACACCATGAAAAGAACCTGTAACCTGCAACATTCTTCTTAACTACACCCTTATTCAACTTCTGGAGATGATTTAAGTTCTTCCTTCACCTGCTGTGAGTTATAAAATTTCTCCTGTATCTATTGCTGGATTTACATTTCTTGTGGCATAGCCATGAGTAAGATGCTTTTTAAAATAAATCCATCTACTATTAAAGCAGTATACAGTGAAACAGTTTGCAGTGTTATAAAACTTTATTGAATTAGAATAGAATAAAACAGTGGCACACGAGGGGGGGCAAAGGGGCCTTGCCCTCCCCCAAAGAAAAAGAAAAAAAAAAACACTAGAAAATTTTCCAAAAATCATTTCCTAATTAAAATTCATTTTATTATTTATATTGCATCGTGTCTTCTATTTCTATACTACTTATGAATTAGCGATCATTGCAGATGCTCAGTCATAGGTCGTATGGGATGCGAAATCTACTCAACTCGGCACCCTTTCCCCCCCCCCCAAAAAAAAAAAAAAAAAAAAATTAAATCCTGAGTGTGTACTGGAATAAAATATGAACTATATACAAATTCTTTTTTTTTTTTTTTTCTAGATTTGACGCTTGTAAATATATATGCAAGTGATAATTTTACTACAAAAAAAAAAAAGTAAACCACACACAGTCTACAGTGAGCTACACAGGCTCCTGAGCTTTAAAAAAAAAAAAAATTATACTGATGTTAGCATAACATATGCTATTCATACCCAGTAGTAGTGCCATTAGTACAAAATTAAAAGCACATGCAATTAAAAATGACGAAAAGAAAAATCAAAAGAGATCTTAATTCTAGTAGGACGAAGGCGAATTAACAGCGATAAGTTCAATATAAAAGCATTGTTGAAAGAAGTGATAATGAGTAAGCGAAAATCATAAGCATATTACCTAACTGTGATATAAATGAAATAAGAAAGGCTGTGGTGGCAAATGTTTGCTAGCATAGACTGTGCAGAAGAAATGCAGTGAGTTCGAAGGAAGAATGGATTTGCATAAGAAAAGCGGGCCTACACTTGATGTGATAAGTATCAGTAACCTTGAGAAATTAATTGGCATGCAACCTAACACAGAGGGGTTGAGGTAACTACATTATGATGGGAGGAATGGAGAGAATCTAAGAACAACAGTGGTATGCAACTGGGTTAATTGCATTATGCAAAAATTGGCATTATGGGAGAGAAAAAAAAAAGGTTATTAGGAGAAAACGATTTTGTGTTCATCTAGTTCGGACCTATCAAGCATATAGAAGGATGTTTGCATAAATAAGGCACTAGATAAGCATAAAGATCTACATGTTGGTTGTCCAACTGTGTCATGCAGAATACAGAAAAGAGTATCCAAAAAAGCATGCAGGTAACTTATGTTTGTACATGAATGCCATGAATATAAGAAACATTAGAATGGTTTGTAGAAACTAGTGAGACTTGTCTTTCAGAAGCAGAGATACTAACTGGTATCCAGTGATAAGAGAAGAGGGGGCATGCTGCTAATAATATAGGATGACAAATCCAGTGTTGAGACCTGTGACTGCAACACTAGTAACAGTTTTTCATGTGGCAGCGAGTTTAAAGCCATCTGGTGCGAGGTGGAGTCTAATAAGTTCAAATACATATAGTGAGAGTGTTGTCACAGACCTAGTGGATCGGTTGCTGGTGACGACGAAATGTATTACCAAGTAAAGATAGGTGCGAAATTGGTAATTGTAATCGGGGGGGACTTTAATTATCCAAATATTATTGTGACACCTCCAGAGAGTCCAAAGACTCATCGGGGGAGAGTGTGCCAACAGCATCGAACAATGGACTCCTTCCAACTACTAACCGCGCTCAAACTTGCTTAACTTTTTGCGAGCCGTTAGTAGCAGAGGCTTTACCAATAGACCAAACATTGATTTTTTAGCACTGAAATTTCAGGAGAAGAATGAAATCAAGTTTATTGAACCATCAAGACAAATTCATCAATCAGCATATGACAGAAGAAACTCAAGGTCAGAGTTCTAAGTCAGATTACATTGTCAGAGAAGGATTCAATTAAAAACCTAACTATTCTGCCCCCAGATGTTTGCAGTGATCATGAAGTGGCTACATTTATAAATTTTAATTCAGTAAAAGGTACATGCTGAATTACAAAGCATGAAAATATTACCAACTAAGGTCTGCTGGATTCTGCTCCATGATATCAGTTGTTGAATTGGATACGAAAGATATTATTTTAACGGTGTCTCCATGGAGTCAAAAGACATCGCGGGAGACCCGACATTGACACACTAACCATTATTTACACAATACCTGTCATAATTCTCCTTAAATTCATTCACAGTTGAAGCATTCACAACCACCTCTGGCAAAGCATTCCACCCATTCACAACCCTCCAAGTAAAAAATCTAGTCCTAACACCCTTGTTAACCACACTCTTACACAATCTCCAGCGATGACCCCTCGTTCTCTCACATCCTGCACTGGTCTTAAGAATATCATCAGTATCAATCCTGTAAAATCCCTTTAACAATTTAAATACCTCTATCATATCTCCTCTCCTACGTCTATCAGCTAGTTTTTGGAGCCCACAGATCATCAATCTATCCTCATAGGGAACATCCCACAGACCTGCAACAATCTTTGTAATCTGCTTCTGAATCCTCTCCACCACTTCTGCATCATCAAGAAATCATGGCGACCAGATCTGTGCACAATAGTCCAAATGCGGCCTTATTAATGCCTTATGAACATATTAATTACTTCTAGTATTAGAAATACTTGAAGTAATATCGGAATATATCCGTACAGTTCAAAGAATAAGGTAGGAGTGAAGTGGGTGTGATCTTATTAAGCATGAGATTCGTAAAAAAAACATGATGTGGAAGGAATGTTATCTGCAAAGCGATGCCAATTATGAATGTTATAAGGAGTAGACCAGAAGAGTTACAGCTAAATCCGAGTAAGAAAAATTTGCTTTGAAAGATAAATACAACCCAAAGCAGATCTGTCACAATGCTTCAAATAAAATAATGAATGAATATGAAAACTCTACAGTGGAAATGGTATGTGGGTGACAGATGCAGAAAAGATTGTTCATCTAATGAGCGCTCATTTTGCTAAATCTATTAAACAGTATATGAACATTGAGCTCGCATTGATGGGAAGATAAGCAGGATAATATGGAATCCTGCTTATTATATGCAGTACTTTCAGAATGATTTCAATAGGCTGGAACTGTGGGCATGTGAAAATGGCTATCAGTTCACTGTTAACTAAATATAGTCATGCACTTTGTTGTGATGAGTTATCTAATGTCATATTAGAATGACGGGATTATGCTAGAAGAAACTGATCAGTTCAGGGATCTTGGTGTTTTAACATATAAGAAGATGAAATTCAATGGCCATATATTTATTTAGGCTGACCATATTTCTTTGAGACAAAAACGGGACATTGCGATGACAAAAATGGGACGTGGGTTATGTAATATTCTACAGGGTGTACCAAAATTCACACAAGAAGAAATTTTGATAGAAAACACAGGTTTTTAATTAAAAATTGTAATTTCTTATTGATTCATAAAGTATACAGTATAGGGTTATGCATGGAATAGCGTATCGGGTAAATGGCCTCCACGGCTTTGCTGGCACATACGCACTCTTTTGTCGAAATTTTCCATGCGCGTTTTGCATAAATGTGGCTGAATTTCGTTGATACAGCGCTCAATTTCCTCCTTCAAGGCGTGGGTGGTTGTGAGCTTGTTGGCATAAACCTTAGACGTCAAAAAACCCCAAAGAAAAAGTCCAACGGCGTTTAGTCGCATGATCTGGGTGGCCAATTCTGATCACCAAATCAGGCAATTAAACGACCAGGAAATGACTCTGCAGTAATTGAATTGTTTCTCGGACTGTATGGCATGCGGCACCGTCTTGTTGAAACCACATGTCGTCCACATCCATATCTTGCAATTTAGGCGCAAAAAACTGGATTATCATGTCGCGATAGCAAGCACCATTAACTGTTATTGCCTTACCAGCCGCATTTTCGAAGAAGAATGAACCGATGATGCCTCCAGCCCAAAATCCGCACCAAACAGTGACACGTGGTTGATGCATTTGTTTCTCAACAATCACTCGTGGATTTTCTGAACCCCAAATGCGACAATTTTGTTCGATTAACGAAGCCATCAAGATGAAAGTGAGCCTCATCGCTGAAGATGATTTTGTTCGAAAAATAAGCATCCACTTGTTGTTCCATAATCCATTCAACGAACTCCCTTCGCTGTGTGGTCAGTAGGCTTCAGTTCTTGAGTCAATTGAACTTTCTAAGCATAAAGATGCAAATCTTTCGTGAGAATACGCTGTAGAGAGCTTCTCGAAATTCCCAATTCAAGACCACGGTGCCGAATTGATGTTCCTGGACTCTCAACAACACTCTCACGAACTGCTTCGATGTTTTCTGTTGAACGACTTGTGGAAGGACGGCCAGAGTGTATAAGATCACTAATTGATCCAGTTTCCTTGAATTTTTTAATTTATCTTTTGACAGTTAATGAAGTTAAATCACTATTCCGACCATATTTTGTACGAAAATTGCGAACTGTAGCGGCCACACCTTCATTATTTTTAAAATATTGCTCAACAATCAAAATGCGTTGTTCTTTCGTGTAGCACTCCATTTTTAATAACCCTGAACTGTCAGCTGTCACGCTGTCTTTTTTTTTTCTCATTGGCAACACTTTACCACACAAATGGCGCTAAATTTAAATCTTGCGTGAATTTTGGGACACCCTGTATATTCGTGAAAAGGTAAGACGATAAAAAAAAAACTTTACTACATAAACATGCTTACAATTATTCTTCATTGACAGAACCTATACAAACATTTAGGTAGACGTAGAGGGGAGATTATTTCACCACGATCTTGAAATGAATATTTCTCTGATGAAGTGATCTTACGCCGCAAATTGCGATTCTTTCATGCCCTTATCATAAAACTTCTCATACTCCACGACACAGTTTTGTCTTACAACTAACATAGCCCTCTTTGTCTCAACACTTAATCTAGATTTCTCCTTTGACCACATACTGTTCATATCAGAAAATATTCTCTCAACAGGTTCTGTACTTCCTGGAAGACAAAGAATAAACTCTACAATATTACAAGTGTCTTAAAAGTCTAGGTTTTTTTCGCTCATTTCAGTAAAAAATCCGATTTATTAGAATAGAGGAATGTTTTCTTTATTCCATGTATCCAACTGCCTCACAATTATAGATATTATGAGGGTCCACTGATCGAATACACGAATTTCTTCTGTTTCTGTGCGTGTGACGAGTTCCTCGTTCATGTTGTCCTGTATTTCTTTCCGTTCAGGTGTCTTCCTTATTAACACGCACTTGAACTTCTCAGTGTTTCATAAACTGCACCTCCACTTGTTGATATATTCTAAGCTGGTTTTATAGAAACTCTCAACTACATCAAAAACCTTAACCTCATTAATTTCTCCTGAATCTACTAACACTTTCAGTTGTTTTTTGACATCAGTAGTTACAAACACTTCACTTTTTCTGAACTCTAAATTCTTTACAAGATTTTCAATATCCATGGCTACTTGTTCATGATTTGTTACGTGCTGAAGAAAATTTTGGTCTATAAATTTTATTTATAAATGGCAACAAGCAGTCATTTGCGCGAAAACTTTGGCCTTGACGCACAGTATGATAAACAACAGGAGCTTCACTCGCTGCAATTTTATCGCTTTCACTATAACCATCACGTCTCATAAACAAGCTGATGTTTTTAACTGAAGCCAACGTCTTTTCAGCATCCTTATGTTTCTGGTTACAGAGATGTTGGTTGATATGTCAGTTCTGCCTCCATGAGCAACGGAGAAATGGACATTTCAGTAATGTTGGCATAGCACATTTCTTCCATCGCTACACAGCTTGTCCAGTTTAATAAATTTGAATTCTTTCTAAAGATCGTCATTAAAACTGCAGTTTCGTCTCTTTGATATTGCAAGGAGAGACTTAAAACCTTAAAAAATAAGACTAAAAACTTTAAAAAATATATATGAAATCTAAACCGCCACAATGAATAACAAAGCCCACCGGTTAGCATCCTTGCAAAACAAAAACTAACGCTACAGCAGAACAGACGCCGAGTCTGAGACGCGCAAGTATTGCCAACATGTATTTTTTATTTTCTCTGAATAAATCACTACAGATATCGATATCAAGTATCTAGCAATGAAACTCCATGGTTATACAAATTACTGGTATCCATGATATTGATATACGATTATAGGTTATGAAAATAATTTATGATTGACTAATATTAAATTATATTTATAGTTTTTATTTAAAACGGGACAAAATTGAAATTATTATTAAAAAAACGACGGGACGACCGGAAAATATGAAAAAACGGTACATATGGTCAGCCTAGCCATATTAGACTCTTTTGTGCAGGTGTGGTCTCATGGTTTCCGTTGTGATTCTAATACAGCAAAGAGAGAGAGAGAGAGAGACGGCAAAGGAGAATGGGAAAGATGATGTTGGGATTGTGGAATGTAGAATAGGAAGACAAATTGAGAACTTGTCGATTACCCACACCAATAAACAAGATAAAGAGACATGATATCACTGAAACTTACAAACTTCTGAATAGTTCACACAGGATATCAGTAAATCGAATTATTCATTTATTCAAGGCTGTGACAGGACATTCTTTGCAGTTGAAAATGAATGGATCAAGAAAGGATTGAGAGCTTGATTTTCTCTCATAGAGAGAATGATTGAAATGGCATTAATGATGTGAGGATAACAAAGTTCATACTGCACCATGTCAAAGGTTATATAGCAATTCATAAGGTAAGACAATCACAAACATCCATGCCCACAGCTGGATTCGAACCTGCGACCTGTTGGTTGGAGACGCATTGGAATGGATTGGCATTGGATGTGGTGAGTGTTAGTAGTGTGAATGAGTTGACAAACAGATATGACAGCAGGTCTTGGTAAAATGTGGCTTTCTGTGATGATTCCTGGAGTCTCTTTTAATAATAATATTAATACCATAGAATCCACGCTATTTCAGATTTTACAAATATTGTGTTGGGGATCAGAAAATGGTGGCACTGTTAGCCGTCTCTTCACTGCATGCCACTTAAATTAGTGATAGTCTTGGGCAAACTATCTCTGATTGGCTACTAGTGAAGATTGAACTATTTGCTAAATATAACTACAACCGTTTTTGGAATTTTCATATTGCACAGCTATGGCAAACAAAAATTTGCATGAGATCCCATTTGCTGGTTTTGACAAATTTTTGCAAAATATATGACTCCCCAATCACAGTATTTTTCTTAGAATCTTATTTCTAAAATTAGTATTTTTGAAATGCTTAATAATAAATAATATATAAATAGACAAACAAACCCGCTAATACATTTTTTCCTCAAAGAAAGAATGCAAGGCTATTTAGCCCCAACTGACTTTTGAAGAGACAGGAAGCTTGGCTGTAACCATAAAATAGCTGAACCAAGTTTATTGATTTTAACTGTAACCCAGGAAGGAGAATACTGCACTCAGCAGCCGCCATGTCATGAACACTGGCATTACATATTATTGTCTCAAATTGTGTGAATCATACAGTCGATTGTCTTGTGTTTAAGGAATGAAAAACTCGACTTTCTAGAGAAAGAAATCTGCTTCTCCATGCCAGAGAGCAACTAACTGTCAAACTGGTCAAAGAAAGAGTTGTAAAAAAGTTCTCTGTTTCGCAACTAGAATCGAACTTCAAACGGTCTTTCTTTGAGCCGCCTAGCGCTTTGGATGAAACGTTATTTCCACAGGACTACACATGCTTTCAAAAATGAATTAATGTTATATAAAAACTGAAATGTAATGTTATATTGTTCTAAGGAATAAAGTATTTTCATTTGATAATTTAAATTACATTTGTTTGGATTTCACATATTAATAATGTGTGAATAAATAAATTTTCATTAATGTATCATTTTATTGTATTGCATAAATATTGTAACAAAGTGTTACAATGTTACAAATGTTAAATATTACAACGTGTGTAGGCCTGGTTGGCCGAGTGGTTAGCGTATCTGCTCTCAGCCAAAAGGCTGCAGGTTCGAATCCCACCGTGGGCATAGATGTTTGTGATTGTCGGTGAAAATACTAGTGGTGGTGGTGCACAGTAGATGGTGTTGGCATAGATCAGGGGTATCCAAAGTTATTTGCCCGTCGACCCCTTCAAGAGTTTCTTGACTTCTTATCGACCCCCCTATATTTTACGTAATTATAATAGGACAAGCAAAAAAGACGCTTATGTGAGTTTTTAGATTGTTTATTGTATAGTTACAGTGTTTATTGTATGTATAATATAGTATATATTATTATATTACTATTACTATCACTGGTATTACTAGTGATATTAATAAACTCTGGTATTACTACCAACGCTGCTCAACTCTACAACATAGAGAAGTTTAGTTTGTGAAAGAATAACGATTGAATTATAATATGTATGTTGATGAATTTTAGAACATTAACGCTCACTTGTATGTCGATGCGCAAAAATGAGACTGGGATCGAATACTTGTAAGTATCAGTAAATAAGAACCACGCACGTGTTGCAATCTCGCTCCCACTGCGCCGGCCGGCAGGAACCACCAACATCCGTTTATTGGTAAATACGTAATTTTGGCCTACTTGATTGGCCTCAGTAACTATTTTCATGACCTTACTCCATCTTACAGGTCCTATTCATGGACCTGTAAGATGGAGGTACTGATCCCACGATTCACTCTTAATTGCGTTGTCATTACCTCCATGTCTTTTGTCATGGAGGTAATCCAAGTTAAGCGAATTAAATATTACCCATGCAATGATGTCTTATATTTTTCTGTCGACCTCCAATCGACCCCTAACAATGTCATATCGACCCCAGGGGATCGATATCGACCCCTTTGGCGACCACTGGTATAGATGATGTGGTTGGTGGATGAAGCTGGGTGGTGGAGACAGTGAGTTGTAGAGTAGGTGCCCTCCCTCGATGATCCTCGGACTACCTGGAGGTGTCAGATAATAACAATAAAGTGTTACGATTAACAAAATACATTTTTGGCATGCAATTATTCAGTATGGTGTCTGGGAATCATGTTTTTCTTTTTCCACTATCCAGAGTCACATTCATTCCAATTGTTTCTTATTAAAATAATACTCTAATTACTCTACTTTTTCACTGAATACAGCACTTTCACCGAATGTACCGTATTTAGTGAACATTAAACTCTCCATTGTTTTGCTTGCAAATGCACAGTATCGTGTCAACCAGGGGCCGCGGTGTTTTTCTATATGTGCAAGATCATTTCCACTCTAGTTTTTACCGATATATACAGTATTTGCTAAAAGAGCATTTAGCTGAAATCGCTGTTTCTTTTATCTGATTGTATGATTTCAGTGTCTGCATGAGGAAGATTCTACAGGGATGGAAATAACGTATATGATAATCCAGTGTTAGACGAGTGGTTCTTAACCAGGGCAGTAGCGCCTCCTGGTGGCGCTGTGAACACTGAGGAGGAGGTAAGCGTTATAATAATAATATTATTATTATTATTATTATTATTATTATTATTATTATTATTATTATTATTCGTGACACCTCCAAGGAGTCCGAAGACTCATCGCGGGAGGACACCTACAACTGTCTCAACTGATACAACTGTCCAACCACTACACTGAACCTCTACTCCGAATCATCTCCATCAACGCCATCTCCCACCCACCTCCACCACCACTACAACTAGTATTCTATGTCTGTAAATTGCGTGTGTTCTGAAGGGCCGATTTGTCTGTATGAGGGATGAAAACGCGAGTTTCCGAAAGAAAAAACCCTGCTACCACCGTATGAGATCTGCTAACTCACCTTCGATTGAAAGTCATCCAGATAAAGATTCCTCCCGTCGCGACGAGAATCGAACTTAGGCCTATTCCAATCGAAGGGCGCAATGTACCGTAGTTCTTCCACTTGCGCTATGGAAGCACTTTTATCATTATCAGCATTATCATCACATTCATCATTATCATCACGAACCATGGGCTCACTGCCTGTTGGTGTCCGATGCCTCCTTCACCATCTTCTTCCACCTTTCTTTGTCCAGTGCACAGTGTTGCAGTTTCTGTACACCCATTCCACACTAGTTCTTTATGTCGTCTATCCATTCTCCGTATGGTCTACCACTTCTGTTCACACCATCCATAATACCAAACACGAATGTCTTTATCTTCTGGTCTTCACTCATTCTGCATCTGTGTCCAAATAATTACAGCTTTCGTTTTATAATCTTCTGCATTAGATTCTCCTTTGGTTGTATCTTCTTACAGATCTCTTCATTTGTGACTTTCTATATCCATCCTATTCTTAGAATCTGCCTGTATCAAGGTCTTCCAAATGCCAAAATTATTTTTCTTGATTCCTTATTTATTACCTATGTTTCAGATCAGTACAGTACACCGCTAAAGATGCATGTTTTCAGTACTCTTAGTTAACTTTGCAGTCTGATCACTTTACTTTTCCAGATGTTATCCATGGCCTTCAGATTTGTTCTTCCCTTTGCAAGTCTGGTCTTTATTTCTTTTTTTACAGTCTAAATCATGTCATTTTACTTCTCAAATATGTGAATTGTTTTACATTTTCTATATCAATCCCATCCATTTCTATATCTTTTGTTTCATGTTCTTCTCACCAAATACCATTGTATTTGTTTTTTTACAAGTTCATAACAAGTCCAAATCTTTTCCCTTCCTCGTTTAACAGTTTCAATGTTTTTGTAGTTCATTCATAACATCTTCAATTATAACAATGCCATCTGCAATTCTCAGATTGTAAATTCTCATCCCATGCACTGATATTCCTTTTGCATCTTCCTTCATTTTATCCATTGCTCTTTCTAAATGTGCGATGAAAATGCTTGGTGATATTGGGTCACTCTTCCTAGTATCTCTACTTGTTGTAAACCATTTCCCAAATCATCACCTATTCTAACTGCTGCAACTGCATTCTTATAAACATCTTTTAATTTAATATAGCTATTATTTTTCTGTCAATTCCTATGGAATTGACAGAAATTCCATTGTAAGTTTGCCAACTATTTCAGAATATTGTATGTCTGGCAATACTGTTCAAATTTATTTGCTACTTATTTTTTTAGAATTTTTACATTGAAAGTTAAGTAATTGGACTTGTATCTTTTGTTTCATGTTGGTCTGATTTTCTACATTGAAAATAATTAATTTGAGCTATTTTTAGCAGAATCCACTACTTTTATAAATTTTATCTGTTACTTTTCCTAACACCTATCTGACAACCCTGGTTTGCAGATTAAATCTTGCCCGTGGTATCGTGTGGCGCCCTTCGTTGACATTATGTAGCAATGTAGCGCATTAAAATGAGTGAAAAAAGAAAGTGTTGTCAATATTCAAGTGAATATTTAAAATATGTTATTCAGTCTATAAATGAGCAGTTACCAATGTGCTTAATATGTGAAAAAAACTTAAGTATAAAGACCTAATAAGCTTCATTTCGGCAATGAAAACATTACTTAAATTAAGGGGATATTAAATCCCACATAGTTTTAAAACCGAATAAGAAACTGAAAGATTGGAATCAGAGAGTTTCTTGCCGAATATAGTAAACTATAAAGTATCGGCGAACACTTAGCGTAAAGGGTTGGTTGCAAAACAAAGTAACCAAAAACAATGTCACTTGCATTAGCTCATGCTAAGTGTTCGCCGATACTTTATAGTTTACTATATTCGGCAAGAAACTCTCTGATTCTAATCTTTGAGTTTCTTATTCGGTTTTAAAACTATGTGGGATTTAATATCCCTTTAATTTAAGTAATGTGAAAAAAACTTTCTCAAACGAAGGAGCGTTCAAGAATGATTGCGCATTTAAGAACAAAGCGTCCAAATAAAACAAAAGTGGATGTGGAGTGCTTTCGTGAATTAAAGACTAAATCTTAAAATCGTCCTTGAATTAAAGGGTTGGTTGCAAAACAAAGTAACCAATAAGAGAATGAACTTGTTGTATCTTGCAAAATTTCTAAATTAATTGCCAAAGGCCCATGTAAAAGTAATATGGCTTCGTCAATACCTGTCAGCAATAGTTCAGTATCAACAGGAATTGACGAAATGCAAAGGACATTGAAAAAACAAACAACTTTGTAATGATTTAAAAGCCATAGATTTTTCTTTGCAACTTGATGAGACAACTTCACGTGACAACGAAGTTTTCTTTATGTCCTGCGTGAGTTATATAAAATACTAATGAAAAATTATTGAAGAGTTTCTATTTCCTGAAAATTTGAAAATTGGCACAAAAGGTTTTACAATTTTGAATATTGTTAAAGATTTTTTTAATACAAAAACATTCCTCTCACAAAAATTGAAATTTATTTGATGGAGCACCAGCTATGATTGGTCATCACTGTGGATTTATAGCACATTTAAAAGAAGGAATTCCAAATATCTTTACAATTCACTGCATTCTTCACAGACAGCACTTAGCTGCAAAACAACTTAGCGGTAGACTACATAAGACTTTGGATGATGTTATTAAGGCAGTGAATAAAATAAAAGCCAGTTATTGAATACCCGTATTTTTAGGGAAATCTGGAATGAAAATGAAGAAGAACAATTTGAGCGTCTTTTGCTTCACACTGAAGTTGGGTTGCTCTCAAATGTAAACTGTCTGCGACACTTTAATGATCTGTACGAAACTGTGTTGGTATTTCGTAATTCACGTGATGAGAACATGTGTAATGTTCTAAAAAAGGAAAAGTTGACATCGCATATATTTCCGATTTTTAGCAAATTAAATGAGGTTAACATGAAATTGCAGGGAAGCAACTTGAATCTTATTAAAGCAAAGGGAATTATAAATGCTTTTTCAGCAAACCTGGAAAGTCCGGTTTTTCGTTCCTTAACTCAAGAAAATCGACCATGGAGCCCCACTATTTCAGACATTACAATTTTATGTTAGGATAGGGGACCACGAGATGGCGGCACTTACTAGCCGCCTCCTTCACTGCGTACCGATTAATTAGTTAAATCCGTGGGCTCTGATTGGCTACCAGAGGAGATTGAACTGTATCAGTCTCCAAAAATTAGATAGGGGTAAAACGACCTAGCCTACTCCTCTTCTTCTTCTTCAGCTTCTCCCACTTAAGTGGGGTCACTGTTGATGATGAGTCTCCTCCACATCCTCCTGTCTTGGGCTGTCACCACATCCAAGCTCTCCATCCTCAAGTCCTCTTCTACCAGCTCCCTCCATCTCTTCTTTGGCCGCCCACACTTCCTCCTTCATTGCACATACATCTGCATGACCCTCCTTCCTTGCACATACATCTGCATGACCCTTCTTCCCACATATTCGTCCTCCCTCCTCATCACATGACCAAACCATCTCAACCTTGCCTCCTGTATCTTCGCTCCTAAGTTCGTAACTTTCACTGTTACCCTCACATAATCATTTCTCAGACGATCCTTTCTGGTCATACCGCACATCCCCTAAGCATTATCATCTCTGCTACTTCCATCCTGCTGATGTTATTTTTCCTCAGGGCCACAGTTTCTATAGCATACGTCATAGCTGGCCTCACTACTGTCCTATAGATTTTGCCTTTCAGACCGATCGGCACCCTCTTATCGCATAACACTCCAGCCACCTCCCTCCAGTTCCTCCAACCCACTTGTATCCTGCATCCCGCTTCCTTCTCAGCTCCTCCATCTTCTTCCACTGTTGAACTTAAGTATCTAAAGTCCCTCACCTTCCTTATGACATTTCCTTCCAGCTCCAGATCTGTCTCCTGGCCACCGCCCACTGTGCAACACATATACTCTGTCTTACTTCTGCTCAGTCTCATACCTCTCTCTTCCAGTACTTTTCTCCATCTTTCAAGTTTAGTTCCCACTTCTTCTCTTGAATCTACACACAGCAAGATGTCATCTGCATACAACATTGTCCAAGGTGCATCTTCTCTCATCTCCTCCGTCACCATCTCCATCACAATGTTAAACAGAAACGGACTTAATGCTGACATTTGATTCAAGTCAACTGTTACTTGAAAACTTTCTGTCTGTCCCAGACAGGTCCGAACACTTGTCTTCACATTTCTGTACATCTCCGCACCAATCTGACATATTTATCTGGAACCTTCTTCTCCCTCAGACACCTCCAGACTTCTTGCCTTGGCACTCTATCGTATGCTTTCTCCAGATCAATAAATGCCAGATGTAACTCCCTTTGTTTCTCTCGATACTTTTCCATCATCTGTCGTAACCCAAAGATAGCATCTGTTGTTGATCTACCAGGCATGAATCCAAATTGTTCCTTTGCAATCTCTACCTCCTTCATCAATCTTCCATCAAGAACCCAACCATTTCTAGGATTTTCATTGTGTAGGACATCAACTTTATTCCTCTGTAATTTTTACAGTCTTGTGCATTCCCTTTACCCTTGTAGACGGGGACAAGAGTACTCTCCCTCCATTCCTCGGGTATATATTTCTCTTGGCAAACTTTCATGAACAGGTCCCACAGCAGGCCAATTCCCTCTTCCCCCATGCCTTCCATGCCTCTACTGGAATCCTGTCGGGGCCCACCGATTTTCCATTCCTCATCCTCTTCATGGCCTCCATCACTTCCACTCTACTGATGTTCTGCACCATCCCCTCAGAAGGCTGCCTGTCTTTTCTGTGAGTTCTTGCATTTTCCTCATTCAAAAGTCCCTCAAAGTATATTCTCCATCTGTTTCTTATGTCCACATCCCTCCATAATACTCTTCTTTCAGCGTCTTTGATCTGCCTCACATGTAAGATGTCCTTTGCTGCTTTATTTCTACATTTCGCTAGTTGGTAAATTTTTCTCTGTCCTTCATTTGTTTCTAATTGATCATAAAGATCTTGATATGCCATGGCCTTTGCTTGTGCCACAACTCTCTTGGCTTCTTGCTCTCTGTAAACCTCTCTTTCCTCTTCCACTCTTGACTGAACCCACTTCTGCCTTCCTCTTAGCTGTCACTGCCAGTTGTACATTATTATTCCACCACCAACCCTCCTCCTGCTCTCTAATCTTTCCAGATGTCTCACCAAGCACCTCGATTGCACAGCTCAGGATTACTTTTGAATTATATTTCCACCAATCTTCTACACTTTCCAGTCCATCCGAAATCCTCTCTAACACCCTCTCCCTAAAACGATTATTCACTCTCTCTTATTTTAAGCGAAACCACTTAATTGTCTTGATCCTATCGCTTCCAGAGGTTCTTATCTTAGATCTTATTTTAAAGTCTGCGCACAGCAGTCGGTGTTGCTGTGCCACTTGATCTGTTGGAATTACTTGACAATTTGTCACAAACTTAAGATGTTTTCTTCTAGTCAAAATGTAGTCAATTTGTGAACTGTTGTTACCACTCCTAAATGTTATCAAATATTCTTCCCTCTTGTAGAAAAACGAGTTCACAATTGCCAGATCAAACGCTACTGCAAAGTCCACAACCCTCTCTCCTTCCTGGTTCATCATTCCCACTCCGTAACCACCATGCACCCTTTCACAGTCTCTATTCTATCTCCCAATGTGTCTTCAAGTCTCCTCCGACAATCATCATCTCGTTTTCTTCCAGTTCCCTCATTTCTTCATCTAACACGTTCCAGAACTCATCTTTTTCCTCTGCTGTACAGCCAACTTGCGGGGAATATACACATAATATGACCACCTGCTCTTCTCCAAGACCCAATTTCATTCGCATGATCCTGTCATTCCTTCTACCCACTTCGAGTTCTTTGCCCTTCATTCTGCCACACACCACAATTCCTACACTATTTCTTCCCTTGTTATTCGCTCCAGAGTAGAACACTTTATATCCATTTCCCAGTTCCTTTTCTTTTCCCCCTTCCACCTTATCTCCTGCACACATAAAATGTCCAACTTCCTCTTCCTCATCATGTCTGCCACCTCTCTTCCCCTTCCAGTCATGCTTCCAACATTCAGTGTTCCCACTCGCAACATCCTCTCCACCTGCTGGGCTTGCTTCTTTAACTGCACCCGCCTTTGATGCGGTAGCCCTCGTCCACTGCTTGCAGCTGTAGGGCGATGTGTCTGCGCGTCGCTTAAGGGGTACGCCCTAGCCCTTATATCATTTTCTCTTTGACTCATATCATAGCTAGAGCTGGCAGTGAAGTTTTACGACCGGATGCCCTTCCTGACATCAACCCTCGCCATTTATCCGGGCTTAGGACCGGCACCTATTGAGGCTAGCTTGCCTCCTTTGGTTAGCCCTCGAATACTCTAATAGAATCAGGGGGAAAGAGCAAGGAGAGAAGAAAGAAAGAAGGGGAGGGACCAGTCTGCAGAATTATATAACAGATGTATATTACATGAAGTAAGGCATGGTCCAGCATCTGGTACCTCAGGTTTACCATGCCCGTACTCGCTAAAGTGAGCCCCTGAGGTTCACCTCGCCTACTCCCTATTCGGGAATAAAAAGGCATTAACTGATTTTTATATTATTTTATTTTATTTTTTTTTACAAGCAGAGAATTGTAGGGAGAAATTTTCTGCAGTTCTTAAGTTTCAAATAATAGATGTTTTAATATTGGATACCTATTTTGATTGTTATTGTTTCCATCTTTTTACATTGAAAGAAGACTTGATGATCAGATTCAAAGACGTTGATGAGCTTAAAATACCCGATTTGGTCATAAATCCATTTCTTTCTGATGCCACATCTGTTCATCCAAATTTGTATGAAGAATTTATTCACTTTAAAAAATTTTCTGAAGCTCAACTACAATTTCAACAGCGTTAGTATGAAAGATTCTGGCCAAACATGCAATGCAACTATCCTCAGCTTTGACAAGAAATAACTGCTGCTCATTGCTTTTCCTTTTCATATTTGGTCGAGAAAGGATTCAACATCGTGTTACAACTATTAGCTAAGCAGCGAAATAGAGTGTAAATAAGTGAAAGAGGAGACTTGAGAGTTCCTTTGTTCAACATTGAACTTGATATTGAAAAATCATGTAACTAACTAATCTGGATTATTTTGCACACATCTGGTTTCTGCATTGAAGTAGATACAGATTGCCCATGCTAGTAAACAACTAACTTAGGAACCGGTCGAAGAAAGGCTTATAGAAATGTTCCTCTAGTTGCCAACTAGAATAGAACCTGAGTAATTCTTCTGGCGGCCTAGCGATATGGATTTAAATTCCACCACCAGAGTGCTACACAGGATCTTGTATTTTTATTTCTTATAAGCCCTGTAGAATTGACTTTTGAGCCATAGTGTTAAGCTGCCAAAGAAATCGTTTTCATTTCGAATCTAGTCAATAAATAGGCAAATCTTTTCTAACCCTTTCTACTACTAATTTCCTAGTTAGTCGATCTTAGGCAGCATGGTCAAACTGATTTATCTGTCCCATCCACTGAAAATAATTGACCTTAGAACCCATACTCTTTCAAACAAATAATATCCTGTGTTATGAATAGGGACCACGAGATGACGACCCTTCTCTCTCTCTCTTCACTGGATGCCGTTTATAATGAGTGATAGTCTTGAGCCAGCTATGTCTGATTGGCTATAGGCAGAAATTAAAATTCGTCCTCAGTCTCCAAATAGATCGGGCTAAAATGGCTAAGCATATTCACTATAGCGAATAAGAACGCGTTTGCGTTTCTATCCCCAGAAATCTAGCTCCAGAGCTAAAAAAGGAATCATTGCATGTTCCAGTTCAAAAACACCCATAAGAGTGGAAGTAATTTCACGCTAATTCATGAACATGTCACCTAAAAACAACCACAAGAATCCACTCACCAGTGCATGGATTTGAACCACAAGGAATATTGGTTTGAGAACTGAGATGATAATCACATAACCTAGCAAGCCCACTCTTATATAATAAGTTTAATTGGCTGAAATCTGAATAAATTCAAGTGGCACGAGTGACCTGGTTTTAGTTCACACACACACACACACACACACACACACACACACACACACACACACACACACACACACACACACACACACACACACACACACACACACACACACACACACACACACACACATTTTGTCAGAATTCATTTTTCCTTGGTTGGAATATTATGAAAAAGCTACCACACTACCGGCCAAGACGTCTATAGACGTCAAAGTTATTATGGATGCGAAGTGCATATTAAAATTATAATACCATTGGTATTACATTGAAATATGTGATGGATACGAAGCATATGAGGATGCGTATTTGATCCATAACGGCCGGTGAGGTGGTTAATGACTGATACCGAGAGATAAAAAGATGACATGACATATTTGAAAAGATACTACTAGTTTACTAGTTTCGTTAAATTGATCAACATCTTCAGGTATCACAATCAAAGAAGTATATAAAGAATTACAGAGACTTAAAATTGTAATAACAGAACAAGTACAAAAAGTTATTATGGTAGAGTGTTTGAAAACAAAATGCGAGTTTGAGTTCCAAATAAACGTATACTACGCGCTGTCGCGAGTGCGCCAGTACTAAACAGAGGCAACGTGTGCGTCAAAGAGATTAAAACTCAGGCTGTTGTTATATGAGAGGAATCTAGAGAAATATCGCTAGATTCGACAATCTTTCTCTCGAGTTCATCATAGCACACATGGATGTTAGAAGTTTGAGTCCAGTTCAGAAAATATCATCAATATAGCGATATGGAAGGAGTTAATAGCTTTTTATTCAAAATCGTTGAGAAATATATCTGCGAGAATCGGAGAGAGGGGGCTGCCCGTGGCCAGACCTGAGTTTTGTAAGTAGATCTTATTGTCATATTTGAAGTATCCTGACTTTATGCAATGGGAGAGAAGAGCAAAGAGTTTTTTTTGATAATTTGTTCTTGAGACGATCGAGGACTTCTTGAGCAGGTACATTTGTAAACAGAGAAACAATATCGAAACTGGCCATTAAATCTGTTTTTTTAAGTTTGATATCCTTGATTTTGGAAACAAAACCTGCAGAGTTTTTAATATGTGAAGAGGAAATTCCAGAAAGATTTCTTAGAAACCTCGCGAGATATTTGGAGAGGTTATAGGTAGGAGAGTGTATGCCCTTAACTATAGGTCTGAGTGGGCAGTTTGTTTTGTGAATCTTGGGGAGACCATACAATCGTGGGATTAAGGGATGAAGTGACCTAAGAGAAAGACGAATGTTTCTTTGTAACTCCAAAGTGGTTTTTAATAAATTATTAGTTCTATTGTGTAGTTCAATCGTAGGGTCACTATTAATTTCTGACTTAGTATCACTGTTTTAAAGTTCCAAGATTTTATTATGGTAATCAGACTTCTCTAAGATGACAGTCGCATTCCCTTTGTCTGCCGGAAGAATAACTATGTTATTATCATCTTTTAAAGACTTGATAGCTGTTCTTTCAGTGTAAGAAATGTTGTCGGGTGGAGGTCTAGCTTTATTTATGGAGAAAATTGCTTCCATACGGAGGAGGTTAGCTTCTTTGTTTAGTAATAAAGAAGCTGCCTTTTCCATCTTTGTTAAGGGATGTTCTTTAGGAATTGATGTAGGAGCAGTGACAAAGTTGAGAACTTTAGCAACTATGCTTTCTTGTGCCAAAGAGAGTTGATGGGATGACTTATTGATAACAACTTTCTTTAAATAGGTAGAGTCAAAATGAGAAGTTTTGCTATCGTGTATATATTTAAGAGAATCATATTTTCTAATGAGGTTGATTTTATTTAAATTCTGTATTTTAGAAGCTTTAAGAGTGCTAATTTCTTTTAAATAGTTCCAAGATGAACTGTTTAGAGAATGAGATAAACGTGATTCATGATAGGTCTTCATAGAGAAATAAGCGGCAAGACAACGTTTGGTATCACAAATGCGTTCCGATAAAAGATCTAGTTTTGTTCTCCTGTAAATCCTTTCAGCTCTAGCAGTTTTTATCGATTCCTTAAAATTAAGGAAGCGTGGAATAATAGAATTGCACTTACATCTTTTGAGAAATACAAGTCTGTTGATGTATAATCCAATCGCTCTGAGATTGTTCTGATATTCTTTGACCAGTGAATTTAATTCCTCGTCATCAGGAAAGTAGATATTTTCAGAATTCATTTTTACTTGGTTGGAATATTATGAAAAAGCTTTAATGACTGATACCGAGAGATAAAAAGATGACATGATGTATTTGAAAAGATACTACTTGTTTACTAGTTTCATTGAATTGATCAACATCTTCAGGTATCACAATCAAAGAAGTATATAAAGAATTACAGAGACTTAAAATTGTAATAACAGAATTGTAATTGTAATAATTAAAATTGTGATTGTAATAATTAAAATTGTAATTGTAATAATTAAAATTGTAATTGTAATACTGGCGCATTCGCGACAGCACGTAGTATACGTTTGTTTGAAACTCAAGCTCAAATTTTATTTTCAAACACGCTACTGTCTTTTTGTACTTGTTCTGTTATTACAATATCGATATCGTTTCTCTCTTTACAAATGTACCTGCTCAAGATGTCCTCGATCTTCTCAAGGATAAATTATCAAAAAAACTCTTTTCTCTTTTTTCCCATTGCATAAAGTCAGGATACTTCAAATATGATAATAAGATCTACTTACAAAACACAGGTCTGGTCATGGGCAGCCCGCTCTATACCGATTCTCGCAGATATATTTCTCAACGATTTTGAAGAAAAAGCTATTAACTCCTTCCATCTTAAACCAAAATTCTGGTATCGCTATATTGATGATATTTTCCTCATCTGGGAAGATGGTGTCAACAACCTCAATTTATTTTTAGACCACCTAAACAAGTGTCATGAAAAAAATCTCTTTTACCTTCGAACTGGAATCAGATGACTTCCTCCCCTTTTTAGACCTGAAAGTTACCAGATGTGCTGAGAGTATTAAAATCTTTTTAGAAAGCCTACTCATACTGATAGATACCTTCATGCTTCCTCTCATCACTATCCCCCACAAAAATGTGGTATTATTTCCACCTTAGCTCACCGAGCCAAATCATTACTTACAGAAGAAACAGAAATTGAAAACGAACGCCTTTTTCTTAAAAAAAAAACTTTTATTAATAATGGTTTCTATCCTACGAAAATTGACAAATTTCTTTTCCCCAGTCACTCAACTACTTCTGAGGATCCCTCTTCCCCAAGAGTCTTCATCTCTTTGCCTTACATCAGCTCTATTTCACCAAAACTGTCAAAGATTCTCAAGAAGTTTAACTTCAAAACTTGCTTTACTACGCTTCCAAAACCTCGTTCAATACTTAGCAAACCTAAAGAGAAACATCTTCCAACTCAGTTTCCAGCAGTGTACAAGACTGTATGTGATTGTGGAGAGCCATACTATGGTCAGACTGCTAAATCCATCCTTCTACGTTTGGAAGAACATCGTCGAGACATCTCATATAACAGGACTAGAGTTAGCGCTCTCTCTCTAGCCACGTTCTCTTTTCAGCTAACTCAGATGAAGGCCGCCAACACATTGTGAACTGAACTCAAACTTCTAACAACAATGTGTGCTATGATGAACTCGAGAGAAAGATTGTCGAATCTAGCAAAATTTCTCTAGATTCCTCTCATGTCATATTGAAACTCAGGCTATGAGAGATTCCTCTCATAGCCTGAGTTTTAATCTCTCTCTCTCTGACGCACACCTTGCCTCTGTTCAATACTGGCACACTCGCGACAGCGCGTAGTATACGTTTGGTTGGAACTCAAGCTCGCATTTTGTTTTCAAACACGCTACTGTCTTTTTGTACTTGTTCTGTTATTACAATTTTAAGTCTCTGTAATTCTTTATATGCTTCTTTGATTGTGATACCTGAAGATGTTGATGAATTCAACGACACTAGTAGTATCTTAACTAGTAGTAGTATCCCAAGTTAAAGAATTTATTACATCTTTATCTCCTCCAGAGATTTTTATTAAAATTAAAAACACCTTGTTGCAATTTCTATAATTAAAGGTGATAAGGCTCCGTATTAATAAAACCTTGGTATTTAGGGTCTAGCTACTCACGGAGGAGACCTCAAAAAAGGTTGAAACCGGTCTGGGTAGAGAGATATGCTTTACATTATGGGAAAATACTAAGAATAGTGATCAGAGCTTTACCCACCTTTACAATGAGTTGCACTGGAGTTGTACCATCTTTAGACTTGAAGTTTGTTTCAGGCGCAAACTTAATTGTTTGCATACTTGGGATTAGGAGTTAAAATAACCAAGTTTATAAAATTACTTGGTTATCCTAATATACAATATCCCCAAGGTAAAGAAATTACACACACACACACACACACACACACACACACACACACACACACACACACACACACACACACACACACATATATATATATATATAGAAAGGCCTGTGTAGTTCATTGGACGTGGCTTTTACACTGAACTACACTGAACTTACCTCTGCGCTAGGCCACTGAAGATAGAGTTCAAGCTTAATCGCCGAGTGGCTGACCTTTTTCTAATCTTTCTTCGACCTGTTCCCGAGTTAGTCGATCTCCAGCGCGGGAAAAGTTTTTTTCTCCCGGACCCTCAGGAAGAAAATCAACCTTAACATCCACATTATTTCAAACAGTAACATGTCCTCTCAGGGTTACGTACCAAGAGATGGAAGCACTTGTTTTCTGGTCTCTTCATCTGTGGTTACCTATAATTAGTGACGGGCATGGGCAGCGCCGGCCTCAGCAAATTTTTGAGTGTGTGCACGATTTATCCCCCCCCTTTGTTCGAAATTGTATATGTATATATAAAATTATATATATATATATACTAGGGGGCTCTGCTCCCCTGGCGCCCTCCTCCGAGTTCCGGGGATGGTAAGCCGGTAAGACAAAAAAACGTTTGTCTTACAAAAAACCGAGAGTAAAGGAAAAAGGTTTAATGGTATCACACGACTAGTTTCGGCTTTTTACAGCCTTCTTCAGGTGTTTTCATAAAAGAAAAGAAAAAGCATTAAACATTGCAGATAAAAACTGTGAACAGCACAGGAAAGTCACTATACATATTTTACGTGAAAATGTTGTAGTTAACATCTTCAAAGCTGTTCCTCCGTTGGCCACATTGTTGGGTGAGTGCGTGCGTATATCATCTCGTGTGCGCCAGTATGTGATCACAGCAGAATGACAGTCTGGGCGGTTGTAGCTTAAATTATTATTTAAATGTACAGGTTGAGGATGATTTCTCTAGATTCTACAATTTTTCTCTTCAATTCGTCATGGCAACGGAAAATGTTAGATCTATCCCGAAGGATTGTATGACTATGATTTTGATTATCAGAATCGGCAGAAAAAAGGATATAGCTGGACACAGTGCTCGCCATCTTCTTGACGACCCAGATGACCTTGATAAAGAAATCAATTTTCTTTGATCTACTTTTAGACTGAATGATTATTCTCAAAAAATTACTGAAAAATACCATTTTAATCCTCCTAGTCGCCATTCTGAAGAAATGAATAATGTTAAAGGCAATATATCTATACCATACATAAGCTCAGTCTCTCAAAAATTAACCAAGGTTCTCAAAAAATATAACATTAGAACTTTATTCACTCCGGTTCCTAAGATCCGCTCTCTAGTGAGCCGTTCAAAAGCCTAGCCATCACAATCTAAAATATCCCGGTTTATACACGATATGGTGTAGGCAGACGGATAAGTTTATTGAATTGTGTATGGAGGAGCACAGGGGGGGGGACATCACTTACAAGAGAACACGTGCCAGTGCTTTATCCAGCCGTATCATTTTTTCTGACGATTCTGATGATCAAAACCATAGTCATACAATCCTTTGGGATCGAACTAACAATATTATTTTCCGTTGTCATGAAAAATTGGGGAGAAAAATTGTAGAATCTAGAGAAATCATCCTCAACCTGTACATTTAAATAATAATTTAAGCTACAACCTCCCAGACTGTCATTCTGCTGTGATCACATACTGGCGCTCACGAGATGCTATATGCACGCACTCACCCAACAATGTGACTAACGAAGGAACAGCTTTGAAAATGTTAGCTACAACATTTTCACGTAAATTATGTATAGTGACTTTCCTGTGTTGTTCACAGTTTTTATCTGCAATGTGTAATGCTTTTTCTTTTCTTTTATGAAAACACCTGATGAAGGCTGTAAAAAGACGAAACTAGTCGTGTGATACCATTAAAACGTTTTACTCTACTCTCGGTATATGTCATTCAGGTTCGTCGATTGGTAGAGCCTCTGGTACTAATGGCTCAGTTAAGTAAGGTTGAGCGCGGTTAGTAGTTGGAAGGGTCCAATCATTCGATGATGTTGGCACACTCTCCCTCGATGAGTCTTTGAACTCCCTAGAGGTGTCTAATAATAATATATATATATATATATATATATATATATATATATATATATATATATATATATATATTATTATTATTATTATTATTTGACACCTCTAGGGAGTTCAAAGACTCATATATATATATATATATATATATATATATATATACAGTATGAGCCTGTGTAGCTCAGTGGATGTGGCGTTTGCATACCACCGCGCTTGGCCGCACGAAGGAAGATTTCGTTTCTAAGCCTTTTTTCGACCGGTTCCCGAGTTAGTCGATCTCTGGCACGGGCAAGCAGGTTTTTCCTCCCAGAAACTCGGGTTTTTCGTCCTGTAAACTCAAGAAAATCGACCGTAGAACCCACATTATTTCAGACATTAAATATATTGTGTTAGGGTTAGAGGCCACGAGATGGCGGCACATTTGAGCCGTCTCTCTTCACTGCGTACCGCTTAATTAGTGATAGCTTTGGGCCATCTGTCTCTAATTGGGTACCAGTGGAGATTGAACTGCCCACTCAGTCTCCAAAAGTTAGATAGGGCTAAATGGCCTCGCCTACTCCCGTAAAAAGGCGTTAGCCGATTTTATATATATATATATATATATATATATATATATATATATATATATATATATATATATATATATATATTCATAATTCATTTTTACTCGGTTGGAATATTATGAAAAAGTTTTAATGACTGATACCGAGAGAAAAAAAGATTACATGGTATATTTGAAAAGATACTACTAGTACACTAGTTTCGTTGAATAGATCAACATCTTCAGGTATCACAATCAAAGAAATACAAGTATAAAAAAGACAGTAGCGTGTTTGAAAACAAAAAGCGAGCTTGAGTTCCAAGCAAACGTATACTACGCGCTGTCGCGAATGCGCCAATACTGAACATAGGTAACGTGTGCGTCAGAGTGAGTGAAACTTAGGCTGTTATTGATATGAGAAGAATCTAGAGAAATTTCTCTTGATTCGACAATCTTTCTTTCGACTTCATCATAGCACACGTGGATGTTAGAAGTTTGAGTCCAGTTCACAATCTGTTGGCGGCCTTTGTCTGAGTTAACAGAAAAGAGAACGTGGCTAGAGAGAGCGCTGGCTCTAGTCCTGTTATAGGAGATATCTCTACGGTGTTTTTCCAAACGTAGAAGGATGGATTTTCTAGTCTGGCCATAGTATGGCTTTCAACAATCACATAAAATCTTTTACACTCCTGGAAACTGAGTTGGAAGATGTTTCTCTTTAGGTTTACGAAGTATTGAACGAAGTTTTGGGAGCGTAGTGAATCAAGTTCTGAAGTTAAACGTCTTGAGAATTTAGTAAACCTAAAGAGAAACATCTTCCAACTCAGTTTCCAGGAGTGTACAAGATTTTATGTGATTGTGGAAAGCCAGACTATGGCCAGACTGCTAAATCCATCCTTATACGTTTGGAAGAACACCGTAGAGATATCTCCTATAACAGGACTAGAGCCAGCGCTCTCTCTAACCACGTTCTATTTTCAGTTAACTCAGACGAAGGTCGTCAACACATTGTGAACTGGACTCAAACTTCTAACATCCATGCGTGCTATGATGAAGTCGAGAGAAAGATTTTCGAATCTAGAGAAATTTCTCTAGATTCTTCTCATATCAATATCAGCCTAAGTTTCACTTTCTCTGACGCACACGTTGCCTGTGTTCAGTATTGGCGCACTCGCGACAGCGCGTAGTATACGATTGTTTGGAACTCAAGCTCGCCTTTTGTTTTCAAACACGCTACTGTCTTCTTTGTACTTGTATTTCTTTGATTGTGATACTTGAAGATGTTGATCTATTCAACGAAACTAGTAAACTAGTAATATCTTTTCAAATATACCATGTCATCTTTTTTTCTCTCGATATCAGTCATTAAAGCTTTTTCAGCTTGGAATGTAATACACCCAATATCACAGTGGTTGAAAAAAGCGAAAACAAGGGTGTTAAGTTTATCGAAATATCAGTACCAGGAGATAGTCGGATTGACGACAAAGAAAATGAAAAAATTACAAAATATCGCGATTTGCAAATCGAAGTTGCACGAATCTGGCAAAAGAAAACGAAAGTTGTTCCCATAATAATAGGTGCTTTAGGCGCCATCCCTAAAACATTGAAAAAACATCTAGAAGCACTCGAGTTAGATGGATTAAAAAATTGGGCAGCTTCAAAAGGCCGCTTTGTTCGGCACAGCTTTCATTTTCAGAAAGTATTTCCACGGCTCATAGGCCCTTGGGTAGGGCTCGAATTAGTGGAATATAACCAGTCTTTTCTTAAGACTGAGGAAGCAAATCAAGCTTTGATGAATATTATATGATTATCAGCTATATTTACTTGATATGTAGATATGTTCATAGTATTTACTGACTGAATTCCGAGAATTAGAAAAACAAATTAATTTAATTTAACACACAACATGTTTCGTCGGAATGCTGACTTCGTCAGGCGTGAGAACATTAAAAGCAAACACAAAAAACACCGTAAAGAAACATTGTACACTACAGTAACAGACTATGAACTGAAATTAAGTTTGAACTGAAGCTACAGTCCGGGCTAAGGTTCTATTGTTAGGCATATGCGAGCGTCTGACTTCACTAGTGCGCCAGTATCTCGTGGCAGAGCCATGTGAGTCTGGCAAACTATAACTAAGGTTACTGTTTATGTGAGAAGAGTCTAGGATAATTTTTTGGTATTTAACTATGCGGCGTTCTACCTCATCGTGGCATAAATGAATGTTTGATGTTGTATTCCAGTCTATTTCGTGTTGGCGGCCTTCATTATTTGTGTTCACTGAGAACAGGACATGGCTTGAGAGGGCGCTTGCTCTGGTTCTACTATAAGCGATGTCTCTCTGATGTTCTTCGAGCCGCAGGAGGATGGACTTCTCAGTTTGGCCATAATATGGCTTCCCACAATCACATATGATTTTATATACACCTGGAACTGAAGATGGTTGTGAGCCTGTTTTGGTTGGCTTACAATTGACCTGAGTTTAGGAAGAGTGGAAAAGCACGTTTTTATATTAATTTTTTTCAAAATTCTTCTTAGTTTCAGGGAGAGTGAGAGCTGATGTAAAGTAACGAGATATAACCCTTGGGGTGTTCCTGTGTGTCTGCGTTGTTTTGAGGATGGCAGTATAGTTGTTTATTGATGGTGTTTGAAGAGTAGCCATTGTTCTTTTGAGATGTTGTAGTTGATTTCTCTTCCTCATCTGACAATACAGACCTGGTACGATGAGCCAGAGTAGAGATTATACCTAATTTCTATGCTGGATAGTGGTGATAGTGTGAGGATGCATACAGGTATCTATCCGTGTGCGTTGATTTTCTGAGGATCGAGATTTTTAAGAATTCAGACATCTTAGTAGGTTTGATGTCTAGAAGCGACAGACATCCATTTTCTTCAATTTCGATGGTAAACTTGATGTCTGGGTGGAAGTTGTTTAAGTGATTTAAAAAGATGAGATTATCTATACTGTATTATAAATAAGGAATACGTCATCCATGTAATGGAGCCAGATTTTAGGTTAAGTGTAGCAGTAGAGATGGCCTTTTCTTCGAAATCCTCGAAAAAAATTGTTGGCTAGTATTGGAGACAGGGGCCTGCCCATTGCTAATCGATTATTTTGTTTTTAAATTTTAACTCGAAGCTATTGGATGTTTCTCAAGAGCCTGATTATTATCTAAACACAAAGTCGAATTTTCGGAATTATTGTCAGTGGGGGATTCCACAGGAACGTCGCTTTCACTGACTCTGGTTTCTGATAATTTTAAAAATTTCCGCAATTGATTTTCTTGTTGAGCTCGAATAACTTCTCGTTCTGCTCGTCCTTTTCTGTATTGATGACCAGAAAGGGTTTTCTTTTTTTTTTCTCTTGTCTGCCATTTTTGTCTGTTTCTGAAATAATAAAAAAAAAAGTTTATTTATTTTTTATAAAGTATGGGCCCAACACAACTTAAAAAAATTTAGAATTGAATCGTCATTTTCCAAGTCTCGCCCCTTTATACAATCATTTTTTATCTGATTTTACTGCATTAAGAAAACAAATAAATTAGCAAAGTAAAATTAAAAATTACCTTGTTTAATATTAACATAAAACTCAATATAATAATCAATGGACAGAATTTCAAATATATGCAAGAGTTCGTAAAATAAGTTAAAAACAACACGGCTATAGCTACATAGAAAATTAATGAATAATTTATTTAAAAAATCATTACTAAGATAAATCACATATTTAACTACAAACTTACCTTCATAAATACGAGGTAACAAAATTCATTCAGCAAACTAATATTATAATACACACATACAGGGAGAGCGAACTGGCATGTAAGGAAATTTTGCGGATATGTGAACCATTTATAAATACAGATAATAACATCTTATACGACTATAATATAGTTTTTAAAAAAATATTTTAATTTTTTCACAAAGTTTCATATTTATATTATTGATTAATGTATCAAATTTGTGAAATCAAATTTTTAAAATCAGATTATCAAATTGCTAAATAAAAATTTCGGATTAATTTTGTTTGTTAAATAAAATGTATTCTATTTATAAGAGAATCAAATTTTCTCAATGAAATTGGATCTAAATGTTTCTGTCCCAGGGATTATCAAAATAAAAATAATTATTTGCAGCTTATATAATTAGAATAAAATGTAGTTATCTTTATAAATATGTATATATAAATTTAATATTTTTTAAATATATGATATATCCAATTTAATTATTATTATTATTATTATTTTTTTTTTTTTTGTCTTCAGTACAATTGTAACATAAACTCTTTGCAAGTTTTTCTCCCTTTTACGTTTCCGCCTGCGGCATTTACCCATTCCGCCCCTGCCTCAGACTGGGCTAGCTATCTCTGATTGGCGAGCAGTGGAGTTTGAACAGCCCACTCAGTCTCCAAATGCTAGATAGGGTTTAAAGGCCTCGCCTACCCCTATTAGGTAATAAAAGGCCAGCTTCTTTTATAAATATATATGCGTAACAAGTGATGTTTGAGCTGACTTGAAGTATTGATATGTCCTGAATCAACAGAAGACACGTGGTTCTGTATAAATTCAGGATTTTTGTTACCAAAACAATTTTAATATTTACATGCCTGTGGTATGTAAATGCTGCAAATGTGCAGAATGTTGTGATTTGGCCTTCTATATATAGATATCTCTATCTATGTATAGAAGTGGTTATATAACTAAAGCTGTAATCAAATCATCCAAATATCTTCCACTTATTTATTTATTAACAACATAAGATGCTAGTAGCTTAATACTAATTATATTGAACTTACTCAGCTGTGAAAGAAATATGAAATATCAGCAGACAAATTTCAGACAGTAAAAGATGTGCACGGCAATGACGCATGCATATTTTTCACCATATGAGATTAGAATATAAATTATGGGCTTGGAAAAGTGGGCGGCTGTCGAATAGGTATCAGAAAATGCTGAATGCGTATCTGTGAGATTTATGGTGAACTACGGTGTATATCAGGAATCACTTCTTGGATCATTGTTCTTCAATCTCTCCTTGAATCAGACAGGGATGTCAGTTGTTTGCTGGCAGTGCCAAGGTAGGCAAGACAATGAGGATATTACTGATATTCAACACTAAGAGAATGACTTCAATAAGGTAGAACCGTGAAGTAATTGTCTATTGCTATTATTGAATTAGCAAATCTAAGGTTATATTAATTGCTATTTATTTATTTATTTCGTGTGCGAATTACAAAAAATATAAGAACATACATATAAATGATTAAAAGCATACATTTAAAGAAATATATATTAAAATAATAGAGATTCAAAGCATACATTAAAAGACAAAAATTCCACTTGAGTAGTATGGGAGGCGGTAGTGACAAGATCAAGATCAAGATAAGATAAGGAATTGTGACGTGATGGTTGATGACATCATGGGTATGGGATGTTTGGAATTTCCCTGTGGGCATATGTGTCAATGGCTTCAGTTCTTGTGTTTTGGTTCGCATATGGAATTATGAGTGATGGTAGAGATAAGGATTCGTGTTGTGATTGGTGGTACAATTCTGACAAGATGAAGATCAAGATAAGATAAGGAATGGTGACGTGGGTGTGTGTTGTTTTCAGATGTAGATAAGTGACGTCATTTGTTATTTGTAAATAAATGTCGTCATTTGTTATTTGTAAATAAGTGACGTTGTTGTTTTGAATGGAAAGGATGATATTAGTGGATAAGAAATCGTGTCGTGATTGGTGGTCACTTCTGACAAGATCAAGATCAAGATAAGATAAGGAATCGTGACGTATGTGAATGTTTGTTATGAGATGTAGATAAGTGACGTCATTTGTTAGTTGTAAATAAGTGACGTTATTGTTTTGAATGGAAAGGGAAATATATTAGTGTATAAGTAATCGTGTTGTCATTGGTGGACACTTCTGACAAGATCAAGATCAAGATAAGATAAGAATCGTGACGTTATGTGTTTGGATATTCACAGTTTCGAGGTTTTCTGAATAATTAATTATATGCTATGTCACTCAAACATACAGTTTTTTTTTTTCTATAGATGATTGTACTAATTTTCCAATACATTTTGAGGTATTTCTTTCCTGTTAAACGGTGGGATTCTTAGCGTAAGTCGTGATGCGGCAGTGTAATAAGCTATTCGAGCTTTTCTGAATAATTAATTATATACTTAAAGTACCTGTCCTTAAACGCACACACACACACACATACACATTAGACATAAAAAATCGCTAATGTGTCCATGTTGATACTCTAATATATACCCTATGATTATTCTTATGGAAAAAAAAAAAAAAAACTATTCAGTATTAGAATTACGCTTACCAAACAACATGTGAGCAGTTATGTTTAAGTTAAAAAAGTACTTACAGCTTTCCAGATGACTCTTCTAAATACGAATATTCCAAAATAGTTCAATTTTATATCCACATCACAACACAAACACAAAAACCACAAAGAATGAAATTTCTGTAAATACTGTAACCTGAACTAGTTACTTCGTCCTTTAGATTACAGACCGTAGATGATGCTGGGGTTTCGTCATTTGCAATATCCCCCAGCGAGCGGTTTTCTTCAAAGGGATGACATGAATCACATCCGTAAATTGGGGTATTGTTCAAAAGGTAGCATTTCCTCAAGTTTGGATATTTCTCAAATAATTACATATGACTAAGGACTTAGTATCAAGATGTTTGAATAACACATATCCTAAAATTATTCATTCTTCGTTACCGTCGGAATTCATTGGTGTTGTAAATTAATGCTTACATTTAATTTTAATTTAGAGTACTCGATTGGTTGTCTGTTTTAATTCTTTCCCACTGTTGTCCAACTTTGGTGGGAAAGTCTATGCGCCGTTTTGTTTAGGGTAAGTGTTATTTCCGGTTTCGAATTCCGATTGCTGTTAGAGTATGGAATTCAGACAAGTGAAATTTTTTTTTTTTTCAATTGATTCGTTATTTTCTGTATTTTACTTTTACAGGTCATATTCTAACAGAATAACTCAGCAGAATTAATAAATATATAAAGTATATGAGAAATTATTTTCCAACACTGTATATTTCTCATTAAGTCTTACCTTTAAGGTATCTATCTTATCCGGTTGCCTTTCGTTGTACGTAGGTGAGAAATCGTGTGTTTTGTTTCGAACTCTTGGTTTCCGTTGGGAAATTACCAACATAACTATTAATTTTACCTTCGATTCCTTGTGCTCTTAACCTATTTCTGTAAGTAGAATTTATTTGTGAATTATTTTCCCACACTGTTAATTTTCATTCATTAACCTTGTTTGTAGATAACGAACAAATAAGACTTTTAATTCAATGAATCAAAAAAAAAAATTCTCTGGTTACTTTGTGGCATGAAATTTCACAAGGGAAAAAAAAAGAAAGAAAAAAAAAATGTTATCTTCCTTCTTAAATTTGTATAACACATCTACGACACCCAATTTGTTCATTTAATTTACACATTTTATTGAACGAAATATTATTTACAAATTGTATTTACTGAATCTAACAATACAGAAAATAAATAAATTGAAAAATACATCAAAGGTTCTTCCATGGTTGTGGAATTGCCATCGTATGGTTTTGACAATGTGACTCTCATCTGAAAGTTAATTTTCATTTGGTGTTTGTTTGTTGGGAATTTATTACTGTAGTAGTAAAATTAAGGGTTGCATATTTATATTTTCGAATCCAATACGTATACTTCAGAGAATTATTAAAAGCACAGAATCTTTCGTTATGTTTCCAAAAGCATTTAAAAGTACACATTATGTTTTCACGTTTTGGGCATCCAATTTCATTTAAATCAAGAACAGGCCTCCCTATTAACTTCGTTAATGTTTTTGATTTTTCTCTTCCTTTGGCAAGTAATATATGATATTTGAATGTTGATTCTATCATCCAATCTCTTAGTTTGTCCAAAGCTAGTGAACCAATTTCCCACTTCAGCTGATGGTTATATTTTATTAACCAAGAATTCTGTTTTTTAACTCTTTCAGGTAATTCTTTCCAACTACAAGGTGATTTTGTCACTGCATATCTTACATTAATTCCATCAGAAATACAAATTTCTTTAGGAAATAAATTTGAACTGTTATTCAACAAAAATTGTACATCAATTATCCCAATGATAACTGAAAGTTCGTATTTTTCACCCACTGTCGATTTTTCATAATCGTTTTCCTTCATTCTTCTTCTTCTTCTTAGATTACTTCATATGGCACCAAAAATAAATAGTTATTTCACTGATTATTAGCTCTGATCGTATACTTTATGGTAACATTGGTTTACAAAATTCTAAACAATTAGAACTTTTCACAAAGAAACTTTCAAAGAATTTGTGGCTCACCCATTATTTTTGCATTACCAAACACAAATCACAAAACAGCAGCTGCAGTGGATGAACGATTACCTTAAGTCCAAAGTCACTTGACTGTCTGGTATTTTCTTATAGTACTGTTTACACTTACCATCCCCTACCCTGACTGTTCCTTCAGAAATGAACCTTTCGCGCAGATGACTCAATGACATGTTTTCACATGCTGTTGGATATACTGTTGGTGTGTTTTTATCTTACTTTGTGTAGGGAAAGGTAAAATTTGTATATGTGTTATCTGTAGAGTACAAACATTTTCTCTATGCCAAACTTTAAAGAAGTGTTAAAGTCACGTTTTGTTGGTTTAATTAGGTGCTTCTCTCTTTCTCTCTCTCTCTCTCTCTCACTCTCTGTAAAAATAACCAAATTCTAACAGTTCGGATTTTCGATTATGTGAACGATTTGTTTTCAGATAACTCAAATAATGTCAATAGGTAGCATTAGACAATTTCTAAAAGAATCAATACATGGATATTCGTTTTCAATACTTTTTTTTTCCTGTCCTGGCATTAATTTCACAGTTGTGATTTTTTTAAAATAATTAAACAGAATTGCATTAAGATATAAAGTTGTGGATTTAAATATCAAGATCTAATCAGAATAACTCAGTAAAAATTCACTGTGGAAAAACACAACAACAAAAACACACATCTTTGTTCATTTAAGTTTACAAATGCACATTTTATTTTGCTGAAATACTATTTACAAGTATATTCACTGAGAAAAATTCGAAACATGTAATTACCGAAAAACATTTCACAATATTTAGTTTAGACTCTTAACATTTTCCAAAGAGTTCGATGAATAAAATTTTTGTTACTCACTGTTTCTTGGTTACATTACATCAAAATAGCTGGTCACGCAAAAGAATTTTTAAATCAGATACCATGGTAACCACACTTCCATACGTTTGATATTGTGTCAGTCTGGAAATGACACCATGCCTCACTAAACATTCTGTGTATTCTTTTGTCAGCAAATATACACAAACAGTTTTTGTAAAATGTTCGTAAATGTCCCAAAATAAAGAATCTTTATCGAATTGGATAAAATCTTGAAAGTCTAATTTTACCATTGATGAAATTAAATGTTGAGCAATAATTTTTCCCATTATATGAACAGATGGTAATTCAGTTTCCAAAAATAGTAAATGATTATCAATGTCGTACATTTTTGTTGAAAATCTTTCAGCTTCTTCACAACTAATAGAAAAAAACCTTACTTCCATCAGCTCCTGTATCATCAAGTATTAGTTCCCCATCTTGGCATTTCAGAATATAACACTCACCGAGGTCCATTTCATTGTCAACTCTTCTTTGCAAGTAGCCGAGGATATCCGACCACTTCCTGCGTAATTTTTCCCAAGTGGTCCGGGATAAATACATCACAATATACGTGTCTTCTAAAATAATAATCGGTTTCCATCCTTTTAGAGCTAGGTGAAGAGTTTTGTCTCATGCTATTTTCCTGAAGAAAGAAAATTTCAATGACTTTTGTGGCTCACCCATTATTTTACTTTACTTTACTTTCCTGGATACCAATCACCACAACACAATACGATAACTTCACAGGATGAACGAATTGTCGTAACTGCAAAGACACTTGACTCGTTTATTTTTCCTTATAGTACTGTTTACCCTTAACCCTGACCGTTCCTTCCAAAATGAAACTTTTGCGCAGATGATTCACGGACATGTTTCTACATGGTGTTGGATAAACCATGACGACAATGACGGATGTGTGTCACCCTGGGAAAATTCCAAGATATCTTATCTCGAAAACATCACCCACAATTCCATAGCCAAACAAAACATGACAACAATGTCGTTATGTGTTTGGATATTTCTGGGGAACATATGTCTCTCATACTGTGATATCACAGAGGGTGACAGATGTCTTCCCTGCAATGCTCCCCCACCTAACCCCATCACCCTAGTTTCTCACCATCCCCTCTCCTCCAGAAGATGTCTGCTCAGCCCAGTGGAGATGAGTGAGCTCATCGTTTGCGGATATCTTTTAGTGATGTCACCTCTAATTGATACTGATAACTTTTTTGGGAAAAAAAAAATTTAAAAAACTGGTTTTTTATGATAACTTTTTAGGAAAAAAGTCACCATTCACCATTCCTTATCTTATTTTGATCTTCATCTTGTCAGAATTGCACCACCAATCACAACACGAATCCTTATCTCTACCATCACCCATAATCCCATATGCGAACCAAAACACAAGAGCTGAAGCCAGTGACACATATGCCCACAGGGAAATTCCAAACATTCCAGACCCATGAAGCCATGCACACAATGATGTCATCAACCACACGTCATGATTCCTTATCTTATCTTGATCTTGATCTGGTCACTAGTGGCTCCCCTACTACTCACTTGCATAAAATATTATGCAAAAACATAAAATGTCAAATTTCACTCATCCAGTGACTAATATATTTTAAAGCTGTTTCATTGCACTGCGTTAAATCTTCTCGGGTATATGTCTATTAAAAATTGATTGACTTTATACTTTATAATAACCTAAAAATAATGAATTCTTTCCATAAACATAAAGAGATACATAAATATACTTGGATAGCAACAGGATGGAAATCAATATTAGATTATTTTATCTTAAATGAAAAGACATCAAAATTTTCGTTATATGTTAGAGTTGACAGAAGATATGAAATAAGCAGTCCCATTCCTCGTTAAAATAAAATTAAGATTACCACCTAAATGGCTACAAGTAACAAGAACAGAAAGAAAATTTAAAACATTTGTTTATAAAACTAGATTATTAAATGACACAAATACAGTATACAATGGCTATATGAACAAAGAATTAACCAATATCTAGATAAAATAAAACAAAATGAAGAAATAGAATGGCTTAATATAAAAATGATACTAAATGCAGCAGCAAATGAAAGACAAAAAAATTCAGTAAAAGGAAAAAACTGAAGATATGGTATGATACAATCAAAGAAATAATCAACATAAAAAAAAAACCTATCATAAATGGTTAAGCAGTAAAATATTAAAAGATGAAATAGAATATAAAAGAATAAGAGCCATAGCTAAAAGAGAAGACAGAAAAAGACTGAATCATGGAACAACTTTGTTTCTAATTTAGAACATGATTTATATAAAATAAGACCCAATGCATATAAGATTTTGAAACACTTAAATGCAGATACTAAAGAAAACATAAAATTAAACGCCGATTTGAAATTAGAAGAATTTCTACACAGAATTGTGGACAGATGAATGATGTTAAAATAGACAACTGGCAAACATTTAATGAAAATGGAAAGTAAATAACGAAAGAAGAATTCGAAATCAGCCTGAAAGAAACAAGAAACGGAAAATCACCTGGAGAAGATAAGTTAGGTTCAAAACTATATAAATATGCAGGAACAAGATTCAAAAGAAAGACTCCAATTATTTTTAAATAAAATTTATTCAACTAGTAACCCCCCAGTAGAATGGAAAAAAGCAATTGTGATTTCTATCTTTAAAAAAAGTAGTAGAGATGACCCTAAAACTATAGAGGTATAAGTATACTAAATTCCTGTTACAAAATATATAGCAGAATTTTAAATAGCAAACTAATGAAATATTCTGAAAACTTTATTTTAAAAGTACGGAATGGATTTAGGAAAGGACGATCATCTACAGACCCAGCCTTTTCTCTAAAATTAATAATAGAGAAAAGAAGAGAATACCATTTAGAAACACATATTGCATTTATTAACTTTGAAAAAGCATTTGGCAAAGTTAAAAGTAGCATTTTATTTAACATATTAAAAGAAAGACAATTACCAAATAAAATCCTAAAAGCTATCATAAGTATATATGAAAACAATCAAAGACAAATAAGATTAAATCATGAGCTATCATATACGAGAGAGATAAACCAAGGGGTCCGACAGGGATGTCCTCTCTGAGCAACTCTTTTTAATATTTACCTAACTGAAATAATAATAAATGGAATAAAAATTTCCATCAAGATATTAAACTTTCTCCTACTGTGAACTTAAACACTCTCCTTTTTGCCGACGACCAAAGAATAATTACAATTTCTAAAGATAACCTATAGAAAGCTATTTTAGTTCTAAATGAGATAACCAAAGATTATGGTGTGATAATATCAACAGAAAAATCAAAAACTATGGCCTTAAAAAGACAAGATCTACTAAGAACGAAAATAGTAATAGATAACAAGATCTTAGAATAGGTGAATTCATTTAACTACGTAGGATGTATGATCACATATGAAAATGAAAAAGGTGTAAACCTAAAAATTACGAAATATTTAAAAATAACAAGTATAATTAACTCTATATTTAAACCAAATCTAGTTCAAAAACAAACCATACTAAAAGTATACAATACATTATCCTTACCAGTTATATTGTATGGAAGTGAAATCTGGACAATAAAACAAAAAGACAAACAAAGATTAATAACAGCAGAAAAGAAGTTTATGAGAAAAACTGCAAGGTATACTCTATTTGATCTCAAAAGAAGCGAAGAAATGATGAAAGAATTAAACCAAAAATCAGTAATAGAAAAAATTATAAACATAAATGGTTGGAATGCGTTTAAAGAATGAAAACAGAAAGATTACCAAAACAAGCCTTAAAGTACAAGCCATTCGGAAAGAGAAAACCAGGACGTCCTCTTAAAAGATTCAACGATGACTTCTATCATCATCATCATGCATATAAATCCTTGATATGCATGATGATGATGATGATGTCTATTAAGCAGCATTGCAGAAGATGATCCATAGTTTGCGTTTTTACCCCACGAGCAGCTGTCATGTCTGTGTAGCCCCATTTGGCCATATTTTGCTTTGATCTGCCCATTCCGGAACGAAGTCTGTTCAATGTCATACATCTTTGTCAGTCAAGATGTAAGCCGGAGGGAAGAGATTTGTTTCAGTTCAGAGCCTCTGGAGATTGTTCTTGCCACATTGTTGTCCTTGTAGATTTTATGGAAAAAATAAACCATCTGTTCCACTGAATGAATAAAACGTTTGCTTGGTCTCAGAAACTTTTATGTTCTGTAACATGTCCATAGAAAGGATGCCGTTCATCATTTAATTGTTGTTTCAGCTCATATCTACTCTGTGTAGTCCTTCTGTTGTGAGGAGATGCAGTACCAGACAGTGATTATAGAGGGTCAATCTTTGTAGGCTTAAGGCAGCCGGTAATGTGTCGACATGTTTCATTAAGAACCTTATCAATAATTTTGACATGTGATGATCTTTCCCAAACAGCATTGTCAAATAGCAGAGCTGTGCAGTACTTGTGGATTTGCACCCCACTGAGATGATGTTAATCGGTGCATAATATTATTACATGTTTTAGTTTAAGCTGCAGTCTTCTCTATGTGTCGCTTATAATTTAAGGTCCTATCTAGTGTAACACTAGGTAAGTTAAGTTTGGATAATTGACCAGTTTCACACCATTCCATTCTATATTCAACTCTCTCCTCACCACCCAATTATTGAGATGGAAAAGACACATTTGGGTTTTACTGGGATTTGGTTTTCCTTATAATAAAATGTAAGGGTTTCTAGCTCTTGTGTGAGCTGCTTCTTAATGTCATCAAAGGATTTTGCTTGAAGAGCTATTGCCCAGTCATCTGCATATAAAGGTTCTTGACTGTGGGTTTATTGGTTGGTCATTAGTATATATATTGAAGAGGATGGGAGATAGCACATGTCCCTAAGGTAGACCATTTTTCTGGATATGCCATCCGCTCTTTTTTCCTTGAAAATCAACAAAGAATCTCCTGCTGAACAGCAGCAACCTAAATATCTCCACTAACCGATAGATGTTTGTTATGCTGTAAATTTTGACTATAAGCTTTCTACGATTTAGTGTGTCACATGCTGCTGTCAAACCTATAAATACAGCTCCTGTTGTTAATCCCCTTTATTAGCTAACCTCAATAAACTGTGTTAAGTTTAAAATTTGTTCAGTGCATGATCTCTTCCTGCTCTAAACCCTGCCTGTTCTTCTATCAGCACTTTCTCTATTTCTGGACTTAGTCTGTTCAAAATATACCTCTCGTACAGCTTCAGTGTTGTGTATAGGAGAGCTATATGCCTGTATCCTCAGCAGGTTTATCCGGTTTCAGGATAGGTATTATTCTTGTTTGCCGCCATATGTGCTGGTTATTTTAGGAAATTTTTGAAACAATAGTTGGAAAATTCTAACAACAACTCTATTGTCTTTACACCCAGATTTTCCTGGTTTTAAGGCTTTTATGGCATTTTCTAGTTCCTCTTTAGTAAATGGTGCTTCAATGAGTTTATTTCCTGAATCCCTAACTTTTTAATCCAATCTCCACTTACTAATATCGCATTAATAGCAATTAATCCGTTATTAGTAATTGTAAAGATATGCACTTGTAGCGATGAGATTTGTAATGGCATGTTCTATTGTAGCAGTAGCCCTCTAGAAATTTTGTTTGTATCCATAGTACATAGGCTGACTGATTGGTTGGCAACACTGTCAAAATCTGTTATCTTGCAGCGATTCACAAGTAAACATTATTGCAGCGTAGTGTAGCAGAATTTTTACAGACTCATAGCGATATTTTGTCCTTTTCTGGTTGGCAACACTGTCAAAACTTGCTCCCCACTGTAAACAGCACTGGCGTGTTGTTTACCGTGGCGAGCAACTTACTATTGCCCTGACGTGAACATGTTTAAGCCTTTTTTCATGTGTGAGGTATATGTGAAATTTTTCAATTTCTTTTTTCGAAAAGTAAAATCTGGGTTGCGAGTTATACGCCTGGTCGAGTTATATTGACTATGGTGAGCAAGAGGTGTATGGGGAGTTGACTAAACTAGATGTTAATAAGGGTGTGGGACTTGATAATATATCACCACGTATTCTGAAAGAATGTGCCAGGGAGTTGACATCTGCCTTGACATTTATTTTAATATGAGTCTTGCACTCGGTCAAGTTTCTAAGGAGTGGAAGGAGGGCAAGATTGTGCCACTTCATAAAGGAGGTGATCGAACTCAAGCATCAAACTATAGGCCTATCTGTGTGTCAGGTGTTGTGGTTAAGTTGTTGGAGAAGCTTGTGAGAACTAGGATCAAGAGTTGGGTTGATAACAATGGTATTATCTTTGATGTACAGCATGAATTTGCTAAAGGGAGGTCATGTTTTAGTAATCTATGTACCTATTACAATAAAGCGACTGCTTCCTTGGACAGAGGAAAAGGATACACAGTAATATACTTGGATTTCGCAAAGGCTTTTGATAGAGTACCTCATGATAAGTTGACAGTCAAACTAGAGCAGATGGGGTTGGATATTAGATTGGTGCCTTGGATTGGAGACTGGCTATCTGATAGGTATCAACAAGTTGTGTATGGGGGAGCGATATCCAGGAAAAGGAAAGTTCACTAATCGAGTGCCTCAGGGATCTGTTTTAGGTCCATTGCTGTTTAACTTGTATATTAATGATATAGGAGAAGATTTGGATGGAGATATTCAGTTGTTTGCCGATGATGCAAAGTTGGGCGAAACATGAAGTGTAGTGTAGATATTGTGGCCTTACAGGAAGACTTTTATAGATTGACTGATTGGGCACGGAAATGGGGATATGAGTTCAATGTTGCAAAATGTAAGGTTTTAAAATTTAAAAAACAAAGATGGGATGCAGAATTTATGCTTGGTGAGAATATATTGTTGGAAGTAGAGGAAATAAGAGATCTGGGGGTGATAGTGGATAAGGATCTAAAATTTAGGGGACACATCGCCAAAATTGTGAAGACAACACAAAGGCTTCTGGAAAAGATGCAGAGGACACTGACGTGTAGAAGTAGGGAGATTCGTGTTCCATTGTATAAGGTTTTGATTAGGCGCCCCATCGACTATTGTGCCCAGATTTTGTCACCGGGTTTTCAGAAGAATGAAGAGATGTTATAAAGCGTCCAAAGGAGACTGACTAAGGTAGTTTCTGACCTCTGGATGTCGAGTATGAGGAAAGATTGAGAAGATGTAATTTGCAGAGTCTGGTGGACAGGAGGAAGAGGGAGAGATATGATAGAGTCCTGCAAGTTGGTAAGGGGTTGCTATAGGATCAATGGTGGAGAAGTTCTACAGAGAATAGTCGGAGATCAGGGGAGAACCAGAGGTCATCCCTGGAAACTATAAAGAGGGTTTGAGTAGGGGAGTGAGAGGTAGGTTTTTTTTGTGCAGAGTTGTGAATGATTGGAATGCCTTGCCTGAGAATGTGGTGTCCGCAAAGAGTTTGAATGTATTTAAAATACGGTATGATGAGCTGTGCGTGTGATAAAAGGACCTCCCAGATGACTCTTTGACTCCATGAGGTCTTGGGGTGGAAATAATAATAATAATAATATTCGAGTGAGAATGGTATTTCAACTATGGATATGTATGCATTGGTACTTTCTTTAAACGGAAAAATAGCTCCGATGATAATACAAAATACAAAACGAGTTTGTAATGACAGTTTGCGCGTAGTTTCTGAAGAGAAAGAGGTCTGTAACTAGTCCACAGAAACACAGAATTCCCATCAGTTGCAATACGATAATACTAATACGTTGAACGAAAGGAAAGTTTTGCCAATTTGCTGGACATTCGACCAGTGGATCGCATTGAAAGGTAAGTACAATTGGTTATTTTGTAAGGTTTTGGCTTTGGGATTTATAATATATGCAGTACAGACCCTAGGAGCAAATTCTTCATATCAGGGTGATAAATGAATTAATATGTACTAAAGCCGAAGGGTCTAAAGAAACTCCAGCAGGATAAATAAATAAATAAACAAAATTAAAAAAAAAAGTTGCCACAATGTAGCAGTAGCCTCACATTTAGGAATCTTACTTTAAGAACCAAAAGCTTATTCGTTTAGAATTTAACTACTGGTTATAGGGAGTAGGCGAGGTCTTTAAACCCTATCTAATTTTTGGAAACTGAGTGGACAGTTCAATCTCCACTGGTAGCCAATCAGAAATAGGTGGACCAATATCACTAATTATATGAGGCGACTGATTATGAGACCGCAAACAAGTGCTAACATCTCTTGTTACCTAACAGGATATGTTACTGTTTGAAATAATGTGGGTTCTGCGGTCGGTTTTCTTGAGTTAACAGAATGAAAAACCTGATTTTATATATATATATATATATATATATAAATCAGCTAACGCCTTTTTATTCCCGTATATAGGGAATAGGAAAGGCCGTTTTAAGCCGTGTCTAACTTTTGGAGACTGAGTGCGCAGTTCAATCTCCAGTGATACCCAATCAGAGATAGCTGGCCCAAGGCTATTAAGCAGCACGCAGTGAAGAGAGACGGCTCAACAAGTGCCACCATGTTGTGGTCCCTAACCTTAACACTCGTATTTAATGTTTGAAATAATCTGAAATTCTATGGTCGATTTTCTTGAGTTTATGGGACGAAAAATCCAAGGTTCCGGGAGAAAAAACCTGCTTGCCTGTGCCAGAGATTGACTAACTCTGTAACCGGTCGAAAAAAGGCTTCGAAAAATTTCTTCTAGTCGCCGACTAGATTCGAAACCAAGAAGTCTTCCTTCCTGCGGTCAAGCGCCATGGTGTGCAAACACCACATCCACTGAGCTACACAGGTGCTATAATATTCTTCTTCTGGAAGAAAAAAAAAACCAGCTTACTCCTTGCCAGAGATCGACTACCTTGGGAACCTGCCGAAGATAGGATTAGAAGAAATTTCTCCAATCGGCGACTAGACTTGAACTATAAGTGTGTTTTGGGGCAGCCTAGTGCAAAGTATGCAAGCGCCACTTTCTCTGAGCTACACAAGTCTTTGTAAACAAGGGAAATAGGGTTTGTGATAGACGGGTATAAATTTCTGGAAGGGTGTTGTAGGATATTGGCAATTATAAATTTTCGTTTTATAGAAGGTGTGGAGAGAACACGGAGGAAGGATCTATGGAATCGAGTTCAACTGATTTTATGTCCTCTGCACCACTACAGACTTTTGAATACACTTTCTTTCCAGTTTAGTGACTTCAGCATATGCCTGGATGTCACCTCTAGCATCTGTAATGACACCTCATATATATGTGATGGTTACTGGCGCCTGCCCACTCAGATTTTACAAAACAAAAGTAAATTTTTTCATTGCTTTCAGAGAAATGAAAGGAAACATGCAGAGTATACCAACATATATATGTAAATATATATGCATACCATCAGGAGTCCGCGCGGTTAGCCGAGTGGTTATGCATCTCGTAACCATATGTCTGGGAAAGGGGTGTCTTGTGTTAGATTCCCGTCGCTGATGTGAGGCGTTTAGGTTCTTTCTCAGACATAACCAAGTTAGCCGGTCTTGGGAGTGGACTGCACGGTTTTTCTCCCAGTTTATCTGGGGTGTTTCCTCTCGAAATCAGGCAAACTGGCCCCATGAACACACGCTTCTACAGACATAGGATACCTCCAGGAATAAGGAGTAACCAATCTATTCCGTAGGATTCGGTTCCGAATGCCTACACAGTAAAAAAAGTATAGGTCTACGTGTGAGCGTAAATCAGGATTAGGACCATAAAGAACTTCCTTTACTCTCTCTTCCACCCTCTAAATGAATTCCACAGTACGATGCCTTTTCCTCCTTGTTCTAAATATCAGTAGATCATAACGTCTCTGTCGCAAAGATCTGTTAACTATCACAGGATTTCTCCTAAAACTGATCTCGATAAAAGTTCTTGAAATAATACTTTTGATGTTGAAGAACCTCTTCAGCATCTTAACAATAAATTTAGACACAAATTTACTTCTAACTCAAAGCATCACTGTCATCCATTTGGAATGCAAAACACCTAGATTGTTAAATATCTGTACCATATTTTTTTAATTTAAAAAAATATGGTACAGATTTTTTTAAAAGACTAGGTATAATTCTAGTCTCTGACTAGAGGAACCATTTCTAAGATTCTCGACTCCCGATTCCCTACTTAGTCTATTCCTCTCGCAACGCTAATCGGTTTTTTCTTCCCAAAACTCATTTTTCTTTCCATTTAACTTAATAAATCGACTATAGAACCCACATTATTTCAGGCATTAAATATAGTGTTAGGATTAGGGATAACGAGATGGCTGAACTTGGCAGCCATCTCTTCACTTAATGCTATTTATAATTAGTGATTGTCTTGGGCCAGCTGTCTCAGATTGTCTGTCTGTGGATATTGAACCGCCTTCTCAGTCTCCAAAAGTTATACAGGGCTTAACGGCGTCTATTGGTGAATGACAGGTATTAGCTAAGTTTGATGTTCTTTCGACACATACTGGCCACTGAATTAGAAACTTTGCAGAAGTCATTGGTTTCTGTATAGGCATGTGACTGGTAATACCGATCGTCTTGAATTCCTTGTGCATAGTTCGGTGCGATACAGGGCAGGAACTATATTCTTTAAATGTTTTGGTCATTTGCTGCACACAGTAAATTCTGTTTTTCTGTTACTAGCTTCTTAGATGACGCAATCGTGCTTCTGACAGACCGTGTCAGGATCACAGTTAAGCCTATTAGAGAAGCAACGAGAGTGTTATTTTTCAACTGATTAAACTTTTGTAATATCTCACCTTTTTGAGAAACCAGTCAGCTCTTGTTTTAAAATCTTGTTTCCAGCCAGAATGGCATCCGGAATAAGCAGTTTATAGAACCCCGAAGGATCCTATGTTTTTCCCATTGCGATCAAAACTATTGACGATTAGTGACCAACAACATTCTTAAATAACACGCATTGCTTGTCTAACAGGCATAACTGTTGTCCTAACACAGTTTGTCAGAAACAAGAACATGGGATGCGTACGTGACGAAGTATTTTGCATACTCAACATAAGTGAAGTTTACGTATACCTGGATAAAGGTTTTTAATTCATTGACTAGTATGCATATATTGATTCATTCTTCTACTAGTCACATATCAAAGAATTCTCTGTTAAATGAGAACTAATCTGTTCGTGGCTGTTCATTCTGTAGTAATGCATTTCAGTTACTGTTTCCAACCGATTCATCGTGCAAATATTCATCGTTATGCAAATATTTATTATCTCCTTATGCTCCTTGCTCAATGTGTTTGTCTCCCAGATTTTATTTTATTTTATTTATTTATTTTAGTGTAAATCCAACCACGAAATATTGTTATTCACTAGTATCTTTTTGTGGTATGGGTATCATGAGTGAAGGTTCAAGCCACTTTAAGCCTCAAATAAGTCGAGTGGTTGTCTCAAACCCGGTACGAACATCATCTACACAAAACATCCACGCTTCTGACAATATTTGAATTCACAACCGGCTGGAGAGTATATACTTTACTCACTCATCAACAAGGCTAACAAATCTCTATTTCTCTTTTACTGTTTCTGAATTCAGTTGTTGCTGCTGGTAAATAGTTCTTGGCAAGGTAAAAGTGGAGTTAATCCGTTTTTCACTTAATTTCTCATTCCATGTTATAGCTTTTATCATAATATTGGCTATGCAGTTTCACAGTAATTCTTTCTTCTCAGTAGTCCCCTTATGGCTGTCTACTCGCTGTATCTTATCACCTCTTTCTACTTTAAATTCATCTTTTATTATGAATTCATTCAATTACTAAACTTATCTGTCTCTTCGCTCTGATAATGAGTTTCTTCTCTCCATACAAAATAAGCTTATGTTAAGGAAAGGAAATGAAAGGAAAGACTCCAGTCCTCGACTAATCCAATAGAGTCCTGGACAGAAGTAGAAAGGAGTTGGTCAAGCGAGCCCAGAGATGAAAGGTAAAAAACAGGGTATTGGCTCAAAGTTAGTAGAAGAACATAGCAAACCCAGCTAGTGTACCTTACAGACGCCAGTATCCTCGCTATCAAGATAGCCCTAGGTCCTTATTTAATATATTCGGGCCGCCCAACATATCTAATTGAATCTTCCATTCGTTACCTTGGAGAAGCACTCTAGAGATTAAGGTTTTTCGAGAGATTATTATCACCCTTTATAAATTAAACAATTCCTTCAATTGAAATCCTATATGACCCTTTCAGAAGTTTGTAAGTCTCAATCATATCACCCCTCTTTCTCCTGTTTGCTTGTGTCTGCAGTCTACAAATTCTCAAATCTATCTTCATAATCAGTATTCCAGAATCCTGATATCATTTTTAACACTCTACTTTGTACTATCTCCAATATATCATAATCACAACAGAAACCAGAAGACCAGACCTGCACACGATAGTTCAAGTGAGGTCTTATCAAGGCCTTGTAAAAAGGCAAAATGACATCCTTATTTTATAGGTGAACGTTCTTTTCAGCATTGTAATTATCATTTGAGTTTTATTTGCAATCTTTGCCACATGGCCTTGTATTTGCAATCTTTGCCATATGGCCCCTAAACTTCAACTTCCTATCGATTAACACTCTAAGATCCTTAGCCCTATTACTTTCTTCTAGCCTAATCCCACCAATATAATACGACATTGGATATCTACTTATGCCAAAGAGAATGACATTACATTTACTCACATTGAACTGACACCCTTTTACCATGCCCACAATTCCAGCCTATTCAAATCATTTGGCACGTATTGCATATCATGCATTCCTGATTACCCTACCTATCTTTGCATCATCAGCAAATAGCTGTATGTCGCTTGTCAAATCCTTCTCAATATCATTAATGTACCGATTGAATAACAGTGGACCAAGCACTGATCCTTGTGGTACACCACTTGTTATTTTTTATTTTATTTATTTATTTTTTTAATTAATCTTTGTATTGATTATGGGCAGTACCACCCTTCATCACGTCCAGACTTGATATAGGCCTAAGCCTTTACAAGTGTTTATGCCTGTTTAACCTATATCTGTTCTAATTATCATTGTAGTCATTCTCTGGTGGCAACGCCATGCCACCAGTGTGTCCTATAGGGCCCTCAAGGAGAGAACTTTTATATCCTTCTGCGTAAGCCCAAGCTGTTTTAAGTCCTGATAGCTATCTGTGCTCCATACGCCATGTAAAGAGATGGTGGCGCTGGTAAACTTCGGAGTTGCCCCATGCTCCTCCCGTATCTTACTAACTAGATCTTAGTTATTCTTATAATATTATAACCTTATTATTATGGCTATAGGCTAGTGGGCGCCCTGTTCCAACCACCTTGGAATCAACCACTCAAACGTCTAAGTCTGGTTTACGCAAACCCGCGGAGGTCCTATAATGTGGTTCCACTTAAACCGTGTATACTCAGATCCCCCTTTACCACTTTTTGATATCTGTCAGTGAGCTATCTCTTATCCATGCTAATATTGTATTTGTATGCAGTACAGTAACGAGGGTATGAAGCGCGTGTGTCTAACTTGCGTCCCCTACCCAAAAAGTTTTGAAAAATTTAAATCTAACAAGTTAAATTTTGCTAAATGCAATATGTTAAATACTTACTATTAACCCCATCAAAATGAGTTGCAGTGTGTCGCAGAATTTGTGTCTAAAAAGGCGTATTGCCGAAGTTTAAAAATACAATATAAAATAAAGGACTTTTATATCTATTTATTTATTTTTATTTTTTACGTTTTGCGCCCCAAACCTAGTTGCGCCCGTGGCGGGCGCCTCTTTCGCCACGCCGACGTTACGACACTGTTTGTATGCTAATTATTTATCTTGTTTCCCTAAATTCGAAAAATTTTATAATTGGACGTGTTATTCTAAAGGAATCTAATAAATCTGTTCTTCTCCGTTAGAGATCGCTATTTATTTCGTGATGTAAGAAACAGTTTTCAGTCCCACGTGAACTCAGTCAACTGAATTTAGTGTTATTTAGAAATAAAAGCACGTGTTAATTTGTTACGATGCCTGGTAAATCTTACAGGATAGCTCGTGGCTCTACAAAGGGTCGAGGAAGACGTTGGGTTAAAGGGAAAAGTAGTAGTTCTAATCCGCAAACAAGGAAATTCCGTGATCTAGCAAAGACAGGTAATTTTGGTAAAAATTCAGGTAAGGTATCAATTTGTTGGTGAACATGAATCCCCCCTCCCCAACCCACACATTTAATTTCATTTTGTGTTCTTCGGAGAAATACCATAAAATTTTAATGGATGGATGTTCTAATCTGGTAAAGAGGTAAAGGATACCCTGATATGACTTTCTTATTAATTATCGCACGAATGAAAAGGGATAAATCCTGTAAAACCTGTCGTTCTCGGTCATTCTTTGACTCCAGGAGAGTTGATGTAATGATAATAATAATAAATCTTACCACTCTTTGACTCCAGAAGAATTAATGTCATACTAATAATAATAATGCCACAGACAATGCTACACTTAAAAATAATTTTTTTTTCTAAACACAATTTACTAGTTAAGCATTAATTTATGTCGCCAAATTAAGTTCTACATTAGGCTTACACAGTAAGATATGATTAACATGTTTAAGTTTAGAGGAATTACTGGATGGATATGGGAGAAATATTTCATTGCCAGAACAAAGGTAGGTCTACCTCTGGAAGTTATGCAAAGATATGGTGAATAAGAAAATAAGAAGCTTTTTATGTGGAGAATGATGAACGGAATTTATTGCCTGAATGTTTTATGCTAAAAGTATGAATTAACTTCAAAATTATAGATGTGTTACAAGCGGAGTAGACTTTTCATTGTAGGTTACAACAGTTGTAATCTTTGCTATAGTGATGTTATATTTGATATGAGGACTTCTCCTGTGATGAGTCTTTGATTCCAGGAGATTAGTAATAAGAAAAGATCAGTGAATAAATGTTGTGTGAACTGCTGCATATGTTATGTTATAACCTCAGTGTTTCTTTGCTGTCAGGAAGCAGTGCATTGTAGAATTTATACCACTTTCAGCTGCTGTGTACTCATATCGGAGTAATAGTATAATAATTGTCAAACACATTGTTTGGGTATGCATTTAAGTCTTCTCTGAGAACATTACACTTCATGAGAAGCAGTCAAGCCATAGGAGTCTCACTTCAGATCTAGGATATTTACTCTTCATAGACAAATACTGCACAGCTGCCACAAGTTGATCCCTTTTGGCACTATGTACTGATATCAAGATGCGCCATTTGGCTCTTGTGCTCAATACATATTTAACACAAATTGATACTATAAAATTGTACCATGTTGGTACTGCAATATCTTATAATATTGCAGGGATTGACACTGAGAAAACCTGACTATAGTATGTATGCTTAGACATTGATTATCATTTATGTTGTTGCTTCAAGAAAGAAACACATGTATAAGGATAATAAAGTAAGTTATTGCCAATATTTCCCATTGATTTCTAACTTAATTTCATAGCACAACATGATGTACCTTGTGCACACAGGCACAATTGCAGGATGGTGAACAGACTGGATTCAAAATGGAATAATCCTAACATAATACTAATCTTAACTGGTGTCCTGAGACTGGTGAAGGAATCCCTTTTCCTACCTATCCACAAGCATTTGTAAAATTACTAGTTAATGTTTATCCTGGCTGTTGTAAACTTAAAACAAAAATCTTAAAATGAATTAAGTTGAGTCATGAAATCCATAATGCTTTTCAAAGATTTAGAAATAAAACCGAAGTAAATTTATGGAGTTGTCTTGATGCAGGGATGTATTCCATATAACAATAGGAATGGTTTAACAGTGTAGAAAAACTCAAATTATACCGAACTTTGATACTATTATGTATATAACACTTTAAGAATAAGTCGTGATTTGAATTATTAATGTGAGAAATAGGGCTGAGAAATGAGAAATACTGTGGAGATTTCATGATGAATATAATTTTTTCAGAAGAGATAGAACAGGTTGGAGAGAAGGGGAACATGTTATTCCTTATTTACATTAACATTGAATTAATAAGTAATGGTTAGCAGCTCATATGGAAACAGAATTTATTAATTTCCATTTACAGGGCGATAATAATTAAAGTATCCCCGTTTATGGCCTTGTGGAGCACCACCCAATGATCCAAATGCTGTGAAACTTTGCAGGAATACATTGTGTGTCATGTGGAAGTGATTTCTGAGAAAAAAAAGCAGCTTCAAAATTCACTACCTGGGAGTGTTGTAAATGAAAAATGCATGGAATTTGCATATCATGCAACTCAGCAGGGGCCAGGATAGTTTAAAAAGATGGACATAGGATTTTCTCCTTCATTCTGATTGTTAATACCATCTGCAGTGATAGCACTAACCTTGCCCCAATGTGCTTTGCTTGTGAAGTTGTACTAACTATGGTGAACCTTGTTCAGGCAATGAAATTGCCTGAACAAGGTTCACCATCTTCATGTACTGTATCAAGACACATGGAATGTTCCTTACACAAGTGTCTAAAAATTCTATGGAAGATTCTGCATTTCTACCCATTCAAGATAACTGTGACACAGAAGTTGCACCTGCAGGACTTGGAAAGTCAACTGACATTTGCTTTAACATTCCTTGCTTGAGTGGAGTTGGATGCTGTGTGGACGTGGATGATTTTGTGTGGAGATGAGGGTCACTTTTACCTGAACAGCTATGAATACCCTTATTTGTCAGGTATGGGCTATGCAAAACCCACATGCAATTCAACAAATTCCGTTACATTCATCGAAAGTTACTGCCTGGTGCACGGTTAGGTTTCTTTTGTGTAACAGCTTTGTTTATCATTATACCATTCTTTTTTTGAGGATATTCACCAGTCAGGTCCTGTTACCTGCTCAGTTACTGCACTGCTGAGAGGTATTGTGATATGCCAAGCAATTTTATCATGGATTCGGTCATTTTCATGCAGGATGGGGCTCCCCTCCAAATATCGGCTGATCTGTACATGAGGTTCTTCGAGAATATCTCACAGAAACCAGAGTGATCAGGAAGTTACATTGTTCACCTGATCTGATCCCCTGTGACTTCTTGCTCTGAGGATTTCTCAAAGACAGGGTTTATCGGAATCATCCTAATAACTTGCCAGTGCTAAAAGACAGCTTAACGTGACATGTGCGCAACATCAATCTAGACCAGCTGATTCTGCAACTGAACACATTGTACAAAGATTTTTGGCATACCAGGAAGGGCAGCATGTTGAACTCATTGAATTTATGCTTGTTTTGCTTTTCTCCTTATACACACGGAAAAATTACAACTACATTCGGTACACCATACAGTGCCCCAGGTGGTAAATTTGAAATTACTTTTTTTTTCTTTCTTAGATATCGCTTCTGCATGACACATGGTGAAGCACCACCCAGTTGTTTCCCAAAACTTGAAGGTAGGCATATGCAATCAGAATAATTGAAATTTGGACAGTACTCTAAATTTTCACAAATTTCAAGGGCTTGACAGCCAAATTTACATTGACTAGAGTTCAGAGGCTTGTTTTGATTCAAAAAAAAAAAAAAGTTTCTATGTGGTACATTTCATAAGCTGCTTTCTTTTCTACTACTACCTTTGACTGTAGCTGGTGTTTATTGAATACCCTGTTCCTGTCAACTTTGTCATACTGTATTAGACAGATGAACCATTCTGCTGAGATTAAAATTCAGGAACGTCACAACTACATAATTTCTTTGACCTGCTGCCATTTACACTATACAGAGTTCTTTGAAACTAAATCCAGATTCTGCAGTTAGATTTAAATTTGATCATCTATTCCTTGAAACACGAAACTTTATGACACGATCTAAATCTAAACTGTTCTTGTGTGTGTATATATATATATATATGGCTCCAGAAATCCATTTGCCACAGGTGAGTTATTAGTGAGAATTGGTGAGTGAATTTTCAGCCTCGTTTTAAATGCATTCAAAATATGTTGCCATATTTGATTTGCATAATTTACGCTTTTGTTTAAAACATCATCTCATTTTTTATCTATTTATTAGATAAATAAATAAAAAAAATTAAAATATGAGACATATTTGAATTTAATTTAATAACTTAAAATTTAATAACTTAATTTAATAACTTAAATTAAAAAAAATTTAATTTAACAAGACAGATTTTCATTTGTTTCACTGCTAACTGTAATTTTCCGAACACCTCTCTGTAATACCTAAGTTGGTATGCATTTGTAATGTAGTATTGTCATAAGTTTATTTTCACAATTCACAACGTGAATTAGCTTAGCGTAATTATATACTCGCACATTTTACATGATGAAAAAAGCTTTTTCTTTTTTAATAGTATTATTTAAAAAAAAAAAAAACTTATGCTGCAAAGGTGAATCGGAGACCAGATCACATGATTGTTTCATTTATTGTTATTTTTGGTAAGCTGTATTTTTTAAAGGAATCAAATATGATAAAGCTGACTTGAAAACTGAAGGATTAAACCAAGAAAACTGACAATAGCATCAACCTGTCAGTATATAGAAAACCTACTAACACTGGATGCTACCTCCATTTCGACTCGTCTCACCACATATCCCAGAAACTCAACATTATCCATATGCTCAAAAAAAGAGCTATACAGTGTACCACAGACCCTAGCGACCTACAAGAATTAATGAAAATATCCAAAGATCTATCCCTAAATGGCTACCCTACAAGAATCATCAACAAGATTCTCTTTAGTGACATACCGCAAAGACAACGAGATGAAACCCAATACATCAGCTCTATAACAATTCCATTTGTTAGTGCCATATCCAGAAAATTAGCTCTTCTTCTAAAACCATATAATATCAGAGTAACCTTCAAACCTATTGAGACCATTCAAAAGTTTATAAGATCACCGAAAGATAGCCATCCTTTCTACAAATACTCTGGAGTTTATAACATACCTTGTTCTTGCAGTATTAATTACATCGGACAGACATCTAGAAGTTTTGATACAAGAAAGAAAGAAAGAACACATAGGCTATGTAAGGAATAACAGACAGGATGTATCAGACCTTTCTTCACACTTTGCCTCTACCATCCATAATATTGAATGGGATATGAGTCATATGCCCTCCATAGAAGACAACTACCATTCCAGAACATTTAAAGAAGCTGCTACAGTCGCCCTTTCAACGGGTAACTTAAATAAGAATCAAGGCCTAATCTTACCAGATATATGGAAAACTCTAATCAGATCATTTAACCAAAAAGAAATGAACTTTCATGAAAATTACATTAAAGATCTCAACAAATAAAACGTTGTGCTTGCGACACGCGTCTTATGTCATTGTATCACTCACGGTGATAACTTTATATAATTTTTAGAATTGTCAGTTAGTTTCCTAGTTTTTGTTACTTTCTATTGCTTACCAGTGTATTCCTTTGAAAATGCTGACAGATATCAGTCAGTGAAACATTGGATATTAAACTAATATTTACTTGACTAACATACAGAATTAAGTGTTTAATTTATTAATACTAGTAGTCAAGAAAAAGGTCATAATAATAATAATAAAATGGAGAAAAATTGTTGATAGGATATTAATAATAATGTAAACCTAACCATGTAGTGCTGTCATAGTAACCTGAACACTCCTTATGGGTATATATCAGGAAATTGATGATAATGATTACTTCACCCTTCATTATGGACAGTAAATGAAAACTAAACTTTTTAGTTTTGTTTAGTACAAAACTGAAGGCAAATTTAAGGGATTAGAATATACTAAAAACATGAAGAAAAAGGAGTTCTGTTGTCATCAACTAAAAACAATCACCACATGCTTTCAAGACATTAAACTGGTTGTACTATGAAGGCAGAGTTGAATTCTCTAACGTATAAAAAATATCCAAGGATGGCTCGCAGAAACTCCAGATTTGGCATGAAAATCAGCAATAAAAAGACCAAAACTATGAAAATAAGCAGGAGCATAGAAAACTTGAGCTGCATTCTGAATGGAGAGCCTATAGAACAAGTGAAATATTTCAGCTATTTAGACACAGTAAACTCACAAACTTCAGTTTCTGTGAGTTTACCTAACCTAATCTAACATTAAATTTTTGCAAAAATGCTGTGACATAGACTTGTCCAGAAATTAACCAGGAAACACAACACTGCTTTCTAGAAGATAGATTGTAAGATGTTTGAACATGAAGTGCCTTTTTAATACAGCCTATTATAAAGTTAAATTCAGTAAATTATTTCCTGGAAATTAAAGATGCAAAGAAATTATATTCTTGGTTTAATCCTTTATCCAAGTTAAGGCAAACAAAGTTTGCATGTGAAGTAACTTCACGACTGGGCAACTCGTATATAGAGGCTAATGACTTCACATCACTTGCCTTAGTATCCCATAATGCAAAGCACATATCCTTACGGACATATGCTATGCATTATTAGAAGGGTGACTCCTCAGACTGGTTTAGACTTTTATTGAGGTCTCATCAGTGGTAGCCAGACCCAGAAGCTGTACCAAGGTTGAAGTGATGCAGAAGTCATATTTCTATATACAAATAGCCAAGAAATTATATTCTTGGTTTAATCTTTTATCCAAATGTAAGCAAAGTTTGCACGTGAAGTAACTTCATGACTGGACAACTCGTGTGTGTGTGTATATATATATATGCTAATGACTTCACATCACTTAGTATCCCATAATTCCAAACACATATCCTTACAGACGTGTCAAGAAATTATATTCATTATCCATCTTTAATTTCTAGTATAACCAAGTGGAAAAACTTTCAACATCTGTCTGAAATCCAGAGTATTTTAGTAATAAGATGTGACACCTTTTGGCTACTTGTATATGGAAATATGACTTCTGCATTACTTCAATCTTGGTATCACTTCTGGGTCTGGCTCCCACTCACGAGACCTCAATAAAGGTCGAAACTGGTGCAACTCTGGCTCTAATTTGAGAGGTTCTGCTTGGGGATAGATTTTTGCCTGTCTCTGAATGGGGCCACCGCTAAGATTATGGCTCTTCTTGGTGGTGGGGGTGAGCCTGCCACTGGGTAGAGCCAATGCTGAAAAGTTGTTCTCGGTGATGGAGTGAGCCTGTCACTGAGTGGAACAACGCTGAGTTGGGCGATCTTGCGGGATCGTCTTATTTTTAGAGCCCGCATCACCTATGCAAAGTCAAAACCAATCTAGGTAGACCCTTCTCATAATGCATAGTATTATACATGTCCATAAGGATATGTGCTTTACATTATGGGATACTAAGGCAAGTGATGTGAAGTTAGCCTTTGTGTATGAGTTGCCCAATTGTGAAGGTACTTCACATGCAGACTTTGTTTGCTTACACTTGGATAAAGGATTAAACCAAGAATATGATTTCTTGGCATTTTTAATTTATAATATAATGAAGTGGAAAAATTTTCAACAGAAAATATTTACTGACATTAAAATCTTCATAGACCCAGTAGTAGAACAGTATCAGAGTGTAATAAAATGTAAAGAATTTGTCAGTTAGATGCTGATAAAGAAAAATTAGTTAAGGAAATCAAAGACTCAAGTGATGAATCTCTTTCAGATGCTTCTACAGATATTTCAGATGAGGAGAAACTTGTCCATTATGAGATTCATAGATAATAATTGGAAGCAGCATATTTTTACATGAGCTCTCTACAAAACTCATCTGCACTTGACTTTGATAGATGAGAAAATGAAATGAACCAGTTCTTCACTGAAGACTAGTAATTGATTAGCAGATAGTTGAACAGAAGTAGCATGTAACTGGGGGTTAGAAACAATGGACTAGTGACAAAATTAAAGAGACATGGCAGATTTTTCAGATTGCGGCACGTTATTTGAATTTGGCTTTTTAATTCTATTAAAGATGTTCTGTTTGTTGCTGGAATGGCCATGGTAGGTAATCTCTCTCTCTCAGTTCATATTATGGGTGAGTAAAATTTTTTGCGACCAGTAGATTTAAGTGGCATTTCTGGGGGAGCTCCCATGTGCGTGTGTGTGCACACACGCATGCTGTTCTGGTCTTGTAAAACAGTAGGTGCTGCATCCATTACTAGCAGGAAAAGTTGAAAATTAAAATTATTCTGCATTAGTATATCATGTGTGAGGTATAGATAAGGATTGAGAAAGAAGAAATCTGTTGACATTTTTCTTAAAGAGCTGGAGATTGAAGTTGTTGGAGGCTGTTCCCGAGAACAGTGGTAGATGGAATAATTGAAGAAAAGGAGAAGCAGGTTCAATGTGTTTGCAGTTGTATGGAAAAGATATGTTGGTCGGCTGTGCTAAGTGTGCATTTAAAATTCCCATTTTATATCAATCCACACAAGTCATGAACTTCCAGGAAGTATGCCAAGATAGGTAAAAGAAAAAAAATATTATATATATCAAGTGGCATGAGACAGTAATGGCCATTTATCTGACTCTTAGGAAGGCAGTTTGTCATTCTGATAAAGAGTCATAATTGAAGTGCAGTTACATAGTGCTGTTCAGAAGTTATTTGACATGCAGAGGGTTGGATAATTGAAGGGTCATTGTTTTGAAGGTGATATAAACAGTAGGTCACAGTAATTGTAGATTTCTGTAATATAAACTTAGTTATGTACCACTGACATAGTTTCCTGTACACCCTTATAGGGTACATATCAGGAATTTTTGATGATATATAATCATGTTATTGTATTGCTGGCATCTGTGTGATCTAATTGTAATCCTCCCATCTCCATATATTGTCTTCTATAACTGAGTCTCTAAGACGGCATAGTTTACTCAGGCTTTCTGTACATTATTATTATTATTATTATTATTATTACGGGTATCTCCATGGAGTCAATAGACTCATCGCGGGAGACCCAAACTAGCAAAACAATATCTGTCATATCTCTTCTTGAATTCATTTACAGATGAAGAGCTCACAACAAAGTCAGGCAATGAATTCCACTCATTCACCACCCTCCAGGCAAAAAACCTTGTTCTGACACCTTTGTTAACCACACTCTTCTTTAATTTCCAGAGATGACCTCTTGTTCTTCCATCACTATCACACAGCTGAAACATTTCCCCTGCATCAATCCTATAAAAACCTTTTAGTAATTTGAATGTTTCTATCATATCCCCTCTTCTTCGCCTATCAACCAATCTCTGCAATCCACAAGCTCTCAATCTATCAATGTAGGGAGCATTTTTTATATCACTCACCAACTTGGTCACTCTTCTCTGAACCCTCTCCACAGCCTCCTCATCTCCAAGGAATCCAGGTGACCAGACCTGAGCACAGTAATCCAAATGTGGAAGTATCAATGCTTTATAAAGGGGAATAATAACCTCTTTATCTCTGGATGTCAGTGTGTTCCTCAACAACCAAGTAATCCTATGTGCAATCTTGGACACCTTAGCAATGTGTCCTCTGAACTTCATCTCCTTATCTACCAATACCCCTAAGTCCCTAGCCTCATCAATCTCTTGGAGTACCTTTCCATCTATGTAGTACACAGCTGGTAATCTTTTAATCCCAAAATGCAAGACTTTACACTTTTCCACATTGAACTGACATCCATTTTCTTTTGCCCATTTTACCAGCTTATTTAAATCCTCCTGCAAACTTTCAACATCAGCTTGATTTTTTATTGCACTACACAACTTTGCATCATCAGCAAACAACTGAATATCTCCCTTTAAGTCGTTTCCTATATCATTTATATACAAATTAAACAACATTGGCCCAAGCACAGAGCCCTGAGGCACACCACTGGTCACCTGCCTCATTCTGGACTCGGCTCCTCCATACACCACCTTATGGTATCTCTCCTTGAGCCATTCTCCTATCCATATCACCAATTTAATATCCATTCCCATCTGCTCCAATTTGCGTAACAGTGTTCTATGGGGTATCCTGTCAAAAGCCTTAGCAAAATCCAGAAGTACCACTGTGTAGCCAGTTCCTTTGTCCAACTCTGATGTTATTCTATTATGGATAGTTAATAGATTGCTAAGGCAGGATCTACCTTTAACAAAACCATGTTGGCCTCTATAGAGTATCATATCCTGATCCACCCATTCTTGAATTTTGTCTTTAACCAACTTTTCCAATACTTTTACCACTACTCCTGAGATGGTGATTGGTCTGTAATTCAATACTGCAGTTTTAGAGCTACCCTTATGCAAAGGAACCACTTTGCCTAACTTCCACTCCCTAGGGACCATACCAGAGTTCAAACTTAAATTAAATATCCAGGTAAGAGGGGTTGACAATTCATTTGCACATTCATGCAACACCCGAGCTGATATTCCATCTAAGCCTACCGCAGTGTTTGCATTTAAGTTTCGCAATATATTTAATACCTCTGATTCTTTAGCTTCAATTCTCACATTAGGTATTGCTATAGGTATAGAGATATCCTCACTTGGGTGATAGACTTTTGAGAAGTGATCACTCAGTAACTCAACTATTACATCTGATTTTGTCACCTCAATACCATCAGCACCCACTAAGGTTATCCTTCCGAAGTCATTCTTCCTCTTACTTGCCACATAGCGGAAGAACTCTTTGGGATTACCCTTGATCTCTTTGGCTAAGGTCTTCTCATAATCTGATTTAGCTTTTCTTACTATGCTGGTAACCTTCCTAGCTTGAGCCTTGTACTGCGCATGGGTGTCCTGATTGCCCTTCTCCTTGTAAATTCTCCATAACATTTTCTTTTTTTGTAGTTCAAGCTTGATACTACTGCTCATCCATCTAATGCCTGCCTTGTTTGACCTCCTGACCATGGGGACACAATCTATTATTGCTTTCCTCAGATACCCGCTGATTTTATCCCAAGCACTGCTAACATCTTTCCCTTGCAATATGTTCTGCCATGGGATGGCTGCAAGCTCACTCCGAAGCTTGTTATAATTGCCTAACCTGTAGTTTCGTACATACCCCTTCTTAATAGAAAAATCCACAGATTTTGCAACCTCCCAAGTCAATACCACATGATCGCTTTCACCAACTGGAGGTAACGAGGTCACCTTACTTATGCATATAACCTCTGAACCAATAACCAGGTCCAACACTCTCACACCACGTGTCCCTTCAGTTACGTGCTGTTTCAAGTAATTATCTCGTAGCAGATGTATGAACTCCATTTCCTTTTTGCTACGTGATATTTCCTCCTTCCAATTGATATCACCATAATTAAAATCCCCCATAATAATCACTAAGCCTTCACTCATTGCACTAAGTTGCTGATGCATGAATTCAATATCTCCCCCTGTACTCCCTGGCCTATAGCAGCATCCAACTGTATATTTGGTTGCGTTGGTCACTATTTCGCACCAGACTGCCTCAAATGAACTCTCATTTACATGTCTATCATCATGATATACTACTTTCTTTGGCTGCAACACATCAGCTATCATCAACAGTACTCCTCCTCCTGTTCTATCTTCTCTATCCTCCCTGAAAGTTCATTTTAGACTAAGCCTACATCACAAAGTTCATTTTAGATTAAGCATTCCATGTGATGGGATGTACTTTCTCTGTACATGTTAGCTCTTGCTGGTCAAAATCCTTAATCAGCCCAGATATAAACTCATCAAACTAGCTTCTCTCTCTCTCTCCCTCTTTTTTTTTTTTTTTTTAATTCTGTTTACCTCTGTTTTTTGAATAAGCAGTTTCCCAAAGACTTAACTGTTTAGAAAAACATTTTATTTATTTATTATTATTATTTTTTTTACAGTTGTACTATATTAGTACTCCTTTTCCTAGTCCAACTTAGTTACGTAATGGAAGTTTTACAACCCTCTTTTTATGGGGAATTAATCATTATCATCATGCATATCAAGGATTTAGGCCTAGCGGCCTGTTTCGGCCTTAGAAATCATCGTTGAATCTTTTAAGAGGTCCTGGTTTTCTTTTTCCGAATGGCTTGTACTTTAAGGCTTGTTTTGGTAATCTTTCTTTTTTCATTCTTTGAACGTGTTCTATCGATTTATATTTTTAGATTTTTTCTATTACTGATTCTTGGTTAATTCTTTCATAATTTCTTCGTTTCTTTTGAGATCAAATAGAGTATACCTTGCAGTTTTTCTCATAAACTTCATTTCTCCTGTTATTAATCTTTGTTTGTCTTTTTGTTTTATTGTCCAGATTTCATTTCCATATAATAAGACTGATTGGGATAATGTATTGTATACTTTTAATCTGGTTTGTTTTTGAACTAGATTTGGTTTAAATATAGAGTTAATTACACCTGTTATATTTAAATATTTCGTAATTTTTAGGTTTACATCTTTTTCATTTTCATATGTGATCATACATCATAGGTAGTTAAATGAATTCACCTATTCTAAGATCTTGTTATCTATTACTATTTTTGTTCTTACTGGATCTTGTCCTTTTAAGGCCATAGTTTTTGATTTTTCAGTTGATATTATCATACCATAATCTTTGGCTATCTCATTTAGATCTAAAATAGCTTTCTGTAAGTTATCTTCAGAATTTATAATTATTATTTGGTCGTTGGCAAAAAGGAGAGTGTTTAAGTTCACAGTAGGAGAATTCATTTAGGTAAATATTAAAGTGAGTTGCTCAGAGGGGGCATTCCTGTCGGACCCCATGGTTTATCTCTCTCGTATATGATAGCTCATGATTTAATTTTTTTAAATTTAATTTTGATCTTATTTGTATTTGATTATTTTCATATATACTTATGATATCTTAGGATATTATTTGGTATTTGTCTTTCTTTTAACATGTTAAATAAAATGCTTCTTTTAACTTTGTCAAATGCTTTTTCAAAGTCAATAAATGCAATATGTGCATTTATTAAATTGTATTCTCTTCTTTTCTCTATTATTAATTTTAGGCAAAAGGCTAGGTCTATACATGATCGTCCTTTTCTAAATCTATTCTGTACTTCTAAAATAAAGTTTTCGGAATATTTCATTCGTTTGCTATTTAAAATTCTACAATATATTTTACCAGGAATTTAGTATACTTATACCTCTATAGTTTTTGGGGTCATCTCTATTACATTTTTTAAAGATGGGTATTTACCAGTTGTATAAATTTTATTTAAAAATAATAAGAGTCTTTCTTTGAATCTTGTTCCTGCATATTTATATACTTCTGAACCTAGCTTATCTTGTACAGGTGATTTTTCGTTTTTTGTTTGTTTCAAGCTGATTTCTAATTCTTCTTTAGTTATTTCCTTTTTATTTTCATTAAATGTTTGCCGGTTGTCTTTTTTAAAATATTTATCTGTCCACAATTCTGCGTAGAAATTTAGAAATTCTTCTAATTTCAATTTGGTATTTAATTTAATGTTTTCTTTAGTATCTGCATTTAGGTGTTTCAAAATCTTATATACATTGGGTCTTATTTTATATAAATCATTTTCTAAATTAGAAATGAATTTGTTCCATGATTCGCTGTCTTTTTCTGACTTCTCTTTTAGCTATGGCTCTTATTCGTTTGTATTCTACTAAGGGGCTCTGTCCCCTGGAGCTACCCCCCCCCCTCCCGTGTTCCAGACTGGTAGGCCAGTTCTCCTTGAATTCTGATGACTCGAAAGGGGGTTCCTCCCCCCCTGGTGCCTAACCCCCCCAAGTTCCAGACCGGTAGGCCAGTTCTCCTTGAATTCTGATGACTTGAATTTCGAAGACTCGAAAGGGGGTTCAACCCTTCTGGCACCTACGGCGCCCAACCCCTTGAGTTCCGGACTGATAGGCCGGTTCACTTCTGAGTTTCAAAACGTTTCAAATAACTTGAAAAAAAACGTTACACAAAAAAGCTTATCATTTTATATATATAGGGGTAGATTTCATCTTCTAATCTTTTATTGCTTAACCATTTATGATAGGCTTTTTTTTTATTTTGATTATTTTTTTGGTTGTATCATCCCATATCTTCAGTTTTTTTCCTTTTATTGAATTTTCTGGTCTTTCCTAAGCATTCACTTGCTGCTGCATTTAGTATCGTTTTTATATTAAGCCATTCTATTTCTATTTCTTCATTTTGTTTTTTTTTATCTAGATATTGGTTAATTAATTCTTGGTTAATTGGGAAATTAATTTATATATAAATAATTTTGCTCCAACAGTATAGCTTATCTTTGTCGAGATGATTACCTGCTTTTAATTTTGTATCGTCATTTTTAAAATGTCTCTTTATTGTGGCAATTGCATCAACAGTTTTGTTATGTATTAATTGACTGTAATACATCTGAATTTTTAAATCATAACTCAGAATGTTGCCTTATTCCCCCCTCCCTTTCCCTACAAAAAGTTTAATTGCATTTTTTTATGTTCATAGCTAATTTAGGCCATTTGACACAGGATGCTTTGGCTAAACATGATGTAATTCATAAAATATCCAATGATAACATACTGGATGAAGAAACACGAAGTATTGGTGCTAGGACATCTGATACTTTTGCTACCACTTGGTCAGAATGCTCTAATCCATCATTTAATAGGTGAGTTTATTCAGAAATTTGCAAATTGGAATTTATAAAGAATCCCTTTGATAAACTGATATAATTTTCATGCATTTTCGTGCCATGAATATCCAGTACATTAGACACTATTAAACTCCCTGTTTGGTTACTTGAAACATTGCTTTCTGCTAGCATATTGTTTAGTGACCAGCTGCAGAGATGAGTGGTTTATAAAAAGGATAGCTGTTGAGTAAATCAGTTAGCAAACCAAACAACAAATTGAAATATTTTGCTTTGCATATCTAAGTGAGAGAACTAATTTCGCTGTGATGAATTTGAATATAAGCTTCAAATCACCTTGAAGTGTGTTTTGACATTCAATTTCACATGCTAATGTTTATATGCATTTGCAAATTTACTTCGGAATGCTCTGTAGATGATATTCGACCAGAAATGCTCATTTATGGATGTATAAAACTTTAAAGTAGATGATGTACTTCATAGTATTTAATCATAGCCATTTTCTCATTGGATTCTTTCATATTGATAGTAAGTGTATTTGAATAGAGGGATATTCATGACCTTCAGAATAGGCTTCATACTTGCTCTCCATTCAACAGGCCTGTGGGTTCAGATCCTGCTATGTGAATTTCATTATCTAGTGCAGGGGTCGCCAAACTTCTTTGATCGTCGACCCCTTCAAGAGTTTCTTTATGTTTTATCGACCCCCTCTATTTTACTATTACGTAATTATAATAGGACAAGCGAAAAAGATGCTTAAGTTTTTAGATTGTTTATTTTATAGTTACAGTGTTTATTGTATGTATAATATAGTATAGTTCGCCCACCGATTAGAGATACCTTGACACTTCTGCGCATGTCAGAAAAAGGAGAATCCATTCCGATAATAGGGTAATCAATCCGTCTTCTGGGATGAGTTTGTTTATTATTACAGGTCGGAAAATTTAGCTTTTCTTTTACGAACATTGTAGTTTTTAAAGTATAACTATTTTGCTTGTGTAACAGTTGGAAAAATGTACGTAGAGTATTAACAAAATTAAAAAAGGTATAGCATAAAACAAAAATTTAACTAAGTTTATTTTTAAGAACGTTTTCTATAAATAAAAATAATTATACAGAAAAACAGAAATTTTTTCAAACGAACTTAGATATTCTAAACTCTCAGTTGAGAGAACTGAGACACTTTAATGTCCTAAACTGATTAATTATTTATGACTTGTGACTCTTAACAAACATGCAAAAAAATGTTGGAAAAAATACCACTATCAAATCCTTTTAATATTCATAGTCATCTCAGTCGGTGTTCGAATCACTTTCACTTAAACTGATCACCAAACGTTCGCATAATTCTTCGATAATTCCGTCACTGTCCCAATACATATTTTCTAATGAGGTGACATGAGAGCAATATTTTCCCCAGTTTTGAACTGTAATACTTTCAATCCCCTGTTCTGAAGGCTTAAAAAGTTTCTACATGTCAATATCTCCAGTTATGTTGTGATGGCGAATGAAACTTTTCACTTCTGCCCAAACATACTCACTAGCATTAACATCGCAATGATATGGTGGTAGCCTCAAAGCTAGAAATCCATGCTCTGAGCATCGTGTCGAATTTAAATAGTTTAGTTGTGGGCGAGTTTCTTTTGACCAAATTAAGCAATTCAATTTTTCGCATATCAGGGGAATGAGAAATGTTATTTGCAGAGAGCCAATCCATAAGAACTTGCTTCTTATTAGACCAATTTGGAACTTTGTTTAATCGAATATATGAAGCGTTATCAATTATAACAACAGCATTTTTAGGAAGGTTTGGAATCAGTTTTTCTTCTTCCCACTTTTCGAAGATCATAGAATTCATTTGCCTATGGTAATTGGCTTTGTATAGTAAGTTTGAATTCGGTAAAAAAACCCATTTCTCCACCCGCACACAAAATTATTATGCATCGCGAGGCATTTCCGGTTTGTAGCACTCCACATTCTTCTTTAGACTGCCAACATTTTCCATAAGTTAAATTACTATCAATCCAAGTTTCATCTAGATACACAATCGGTCTTTTCTCCTCCCCAAAACGTCTTATTGCTCTCAAATACTGCATTCTAGATAAAACAATGTCACTTCACTCCATGATAAGTTTCCTTTTATTCTGGGACTTTTTAAAACAAAATCCGATTTCATTAAGTATTTTCCTTAAAGTTTCTCTTTTCCAAGGAAAATTAATTTTTTCTTTAAGCACAGGAACCAATTTCGGAACAGTTGGATCTCTTTTCTCGACCATGTAAAATTCGTGAATAGTTCTTATAACGTCTACATCAAAATCATTCAAAGCTACGGTTTCGATGGTTTTCTTTACTCTGGCGGTTTTTTCTTAGGAGATTTAAATTTTGGCTTACCTTCACCTTTTGATTCCCTACGAATTCTTTTAACAGTCGACCCCGATACGCTCGCAATTGCACTTGCACGTTTTATGACTCAAGAAAGGGGAACAAGGAGACGATTCTTTTTTGCAGAATGTCAGCACATTATTCAATATTCTTTTGCAAGAGCTACTGAAACATATAACAACAGAACTTGTTGACTGTACTGGATCCATCGTACAAATTAATAATAAAAAAAAATAATGCAAAAAAGTGACAACAAAAATCAAGCTAGTACTAGTACAGCGACAGACAAGAAAGCACGTGATTTCGCATGTTGGCGACCAATTCGTACATCCTTCATTTTTTTCTCCCCTTCAACATGAATCGACTATTCTTGGCAAAATGCCAAGGAGAGATCTACAAACGGTGGGCGAACTATATATATTATTATATTACTATTACTACTACTATTACTATCACTAGTAATATCACTGGTATTACTAGTGATATTAATAAACTACTGGTATTACTACCAGCCCTTCTCAACTCTTCAACATAGAAAAGTTTAGTTCATGAATGAATAACGATTGAATTATAATATGCATGTTGATGAATTTTAGAACATTAACGCTCACTTGTATGTCGATGTGCAAAAATGAGACTGGGATCGAATATGTGTAAGTATAAGTAAATAAGCAACCACGCACGTGTTGCTATCTTGCTCCCACCGCGCCGGCCGGGCGGGAACCACAGACATCCGTTTATTGGTAAATACGTCATTTTGGCTTACTCGATTGGCCTCCGTAACTATTTTCATGACCTTGCTCCATCTTACAGGTCTTATTCATGTCACTGTTCCCACGATTCACTCTTAATTGTGTTTCATTCAGGATGGAGTTAATTCAAGTTAACCAAATTAAATATTACCCTTACAATGATGTCTTATATTTTTCTATCGACCCTAACAATGTTATATTGACCCCTGGGGGTCGTTATCGACCACTTTGGCGACCACTGATCTAGTGTGACACTATGTTTATTGGAGGTCTGAAGGGACTTGTAAAAGTTCCAGATTTGAGATTTCTGGAGCCAGGTTTCCAAATTATGCATAAAAAAATAAATTTTATATATATATATATATATATATATATATATAATATGAGGTGGTATCAAAAAGTTTCGAGACTAGCTCTGTTTACGAGAAATTACTTTATTTATCGATGTTTACACACTATCACCTTCAAAATAACCTCCTTGCATATCAATACAGTGCTCCCAGCATTCTTGCCACTTCTGGAATGTGTCCTGGAAATCTTCTTTTCGAAGCATGTCAAGCATCTTCTGCGATTCCCGCTGGATCTCCGCAACGGTGTCAAAATGGTGACCTTTGAGCTGGATCTTCATCTTCGGGAAGAGGGTGAAGTCTGCAGGAGCCAAATCTGGCGAGTAGGGTGGGTACAAAAGTGAGATCATGTTTCTAGCAAGAAACTCACGTGTGAGGAGAGCTGTGTGACAGGGTGCATTGTTGTCGTGGAGCATCCAGTTTTTCATGCGTCACAGATCTAGTCGCTTTTGCCAAATGTCCTCCCTCAGATGCCTTAAAACCTGGCAGTAGAACTCGGTATTGGCGGTCTGACCCCTGAGGACGAATTCTCGATGGGCAATGCCGCGAACGTCGAAAAAGACGATGCACTTGTTCGAGTTGCGGACCTACCTTGCCTTTTTCGGTTGTGGAGATGATGGGCTTTTCCACTGTGAAGACTGTTGCTGCGTCTCAGGGTCATTCCTGTACACCCAAGTTTCGTCACTGGTAATGATCCTCGAATTTCATGTTTGGTCTTTGTTCTAACTTACTGTCCATGATGAAATCGCAGATGTGGTAATGCAGGTGGTCATAATAGCATCAGTTCCACAGCTGCCGATGTACACAGGACGATTTCTTTTGGCGCACTGACTTATGAAGGTTGGTGCTCCCTTTGACTGTGCATACAACCTTTTGCTGCCATCTGTTGGCACGTTACAAACCTAGTCTCGAAACTTTTTGATATCACCTCGTGTATAATATCAGCCATGAATAGAAAAATGAGAACTCCATGGCAGATGCAAGAAGTTCGTTGAAGTTTTGGCAAAGAAGAAAGCACATAAACTTCCTAACAAATGCTTTCAGAGAATACAGGGAAAAATGTAAAAAAGCAAAGTAGCATGTGAAAAACTAAACGAAAGTCACAGGAAGACTTGAAAGAATATAGAAGTTAACATTCTGTCATCTTTCTGATATTTATTATTTATACAGGTACTCCATGGAGTCGAGACTAATTGCAGGTGACTCACATTATCAATTAACACAATACCTATCATAAAGCTGCAACTTAATCACTATTGGTGTGCTTACGACCACCTCTGGCAATCCATTCCACCTATTCACCACTCCAAGTAATGAATCTTTTAGGCACACCTTTGGTCTACCTCTTTCCTTGCAGATCCCAATCTAATGCTTGTTTGACTTTGTCCTTTTCTTGTTTTCTTAGTACATGCCCTATCCATCTTCATTTTCTCTGATCGATGTCATACATTGGTTTTTTTTATAGTTTTTTGCTATAACTCTGTTGGATATCTTTTCTGGCCATTTTATTTGTAGAATTCTTAAACATTGATCTTTGCAGTTTTTTTTCTAATTGCCTTTGTTGTTATCCATGTTTCTGCTGCATAGAGTAGAACTGATTTGATATTTGTATTAAATAACCTGATTTTGTTTTTTAAGCTTATTTGCTTTAATCTCCATATTTTACCTAATATGTTAAAAATTATCTGTGCTCTCTGTATCTTAGATTTTATATCTTCCTCTGCTTTTCTCTGTTTATTTATTATTGATCCCACAGGTAATTAAAGTTCTCCACTGTTTCTATTGACTGTCCATTACTATGCCTTCTTTTTGTTTATTATTTATTTTCATTATTTTTGTTTTCATTTATTTATTCTTAATCCAATAGTCACGCCTTCTTCATCGAATTTTGTTTTTATCTTAATTAAAGATGCCAAGAATATAATTTCTTGGCATCTTTAATTTAATTTTCATCCAAGTGAAAAAATTCAGCAACAAGCTCTGATCCAGAGTATTTTAATAGTAAGGCATTATACCATTTCACTACTTGTATATGGGAAATGTATGACTTCATTACTTCCACCTTGGTATTTGTTTGGGGCTGCTTGCTTCCTAGGGAGTAGAGAGGTTTTGCTGTGTGGTAGGTTTTTGCTGTCACCGAGTAGAGCCACTGCTGAGTTTATTGCCTAGAGTTATTCAGGTCAGGAGTAATGAGTTTAATAGTGATCTTTTAGGATCACTCAGAGAAAGAGAGAGAGAGATATTTAGATTTATTTTGTAGATTACTTAATTTTTGGAGAGGTATCCTACGCTTTATCATACCTTAATAACGGTCAAAACTGGTCTGGGCAGTGACCCTTCCCATGATGCGTAGCATTATACACCTGAACAGATAAGTACTTTGCATTATGAGATATTAAGGAAATTAAAATGAAGTCATTAGCCTCTCTATACGAGGATCCTAGTCGTGAAGATATTTCATGCACAAACTTTGTTTGCTTACACTTGGATAAAGGATTAAACAAGAATTGTAGTTTCTTGGCATCTTTAATTTAAAACCAAGTAAAAAACAAGCTACATTTTTTAGTTTGGACTGCTTTGTGCACATTTGTTGGAAACCAAGGCTTGGATAAGGGTATGGGATTTTCAGTGGATGGGGAATAAAGGCTCTCATCTCAGCAAAATAAGTGAGTTTTTAATGATACTTGTGATATAGGAGAAAAATTTCTTAAAACACATAGGCACAAGTCAAATCAATTATTTATTAATGCAATTATTTTCATCTGAAACTAACAGTTTGTCAATAAACAAGAAATTTCAAAGATGGAGCAACAGTTTTTTTTTTTCCTCCCTCAGATATGAGCCATGTGATAAATGATGGGTAAGGTATGATATATAAATTTACTGCTTACCATTAATAAGGATAAGACTCTTCCAGATGTTTTGGCAAGGAATGACAGTCGTTATATTTCAGTTTGGGTAGTGGAATAGTGCTTCATTGCTCTCTTTGAAGAACTTCTCAAGTTTATAACGACACCAGTAACAGACTGATTCAGGAGAAAAGGATGATGTGGGCTGCTCCATAACTGTCCTTTTAAGTTTGAGTTATTGTTCAAGAAGTGCTGAAGCACTATTACACCACCCATTCTTAAAGCGGAATGACTTAGCAAAAAAAAAAATTGGAAGAGTTTTATCCTTATTAATGGCAAGCAGTAATCCTTAATCTACACAATGCATAATATTTTACCTTACTGTCTGGCTTATGTTGTCACTTCACTGCTTGGCTCATATCTGTTGAAAGGTGAAAAACAAAACAAAATTCATTGATGCTCTACCTTTTGAACCTTGTTCACTAATGATAATCTCTTAGTTTAAGATAGAATCTCTGCAATAATAAAGTTTTTGTCTATGTTTTCAGAAATCTGTTTACCACCAAGAATAATTTCAGTTATTATCCATGTTTCTTATTTTACAGATCATCCTTCTCCCAGCCAATCTCAGCCCCACATCCCATGGCATTCCAATGGGATAACCTCTAAGATTTCTATGCCTCTTTCCATGTCTGATTATCCCATTGGAATGCCATGGGATGTGGGGGCTGAGATTGGCTGGGAGAAGGATGATCTGTAAAATAAGAAACATGGATGAGGTTATAGTCAGAGTTGTCAAGCAAAGATCTAACATCAACGGTGTTTTTGGATGGAGAGCTGGTTAAGAAAAGGTCCTGGTATTGAGAAAATGATGTCGATTACTTGGAATTTTGGTAGGTAAGTAACAGTTAGTGTTAGATCTTTATTGATAACCAACAGTCCAGCTTCTCTTTCAGCTTGGTCTCTGAAATGAAAGAAGAATGAGCCAGTTGGAATTATGAATGTTAATCTGCATGTAAGATTATCTCATGTTTGGGTAATTAGACTATATGTAATCAACATTGAGAGATAAAAAAAAAAAAAAAGGTAATTTCTAATTGTCATAGGAGAGCGATAAAGACAGCAAATCTTGAGCCAAAGTAGATCATCATATAAGGAGATTTGGATCTGATAACTTTTGGGATATCTATCCTCATAAAAATTCTCTCCTTGTAGAATGCATGAAATAATGTGACAAGTTGAGGTGAGTGAGTTATTGAAAATGTCAGTTGAGGTTTTGTGATAAATAACAGATCAGGTTTTGGATGACTGCAATTGATGTTGCATGTTGGGAAATTGTGTGTGTGTGTGTGTGAAAGTGTTCTTTAATGGAATTTTTTGGGTATTTTTTTTTTTGCATTTTTGATATTTCTAGAAATTTTTTTGTTGTTTTTAGTGAAGATTTTTTTTAACCAGTGACACTCATTTTTTTATGCTGTCTTTCATGGTAATGGAATATTCAGAAAATTTAATGAGTAGGGGGCATTGTATATAGATACCCTATGGTCTAGTACTTGTGGACCTGACTCCCACACAAGGAGCACCCAGATCTAATCTTGGTGGCCTCAGCCTGTAAGATGCTATATTCAGACTCCCTCCAGGTATAACCTGGCACAGTAAGCAGCACCAGTAGTAGGATAGTTCATCATCTGATTGGGAATCCTTCCAAAACATTATTACTAACTTTGGTTTGGTTCTGTTTGGCAGTTGGCTTATGGAAGCTACTGTAATGATTCTGTACCCTTAAATGGTGGAGACACTAGTTCCCCATCTTGAATAATTATACTGTGGAGATGTGCCTAGTAAGGACATTTCATGTAAAAAGAAAGGGAGCAGAACAAAACTCATCATCATCATCATCAAATTCCTGCTATGTACCCTCAAGGGGTGTACAGGATATGACAGTACTACATGAAAAAATTACATCATTACTAACTTCCTGTTCTACAATTTTCCTCCAAATCAGTCTGTTACTTGTCAAGACTCCAACATTATCAGATCTTATATTTCTATCGTCTAAGGCACTTTGTACCGTATCAATCCACCTATATCTTGGTCTTCCTCTGGGTCGTTTTCCTGCCAACCTGGCAGAGAACACTTGTTTTACTAATCTTTCCTCTCCCATTCTATTTAAGTGACCATACCACCTGAGATTAGCTCTGCTAATGCATTCCTGGATGCTGACAATGTCAAGTTCTTTCTTAATATCCTCGTTTTTAATATGATATTGCCATTGATGCCATCTGTTCACGCCTCTAATCTTTCTCAGGACTCTCATATCTGCGGTCTCTAGTCTTTGGTCAAGTGTTTTACTTCTGACCCAGCTCTCAGATCGATAAGTTAAAACTGGTTTGAACACCGTCTTGTATACAGCTAATTTAGTGTTCCGACTAATTTCTCTCTTATTCCATATGAATTTATTCAATTGACTTCCCACCATACCAGCTTTGCTGATTCTGTTGTCTATTTCTATATTTAATTTACCATCTTCAGTAAAAATTGTGCCTAAGTAGCTGAAATGTTTTACTTGTTCCACAGGTTCTCCATTCACAACACAGTTGACATTTTCAATGATTCTGCCTATTTTCATTGTCTTTGTCTTTTTATTGCTGACCTTCATACCATATCTATTACAACAGCTATTCAATTTAGTCAGAGAATCTTGCAGACTTGTAGCGGATTTATTTAGAAGTATAACATCATCCACATAAAGCAAAGAGCTGACATTAACATCTCCAATTTTGATATCAGGTTTAATACCACTTTCCTTCATAATGTGATCCATATAGATAATGAATAACAGAGGGGATAATGTACATCCTTGTCTCACACCAGATTTAACATTAAACCATCTTCCTGTACTTCCTTCAATTCTAACTGCTGACTTACAACTCAAATAAAGACTAAGTATTGCTTGATATAATGCCCCATTGACACCATATAACTGCAGCATATTGAATAGCTTCTCTCTTGGCACCTTGTCATATACCTTTTCCAAATCGAACAGAATCCAGAATCCAGAACAAAACTGGAGCCTCTAATCTTGGGATGAAACATGGAAAGCACCATTTCATGCCTCCATTAAGCAGGGCAGGAGTTTCACCAGGTGATGAATGTCATCTTCCCTAGAGGTCTGTTTAGCATTTTCTTAAGCTAGGGAATGCATGCAAGCTAGGTGGCAGTACTTGCATTGCAAGAGCCATGTAAGAAGAGAAGATACATTTTTATTTTTTAAAAAGTAGACTATTAATGGCCCATATATCCTCTAATGCCTTTATTCCTCAAGTGGATTGAGCTGAACTCTTTGACCCTAACTAGTTTTTGAAAATTGGTTGGCTGCTGATGATTATTAGATGTCATTGCATATTTAATTGCATCATATTGTATTTTCCCATCAACTTACATCATCTTGTACTTTCTCATCTGGTATTCCAAAACCCTAACTTGTTGATTGTTGACTGACATAGTGTGAGTGATGAGCAGTTTTTTCTGAGCAATATAATTTAGAACTTAGTTTCCAGGAAAGGAGGAAAACAACCCTACTTCCAGTATTAAAGATCAAATAGTTCGGAAACTGGCTGAAAAAAATAATAGAAAAAGTTTTTCCAGTTGGTAACTAGAAATTATCCTATACTGGTCATTCCTCTAGCTGTGTAACATTATAGATATGGGAGTTATCACGAAGGCCATGCATGCATCCATACATAGCTTCTTACATATTACTCAGTGGCCATTCACAGCCAATAACTTAGTTAACTATGATAAAGTGGTTAATCCTATACAAATAGTGTGCATGTTTGTGAATTGCATTTTCTCTGGTGCCAAGTTTGTCCATCTGAAAGAAGGTGTAAAACCATGTCACCTCAACATGACCTGACTTTTTTGTTTATGGTTTTTGCATCCTAGATGGAATTCAAACCTAAGACTTTCCAAATGAAGACCATTGTCATTCCTGACTGAGCTAGAGAGGCCCCACCCACATGTGTATAATATATGTTCTTATTTTAGTACATTAAATTATTTTTAAATTAATATATATTTTTAAATTTCAGACTGTTGAAAAACTGGGAAGCTTCTTCAGCATTACATAAAGAAATGCTGGCTGTATTAGCTGCAGTTACTGAAATAATAAAGTCCAAGCAAGGAAAAGAGACTGAAACAGAATATTTTGCAGCATTAGTAAGTACTTAGGCCACCCATATATATCCAATTCTTAATAATGTATTGCTCTATTAATATTATTTTTTATCTATAAGTAGTCCCAGGACTTCTTGCCTATCCAATCTCCAACCCATAATGCAAAGCACATATCCTTACGGATATGTATATGCTATGCATTATGGGAAGGTCAAAACTACCCAGGCAGGTTTTGACCTTTATTGAGGTCTCATCAGTGGGAGCCAGACCCAAAGGTAATACCAAGGTTGAAGTAATGCAGAAGTCATATTTCCATATACAAGTAGCCATGTGCTTTGCATTATGGGATACAAAGGCAAATAATGGAAAGTCATTAGCTTCTATATAAGAGTTGACCAGTCCTGAAATTACTTCAGACACAAACTTTGTTTGTTTACACTTGGATAAAGGATTAAGCAGTATCGGTATGGGTATCAGTCATCTTTCTGCTTTAGTTTCAATTGGTCTTTTGGTTGTTCATCTATATGAAATTGGTGAAAAAGGAAAATTGATAGCCTTTGGTTATATGATGATATAAAAGAAGCTGAGGCCTTTTCTCTCTCTGTCTCATACTATCTATCTGTAAAGAGATTATTAATCACCATTCGTTATGAGATTATCTCTATTAAGATTGTTTTTACACTCAGAGCATTTATTAATACACAAGGGTTCAATTCTGATTGATGCAATGACTTTTAACCGTTTCTTTTAGAATCTGGAAAATCACTCAAGACCAAATACAAAAAAAAAATACACGTTTAATAAAACTAAAACAATATATTTATTAAAATAAAATTATATAATTACAAAATACTTGATCCAAGGCCGTCTAAATTAAATCTACAGTTTAGAGATTTTCTTAAAAAATATTAAAATCATCCATTCTCTGACTCATTCTATTACTGACTTGTTTAACATATACTTAATCATGTCTACCAGACTAAACACCTTGTTTTCACAACAGCAAAAGTGTTCATCAGAGTCAGTTTCTTTGTTAGGGCCCTTTCCAAAAATATAAACATTTGCTTCTTCTTTTCCACGAGATCCTTTTTAATCATCCTTATGTAGCATATAGTATTATTCCTCCTGTCTCCAAAGTATAAATACTCCGAATTCACTGAAGTATAAATACTCTTACCTCAGTTCAGTGTGATGCACAATTTACTCATTTTTATACCGGAGAAAAAAGTTGCTTCTACTACTTTATAAACAACATATCTAAGTTAAGTTAATTCTGTCATCTTTTCCAGTAGAAATAACAAATAGATCTGGTGATGAAACTTAAGACAGATGAAACTTTCCAATTAATGTTTCCTCGAACATTCAGTTAGAACATTGACTTGCAATATCTTCTTTTATTTACTAAATACTTGTTGCCAGTTTTAACTCCTTCAGTTTAAAGACTCATAGTTCTACGATTTCATTTTGGAATCTTCTATTAATATTCTTTCGACTGTCATGTAAAAATTTAAAACTTTCTAAGAACAAAATTTCTCCTGTCTGCATTCTTAAAGTTCCATTAGCTCTCTCTTGTTTTTCTCATTACTTTGATACCGAACGCTCTCGTTTGTTTTCCTCGTTACCCCGATACCGAATGCTCTCTTTGTCAGCTGTCAATCACCCATCATACTCTTCGGCAAACATGTGCACTCCATGTAAAATGGCAAGCGAGAAGTTACGTATAATGGCTGACATGTCTCCATTAGCATAATGAGAATGTCTTTACAAAACACAACATTTGATAATTTTAAATTACAATAACAAGGATTGAAAGTAACATAATTATCAGAATCTAGTAAATACATCAATTTTCAAATGATTTGCATTTTATTTTGACAATTATAACATCAATAACAGGCGCATAGCAAGTGCTGGATAATGTACGTGTTATGAAACCAAAACTATTAATATACCATCATAAACAATTTGTAAAAATATTCATAATGTTAAATTATGATTATTTTTACATCTGTTTCATCTTTCTCAAATTTTTTAAAAAAAATTTCAAAATACTTAAGTATAAAGAGCTAATAAGCTTCATTTTGGCAATGAAAACATTACTTAAATTAAGAGGATATTAAATCCCACATAGTTTTAAAACCGAATAAGAAACTCAAAGATTGGAATCAGAATTGGAATTTCCTAGGAAATGTGTTTTTACATTATGGAAAATACCTAAGAATAGCGATCTGAACTTCCCCCACCTTTGCAATGAGTTGTCCGGTATTGTACTATGTACTAGGATCACTTGCATTTGCTAACGCTAGTGTCGCCGATACTTTATAGTTTACTATATTCGGCAAGAAACTCTCTGATTCCAATCTTTGAGTTTCTTATTCGGTTTTAAAACTATGTGGGATTTAATATCCCCTTAATTTAAGTAATGTTTTCATTGCCGAAATGAAGCTTATTAGCTCTTTATACTTAAGTAACTTAATGGTTGCACCTGTTTGGAAAACTCGTTTGCAGAGTATATAAGTTCTTTTCGCTATACACTTCGGTATTAGGTCTAGCTACTCACTGATGAAGCCTCAAAAAAGGCTGAAACCGGTCTGGGTAGTGACCTCCCTCCATAATGTAATAACAGCATACATTTCCTAGGAAATGTGTTTTTACATTATGGAAAATACCTAAGAATAGCGATCTGAACTTCCCCCACCTTTGCAACGAGTTGTCCGGTATTGTACTACGTACTAGGATCACTTGCATTTGCTAACGCTAGTGTCGCCGATACTTTATAGTTTACTATATTCGGCAAGAAACTCTCTGATTCCAATCTTTGAGTTTCTTATTCGGTTTTAAGACTATGTGGGATTTAATATCCCCTTAATTTAAGTAATAATTTCAAAATATTTATCTTACCTATAACAAAATGTTTAATGCTTATTCCTAGATCTTAAATAATAACAAGGTTCTTGCTGATCATAATTTACAATCTCTGAATCGGTACTAGTTTCAGAATCATCTGATGCTAGAGATAATTTGGAATTTACATCTTCCAATCCATTATACTTAAAAATTTCATTTCTGTACTTTTCAAATATTTCATTTAAATTACTTGAATTATGTTCTAAATCTGCAGAAGCATCACTATCAGAATCAAGTTCTACAGGCTGAGATTCTTTATCTTCACTAATTAAATTAGAGGTATTTTTATGTTCCTCTGGTTTATTTGATTCTAAGTTAACTAACCTATGATATTCTTTCACTATTTCATCCATATTAGATTCTTTTTGATTACCACTCTGATGTATATTATCTAAATTATGTATCCTGTAGTTTCTGGAATTTCTTGCATTAGGTTTTGTTTTACCCAAATTTAAATTTTTCTTTTGCTGTGTATTTGAATTACGAGGCTTGAAACTATTCCCTTTCCTACAATCTGATTGTGAATGAGATACACAATTAGTATCAGGAAAACAACCCTCATCTTTCAATATTTTATTCATTTTGTCTATTAATATAATTAAATTTCTATTCCCTAAAAAGTACCTTTTTTAACCTATCAGAGTATACATTTATAATTTTACTAGGATTTCTGACATTCACAGGAGAAAATTGGTCTAGAATTCTATATGGACCTGAAGCTTTCCTTCCTAATTTCCCCACCCTTTTTATACTAGATTTATCATCTAACAACACTAAATCTTCTAGTGCAAATGACTTAGTTTCTGAAACGATTAATATACTGTCTGGGTTTATGTGAACTTGGTTCTTTATTCATCTTATGAATAACATGAATTTTAGATTTCTCTTCATTTTGATTCAAATGCTTATCCCTAGATGATTTATCATCATCAGATCCTAGATCTTAGTTTAATAGGTTGTCTTTACAATATGTATATAAATTTTCTCAAGAGAAAAGTTATTGCTAGTGCTTCCTTCTCTAAGGTTGGATAGTTCATTTCTGAACTTGATAATTTCCTACTAATAAAAGCTACTGGCTTAAAATCTTTTCCTTCTTTCTGTTCTAATATAGCAGCAATGCAGTCATTCGAAGCATCAGCAGAAAGATAAAAAGTTTCACCAAATTTAGGATAAATAAGAATTGGAGCTTTAGTTAATGCCAGTTTTAGGTTGTCAAATGTCTTGTTAAGCTTTACCCTAAATGAAATCTAACACCTTTCCTTGTCAGGTACACTATCGGTATCAATAGTTGTGAACAATCAGGAATAAATTTTCTGTAGAAATTTAACATGCCAATGAATCTACAAACTTGCTTAAGTGTTTTTGGAGGTTTAGCTGATAATATGCCTTCTACATTTGACTGAGTTGGCATAATTCCTTTGTTGCCGATTTTATGACCTAAATACTCAACTTATTTTAAGAAAAATTAACATTTAGAGCACTTTAAAAATAGATATTTACTTCATCTAATTTCTTTAAAACATTCCACAAGATTTTACAATGGCTATCTTTATCCTTTGAATAAATTAGATCATCTTGAAAACAGACTACTCCATTTCCCAACAAGATTTGCTTCATCTAATTTCTTTAAAACATTCCACACATTCCACAAGATTTTACAATGGCTATCTGTATCTTTTGAATAAAATAGATCATCTTGAAAACAGACATCTTGAAAGGCAAAATCTATAGGAGAGTAGTGAGGCCAGCTATGATGTATGCTATAGAAACTGTGGCCCTGAGGAAAAATAACATCAGCAGGATGGAAGTAGCAGAGATGAGACTGCTTTGGTGGATGTGCGGTGTGACCAGAAAGGATCATCTGAGAAATGACTATGTGAGGGGAACAGTGAAAGTTACAAACTTAGGAGCGAAGATACAGGAGGCAAGGTTGAGATGGTTTGGTCATGTGATGAGGAGGAAGGACGAATATGTGGGAAGAAGGGTCATGCAGATGGATTTGCAAGGAAGGAGGAAGCGTGGGCGGCCAAAGAAGAGATGGAGGGAGCTGGTAGAAGAGGACTTGAGGATGAAGAACTTGGATGTGGTGACAGCCCAAGACAGGAGGATGTGGAGGAGACTCATCATCAACAGTGACTCCACTTAAGTGGGAGAATAGCCGCAGAAGAAGATCTTGAAAACAGACAACTCCATTTTCCAAAAAATTCTGCCATGTCATTTCAGTCTTTAATGAATTCTGTGTTATCTGATATCCTTTGTTGCTGATTTTATGACCTAAATACTCAACTTATTTTAAGAAAAATTAGCATTTAGAGCACTTTAAAGATAGATTTGCTTCATCTAATTTCTTTAAAACATTCCATAAGATTTTACAATGGCTATCTGTATTCTTTGAATAAATTAGATCATCTTGAAAACAGATGACTCCATTTCCCAACAAGATTTGCTTCATCTAATTTCTTTAAATCATTCCACAAGATACAATTTATTCAAAGGATACAGATAGCCAATTTTACAATTGGCTATCTGTATCCTTTGAATAAATTAGAAGATCATCTTGAAAACAGCCAACTCCATTTTCCAAAAATTCTGCCATGTCATTCCAGTCTAATGAATTCTGTGTTATCTGATAACACACAATTCATTAGACTGGAAAGTACTTTCCAATCTAATGAATTTAAAGTACAACTGGAAAGTACTTTCCAGTTGTACTTTCATGAAAAAATTACTAAAGACTACAATGCTTTCAACAAACACTCTGGAGTTTACAACATCCCATGTTCTTGTGGCCTTAATTATATATGACAAACTTTGAGAAGTCTAGAAATAAGACAAAAGAAGCACATTGGAGACATCAACAACAATGTAGAAGACAGTTCAGGGTTGGCATTCCATTTTTCCAACACTCGCCACAACATCGAATGGAATAAAAGTTCTGTGCCATACATAGAAGACGGCTACAGCATAAAAGAAGCCACAGTGGTAATCTGCCCACAAGATACCCTGAACAGAAACCAGGAGATCCTATGTGACATTTGAAAATCACTTGTAAGATCTCACTCAACACGTCAGAGTTTAATATTGTGGCTAACTATAGGGCGCACTTGCTGAACAATGACTGACCATGTGCCAGCATCCACACTCCACATATTTATATTGTATAATGGTTCCTATGCCTTCGGTATTTTTACAGTTATGTATTGATTCATAATCAAAGCTTTGTTTTAAGTTTATATTTGTATGTTCACCAAAAACCCAGAAGAAGCCACTAGTTAATGTGGCGAAACTAATTGGTTACTAGTTGTATAAAACTTCGACCAATAAAACCCCAGTTCAGTTATCTTATTAAATCAATTTTGTGGTCGAAAACAACATACTGATCAAAGAAAGTTAATGGCAGAATGATTTTAATGAAAGCCCGATGGTAAGGAGGTAAATGAATCAGTTGAAACAGTAAAATTTCGACTGAATAAGTGAACACTTTGCAAGAGTATGTTGCCTTGGTGGAGATGTTGCAATAACAAGAAAGGCAAAGACTTTTATGTAAACTGAGATAAATGAAATGGAGTTGCGTAGTATATTACAGAACCTTGATGTGAATACAACTATGGGATTAGTTGGTATACCAAGTTTTACAAGAAGGTGCTAGGGAATTGGCAGTGCCTTTGACCATGTTGTTTAATCTAAGTCTTGGTTTCAAGTTAGTCCCACAGAGATAGAAAGAGGGGGAAAAAATAGTTCTGTTGCATAAAGGATGCTCCAAGATGGATGTAACAAATTGTCAGCTGATCAGCATAATCGTCAGTTGTAGTCAAGGTACTGGAAAAGTTGGTCAAGAGCAAAATGTAGAATAGATAAACAGAAATGGGATACTGTATGGGGGGTAACATGGTTTTGTGGGTAGGTCATGCCTCAGTAACTTGATCACATTTTATAATACAGTGACAGCTGAGCTGGATAAAGGTTAGGTTTACAGTGATGCTGCCTGGCTTTGCAATAGCCTTTGATTGGATACTGCATGGAATTCTAATCAATAAACTGCAGCACTTGGAGATGGATATAAAGTTTGGTGAAGTGGATAAGAGGTTGGTTCATGGAGAGATATCAGAGAGTAGTTTATTCAGGAATACCATCCAGAAGACTAGTGGCTTGCCACAGGGGCTGTTCTTGGACTGATACTATTTAATTTGTATGTTAATGATATAGGAAAGGATCTGAGAGGAACTGTTCAGTTGTTTTCTGATGATGCAAAATTGGGTAGAGCAATATTTAATACAGATGTTAAAATTTTGCAGGATGGTTTGGATAGACTTGGCAGTCTGGGCAAAGGAGAATGGATGTCAGTTTAATGTGGCAAAGTGTAAGGTTATATGCTTGGGGTGAAAAGATTACCAGCTGTATACCACATTAATGGAAATCTACTCCAGGAAATTGAAGTCAGAGATTTGGAAGTGTTGGTGGGTGGGGAGTTAAAGTTTGGAGGCTAAAACATTGGATTACTTGGTTACTGAAGAATACTTTGACAAGCAAGTTATTATTCCTCTTTATTGAGCCTTAATAAGATCCCATCTTGACTACAGCATACAGATCTGGTTACCTCAGTTTCTTGGTGCTGAGGAGGTGGAGAGGATCTAGAAGCGAGTGAACAAGATGGTAGCAGGTCTATGGAATGAACCTTATGAGAACAGATTGAAGATTTATGGATTACAGAAATCGATTGGCAGTGGGAAAATGATAGAGACATATAAATTACTGAAGGGTTTTTACTAAATTAACACAGAGGACATTTTTCAGAACAGGCCTGGTGGTGGGAGAACTAGGGGCCATCCTTTTGGAAACTGAGCACGGGTGTTAGAAGTAGATTTTTTTACTTGGAGAGTGGTGGAATAGGTTGCCAGAATGAGTTGATTAATGTTGGATAATCCTTGGCATGATATTTAGGGTCTCTCTCAATGAGTCTAAGGACTCCATGGAGTAGCCAATAATAATACTCATCCACCTACTCCTTACTCGATTTATCCTCCTGACACTGGATATGCAGTCTGATACTGCCTCACTCAATCCTTGACCGCTTCTCATGCACTAATGACATCCATTCTATTTAGCTTCTTATGCCACGGCACTGCTCCAAGTTGCCTCCTAAGTGTGTCATATTGCTGGCTTTGTAGTTCCACATAAATCCTTTCTTGACTGAAAATTCCATATGTTGAGCAACCTCCCAGGACAAGACTGCATGGTAACTTTCCCCTGATCAGAAGTAGAGTTTCTACTGTAGTTATAGACAGATCTTCTGATGTTAATACCAGATCCACCACTCTCAAACCTCTGGTTCCATCCATCATGTGCTGTATCAGGAAATTATCCCTTAGTCATCATCATCATCAAATTCCTGCCATGTACCCTCAAGGGGTGTACAGGATATGATAGTACTACATGAAAAAAATTACATGATTACTAACTTCCTATCTACAATTTTCCTCCAAATCAGTCTGTCACTTGTCAAGAGTACAAAATCATTATCAGATCTTATATTTCTATCGTCTAAGGCACTTTGTACCGTATCAATCCACCTATATCTTGGTCTTCCTCTGGGTCGTTTTCCTGCCAACCTGGCAGAGAACACTTGTTTTACTAATCTTTCTTTGCCCATTCTGTTTAAGTGACCATACCACCTGAGATTAGCTCTGCTAACGCATTCCTGAATGCCGACAATGTCAAGTTCTTTCCTAATATCCTCATTTTTAATATGATATTGCCATTGATGCCATCTGTTCATGCCTATAATCTTTCTCAGGACTCTCATATCTGCAGTCTCTAGTCTTTGGTCAAGTGTTTTACTTCTGACCCAGCTCTCAGATCCATACGTTAAAAACTGGTTTGAACACTGTCTTGTATACTGCTAATTTAGTGTTCCGACTAATTTCTCTCTTATTCCATATGAATTTATTCAATTGACTTCCCACCATACCAGCTTTGCTGATTCTGTTGTCTATTTCTATATTTAATTTACCATCTTCAGTAAAAATTGTGCCTAAGTAGCTGAAATGTTTTACTTGTTCCACAGGTTCAAAACGCAGCTGACATTTTCAACGAATCTACCGATTTTCATTGTCTTTGTATTTTTATTGCTGAACTTCATACCATATCTATTACAACAGTTATTCAATTTAGTCATGGAATCTTGCAAACTTGTAGCGGATTTATTTAGAAGTATAACATCGTCTGCATAAAGCAAAGAGCTGACATTAACATCTCCTCCAATTCTGATATCATGTTTAATACCATTTTCCTTCATAATGTGATCCATATAGATAATGAATAACAGAGGGGATAATGTACATCCTTGTCTCACACCAGATTTAACATTAAACCATTTTCCTGTACTTCCTTCAATTCTAACTGCTGACTTGTAACTCAAATAAAGACTAAGTATTGCTTGATATAATGCCCCATTGACACCATATAACTGTAGCGTATTGAATAACTTCTCTCTTGGCACTTTGTCATATGCCTTTTCCAAATCGACAAACCTTAAATACAGATCTTTGTTATATTCCCATGCTTTCTTGACTATTTGTCGTAAAGTGAAGATCTGATCTGACAACCTCTATTTGGCCTGAATCCAGCTTGTTCTTCACCAAGCTTTTCTTTCACAGTTCTTCTCAACTGTTTCTGAAGTATACTTGCATAGATCTCGCCTGGAACACTCAGTAGGGAAATACCTCTGTAATCCTCACATTCAGTTTTATTTCCCTTTTTATATATGGGTACTATGAGAGCTCTACTCCAATCATCAGGAATTCGCCCCTCTGTCCGGGATTTCTGAACTATGTAATGCAGCCACTGTAAGACTCTTTTACCACCATACTTCAGCATTTTTGGTCGAATATCATCTACTCATGCTGCCGTTCCACATTTTAAGCCTTTGATGGCTTTTTCTACTTCAAGTATGCATATGTATTCCTGACTGCAAGTTTGGTCAGTGTTTTTTACCACTGTGCTGTCATCACTGTTTGTTTCATTTAGCAGTTTTTCAAAGTAATTACTCCATACTTCAAGGATATCTTTTTCTTCCATTTTCATGCCACCTTTATCATCTCTAACTCCTTTTACAGCACTCTTTACTCCATTCCTATCAACAACCTCCAGAATATTTTGCCACCTTCTTGATATTTATTTTCAATATTCTTGCCAAAGTCCTCCCATGACTTTTGTTTAGCTAGTTTTGCACAGTGTTTTGCATTCTTGCATTTGTCTCTGTATTCTCTAAGAGCACAAGCCGACTTATTTGCCAGGAACTTTTGATATGCTTTCTTCTTTTTCTTCACTGCCTGTTTAACTTCCTGTGTCCACCAATGAGGTCTGATTTTTCTATCCTTGCAGACAACTTCACCACATGCCTCTCTAGCTGAATCAATCAGGGCTTTCTTCAAGGCTTACCACTGAATCTCTAAGGCTTGATTCCTGTTCTGAAACTCTTTCATTTTTTCTTCAATAATCTTTGTGTATTTTAGTCTACAGTTCACATCTGAGAGCTGCTCAACTTTTATTCGCGTTAAAACTTTCTTACATTTTATTCTTTTCAATATGTAATTCAATTTTATCCTGCTCAAGACAAAATAGTGATCACTTCCATTTTGAAATCCTCTGTACACTCTAGTGTCCTGCAAGGGACACTAGAGTGTACAAGGGAGTAAACATCACTATCAGCAATAACATAGTCAATGAGACTTTCCTTATTCCTTGCCTCTTCTCTCCATGTGAATTTGTGCACATTTTTATGTTGGAACATGGTGTTAGTAATAACCAGTCCATGTCCTGAGCGGAAATCCAACAGATATTTGCCATTATTATTAGCTTTGCTCTTTTCTCCAGTAACTGTATAAATTCCATTTCAATTTTTGCATGTGCCCTTTCCTCCTTCCGATTTATATTCCCATAGTTGAAGTCTGCCATGATAATTGCTTAGCTTTGCTCAATGTGCTAATGTGCTTATGCATGCCATCCACACCCAGGTCTAAAATAACAACTAACAGTTTGGCCTTCATCTTACACCAGAAGCCTCAAATCTATAATCTTAATTTCTATTTTTGTTGAAGTTCTTCAGTTACCCCTTGTTCTGTTTTCTCTATGTTTCTTTGAAAATACAATCTCTCTTATATTCTATCCCTGTAACTACATCATTCTCTGACAATCAGGTCTCACTGATGCCAATAAGTTTTTCCCAAGTTAAGTTGACCAATGCCAGTAACTCCTCTCCTTTATTTCTAATGCTTCAGGCATTTGTGTACATGCATTTCAACATTCCCTTGGGCCTACAGTAATCCTTAGATAATGTGATTGTCTGCCCATTCAGATTCAAAACCAGTGAAACTAACCAGCTCTTCACAATCATTTCTGCATTCATACTTATCTATCCGACGGATGACTATTTCCTCACGGTTATTCCTGTACTCATACTCACTTGTCCCAGGGGGTGGCTAGACATATGTTTAATTGCTTCTCCTAATATCTCTAGTTTCCCTGATTTTGCACTTCCAAACTCTTACTGAACAATTTCTTCAATCATCTAACTCCAGACCCATTCAAGTGCATTCCATCAGGCATATACAGGTCCTTTTGTCCATCAAATTCACTCTACACATCTATAAACTACATATCATCCTGTCACACAATCTTCTCATTTTAAATCATGGCTCTTCTCAATTCTGTTCTATCAACTGAGGCAACAGATGATGCACAATCTTTACTTTCTTAATCTTCATTTTTGCTTCTTCCAACAAATTTTTCATATTCTCTCTCATTGTATATTTCTCACTTTCAAATCATTTGTGCTCACCAAAACATTTAACTCATTCATGTTTTCATCTGTTTCTCATTAAGTATACCTCTTACCATCGAATTCCCCATATGGTACTTTCTTCCTCCTTCTATACCATATACCAGTCACTTGTTAAACATGTTTTACATAGGAAGCATCTTCACAGCTAGGTTACACACACACACACATATGAAGGCAGATGACTTCACATCAGGTTACCCTACTATACTGTACCATAATGCATAGCACCATTCCATTTGGATATATATGTATTGCTATGCATTATGGGAAGAGTCATCCAGACTGGTTTGACTTTGTCTCACTGGTGTGTGTGTGTGTGTGTGTGTGTGTGTTATGCATGGTTCCAGCCATTTCCCTTGTTTACTAACCTCAGCTTCACTTTATTCCCAAAATATATTACTCTTTTGTAGCTTATGTTCTCTTGCTTTTAAAATATTGGGTACTTATCAGCCTTTCTCTTTTTTTTTTCAAGGTAAAATTATAAAACTGTGGCAGTTCAAATTCTATGTGCTATTGCATATTGGTTTACCAAAAGTCTAAAGCAAATATGTAACCTGAGTTAAAATCTATATTTAACTCAGATATCTGTCAAGAACAAGGGTTGTAATTCTTTGACCCTTGTAGCTGCAATCCTGACTCTGGTCTTCTCAGTTGTAGAATTCATTGTTTGCCAGTTTGGAGTCATAGTTACCCCATAACAAAATAAGAACCACCTCTGGTACCTTAAGCTCTTCTCCTCTACCATAGTTGCCTGTCCTTTCCCATATCAATCCTTCATTATTCAGAAGAGAAGACGCTACCATCAAAGAAATAAAATAAAATAAGAAAAAAAACATCAACCTTACCATACATCAAATATCTCCCCATCTCCAGTTGCCGTCTTAATTTCAGATCTCCCATCTGACTTGTGAAAATACCAGATGATGGTCCCCAGGACTGGTGGAGAATACTCTGGAATGAACTACAAACAAGTATCGGATCACAGATCCAACTGTCAAATCTCCGTGATTCAATCTTCTTCAACATCTCTGGAGCCAGCTAAAGAGTACTACCAGGCAAGAGATGTATGCTCACTTATTACTTCTGTGGGAATTTCACACTTTTCCTTTTGCATTTGTGGTGCTGTGCAGACTCTGCATCATATCTCTGACTGTCCCACATGCTCCTTCCCTGGAGGACTTAGGAACTTGCACTTACTCTGAAATAGTATCAATTGGTTAAAGGGGTGTGCAGCAGATAGGTTCTAGTTCCTGCACCCTGTTAGTACCCATTAGGGGAAGCTAAAGCTGCTATCAACCAAACGCAAGTGATCGAACTAAAATGCTCCCAAATTTCTGCCCTAAAGGATCCTACCTGGGGCCAAGCCTAAAAATAATATCATTTAATATTGAAGGTTTCTCCAGTGTCAAGCAAGATCTCATTGCAAATATTTGCAGAGATAATGACTGCGATGTGCTCTGCCCCTGCAAGAAACTCACAGAGGAGAAGGTGCTGCAAGACCTTACATCCATGGCATGAAACTCATCAAAGAAATACCCCACGATAAATATGGCAGTGCAATATTTACAAAAGAAAACTTGATCCCATCGTCCATTGACTCAATGAACAACAGGAACATTGAGATTATTACGATCACATTTAAAAATATCTCAATCACCGTAGTCTATAAACCACCAGAAGAAGCTTTCTCCTTCCCTGACATCCTCCTCAATAATAATGCATACATGACTAAACTAATGTTGTATTAGGCGACTTTAACAGCCATAGTGTTAACTGGGGTTACACAAAGTCCAACGAAGATGGAGAACTTGTTGAAAAATGGACTGAAAACCTTTCTCTAAACCTGATACATAATCCAAAACTCCCTGCATCTTTCAACAGTGGCAGATGGAAGCGAGGCTATAACCCTGACCTCATATTTGTTAGCTCAAAAATATCCAGCATCTGTGTTAAAAAGGTTTTAAATCCGATTCCACATACTCAACATAGACCTATAATGTTTCAATCCAACCAGCAATTATATGCCTAACACCGTCCCTTACAGATGATGATTTAATTTCCAAAAAGCTAATTGGAAGGGTTTCATGGAAGATCTTGACCGCTCCATAGAAGTCCCTCCAAACCCTCAAGAGTATCCAGAATTCATAAAAATACTGAGGAAAATCCCTACCAAACACATCCCCTGAGGATGCCGCACAAATTACATTCCAGGCCTTTCCAGTGACATACAAGCCCAGTATGCTGATTACTTACAACTTTACACCAACCCCTTCTCAGAAGAGACTATCCAAGCAGGAGAAAAATTATGCTCCAAGATGGCAGAGGGAAGGCATTCCTCATGGAAAAAAGAAATAGAAGACCTTGATATGACCCATAGTAGCAGAAAGGCATGGAACTTTATCAACAGAATTAGGAAAGATTTCGCTAAGCCATATGAGCATCCGCAGGTAACAGCTAATCAAATTGCTCACCAGCTGCTGCTGAATGGAAAATTCACTAAAAAAACACACAAAAAATAAGATACTTAGAACCCCAAGTGAGGAACAAAATATGATTAACTTAGATTTCACCATCACTGAACTCAATGCTGCCATAAACCTATTAAAACCTAGAAAATCTGCAGGCCTTGATGATGTCTGTAATGAACAGATTAAACATTTTGGAACCAGGACTAAAGAGTGGTTATTAAACCTATACAACACTTGCCTCAGAACTCTAAGGATATGAACTATGTGGAGGCATGCCAAAGTGGTGGCCTTTGTGAAACCAGGGAAAACCCCATCTGAAGCAAAAAATTACAGACCTATATCACTACTCAGCAACCTCTTTAAACTCTATGAACGATTAATTTTGAATAGGCTACAACCCCTAATCGAACCCCATCTTATTGCTGAGCAGGCTGGCTTTAGACTCAGCAAATCCTGCACATCACAAATTCTCAACCTCACTCAATATTTAGAAAATAGTTATGAGCAAAAACTAGGCCACAGGAGTAGTCTTTGTGGACCTAACTGCAGCATATGATACCATAAACCATCTCACCCTCAGAAATAAAATATACAGCATAACTAGAGACTATAGCAAAGTATGCTATTCTTCTGCCCAGTATGGTCCAGATCCTGCCATGCTGAAAAACTTGATCCAGCATTGAATGAAAGCTGCCGCTTAATTACAGGATGCCTGAAACCAACACCACTAAAAGACCTGTATACTTTGGCTGGTATTGCACCCCCTTCAATTCGAAGATCTGCATTCTCAGCTGATGAAAGAAGCGGACAAATGAATGATGAACGCCACCCACTGTTCGGCCAGACCGCAGTGCCCCAAAGACTAAGAACCCGACATAGCTTCCTGAGAACTATTGAACCACCTAAAAACCTCCCAGAGACAAGACTTCAACAATGGCTTGCATTATATCCTGAAAATAATACTGGTATTTCAACAGCCGAACATCTTCCACATGGTGCCCACTTGGACTGGAATACTTGGAAAAGCCTAAACAGACTCTGGACGACAGGACGCTGGAAACAAAACCTCATCAAATGGGGCTACCTCACTGGCCCAGACAATTGTGAGTGTGGGACAACCCAGTCCATGGAACACCTTCTTTCTTGTCCCTTTCTTCCATCACCTTGTGCAAAAGAGGACCTTATATCCTGCACAGAAAAAGCAGTTGATTGTGCAAGATACTGGAGGAACATCTGACCATGCTTATTGTATATAAGTTATGTAGTTTCCTTTTTTTTTCATATTTAATTATTATTCCCTATATAATTCACCTACCAAATCTAAGCTGATCTCATTGTAATGTATCCTAATTTGTTGTAAATCATGTTGTACCACTTACTTACTACTGTACTACTTGTGTTTGGATACAAAATTAAAAAAAAAAAATTGGTTAAAACGAAATTATCAGTGTTATAGTTTTGCTCATTAATTTCTTGTATTTTTACTCATACACTAAATAAATAAATCAGATTTTTTTAAATTGAAATAATACAGTAGTAGTGTTGGATCCTACTTCTTAATTTATACTTTGGATCCGACATGTAGTCACTATGATGTTCTTAAACAAAATTACAAGTTGCTAGTTGATTTCTAACTCAATATAGAGAAAATTTATATTTATAGACTGCGCCACTCTATATCTGAATTAGTTCAAGAATTGAAGAAAAACCAACTCACAACTATCCTCTTTCATATGATGTTATTATATATACTGGCCGAGTATATTTAACTTACTTAATTTTCCTGCTTTGGTTCGAATATTTTATGAATGGTGCAGTAAAAGAGATTCAGGCAAAATACAACTTTTCATTAACAAAAACAAACATTTAATTTTAAAATCATAAATTTTACACTTAACTTCAAATCAGTAATTAAGATAGCACAATCACTTCAGCTTCTCCAATAAGTACAATCAAACTCTGATTATCTGTTATCTCTATATCACAGTCTTTTCATAGTTCCTTAAGTTCCAAATACAATAAAAATTGCAGTAATACCTCTTCATAAACAGACACTTTTAATTTTACGCGTCTTTTAATTCTCCGCAATAGTTACTGTTAACATCAGGGAATTCTAAGATGAAACTCACACACTTCTCTGAACAGAAATATTAAAGTTGGAATAATTCCTTCATCAACATACACACAAACACTTTTTATAACTGTAAACACTTTTAACAATAAACAGCACTCATTAAAATAAATCTTCTAGCATTAACTGAATTAATTTACGGGCACAATACATATAATCAGATGTTCTTGTATGAAGCACTACTGATTACTCTTGAATTAGGGCGATACACAATAATTCTTTAACTTGGGGTTTTATATGTACAGATGTTCATTCCTCCGGCATTCTAATAATTCTTTAGGCACTATAATTCTAAACACCGCTATCATTAAACACAACCCTGTTGCCTCTATTTATTCTCTAGTTACTTCTTACTATGCTTCACGTTTCAGTGTGTCCTTGAAAGGTCGGCCCTGAAAATAAATCTCAACTAAAATATCGCCAGTCATTCAGTAGTCACTCGGCTATCTTCCGTTGCTTTATTTGTTATTCAGAAACTTATTAGCTAACTGCTTCTCAACTTGTAGACTTTATTTAGTTGCTTGAGTGATTTGCCGACTTGCTATTATCGCACTGTGATTGCCGAATGCCCGATTCCAACCTAATGACAATCCTTCTCTCTCTAATAAATCTCTAATGCTCTAATCTCCTAATTCCCCCATAATTCCAGCGTTCCTCACTTTTTATATCCGTTTTTCGCGCCTAAATTCTTCTCGTGAACTCTTTAACTAATTCCTTTTTAGTAAACTTTCAGCTTTCTCCCCACGTTCTGTTCCAAAAACGTGCTCGTTCACTTATATACGTTTCCATGACAACAAAACAAAATATAATAAAATTGAGCTATTGCATAACGTTAAACTTTCACAAACAGGAATAAATAAAGAATATTTATATTTCAATTAATGTGCAGTTAAAATATCAAATACAAGTTCTTATAATATTAACATACTAATAAATAAAATAGCTTAATAATATTTAATACAGTCTTATCACTATTAATACATATATCTTTGATTAAATAATTAGATATTAGACAAAATTAAAGTAGTTATATGAATATTAAATTGTAAAATAAGTTGTTTACATTAAATAATATTTACAAGTCTAGCCTTTGTGATGGAAGATCATGTTGGATTCTGAAGCAAATAATAATTACTCTAATCTCTACATAATCAGAATCCAACAGTAGGTATACTACAGTAAAAATAATCTAGAGATTAATTTGTCAAACAATTGTTTTTTTGGTCCTTGGCTGTTCAAAGTTCAGAATACTTAATTGCCATCTATCAGTACTTTGAACTTAGCATTGCAATGGAAGAAAGTAAGTTAAGGACTGGTTAGTGTTCTGTGGAGGGGAATTGTTGATAATTCCAGTAGACCTACTGTGGCTTAGTGTGAGAAATTCAAGAAGCCATAGTTATCCAAATGAATGTCAATTCCTTTTTTGGGTATTTATTTTCTAAGAATTAAAGGGCAGGACTTTATTCCTAAATTCACTATAGTGAACTGTTTTGGCTCTACAGATTTCCTTTTTATTGTTTATATATTTATTCCTGTTTATTGTACATATCTGACATCCTCATAATTCTAAGGTAAAAGTCAATTTAAATTTATTGATATTTTAATCTCATTAGCAGGGTAGATTTCAAGATGTATACATATTTTATCTCCATACCAAAAGTCACCATTTTCTAACCAGGAAGAGTGCTCTGTTGCCTCACATGTCTTGGCATTAAAACAATACATAAGTGATATTCATTAAAGTGCTGTGCAGGAAATCGTACCAGGTTGTTTGAAATTTTTCTCCTTTATATTTTCCCTCACACACCAAAAACTGACAAAACTGTGTTATTTCAATTAAAAAAAAATCTGATTTATTTATTTAGTGTATGAGTAAAATACAAGAAATTAATGAGCAAAACTATAACACTGATAATTTCATTTTAACCAATTTTTTTTTAATTTCGTATCCAAACGTTAGAGAATACATGCAATTAATCTTGCTAATATATATTTCTCATAACATTGCAATCAAAGAAGTTGTCACCATACTGAAGCAAACTAAATTAATACCACTAGTCATCACATATGAGGTGAAACTATTTTTGTGATAAAGAATATTTAAGAAATGGTTTGAAAATGTACGCTGTTCACTGATTCAGGGTGTTATTATTTTATTTTTTATTTCTTTCAATAAATTCTTGCTGGAAACATTGCAAAGCAAAGGTTTTTAAATAACCATCATTTGTGCAAAGGTGTAATATTAGAAACTATCATGTTGATCTTTATCAGCTTTTTTTTCCCCCATTGAATTTTATTTTACTTTTTGAAAAACGAATAAATTACATTTTATTATCATTTTTTTTAAAGATGACTGTCCTTGATGCTACTGATAATGACATGGCAGTTACATCAGTAGTTACTCTCTTAAACATGGTCGTAAAAAGGTAAGCACAAAGTAATCACTATTTAGCTTTGTAATATATACATATGACTAGTACTTTTTGTATGAATTAAAATAAATTTTTTTTATATTGTTCAAAATGGAATTAATTAACCTGACATTTTCTGGTTGTAACCCATTTAGTGTCATGCATATTTTTTTTTTAGATCGCGTTCCTATTTCAGAGGAAGTATATATATATGAACTGGGGATGACTTTTATGTCTTAACTTCAGACCCTTCAAACTCATTATTAAAGGGGGGAAGAGATTCTGCTCCCAAGACAGCTGCATAATACATATTCTTTATGAATTTAAATAAGTTACAGGTCTGCTGTATTTAAAAATTGCAAATAGTTGGGAATTGTAGTAATTATCCTGATGTCCAAAGGGCTTTGACATTGGGATTGTTTTACTTTTTTGTATGTTTGAGAGAATGTTTTATATGGTACTTATCCAGATTCAAGCATTAAATTTTCTATAATGCTAAAATTCAATATGTGCATTGCTAATCAAAGCACAAATATGCAAATATTTGTGCTTTGACATCTGACATCAGATGTCATAGCACAAATGACATAGATTTGACATCAATAATCTATGACAGCTGACTTTCAGTGTCATAGATTATTATTTATTATAATTACATGACTCCTCCAGGGAGTCCAAAGACTCATTGAGGGAGGGTACCTACTCTATAACTGTCTCCACCACTCATTCCACCAACTACAACTAACTGCAACTACATCCATGCCACCTACCACCCACCACTACCACTAGTATTTCAGATAAAAACAAACATCCATGCCCACTGTGGGATTCGAACCTGCAGCCTTTTGGCTGGAGAGCGAATACCCTAACCACTCGGCCAACCAGGCTGGCAATGTCTAGTCATATGATGGTTACTTTATGTGCAAATCATCTATGGTTTGTAAAAAAATTGCTAACAATTCTCATTTTAGGTGACACTGTAGTATGCTGGTACCTTATTGTTTTTTGCTTCTATCCTATCTATGCTGCGATGTTGTATTAACTTGTATTATGCTTACTTATCTGGTTATTATTCTACTCTTACCTCTCAATTAATGTTCTACCTTTAGTGACTGTATTCCTCACACCTGAGAGCAATGAAAATTTATTTTTTTTCTGACTGCACCACCCTACTTCGATGTGGTACAAGGAATATTAGTACTTTCGGTGCGTCCTAATCACACATAATAATGTCCTCTCTTATCCAAAAAAAAATTTTTACAGTCGTGGCTTTTATTAGTCCTCTATCATTTCGTGTCCCGCCTATAGGATCGAATTATTTGGGATCAGTGCATTGCAAAGTGAGATCAGACAACACTCTTTGATTATAGTTAACAAACATGTTTAGAGAATGTTTAGAGAATATTACAATACATACGTCAGGGGAATTGCCCTCTGTAATCTCAGTTCAAGTTATGCATCTTCTAAAACTCTTAAAGCAATATCTTGTAATTATTCGATTAGTTTTCAGCTTAAATCTTAACCTCAATTTCAAATAATGGCATGACTTAAACAACAAAATAAACTCATTAGCACAAAAGATATTAGGAATACATATAATTATCAAATTGATCTCTTAGCCCAAACTACTCCTTAGGAAATTAGCTTTACTCTGTTCCACACCTTTTCACAAATTCACTCATATAATTGCACTAGTCACCCATAGGTTATAATTATCTTATTCTATCAATCCTAGCAGTCCATTAGGAATTTCTCTTGCATCACAAGTTTAACAGTATACAATAAAATGATTCACGTGAACTCCTTGCTTTTTACTTCCAGTGCACTCTTCTTCTCTGCTCGTCTTGGCGTTCTAAGGTTCCTTTTCCTTCTCGTGTTTTGAATTCCTTCAGGGTCTCGGAGTACTGATGAAACCGTCGAGTCTGCTAGCGAGATGTGTGGAGAGGTTTCGCAGCATCTGGAACAATCGGATGAAGGATCACAGCTGTTGGGGCATGCGCAGACTCTGCTGAGTGGCAAGACATCTGGTCTGACTGGGCTCGATTTCTTCTAAGTTAATCGCCTCTGGTTATATTCATTACTACACTTGAGCAGCTCATGGCAGATCGACCTCCGTTTTCCTTCCTCGGACTTCTCTGTGGCTGGCTAAAGTTCCCTCTCAAACCTTTCTCTTGATGTCGAAAATCCCAACTCAAATCCTGATTCCTCAAGATACATGCCTTTATATTTTCCTCTCTCCTCGAACCTTGGGTTAAGTTTTGGAATCCCCTTACTTTCCCGTGCAAATCTTGCATGCAGTTATGAGAACCCCAGACATCATTATGTGACTCTTGGTTCTCGAACTTTCGCCGACTTCTTATGTCTTCCCTTTCGTGTCTTTAATCCGATTTTTAGTGGCCCGAGGAACTTACGTTTGATTCTCGCAACCCCTTTCTGTACTGACCTTGAAGGTCACCAGAGATTGAACTCGTAAACAAAAATCAAACAACCTCCCGATTCCAAGACGTTCCCTTGGCTTCATCAATTTTACATCCTTTGTTTAAGCAAGGAGCAAGCTAATTCCCTTTTGGGCTTTTCATATTCTATACACAATGGTTTACAAAAACAAATAGAAAAATTTGTACAGGGTTTCAAGATGTGACCGCTCTGTAAAAAGTTGATGCATTAAACGGAAAAAAATTTATGTGGCATCGAGTTTTTACAACAGCAAATCATAATTATATCAAAATATACAACTTAGAAAGCTTCAGTTTGGCAAGATTAGTAAAATATAACAAGGATATTAAATATTCATTATCATTGTAAAACCAAATAAATGAAATGTAGAAGCTTTGAATTTTACCAGAGAATTTATGGTGAAGCTACTGCAGTAGAAATGGATACTGACTTAAAGATTTCTCCATATATAATTTAAAAATAACCAATACATTTATTTATTTATTCGTTTGGGGTTCCTCCTTTCCTCAACCATCTTTTAGGATTGGTTGAACCCATCTAGTGAGGGATTAAGTATGTATTTTATGACTGTAGATCTCTGTGTGTGTGTGTGTTCACAGGCCAGTTTGCCTGTTCTTAGGGGAAAAAACCTGAGTTTCTGGGTGAAAATACCCTCTGCTTCCTGTATGAGGACAGCTAACTCACCTTTAGTTGAAAGATACCAGATAAAGGGTCCTCACGTCATCGATGGAAATCAAACCCAGGTCTTTCCGACCAAAGGGTGTCATCTATACTGATTGAGCTATGGAGGCTTGCTAATACATTATTCAACCAAAAATATTGCCATAAATTCACTTGGAAAAGAAGAAACCTAAAAATATATAATAGACTATATAATAACTACTAAGAAAACAGCTAATATGATACTAAATAGCCAGGTATTTAGAAGTTCAGAAATGGAATCAGATTATTATCTATTAAAAGAAAAATTAAGGGGGGGGGGTGCTTAAGGGTCAAAGCTATATAACTGAGAGGAGACCTCCACATAGCCTTTAAAGGAATGGGGAGAACCGACCAGGGCTTCAAACCTAATGTCCAATCCTCACCTTCTCATAGTGCATCCTGTTGGGTATCTACCTGGATACTGAATGAACGAGGATGGGTTGGCAATTTGGGATTTAGCCAACCAAATTGTATTCTTATTGGCTTAAACCAGTATACAAAATGATGGAACAACATGACAAAATTTCATGCCAGCTGGGACGTTGCCAGTTAAACAAGATCCCGTTGTTTTTGCCAGGGAACCAGGGCGAACAGCGAAAAGTCAGTTACTGGAACAAATCTGAAAGCAAACCCCAACTCAACATCACCAGAGTTAAAGATCGATACTATCAACATAAGAAGCCTGAATGGCAAAGAAATGGAGTTAGCTGAGGAATTAGTACCGGATTGACATAATAGGAGCGACTGAAACAAAAAATACAAAAACTGGTAAGATCTTTCTGAGCAATAAATATAAATTTTTTATTCAGGCAATAACAATCAAGGAAAAGAAGGAGTAGCCATAGTATTCAACACAAAATACGAGGCCAATCTTCTTGAATGGTGGGTAGTCTCAAGTAGAGTGATGTGGGCAAATATCAGAATAGGGAACTGGACAATGAGACTTATTTGTGCCTGTGGTCCCACAGTAGGCTCTGCTCTATTTCTTGAGGCTCTAGAGAAAGCTACTAACACAAAGAAAAAGGAAAAGTTGGTCTTTGTTGGGGATCTAAATAGCAGAGTAGGAAGTGATTGTCAGACATACAAAAATGTTTTGGGAAAATTTGGAGAAAAGAGCAAAGCTAATAATAATGGCAAATACCTGTTGGATTTCTGCTCAGGACATGGACTGGTTATTACTAACACTATGTTTCAACATAAAAATGTGCACAAATTCACATGGAGAGAAGAAGCAAGGAATAAGAAAAGTCTCATTGACTATGTTATTGTTGATAGTGATGTTTTCTCCCTGGTGCAGGACACCAGAATGTACACAGGATTTGAAATTGGAAGCGATCACTATTAAGTCCTGAGCAGGATAAAATTAAATTTCATATTGAAAAGGATGACATGTAAGAAAGTTTTAAAGCGAATAAAAGTTGAGCAACTCTGAGATGTGAACTGTAGACTAAAGTGCACAAAGAAGAAAAAATGAAAGAGTTTGATTACAAGAAACAAACCTTGGTGATTCAGTGGCAAACATTGAAGGAAACCCTGATTGATTCAGCCAGAGAAGCATCTGGTGAGGTTGTCTACAAGGATAGAAAAATCAGAACTCCATGGTGGACACAGGAAGTTAAAGAGACAGTGATGGAAAAGAAGAAAGCATATCAAAAGTTCCTGGCAAATAAGTCAGCTTTTGCTCTTAGAGAATATAGAGACAAATGTAAGAAAGCTAAACACTGTGTAAAACTAATTAAACAAAAGTCATGGGAGGACTTTGGCAAGAACATAGAAAATAAATATCAAGAAGGTGGTAAGAGATTCTGGAGGTTGTTGAAGAAGCTTAGAAATGGAGGAAAGAGTGCTGTAAAAGGAGTTAGAGGTAAGGTGACATGAAAACGGGAGAAAAAGATATTCTTGAAGTATGGAGTAATTACTTCGAAAAATTGCTAAATGAAACAAGCAGTGATAGCACAGTGGCAAAAAAACAGTCAACAGGCATACAGTCAGGAATACATATCCATACTTATAGTAGAAAAAGCCATCAAAGGCTTGAAATGTGGACAGGCAGCAGGAGTAGATGATATTCAACCAGAAATGCTGAAGTATGGTGGTATGAAAGTCTTACAGTTGCTGCATTGCATAGTTCAGAACACCTGCACAGAGGGACAAATTCCTGATGATTGGAGTAAAGCTCTCATAGTACCCATATATAAAAAGGGAAATAAAACTGAATATGAGAATTACAGAGTTTCTACTGTGTGTTCCAGGCAAGATTTATGCCAGCATACTTGAGAAATAGTTGAGAAGAATTGTGGAAGAAAAGTTGGTGAAGAACAAGCTGGATTCAGGCCAAATAGAGGCTGTCAGAATCAGATCTTCACTTTATGACAATTAGTTGAGAAAGCATGGGAATATAACAAAGATCTGTATTTAGGTTTGGTCGATCTGGAAAAGGCATACCACAAGGTGCCAAGAGAGAAGTTATTCAACACACTACAGTTATATGGTGTCAATGGGGCATTATCTCAAGCAATACTTAGTCTTTATTTGAGTTGCAAGTCAGCAGTTAGAACTGAAGGAAGTACAGGAAGATGGTTTAATGTTAAATCTGGTGTGAGACAAGGATGTACATTATCACCTCTGTTATTCATTATCTATATGGATCACATTATGAAGGAAAGTGGTATTAAACCTGATATCAAAATTGGAGATGTTAACGTCAGCGCTTTGCTTTATGCAGATGATGTTATACTTCTAAATAAATCCACTACAAGTCTGCAAGATTCTCTGACTAAATTGAATAACTGTTGTAATAAATATGGTATGAAGGTCAGCAATAAAAAGACAAAGACAATGAAAATAGGCAGAATCATTGAAAATGTCAACTGTGTTGTGAATGGAGAACCTGTGGAACAAGTAAAACATTTCAGCTACTTAGGCACGATTTTTAGTGAAGATGGTAAATTAAATATGGAAATAGACAACAGAATCAACAAAGCTGGTATTGTAGGAAATCAATTGAATAAATTTATATGGAATAAGAGAGAAATTAGTCGTAACACTAAATTAGCTGTACAAAAGAGAGTTTTCAAACCAGTTTTAACTTATGGATCTGAGAGCTGGGTCAGAATTTAAACACCTGACCAAAGACCGTAGATATGAGAGTCCTGAGAAAAGTTAGCGGCGTTAACAGATGGCATCAGTGGCAATATCATATTAAAAACGAGGATATTAGGAAATAACTTGACATTGTTAGCATCCAGCAATGCATTAGCATTCCTGGATGCTGACAATCTCAAGGTGGTATGGTCACTTCTGTTCAAATGGTATGGTCACTTGAACAGAATGGGCGAGGAAAGATTAGCAAAACAAGTGTTCTCTGCCAGGTTGGCAGGAAAACGACCCAGAGGAAGACCAGGATATAGGTGGATTGATACGGTACAAAGTGCCTTAGACGATAGAAATATAAGATCTGATAATGATTTTGTACTCTTGACAAGTAACAGACTGATTTGGAGGAATATTGTAGATAGGAAGTTAGTAACAAGGTAAATTTTTCATGAAGTACTATCATATCCTGTATACCCCTTGAGGATACATGTCAGGAATTTGATGATGATGAGGAAAATTAAGAATTCCCCAAAGATGGTTTAAAATTTACACAATTAGTGCAAACAGAAATCCCCAGCAATCTTTTAAGAGTTCAACTCTTGGAAGACAAAAGTATTAATTACCTTTATTTGCAGAGAATAAATGAAAAACTAAAGCAAATAGATGATGATATAGAGGTTGATGGGATAATTTTAAAACTGTATTAATGAATGCAACAACAGGAATGCCTTGGGATAAACAAATAAATGGATCAGGAGAAGGGGAATAAGAAACTGTGATTTGAAAACTGAAACTACAATTAAAAACCAGAAAGAAGCAAGTAAACACAAAAGAGCAATTGTAAAAAAAAAGCATGCAGGAAAAAGAATTGAGAAACATGGAATCACTTCATAGCAAAATTTGAAGGAGATCTTTCAGTGAAGAGACTAAATACATATAAAATTTTAAGAAACATGAATAAAGATGATATTCATGTTATGAATGAAAAGTAAAAGTGGAAGTTAAAATATCCAAGCGAAAACATGGCTGGACTTTTTCCAAAACTTATGGCAAGATAGTAGTGAAACTATAACTGATATAATGCTAACTATTAACTATACAGTGAAACAAATAGCATTACAAGAAATCTAGCAAGCAATAATGCAAAATAAAATAAGAAAATCCTCTGGAGAAGATTAAATATGTAGGCATCTTGTTCATCAAATGCCTTTTAAAATTATTGAACAGTATCTAGCATCAAGGCAAAATCCCAGGTAGTTGGAATAAGGCAATTATCATCATATCAATAGGTAAAATTTTTTTTTACAGAGGATTATGAACACGGGACTAAATTGTTCTCTAGGTAGCTTGTGAGCACTACAAAGGAACAAGTCTCCTAAATACTGGTTATAGGTTATATGCACAAATATTAATATCAAAACTTAAATCATATATAGAACTAATCTTTAAAGACACTTGTGGTATAATTATGAAACAATGTTACACGATAACCACAGTAATAAATGAAAGTACAGATATTTTGTACTGAAAATAACAGTACATCAATGTGTAGAAACAACTAGCAAATCAAAGAACAGAAATATGAAACAATCAATTAAAAATAATGAAACAATTATTTTTAATTTACCAATTAAAAATAATATCCATGTGCTAGAAATTAATATTAATAAATAATATTAAAACTTTGTGATGTTTACATAAAATGAGAATCTCTCAAACTTTTGGGAGGGGGAGACAATCATTCTGATTCAGGTTAGGCCATTGTAAAAGGACTTCACAACTTCCTTTGAAATGGCATTCATATTTAAAACTGCTTCTGTGGAGAAGATAAGCTTTATCATCACAGAATACTGTGTTTAGGGTCAGTACTATGCTTCCAGACCAGACTTTTGAGGTTTCATGTATTTAATTTAGTATTGATAGGCATTAATCCTTTTTTTCCACAGAATAGCCTGTCTGCTCAAAGTATGTCAAGTGACATTCACAAGGCATCTGTGAACACCAACTAAAGATAGAGGTGACAGTTATTCTTTTTGTAGATGGTAACAGGTGAAAAATTTTGTTGATAGGAAGATATGTGGGATTAAGGTGATAATTCTTCAGAATTCTACCAATAGGTTCAGAGATACCTGAAATATAAGGAATTGGAAGCCTGCAGTCTGTCAAAGAATCTGTGTGTTGGAACATGGAGTCAGTTATCAAATATCTAGGACATAGTGAGAAGTTCTTGTTGTAGGCTTCAGGGAGTGGAGCATGTAACATTTTTAGCACTGTTCAACTGTTTTTAATTGGTAAACTGATTGTTGTATGTACCTTGTATTTCTGTTCTTTGATTTATTTGTTTCTACACACTAATGATGTACTGTTATTTTCAGTATGAAATATCTGTACTTTCATTAAAGTTTATTACTATAGTTATAGTGTAATTTTGTTGTTTTATCATATACAGGAGGTAAACTTTGTGAAGAATAAAATAGCTTCCAAAAGTATGATTATGCACTGACCCAGCTTTTACATTTAAAATTTTTAATGTAGAAGCATTGTGAATTTAAACACACATTGCATAGATTACCAGAAAGCCTTTGAGGGTCTTAAGGGTCAAACTATGGACAATATTCAAGAAGCTAAACATTGCATATCACCTGCTTGCAGCAATAACTAACATGTATTAAAACAACCAAATAGCTGTGAGAATTATTGAAACAGTTATAGAATGGGAATCAATAAATGGAGGTCTGTCAAGAATATTCAATGTTGCCACTGTTATTTAATATTTATATAGATGAAAGAGCAAAGTTGATATTAGTAGTACATACCTGCTGGATTTCTGTTTAGGACATGGGTCAGTTATTACTAACACCATGTTCTAGCATAAAGATTTACTCAAATTCACATGGAGATAAGAACAAGAAATGTCTTACTGACTGTTATTCTTGATAGTGTTTTCTCACTGATTCAAGACAAGAGTATGCAGAGGATTTGAAACTGGAAGTGATCAGCGTTTAGTGCTGAGCAGAATAAAATTGAATTTCATATTAAAAAGAAGAGTGTAAGAAAGTTTTAAATCAAATTAAAGTTGAGCTGCTTTCAGAGGGGAACTGTAGACTCAAATATACAAATGTTATTCAAGAAATAAATGAAAGAGGTTGAAAACAAGAATTAACCCTTGAATATTCATTGGCAATCCCTGAAGAAAACAATGATTGATTCAGCCAAAGAGGCATCTGCTAAGGTTGTACTCAAGGATAGAAAAATTAGGAAAAAGTTAAGAGGCAGTCAACGGAAAGCGTATTGAAACTTCCTGGCAGGGAAGTCAGTAGGTGATATTAGAGAATACACAGAAAAATGTAAAAAAGTTAAGCGATGTGTCAAACTTCTTCTTTAACCTCTTTCTATCCCCTGCTGGATGTAGAACCCCCCCCCCCAACCTTCCAGTTCTGTCTGTTTTTGGCCAATGTCCACCATCTCATATGAAATCTTTGTAGACCATTCCTCCATCTATCTTGTTCTTTGATGACATTTCCTTCTCTTAGTATCCACTCAGTGCTTAATTTCATCCACCTTTCATCTGGCAGTCTACTAATATGGCCAGCTCATCTCCATTTATATGCTTTACAACACTTCACAATATCTTCTACTCCAGTCATCTCTCTCTGCTTGTAGTATTTCTTATTTTATCCCTTTTTGTTATGTTTTTTATCTTATACACACATGTAAGGCCACAAGACCTATAACACATTAGTGCTGAGTGTGACTGTGTGTGAAGAAAGAAGGAACCTGTAAAAGTTTTTCTTGAACAACTGAAAGGTGTAATCTTTGGGAAGACTATTCCAAAGAACAGAAGTACATGGAATGGAAGAGGAGGCAGTGAAGTTGGTTTGGTGAGTTTTAAGATGGACTGTAAAAGGGTGTTTGTTAGTAGTGACTTTTGTTTTAATGAATTTGGAGGAGTAGTGGCCAATTCAGCAGAGCACTGGCCATGAAAATATCTGTAGAAGAGGCACAAGACAGAAACTGAATCTGAGAGGGGGATTGAAGTAAGTATGTGATAGAAAGCGTCATTAATTAGCTGGATCGCCCTCTTCTGGATAGAATCGAGCAATCTTAGAGAGAATTTTGATGCCCCCCCCAAATATGGGTCAGCATTCCATGGTTGGACGGATTTGGAATTTGTATTGAGTTAGCAGGTGTGAAGTAGTGTCTTGTGTGAAAAAAAGTACACGTAGTTTTTTTGGTGACTGTAGAAGGTATAACTGAAATGTGGTTGTGCCAGTAAGGATTGGCGGTGCAGGTCAGTTCAAGTGTTTGGATATCTAAGTATTATTGAAGTAAGGGGGAGGGATGTACACTCTTTTTGAGAGAGATCAGACAGGACTGAGTTTTGGTGGCATTGAAGTCTACAAGGTTGACCTTGCCCCATTGAGATATAGCTACGAGATCAGAGCTCAGGCTTCTGGATGTGGTGGATCTTAAGGATTCTAATACTTCAGCACTACAAGGTTTGTCAAACGAAAAGGAGGAATGAAGTGTACTGTCATCAGCAAAGCTATGGATAGGAGTAGAAGGCTGTGAGAACAGATCATTTATATACAAGAGGAAGAGAGTGGGTGAAAGAACAGAACCCTGGGGTACTCCTGTGAAGCATTCTCTTCAAGGCTCTTTGGGAAAATTGAAACCTGTCTTCCTGTTTTTTAGTTGTTCTATTTTTAGCTGTCTCACTTCTATAAGTAAACACTGGAATGATGCATATATTAAAGTTTTCTTTTTAGGCATATAGCTAATTCTCCTAACAAGTAATCTTTATAACCAAAATGCTTTGTTTCCTTGTGTGATTCTTCTACTTATTTCCTTAAAACTAATTGATCAAGGTAAATATAGTCCTCCACAATTTCAATACGATTATTTGTTAATTTTAGATTGGTATGATCTGAATTTGTCATCAGTTTGGTTTTAGTTAGATTAATCTTTGAACTTTTTTTCCCTGCTTTTGCTATCAGGATCATTTAGCATTTCCTGAGCTGCTTCTTTATTTTTTGCTTAAAAAACAATGGCATCTGCAAAATGGTAAGTGATGAGACTTTTCTCATTGATGCTAATTCTATAGTTTTCCCATGAGATGTTAGTAAAGACTTCCTGAAGGAACTTCATTTTGCTTATAATTAGGCTAGTAATAATAAGCTTGATAGGTATTTGGAAGAATAGGAGGTTGGCAAGTCTGCACCATATTATGGCATCCACAATGGGATTGTAAAGGAATGTCAGCCTTCTCTCCTTTAGGAGTGCCATAGAGTTTTGGACCAACTTGTTTTGGAGGTCAGTGAATAAGCAATTTCCTTGTCTGGAAAGGCTCATTGGGTCAGCATCCATTAACCATTCAAATCATTAAATAAGAAATATTAGATAAGAAACCTTATCGAAATAGACTAACAGAAAGCGAATATATAGATGCTTGAGCAGCGTTTATGTTTTCTAAGTAGTCAGTGTTAAGGCAACTCGTGAATGCCGGTAAGTGTATTCCCATAAGCTTTGGTCAACTTATTTTTACGAAACTTTCATTGTTTCTACATTTGGCTTTGAAATAATGCTGGATCTGTTATCCACTTTACTTAAATAATTTTGCATTGCCAAACTGAAGCCTTTTGGCTCTTTATTTTAGTAAATACTTTATACACTGACCAAGATTTCGCTTATGAAAAATACACCTTTCCGACATTTCAAGTTCCTTAGTTCTGAATGAGAGTTTTTGCTCTCTTAAGATTTCTGCCTGGTCTCTGAGGAGAACAACTAACGAGTTCAAAACAGCTGTAAGCTGTCAGGCCAGTGAAACCTTATCAAGATGGACTAATAGAAAGCGAATATATGGACGCTTGGGCAGCGTTTGTTTTCTAAGTAGTCCGCGCTAAGGCAACTCGTGACCATCGGCGAGTGTATTCCCGTAAACTTTCTGGTCAACTTATTTTTACAAAACTTTCTTAGTTCTACATTCGACTTTGAAATAATGCTGGATCTAAGATCCACTTTACTTATATAATTAAATAAGATCCAATTTTGATGAGTAGTACATGCATTGGCATTTGTAATTATTGTGCAGTTGCATTTATTCTGAGGAGAATGATGTATTTATTGTAACAAATGTTTTGAATTGCTGTTAACTTTGCTTTGGAGATATAACTGGAGGGTAGTTTTGCTTTAAACAAAATGCCTATCCTGTTGAAATTGTTCAGAGATTCAAGTATTTAGGCTTAGGTGCTAGTTTACACTCACTAGGTTTAATTGAATGAATATGGCACAGAAAAGTAATTAAACACAAGTTTACTAGTTCCTATATTTCATCTGTCACAGAGATATCATCAGGGATACAGTATTAAAATTGTAATAACACACGCAAAACAGTAATGTAAGAAGTTATGACTAGAAGCCTAAAGGCTTAGGAAGGGCACCATCTATAGGTAGGTGCTATTGGGTCAGAGACCAAAGAATTAGTTTAAAAAATCTTGGCAACTTTAACATGACACACACAAAACAATAATGTAAGAAGTTATGACTAGAAGCCTAAAGTCTTAGGAAGGGCACCATCTATAGGTGCTATTGGGTCTGAAGCCAAAGAATTAGTTTAAAAAATCTTGGCAAGTTTAACACGACCATATTTATTTAAATTAAGCTGGTTTTTTAAATCTGCTGTTGATTCTTAAAAAAAAAAAGAAGTCTTTCAAGTTTGTGCTTGCTGCATTGAAGCGTAGAAGTTTTTGAACTTTTTTTTTTTTTTTTTCTTTCAAACCATTACACACAGAGGAAATACATTCCAATCCTCATCATTCTTGAAGTCAGAAATGAGAAATAGTCAAAAATGTATTCCCAATGCCATTTTAATAGTTAAGGAGTTTGCAGCATTGGACAGACAGTCTTGCTCAGCCATGGAAAGATTTGTGGAAATTTACGTGGTCATTCTGGTCATCTCTAGGGGATTTGATCAGGTGTGGCACGGAAGCCTCCTCAGCAAACTGCCATTCTGTCTGTGCTCTCTCCTTTGTAATTAGGTTGCAGCAGTTGATCCCGTTGTCACTCACTCACTCTGTGTCATGGTAGATTGTATCCTTTCCTCGTATTTCCTCTCCAGTATTGCTGGAGAGGAAATCCCCACTAGTGCTGGAGTACCCTAGTGATCTGTACTTTCACTTGCTCTCTTTTTCTTGTATATAAATAGCTGTCTCTCACTTTTATTTATAGCTTTGCTGATGATAGTACACTCCATTCCTTTCTTCATTTGAGAAGCCTGCACAATCATTCATTGCTTCTAGGTCTTAATCAGTGCCTTAAATTCTGCTGTCTTTCAGTGAGAATAAATTCAAGAATTTCGTGAACTTTCAAACAGTTATTTTTTATTTCGTACAAGATTTAGCATTACATATTATGATGCGATCTCTCTTCTTCAGCTGACTTGCATCTCTGTCCTTTTAAAGCAAACACACCATTCATTGTTTCTTCAGTCTCAAGAATCTTGGTGTACATAATTTTTCTCTTACTTCCCTACTTTTTTGGAATAGCCACTTTCATTGCTCTGTCTTTCCCCAAAGACCAACTTTCATCTGTTCAAGAAACATGACAATCAATAGATTCCTTCTTTCCCCTTAACCACTTGTCCACACCAAACTGAGGTGATAATAGGTTTTGTAACCTTTTGTGTGTGTGTGTGTGTGTGTGGGTTTAGCATTAAAAAAAAATAAAATAAAATAAATAAATTAAGGAATTGCTACAAGGAGAAACACATATTAGGGGAGAAAAAAAAATCTGCCATTTCACTCCATCATTTTGACCATATAGGATGTAGTGCTTTTGAGGTGATCCAAAAAGAGCATATATGTTGTCTTATTTCTATAATTACTATATTTGAGTTGAGTATATGTTTTTTGTGCTTATTTTAATTAAAGTTAGTAATGATGTAAATTTTTCATATAGTACTATCATATCCTGTTACACCCCTTGAGGGTACATGGCAGGAATTTGATGATGATGATTATAGCATACTGAATGATGTACAGAAGCAACATTGAAAAAGAAGAAAAAAAGCTATTATTTTAATGGCTGATATAGTCTACTTTCGTTTAGGAGTATTCCTTTTTATAGATATTATTTCTGGGAAAATTCCCATGTTACTCCTCTAAAAATAGACTATTATTTTAATGTCTAATATAGCCTACTTTCGTTTAGGAGTACCCCTTAAAAAAAGCAATCATTACAATCGGTAGATTTTTATTTCTCAAGTGTATCAAAGCATATTATAATTCTTTTGAATCAGCATTTTTTGATATACTGAACATTTAAAATTTAATGAATGTATGCTTTACTCTTGGAAAGAAAAAAAAATTCATGAGTTTGAAGAATTATTCAATTTATTAAAGTTATAATGATTTTATTTGCTGGCGCTGAATACTAGCATTAAAATCACAAGTACAGTTTCTATTCTTATCCCCCCCTCCCCAAGTCATTAAAAATAATTGCACATTGTGTATAAAAAAGCAGAACACTCTTAGTCATTGTTGCTTATAAAAAATAATGAGATACTTTTTGTGATTTCACTTATGAAAAGAAATTTGCTATCCTGTAATATGACATTACATCTTTTTGTATCAAATAGTTTCAGGCATATCTCCAGGTGTTTGAGATGTAGATTATGCATAAAGCTTTATGATATCTTCTTCTTCCTTTTTAATCTGAGGTGATTTACTCAACCAGAATAAAGTTTTATCAAGACTTTTTTAGGAAATCCTTCCTTTCTTTGAGTAAAAGAATAGAAAAATGCAATGAAGATAATTAAAAATTCTTAGGATAATTTCCCTTTATCTGTTATCAGATTTAGGTGCTACTGCAAGGCTTAAGCCTTTATTAAGTAATGCAAGTTCACTGTTATTTAGGGTGTGGCTAGACAGATTGATTAAATGAACATTACCTGCATGTAGTTGGTCACTCCTTATCTCACTTATTTGTTGTTCACTGCTAAAGTTATTTACTGGGGAAGAGATATCCTAATCGGTTAGATTTGTATGATTGGTGTTCAAATTTCACCATTGTTTTAAAATATGAAATTTAGCCTTACGTTTTTTGTTTATTACATTCCAGAATATATTTAGTTGAATTATCAGTGATTCTTTCAATCACATTCATATAACTGGATAGTTCAAATTGTAAGTTTAAAACTTGATTTTGGGTCATTGCTAGGTTTTTGCAGGCTGTTTGAATTTGTTCCCTAAGTATTGCTTTCTCTGTATGTTCATATTTACGTACGAAAATCTCACCTGCCACCGAATCTTCAATGTTTGGTTCTTGTTTTCAAACTCATTCATTTTTCTTCAATAATATTTGGGTATCTGAGTCTACATTTCACCTCCAAAACTTGCTTAACTTTGATTTTTTAAAACTTTCTTACACACTTTTCTTTTCAATATGATATTTAGTGTTGATCTCGCTAATTTCCTGTTTCAAATCTTTTGTATATGCTTGTGTCCTGAACTAGTCTTGAAGCTATTGCTGTCAAAATAATCAGTGAGATATTTATAGTGTCTTCTCTCCATGTGAATTTTCTGCACATCTTTGTTGGAACATGGTGTGTTCCAACAAGCCCTTTTTTTCTGATCACTATTGCCTGAATACAACACCTTTTACACTCTCTGCAGCTCAGTTGATATAGACGAGACCTTTGATTGGAAAGATCTGAGTTCATATCCAATCTATGATGTTTGGAACCTTTATCAGGGGTCTTTTCAAATAAGTGGTGAGTAAGCCACTCTCATATAGAGGTAGAAGGTTTTTTCTTCTTCATCCCTCAAAACAGGCAAACCAGTCCCGTGAACATGTATGCATAGTTATAAATACTTGCCTTAAGGGGATGCAGCAAAGGTGTGAGTTATGTGTTGGCTGCATTAATTTCTCATGATCCCTAATAAAGGATGAATAGGTTGAAGAAGAAGATATGGCATTGTATTTGTTACTTAGAATTAAACCTGTTTTTGTCTTTGTTTTATTATAACATCTATTATGTTGAGCTGGTGTTTTTCAATACTTCTGCTAGTTCCATTTCTTATTCTTTGATGCTTGTTAAGTTGATGGTGCCAGTCTTGAGCTCTTTTAACTCATTATTCGCTTTAATGGAATGTTAAAGCTAATAATGAGTTTAACAAATTAGACTAAAAGCTTCAAAACCTGAGGTGTCACTCTATTGGTACTGTTGATTAGCCTTAGCAGTTGGATGGGAGGCCTAAAAATTCAAGCTTCCCAAATCATTGGAAGTTTAACACAATCATATTTATTAAGATTAGGCTGGTTTAACAAATTTGCAAGTGAATCTGAGAAACATTTTTCAAGTTTATATTTGTTACAGTGAAGCATAGTAGTCTTATTCCATTAGATTCTGTGAAAGACATCCAAAGCATGGTCAGCTAGACCAGATTAACCATAGTTATGCCAATGGATGTATTTCTTATGTTCTTTTATGCGAATGTTGGCAAATATCCCATTTTGATCATAATAATTTTCAAGAACAAGGAATTTTGTCAACACCTGCAACAGACAGGGAAGGAATAAATCTTAGAAGAGCACGTAAGGGCAGCCAGCTTCAGATAACGTTTGAAAGCAGTACAGATATATTTTGTATAATTCTGGCTATTTTTTTAGAGGTGCTCTGAATATAGGGAATAATGATAGCATTATTGTATTCTGTTTATAGAGAGGAATGGGATGTGAGGAGACAGGAGGAAAAAAACCAATTTATTCTTTTTAGCATTGTGCTAGAAGATCTGACACTTTATCTTTACTGAAAAATGTTTTAATCCTGATATCATTGATTTTATTTCAGTCGATGTTGACTACTTATATAAACAGATAAAGATTACAGCTATGGGCTCCCCCCTTTAGCCAATCTCTTTATGAATCATTTTTTCAAAATGTTACATAAAGATGTTACACCATCATCAGTTATGCATGCATTAGAAGCAAAGTGCGAAGCCAGAGATTGGCTTTTTTCTGTGGGTGATGATCAATAGAGCCATTTGGGCATGATAAGGATGGGAATAGTGTTAGGTAGAAGTTATGGCCAATTGCTTTGACAAGAGACCAAAAGCCTCGGCTGCCATTTGTACAGGCTGCTAGTTTCCTGCTTTTTGCTTTTTCAAACGCTGATTTGGAAGCATTGATTGTTTTTTTGCATCAATTTCGCGCTTCGGTATAAGCTCTAAAGGAGGATGAGGTTCTTGATTTCAGCCAGTTATGGTATGTCTGATGTTTCATTTGTACCACCTTGGCACATCTTTTGGAGAACCATGGTTTAGTTAGGGAATGGCAGTTCAGAGTAGTGTGTGGAAAGTATGTTTCCATGCCCATGAGGATGATTTTGGTAATGGCAAAAGTTCGGTGCATATGTTTGGATTGGAAGTCGGAAGCAACGGTCCAACCATAGGAATGTGGCATAGAAATTGCAGAGGCTGTCCCACTTGGCACTGTTATAATGCCAAACTACTCTTGTATGGGAGTGTCTGTGTAAGCATTGTTGCATGGGGAGGAAATGAGCACCACATTGTGGTCAGAATTACCCAGGGGCTCACTACTTTCGCTGTGTATTTGGAGGGGGTCATTGGTGAGAAAGAGATCTAGGGTGTTTTTGGAAGTGGTTCGGGTTATCTGGTATTCTGGTTAGCATCTGAACAAGTTGTGTAAGGTCGTTAGTGATGGCAAATGTTTCAGATGTTGGTGAAGTGGATATGTAGGGTTTTGTGAGTCATATGTTTGACTGTAAGGGTCTTGCTGCACATTTCCTATGCAGTGCCTTCATACTGGTCACCATGGTGGCTGCTAGTGGTTTTTGTGCCAGTTTAACTTGTCTGTGGTTGATGATCCAACTGTTGTCACCATTTGACATTTTTCTTTGAGTTGTCTTCGAAGCTGGTGTCCTTGTTCCCTTTGTGCCAATGTTAAATCTGGTCAAGCATGTATGTGCGATTGGGGGCAAGTGTCTTTGAACTTGTTGATCGCTGTTATTAGTTTTGATGTGCTTGTTGGCATGTCACAAGTCACTTTTACTAGGCGTGGAAAGTTCGTTCCATCCTTTCTTTTATTTATAGGCTCGAAACAATCGCACCTGACAATATTCTTAGATTCGATGTAGCATTCTTCAGCTAGTTTGTTGATGTCCTCTTTTAATGGTTTTCCTTTTTCCATTGGAAAGTTCAAAATAACAGTGTTGAATTTTTTGTTTTTGGCTTCCATCAAGTCATTTACCGTTAATGCGATTAGGTCGCAGAGTTGATTTGCGGGCAAAGTTGAGCTTGCGTTGCGCTGGTCGTCAGTTTGTTCAAGCTTAGTTTCCACTGCATGTATTTTGGAGGTAAAAGTTTTGTTCAAAGCATTGATGTGCTATTCGAGGTTTTCGACACGTTTACCTATGTTCAGAAGTTGTTTTACCGAAGGGAGGCACAGCAAACAGAAAAATGGCTAGTTAAGTTGGATAAATAAGTTAGATAAATAGCTTTTGTGCAGATTCATATATTTTGTTGCAGGTAGCATGCAGCCAGTGGCAACAGATCTTGCAGAATATACCTTTTTTTCTATCTGTGAAACCAGTTTTGCAGCTGCGGCACATAATAGGTTTGTCGGTGGTGATTGACAGCACTGTGCTGGCGAGACACAGGGTGCTTGTTCGCCATTGGCTTTTGTTGCCGCTATGTTTGCTGTGTATGGTAGGCATAGTGGTCACTTACACGTGGCTGATTTAGAATGGGAAAGATTTAATGTACTATAAGTACTTACAGGTTGTGCAGAAATATTCTGCTCCTCAATACCCGATGTTAAGGTTTCCATTTGAGGATTAATTTCGATGAAAAACGCTCACAATAAAATGGGTAGCATGAGTTTAGAGTAGCTTATTCACTGATGCCACCTGGCAGATTTATGACCCTTTCAAAAATCATGAGGTAATTTAACTTTAATGTGACAGCTTTAATGGAAAGGAAAAGTGCATCTTTTGATTCTTGGATGTTTCCAAAATCATTATTTTTATCTTCGCAATCCCACCAGTTTATTTTGCCAATAATTCAGAAAAATGTAATCGCCTTATTTTGAATATTCTGAAACATAGTTTTAACAGCTCCCTAGATGTAAGATAAATAAAATCAGCTTTATGTTAATGGAGCCTCCCATTTATTATCAATCAGTAGATTTTATTAATTAGTTACTTTCTGTGAATTTTTAAATTTGAAATAGAAATAAACACATACCTTGATAATATGAAGATCAGGGTGATGGTGATATTTGGATGTATTTCTATAAAAACAGGTCAAAATTAAGATAACATATTTATTTGTTTTCTAAAACCGAATTTTGAAAGACGGCAAATATGAATTTTAAAAATATGAGCTAATAACAAAAAAATAGTAATAAAGAAACCAGCCAGCATTATGACAGTGTGCTAGCAGTTTTGGTGGATCATCATCAGATCAACTTTCATCATATTCCTTATGATGAAAGTTCAGTATTAACATCCTGTACCTCAGAGAGTGTACAGGATGTTAATAGTATCACATGAAAAGTTTACTTCATTACTAACTTCCTGTCAACAATTTTCCTCCAAATTATTCTGTTGTCTATCAAAACTTCACTATTACCAGATTTTATATTTCTGTCTTATAAAGCATATCATATTGTATCAACCCACCTAGATCTTGATCTTTTTCTGGGTCTTTTTCCTACCATTCTGGCAAAAAAAAAAAAAAAAAAAAAAACCTTTTGATAACCTTTCCCTCCCATTCTATTTATGTGACCAATACCACCTTTAGATGAACTCGCATTACTGAATGCTAACAATAAGAATATGACAGTATTCTACCATTAAGCCTATTTTCATTCTCTTTACCTTTTTATTGCTGATTTTCATACCAAATTTATCACAACAGTAACTAGTACAAGTTATTCAGATTTGTACTGGATTTGTTTAGAAGTATAACATCATCTGTATAATATAGAGAACTCAGATTAACATCTCCAATTTTGATATTCAGGTTTAATGCCACTTTTCTTTATAGTGTGATCCATTTCTAGATGATTAATAACAGGGAAGATATTGTGCACTATTGTCTTACATCTCATTTAACACAAAACATTCTTATGATACCTTCTTCAATTCTGTTAACTTACAACTCAAATACTTTATAGCCTATATATATATATATATATATATAGTCAAGAGAACAGCTTTTCTCTTGACAGCTTGTCACATGCCTTTTTGAGAACTGTAAGACTTATACAATGCAAATCCATAATACAGATATTTGTTATATTCTCATGATTTCTTCACATTTGTCTTAAATTGAAAATCTAGTAGCAAGGCTTATACGTTGGTCATACATAGCTGGTAATTAGTTTACAGAATTAACAACGCATATAAAGTATATTAATTAAAGGCAACTTTAATGAATAACTTCTATATTTCGGCAACGTCACGTTGCCATCTTCAGGAACATAAAGATATGGTATGTACACGCAGGCACTAACAAAAGCAAATGAGGAAGAAAGCAAGAAACTAATATTGTTCCTAAAGTCCTAATGATGCCCTCTGGCAGGCTAATTTGGTTGTCTTGGCAGTTGGGCTGAAGTCCTCATAATGTAAGTCTCCCAAATTTGGGGTAGTTTCATGCACCCAAATTTGTTGAGGTCTGGAACGTTTTTTAGAGCTGCTAATGATTCCTTGAATCATCAGAAGTTTTAAGTACGAAAAATTATTCAAGGAATCATCAGCAGCTCTAAAAAACGTTCCAAACCTCAACAAATTTGGGTGCATGAAACTACCGCAAATTTGGGAGACTTACGTTATGATGACTTCAGCCCAACGGCCAAGACAACCAAATTAGCCTGCCAGAGGGCACCATTAGGACTTTAGGAACAATATTAGTTAATTGCTTTCTTCCTCATTTGCTTTTGTTAGTGCCTGCATGCACATACCATATCTTTATATTCCTGATGATGGCAACGTGACGTTGCCGAAATATAGAAGTTATTCATTAAAGTTGCCTTTAATTAATATACTTTATATGCATTGTTAATTCCGTAAACTAATTACCAGCTATAAATTGAAAATCAGAACATGACAACCTCTGTTTAGCCTGAACCCAGCTTCTTCTCCAGGTTTATCTTCCATCATTTTTCTTAGCCTTTTCTCAAGTATGCATGTATAAATCTTACCAAACACACCCAGTAGGGAAATCCTTCTATAATTCTCATATACAGTTTTATTTCCCTTTTTATAGTTAGCTACTATGATAGCTCTATTCCAGTCGTCTGGAATTTGACCTTCCAACCAGACTTTCAGAATTATGCAGTGTATCTACTGCAAAACATCATGTTATATTGGTGGGATTATGCTTGGATTAACTGATGAAGCTAGAGATATTAGAGGTATGGTGGATAGAAAGTTGAAAGGTCTTAACAAAAATTGAAAATACAACTCAGAGGATAATTGTGATGTTGAAACGAACATTGACATGTAAAGATATGGAAGTCATTTTACCTTTACAAGCTTTGATACTGCATTACCTGGACTACTCTGGGTTCCAAAGGGATAAAGAAGCTTTGGAAATATTGCAGAGAAGTTAGAAAGATGATATTGGGATTATGGAATGCAGATTACAAGTAGATTGAGAGTATGTTGACTGTAAATGCTTGTAGACAGAAGAAAGAGGGATGATATGATAGAGGTCTATAAACTTTTGCGAGGATGTTATGGGATGTCGGTTGATAAAATTTTTCATTATATAGAAGGTGGGGAGAGGATATTGGGGAGATCTGTGGAAGTTAAAGTTTGTGCAGTTTTCTCTTATAGAGCTGTGATGAGTAAGTGGAACATTTTGCCTATTGAAGTAGTGAGTGCATCTAGTATAAATGAGTTGAAGAAAAGTCATAACAGTTGGTTGTATGTGTGTGTGTGTGGTTGTATAGTCTCTCTCAATGAGTCCTTGATTTCCTGGAGGTCTGCTGATAATAATAATACTATAATCTTTTCTAACCTTTCAGGTTTTGATGATTTTTTTTTCCTTCAAGTATTAATATGTAGGTTTGATAGTATCCTTCCTCTTAGGACACCTGTTTGTGGTGGTTGGGACCTCCTAGTGGTGGTACCGATATTCTTCTTTTTCTTTGCTTTTCTTCCTGTATTTTTTTGCTCTACTTCTCCTGAGTCTTTTTTCTATCCTTTCTTGCAGGCAGCCATCACTGGGATCAAATGCCCTGTCGCCAGTGTTTGCCATGCAGCGTGACTCATAGCCACCCAGTAAAGGAGATCCTGCTAGTCTTGCTCTACTTTGGCCTCTGCTTCGGTGAGATGGGTGATCCTGGATGGCCTGACAAGAATCAGTTAGCTAGTAGAGTTGCCTGCCTGCAAATGTCAGTGGTTTTGTAGTAAGTCTCTCACCCCCATGGTCTGGGCTTGGGACCCAAAGCTTGCTGTGGTGATGGTATAGCATCTGGGGTAGCCATCCCTGGATTTCCACCTCCAAGCACAGCCATTGCTTGCCAATCTCTGTGCATCCACATATGGCTTTGTGGTGGATGGATGGTGCTGATGGCAAACAGAAAATCCCTTGCACAGGAATTCTTCATGCTCCAATGTTTTAGGAGGGGGGGAGGTTCTAGCAAGATCCTGACTCCCTTCCAAGTACTGATACCATAGAAACACATTTATAACAGAAGTAAGAAACAATAGATATGTGACCCTAGTATAAATGTACCAGTATTTTTGATTATCCATGCAACAAGTAAAAAGCCAATGAGGAAAATGTCACCTTTCTTTATTCAAAAGGTCTGAAGGACTGGCAAGAGCCCTGAAAACAGTTAAGAACTATGTTCTGGTGATATCCTTATGGATACATCATGTCAGCAATGTTTCATAAAACTGCTGAGGGCAACATAATGGGTGCAATACCAATCATAGTAACACCTCATGAAACACCCAGTTCTTGTAGAGGAGTGATATCAGAATAGGATCTCATTGATGTTCCTGATGGGGAGATATGTTCAGCTTAAAGATCAGGGAGTGACATGTGTGAGGTGCATTCTGATATGTAGGGATGGTCACCTGGTTCTGATCATGGACATCATCCTAACTTTTGATATACCTAAACCTTCACCAGGTTAGACTATAATAAATTTAGTTTAATCCTTTATCCCAGTGAGAGCAAACAAAGTTTGCACCTGAAAATATCTTCAGGACTGAATATAGTGTTGAACTATCTTACCTGGGTAAGTAGTACAACACCAGGCAACTCGTAGCAAAGGTGGAGCAAGCTACCAACACTTAAAGATGACCTTGCTACTGCTTCTGTCTGGTATCTCCAACTCTGGGCCTGGCTCCCACTGAAGAGACCTCAATAAAGGTCGAAACTAGTCTAGGTAGTGGCCAATCCCTTAATGCATAACAGTATACATATCCACAAGGAGATGTGTTTTGCATTATGGGAGATACTGGGATAGGAGTGTTGGTAGCTTGCTCCACCTTTGCTACGAGTTGCCTGGTTATATAGTGTTGTACTACTTACCCAGGTAAGATAGTACAACACTATATTCAGTCCTGAAGATATTTTCAGGTGCAAACTTTGTTTGCTCTCACTAGGATAAAGGATTAAACTAAATTTATTATAAACCTCCACCATCCCTGAAAGCAAGGTATCTCAATTCTCATGTTAGACTCTACATCCCTAATCCACCAAGATGCTTTAAATGTCAGAACTATGGACATGCCCAAACTACCTGTCATGGTTCTGCCACCTGTGCCTGATGTTGTAGTATAGAGTATGATTACAAATTTTCTTCTGCAGAGAAAGCTAAATGTGTCAACTGTCAGAGAGATAATCCAACTTACTCTTGTGCATGTTTAGTATGGACAGATGAAAAAGAAAATATATATCTTAATGCAGAAAGGAAGTTAGCCACCACTACACCTGTCCTGAGATTCTTTTGTACTGAGAAGGTGGCAGTTAAGAAAATATCAACAGCAACTCAAACTCATGTCTATTTCACCATACCTGATTGTGAATGCTTCTCTGTGGAGCGTGTCAGTTTCATGACCTACAGCCTTATTCCAGATGAGATATTTGCCATGAGATCCTGGCCATAAATTATGGCAAGGATATCACTTAAAGATAATCCACCAGACATCCTCACAGAAAAAAATCGATACTTCAATATCCACTTAAAGTAAATTAAACTTATCAAATGATCCTGACACATCAGATGATATATTGAATATTTTTGCATAGCAAGAGATGGACATTGGCTGTCCATACTTCCCAAAATCAGTTGATAAATATAACCTTTACAAAGTTAAGCTCTCAACCTCCTGGAAATCAGACAAGTCTATGAAGTCAAAACTAGTAAATTTTTTTACAATGAATTTTACTCGTTTTTGTGCAGGTTTTGCCAGAATATGGATATCAAGATTTTGCTGCAGAAATACAAGCCTTTCTGTTTCTGTCTGCAGGAAACATTTAAAACTCTAATGATCCTAACTTAAGGAATTTCACTGTTGTGTGCAAGGACAGAACTGGAGATGGCCCTGCTCATGGTAGATTAGTTATCCTGGTGGGCAGTCATACTCCTTTCCATATCCAGCTTAATATTCTCCTTGACACAGTAGTGATTCACCTATCCATGGAATTTCTCATCACAGTATGTTCGATTTATTTACCACCAGATGCTGAGTTAAATGAAATCTGTGTTGCATCCATTATAGTTGCCTATAAGAAGTATGGGCTCAGGCAATTGCAAGATAAGGTTATCAAGATTGATGGTACCAACACAAATGGATGAGGTCATATCATTGAACAAATCCTTTAAAATATGATCTCTCTGTATTGAATAACACTCAGTATTATCTTCTGTATGCCTACCCACTCATATTCTGCAGTTGATCATACAGTCTGTTCCCCTTTGATTTTTCTACTGCCCAACTGGGATGTTGAAGAGAACATATACAGAATAGGTCATTTTCCTGTTATTTGCACAATGTCTTCACAGGAACCATGTTCTCTTACATGGATGCCATGTGGAAAATGTACCAGGCTGACTGGAATACTTTTTTCACATCTTGTAAAATGTATGTGTCTTTGATGGAGTTGTTTAATCTAACTCATCTATGGCAAGTCCAAGGAAGTTAACTGCAGACCAGTTAGTATATGAGGTATAGTGGTTAAGTATCGGAAACGTTGGTTAAAGGTAAAAATTGAGGAATCAGTGGATAGATATGATTCCCAATGGTAGGCAGCATGGTTTTGTAAAAGGTAGGTCCTGCCTTACTGATTATTTAATTCAAATTTTATAATAAAGTGACAGCAGAATTGGATAAAGGAAATGGTTACACCATGATACTGTCACAAAGGCATTTGACAGAAGACCACATGGAAAACAGTAAATTTGTGCAAATGGGAATGGATATGAAACTGGTGACATCAGAGAGTATTATATGTTAGAGTGGAATCCAGGTGAATGAGTATGACTACCAGCATGCCTGAGAGCTTTGTACTAGGGCCACTACGCTTAATTTATATTAATGATATAGGGAATGATTTAGTAAGAGGATATTCATTTGTTTGCTGACAGTGCAAAATATAATGCACAACCTGAGAGCAGTGGGAAGGCAGAAAGAACCACTGATGATGGGTGAGCAGGAGACATATGAGGAACTAAGTAAATTTGATGTTAATAAGGCCATAGGACTTTATGGCATATCACCATGTGTCCAGGAGGTTAAAACAACTTACCTTTTTTACATGAGTCTTAGATTTGCCTGAAGTTCCAAAGTGTGGAAAGTGGACCAAATTTGTTCCACTTCAGAAACAGAGTGATAAGACTAAGATTAACTTTGAATTATGCCAATCTGCTTGTCTGGAGTTTTGTGGTCAAGGCTGGAGAAGATGTGAGAACCAGGATTCAGAACTAGGTTGTGCAGCAGAATTATCTTGGATGGACAGCATGAATTTGCTAAAGGAAGATTGTATTTTAGGAATCTGCTTACTTGCCATAACAAAGTAACAAATGCATTGGACAAGAGGGGGGGGGATGTTTAAGATTAGTGCATTGGGTTGGAAATTTCTGTCTGATAGATATTAACAGGTTGTGTTTGGGAGAACAGTATCCAAGAAGAGAGAAAGTCACAAGTTGTGTGCCCTTGGGGTCTGTTTTAGGACCATTGTTGTTTAATTTGTATGTAAATAACATTGGAAAGGGATAGAATGATGATTTACTTGATAGAAAAATTTTGAAATGCTTTCTTCTTTTCCATGACTTTAACTTTCTGACTCCACCATGATATTCTGATTTTTCAATGCTTATGTTCTGAAAAATTGCTGAGGGCAACATAATGGGTGCAATACCAATCATAGTAACACCTCATGAAACACTCAGTTCTTGTAGAGGAGTGATATCAGAATGGGATCTCCTTGATGTTCCTGATGGAGAGATATGTTCAGCGCTTAAAGATCAGGGAAAGATAGGTGTGAGGTGCATCCTGATATGTAGGGATGATCACACCTTGTTCTGATCAGGACAACATCCTAACTTTTGATATACCTAAACCTCCACCATCTCAGAAAGCAGGGTATCTCAATTGTCATGTTAGACTATACATCCCTAATCTACCAAGATGTTTTAAATGTCAGAAATGTGGACATGCCCGAACTACCTGTCATGGCTCTACCACTTGTGCTCGATGTGATAGTAAAGAGAATCATGAGAAATCTGACTCTGCAGAGAAAGCTAAATGTGTCAACTGTCAGGAAGATTGTTCAGCTTATTACCATTCATGAAATACAAAAGATCAAAAATGCAAAAAGGAAGATAGCAGTCGAGAAAATGCTGAGAAGATGATAGTTAATAAAATGTCAATTGTATCTCAAACTCGTATACCTATTCCACTTGTTTGATAATTTCACCATACCTGAATTTTATGATTGCAAGTGCTTTTCTGTTAGTGAATCAATCGTATGTGCTACAGTCTCACTCCAGAAACAACTCCAAAAATGATTCCATTCAATGAGAACCCACTTGTCAAAAAAAAAATATATATATATATGGTAAGGATATCACTTGAAGATAAGCCACAGTAAAAATGGATACTTCAGTATCCACTAAAATATTAAACTTATCAACTGATTCTGATGCATCAAATGATATATTGAATATTTTTCCAGAGGAAGAGATGAACACTGGCCAACCATACTTCCCAAAATCAATTGATAAATAGAAACCTCACAAAAGTAAGCTCTCAACCTCCTGTAAATTGGACAGGTCTGCAAAGCCAAAACAATAGGAAAATTTTTATAATGGAATTGTCATGAGTTTTGCTAGAATGTTGATATCAACATTTTGCTGTAGAAATGCAAGCCTTTGTTTCTGTCTGCAGGAAACATATTTAAAACCCAGTGACCCTACTATAAGGAATTTCACTGTCATACACAAGAATAGAACTAGAGTTGGTCCTGTTGCTCATGTCCTGCCTGCTATCCTAGTGGACAGTCATACTCCTTGTCATCATGTCCAGCTTAATGCTGCTCTTGAAGTATTAGTGATTGGTCTATCCATGAGATTTCTTATTACAGTGTATTCGATTCATTTTCCACCCAGTGGTGAGCTAAATGAAATCGATCTTGATAATCTTATCTTTCAATTGCCTGAGCCAATACTTCTTATTGGTGACTTTATGGTCATAGCATTCGGTGGAGTCGTGCCAATACAAATGAATGCAGTCATATCATTGAATGAATCCTTGACAGTAAAGACCTCTCTCTCTCTTTTGAATAACAGACTCGGTACTTTTTCCATATGCTTAACTGCTCATATTTTGCAATTGATCTTACAGTCTGCTCCCCTGCCATCCACTGCTCACGTGGGATGCCAGAGAGGACATATACAGAACCGATAATTTTCCCGTTATTTGTACAGTGTTTCCAGAGAATCATATTCTCTTACATGGATACTCATGTTTAAAATGGACTGGGCTGACTGAAATACTTTTTCCCCGTCTTGCAAAATGCTAATGTAGTCTGTTAAAAACCTATCAGTGAAGCTGTCAAATATGTTAGATTATATTGTTAAGACAGTGCATCCTCAATTCCAAAAACATCATCTCAATTTCCATTCTGTCCAAAGCCTTGGATGGAACCCAGAGTACCAAGAGTGATACCTTTTATAGGGCTCTTTCTCCATTTCTAAAATGTTTCAATAGTCTTGAGAATATTTTTCCATCTTCCTGATATTTATTTATTATCTATTTTCTTATTTTCAAAGTCTTCCCATGAGTTTAACTAGTTTTACTCACTACTTGGCTTTTTTTACATTTTTACTCTGTATTCTTTGACATGCTGACTTCCCTTCCAGGAACTTTTGATACACTTTCTTCTTTTTTTTGACTGCTTCTTCAACCTTTATGTCCAGATTCTGATTTTTCTATCCTTACAGTCAACCTCACTACATGCTTCTCTGGCTCAGTCAGTAAATTTCTTCAGGGTCTGCCACTGAATCCAGTAATCAACTTGCTACTGATTGAATTTCATATCTTTAAATCCTATTGCCTTTGAAAATTTATTTTATGCCCCCCTCCCCCTTTACTTTTTTGATATATGGTTACTTATGTATGTTTTTCACCTTCCACATTGTGTTCCCAATCCCACATCATTTTATGACTCATTCTTAAATAAAAATTCATCTATGTATCACAGTTATCCTGATTCTTCATATTATCCTGGTATTTCTGATTTATTTCTCTTTCAGATTTAAACATTAAAAAAAAAAACTTTAAAATCTACTGGTTGGTAATAAAGGGGCAGTCCCATTAACATAAACCTTTTATTTATTTACATTATCTTATTTTTAGTTTCTGTTATCAAAAATATGTAACTAAGTTTTCAGATCATTATTAAAATAGTATTTTGTTACCAGATTATATAACATTCTTCTTATAGACTTCCGCTGGCTGTACTGAAGCTTAAGTTTTCAGAGATATCTTCAGTGTTTATCAGTTTCTTGAAAAAATACATGAACTCTGATCATAATGCTCTTTTAAGAGGGGTATGTATATCTCTTTAAGAATTTACAAAGTAATTTGTAATATGCATTATTAGATGATATTTTACTCTTAGCAAAATCATTTGTATAAATTATTTAGTGCATCCTCACACTTTTTGCTTACTTTCTGTGTGCAAAGTCTTCTTTGTAAAATATGCATGTATATCTTTTTTAACTATGTATAGTATTTTATAAATAAAAAAAAATTAATAAAATAACTTATCTGGTAATAAATTATAAATATAGATCACTATAATATAACATTTTTGATAACACTGGATGACCAAATTACTCGTGTGTCTTGAAGATCAAAGCCAAATACCTAAAGGTGGTCTGTACATAGTATTTAAGGCATGGAAAGAACTGACTGGATGTACACTTACTTAATGCCCACTTCTTACTTTGGAACTTAGTCAACCAAATTGTATTCTCTTTTGGCATTAATCAGAAATAAACATGATGGTACAGCATGATGAGATTTCATGCTTGCTGGGACCATTTAAAAGAGGACCCTGTTTTTATCAGGAAACCAGAGTGAACAGTAAAAAAGTCGACTACCAAAAGAAGAACATTGGAATAATTGAAGGTAGAAACCATCAACATTAGGAATATAAAAGGAAAGGAAATTAAACTTTCAGAAGAATTGGAAGAATACCATGTAGACATAATTGGTGTGAGACAAAGAAGACTAATAGAGTTGATATCCCATTAAATATAGGAAATTATATTCAGGCAACAATGATCAAGAAAAGGAAGGAGTAGTGATAGCATTCAACAGTAAACATGAAGATAAACTTCTTGATTCGAAGGCAATTTCAAGTACAGTTCTGTGGACAAAGTTCAAAATGGGAGATGGATAATGAAACTTATTTATGCCACAGAAGGTTCTCATAAGGAAGAAGTGGAAAAATTTGTGTCATCAGAGAAGGCAACTGACAATGAAAACCAGTTAACTGATTCTTGATGTAGATCTAAACAGCAGAGTAGGAAATGAATCCCACTACGCATTATAGAAAAGGGCTAGGCTAATAATAATGGTAAGTACCTGCTGGATTTCTGTTGGGAATATGTACTCTCATTACTATCACCATGTCTCAACATAAAGATGTGCACAAGTTCACATGGAGAGAAGACAAGAAATAAGAAAAGCTTCACTGACTGTTATTGATATCTTCATGATAGTTCAGGATAAAAGAGTACCGAAGATAGTTTTAAATAGCATAAAATTGAATATCACGTTAAAAAGAACAGTATGTAATAAAGTTTTCAAAATAATTTTTTATTTACCGTATTTGCCGGCATATAAGATGCACTTTTCCCTTTGGAAATAGGTCTGAAAAACAGGGTCCGTATTATACGCTGATACTCAGTTTTTTATTACTTTCATTTCTGGAAATTTTCTCTGTTCCGAGTTACGCGATTTCTTTCTTGCTTCCTTGTGGTGTGTGAGAGCATTCCAGTTACGTAGAGTTCAGTGGATGCACATGCGCTGTCATCGACGATCACAGCTGTGTTCCTGTTCATTTAAACTTTCCAATTGTTGTTGTGGTTGTTGTGAACGGTGATAAATTTCTACCATTAAAATTTCTCTAAATTTCTTGGCAAATTTTATCTGAAAAACGTCGGCATTGTTACAATATTATATACAAGCTATGTGTGGTTGCGTATGCTAAAGAACATGGAAACAGGGCTGCAGAGAGACATTTCGGGCCCACCTCAACCGAAAAAATTATAAGAACTTGGCAGAATCAGGAAGAGGATCTAAAAAAATCTTTTTTCCTAAGAAACGTGTACAAAAAAAAGGGGGTACGTCTTATACAGCTGCAAATACGGTATTTTTTATTTTAATTTTTTTATGTTGAGCCCACACACGAGAAGTTGGTTGATTAACTTATCAGTTGGGAAAGGAGGAACTTGTTTATATTTGATTTAAAAGACTGCATATTGTATTCCTTGGGAAACACATCAGGGGGATGATTCGGGCCTGCTACTACTACTGTATTGTTCCACAATACAGTAGTAGCAGGGATGAAGGAGGAGGAGAAGAAACTTGTTCTGTGGGTTTTTTGGTACACAGTGAAGGTATGTTGAGCAGCAGCTGCACTTGTTCCAATGGGCTTAGTACTAAGTGGGGGAGTTATTGATGCCGTTTCAGATGAACATTTGCCATGGAAATATTATAGGATACATACATTGCAGAAACCATACATTTGTATGAAAGTGGAAGGAGTGAGTTGGTAAGAGACGGGTCATTAATCAATCTAACTGCTCTCCTCTGTATTGAGTCAAGCAATTTGAGGGTGTTCTTAGGGGTCCCCCACTCCAATTGTGAGAGCAGTATTCAATAACTGAACAGATTTATGTTTTGTATAAGGTTAACAACTGTTCAGAGGTGAAATAACGTCTTGAGCGAAAGAGAAATTCTAGTTTTTTAGAAGCTGAGGATGCAATAGTCGTGATGTGTTTGTCAGATTAATTCTAAGAAGAGAAATTTCATCTTGTCTGGAAATTTGGGTGTTGTCAAAAATAATACTTGGAGAAATTGGTTCTTTTTTGTGAGACATGAGACAGAACCAAGTTTTACTAGCATTGAAATTGACAAGGTTATCTGAACCCCA